>NW_025422049.1:17322500-17922500 GCF_011764305.1 Mustela putorius furo
TGTTGGTGGCAAAGGTCACTGTGACCTGGAGCAATATTGGAGGTAAAAATAATTTTATTGCCTTCACGTATATATTGCAACAATTACCACAAAATACAGTCTTCATAATACAAAAGAGTTTGTTCAAGTTATTTTAAATATGTACCCCAATACAACATCTGACACATGCCACTAAGTTAGAAGGATCGAGGATATTTCATAAACAATTCCACAGAAAATATGTGCAGAATGGAAAATGCCAAAAGGATATACAGAAAATAAAAACATTGCATTAGTAGACAGGAAAATGAGAAAAGTGAGGGAATAAGAACAGAGGCTATAATAAACAATCTGTCAAAAAAGCAAATTTTTCTCATTTTTTATCCTTGCTATCATCTTATAATAAATTCAAACAGTTGATGAAAGGTAAGAAAAGTGGGTTGGAAAAATGTTTTTCATTTGTAAGGTTTTATTTTTCTTTTTAAATACTAAATTCATTTTAGCTGATGGAGAAGAGTTTCCATTTTCATACTAATAGTTTATAGTAAAAGTTAATGTCCTGTATTACAGGTAGATTTTTAGGATTTTTCTTAAGTTATTAGGCAAGGTAAAAAAAATTCAAAAACATGAACTTTTGAAATCTTACATTGTACCTAGTTTTAAAAAAGGCAAAGGTAATGAATGACATTCATTAAGTATTACTCTTAACAACTAACATAATATCTGAAACTTATATACCCTAATTCCTTTTTAACTCTCATCCTACTTTACACTAAAGTCAAAATAGGATTCAGTAAATAATCTTTAATCTAATGTTATATCTCAGCTGCCTATCCATGTCTAAAGAATTGATCTTTCAATATATTGAAAGTTTTAACACAAAACATATCCTATATATGTCTTAGACATGAAGCTAAAATATCTCTAATATTCTTCATACTGATTTCCTTAAACTTTAAAATCTATTATTATCAAGCATATTGCCTAAGATTAAGTTGAAAAAAAAAATCTCACCTTGGTTCCATTGCATCCAGGGATACCTTGAGGTCCTGGGGCCCCATCATGGCCTGGCATTCCCTTTGAAAAGGGTTATAATATATATAAGAAATATATAATATATATAAGAAATATATAATATTTCTTAGAATACTTTTGAAGGAATTTTCAATTAAAAAGCCAAATTCTACTTACAGGAAGACCTGGTGTCCCTGGAAATCCAGGAAGTCCAGGAGGACCCTATAATAAGAAAGAAATTCCTTGAACCAAAAAACAATCAGTAAGAATAAAATTATATCCTACCTAAGGGAGTTACAAAAAGTACATTTAGAATAGCAATGGACAAATGTGTCTCATTCATAATTACCACTTGCTTTCTATAAAGAAAAAAAACCCCTCCTACATGTATTTAAAAGTCTCTTCCCTGGAAACTATCGAAAAAACTCCTACTTGAGGGACCATTGTCTTCATTGCACTTAGGAGGAGTGGGCAAATTCATGGAATAAATGTCTTTCCTAAAAGATAAAGTGGTTGTCCCTGGTTTGTGATGAATACTGAATTTAGCAAGGGATGGATAAGTGGCAAATATATCTGCTCCTGCAAACATCAGTGTGATCGCTCCAAAAATTCTTCAAATTTCCCTGTCAGTATTGGCAAAAATACAAGTTTGGCAATATTCTTTGTAGGTGAGACTCTGTGAAAGAGGTGCTCTTACACACAGCTAATGGGATTCAAATATCATGGAGAGAAATTTGAAGTAGCTAGCAAAATTACACAGTTTTACATTTTAAAGCAACCCACTTCTAAGAACCTATCCCAAAGGTACACTAGAAATTATGAAACAAAATCTCAATTTCAAGGTTACTGATTACAGAATTGTTATAACTAAAGTTTAAGAAATATGACATAGGGGTGCCTAGGTGGCTTACTAGGTTGGGCATTTGCCTTTAGCTCAGGACATGATCCTCAAGTCCTGGGATTGAGCCCCACGTTGGGCTCCCTGCTCACTGGGGAGTCTGCTTCTCCTTCCCCCTGCTCATGGATGCATTCTCTGTCCCTCTTAGTCTCTCTCCCTCCCTCTCAAATAAATAAATAAATAAATAAATAAATAAATAAATAACATCTTAAAAAAAAGACAGAGAGAGAGAGAGAGAAATGGCTATGGTGAGTGCTGTGAAATGTGTAAGCCTGATGATTCATAGACCTGTACCCCTGACGGACACAGCCTGTAACATGTAATACATTATATGTTAATAAAAATAATTAAAAGAAATCACCATATAACCATAATTATCGCTAAACACTAGGAACAATAGGGGCATGACAAATAAATTATGGCACATCCACATAATGTAAACCTATGCAGCCCTTTAAAAGAATAAGAAAGATTTCTGTGCACTGAAATATGTAGTAATCTCCAGGACACGATGCTAAGTAAAAGAAACAAAGTGTAAGTAGCATGTATAATATGCAACACTTTTATAAGAAGGGTGGAGACACCAAACAGTGAAAAGATAATCAAAAAATAATCAAAATAACTACATCTATCTTTGGGGTAAATACCCAGTAGTGCAACCGCAGGGTCATAGGGAAGCTCTATTTTTAATTTCTTAAGGAATCTCCACACTGTTTTCCAAAGTGGCTGCACCAACTTCCATTCCCACCAACAAGAGGGTTACCCTTTCTCCACATCCTCTCCAACACACATAGTTTACTGTCTCGTTAATTTTGGCCATTCTAACTAGTGTAAGGTGGTATCTCAATGTGGTTTTGATTTGAATCTCCCTGATGGCTAGTGATGATGAACATTTTTTTTAATTTATTTTTTATTTTCAGCATAACAGTATTCATTATTTTTGCACCACACCCAGTGCTCCATGCAATCCGTGCCCTTCATAATACCCACCACCTGGTACGACCACCCACCCCCCCCTTCAAAATCTTCAGATTGTTTTTCAGAGACCATAGTCTCTCATGGTTCATCTCCCCTTCCAATTTCTCCCAACTCCCTTCTCCTCTCTATCTCACCATGTCCTCCATGCTATTTGTTATGCTCCACAAATAAGTGAAACCATACGATAATTGACTCTCTCTGCTTGATTTATTTCACTCAGCATAATCTCTTCTAGTCCCATCCATGTTGCTACAAAAGTTGGGTATTCGTCCTTTCTGATGGAGGCATAATACTCCATAGTGTATATGGGCCACATCTTCCTTATCCATTCGTCCGTTGAAGGGCATCTTGGTTCTTTCCATAGTTTGGCGACTGTGGCCATTGCTGCTATAAAATTGGGGTACAGATGGCCCTTCTTTTCACGACATCTGTATCTTTGGGGTAAATACCCAGTAGTGCAATGGCAGGGTCATAGGGAAGGTCTATTTTTAATTTCTTGAGGAATCTCCACACTGTTCTCCAAAGAGGCTGCACCAACTTGCATTCCCACCAACAGTGGAAGAGGGTTCCCCTTTCTCCACATCCCCTCCAACACATGTTCTTTCCTGTCTTCCTAATTTTGGCCATTCTTACTGGTGTAAGGTGATATCTCAATGTGGTTTTAATTTGAATCTCCCTAATGGATAGTGATGATGAACATTTTTTCATGTGTCTGATAGCTATTTGTATGTCTTCATTGGAAAAGTCTGTTCATATCTTCTGCCCATTTTTTGATATGATTGTCTGTTTTGTGTGTGTTGAGTTTGAGCAGTTCTTTATAGATCCTGGATATCAACCTTTTGTCTGTACTTTCATTTGCAAATATCTTCTCCCATTCCGTGGGTTGCCTCTTTGTTTTCTTGACTGTTTCCTTGGCTGTGCAAAAGCTTTTGATTTTGATGAAGTCCCAAAAGTTCATTTTCACTTTTGTTTCCTTTGCCTTTGGAGACATGATGATGAACATTTTTTCATGTGTCTGATATCCATTTGCATGTCTTCATTGGAGAAATGTCTGTTCATGTCAAAGATACAGATGTAGTGAAAAGAAGGGCCATCTGTACCCCAATGTTCATAGCAGCAATGGCCACAGTCGCCAAACTGTGGAAAGAACCAAGATGCCCTTCAACGGACGACTGGATAAGGAAGATGTAGTCCATATACACTATGGAGTATTATGCCTCCATCAGAAAGGATGAATACCCAACTTTTGTAGCAACATGGACGGGACTAGAAGAGATTATGCTGAGTGAAAGAAGTCAAGCAGAGAGAGTCAATTATCATATGGTTTCACTTATTTCTGGAGCATAAGAAATAACACGGAGGATATGGGGAGATGGAGAGCAGAAGGGAGTTGAGGGAAATTGGAGGGGGACATGAAACATGAGAGACTACTGACTCTGAAAAATAATATGAGGGTTTTGAATGGTCTGGGGGTGGGAAGGTAGGTAAGCCTGATGTTGGGTATTATGAAGGGCACATATTGCATGGAGCACTGAATGTGGTGCATAAACCATGAATTCTGGTACACTGAATAGAAATTTAAAAAATAAAAAATTTAAAAAAAATTACGTATAATGGGAAAAAGGTAGAGGCAAGGGGAAAAACAATGGGGGATGGCAAGAATAGGTAGGAAGCATCTCTGACTATACCATTATTAGAAAGCAATGTAAATATTTTAAATAATTAAAAATAACAAGTAAGAAGAGGCAAAAAGAGAAAACTATTAAAAATTGAAACAAACTGGAACCAATGGTGTGCAGCGTTGGTGGTATAGTGGTGAGCATAGCTGCCTTCCAAACTGGAACCAATGAACTTAATATATATCTGGTTGTTGACATAAACCATGCAAAGAAAAAAATTACTTCAAGTACCTTTAAAACAGATATTTCACCTGTACTTTATTAGTGAAACCAGCCAATTCAAAGAGGAAAAAAGAACAGCAAAGGAATAATGGCACTTAAGAATTCTATCATTACAACTAAAATTGAAATCGTTATTTTGTTCACTTGCAAATTGTTATTTTGAAGGTATCATAGTTATATTGTAGGATAAAGAAAATAATAAATTATATTAATGTTATTAGGAATCAAGATTTTCACCAAAGGGAGGGGAAGGTGGCAGGGGAAAGAGAAAGTATATGAACTCTTATCACTTTAAGTTTCAATTGGAAGTAATAATATAAACTCATGATTTTTTTCTCTTTAGAAAATACTTTTTTCTTAATTCTGTCAACTGAAAAGACACCAAAATAACTGACTACCCATAGCAAAGAAAACCCCTTACATTAGACTATGGTATCTAAATCGTATTTTTTACTAGAAAGAACCTAGAATCAGATACATGGCCAATTTCAGATCTGGAGAGGAAATGTACAAAATGAGCCTGAGGAGTCCTGTATCAAAAAGCAAGGGCTTTTGATCTTGATGAAATCCCAATAGTTCATTTTTGCCCTTGCTTCCCTTGCCTTTTGCGTTGTTCCTAGGAAGATGTTGCTGCGGCTGAGGTCGAAGAGGTTGCTGCCTGTGTTCTCTTCAAGGATTTTGATGGATTCCTTTTGCACATTGAGGTCCTTCATCCATTTTGAGTCTATTTTCGTGTGTGGTGTAAGGAAATGGTCCAATTTCATTTTTCTGCATGTGGCTGTCCAATTTTCCCAGCACCATTTATTGAAGAGGCTGTCTTTTTTCCATTGGACATTCTTTCCTGCTTTGTCGAAGATTAGTTGACCATAGAGTTGAGAGTCTATTGGGATTTCATCAAGATCAAAAGCTTTTGCACAGCAAAGGAAACAGTTAACAAAATCAAAAGACAACTGACAGAATGGGAGAAGATATTTGCAAACGACATATCAGATAAAGGACTAGTGTCCAGAATCTATAAAGAACTTAGCAAACTCAACACCCAAAGAACAAATAATCCAATCAAGAAATGGGCAGAGGACATGAACAGACATTTCTGCAAAGAAGACATCCAGATGGCCAACAGACACATGAAAAAGTGCTCCATATCACTCGGCATCAGGGAAATACAAATCAAAACCACAATGCGATATCACCTCACACCAGTCAGAATGGCTAAAATCAACAAGTCAGGAAATGACAGATGCTGGCGAGGATGCGGAGAAAGGGGAACCCTCCTACACTGTTGGTGGGAATGCAAGCTGGTGCAACCTCTCTGGAAAACAGCATGGAGGTTCCTCAAAATGTTGAAAATAGAACTGCCCTATGACCCAGCAATTGCACTATTGGGTATTTACCCTAAAGATACAAACGTAGTGATCCAAAGGGGCACGTGTACTCGAATATTTATAGCAGCAATGTCCACAATAGCCAAACTATGGAAAGAACCTAGATGTCCATCAACAGATGAATGGATCAAGAAGATGTGGTATATATACACAATGGAATACTATGCAGCCATCAAAAGAAATGAAATCTTGCCATTTGCGACAACATGGATGGAACTAGAGCGTATCATGCTTAGCGAAATAAGTCAGGCGGAGAAAGACAACTATCATATGATCTCCCTGATATGAGGAAGTGGTGTTGCAACATGGGGGCTTAAGTGGGTAGGAGAAGAATAAATGAAAGAAGATGGGATTGGGAGGGAGACAAACCATAAGTGACTCTTAATCTCACAAAACAAACTGAGGGTTGCTGGGGGGAGGGGGTTTGGGAGAAGGGGGTGGGATTGTGGACATTGGGGAGGGTATGTGCTTTGGTGAGTGCTGTGAAGTGTGTAAACCTGGTGATTCACAGATCTGTACCCCTGGGGATAAAAATATATGTTTATAAAAAAATAAAAAATTATATTTAAAAAAAAAGCAAGGAAGTTATCAAAAATCAATATTTTTTTTCAAAAGGACACAGGACAGGGGCCAACTTAAAGGGATTCTCACAAGCCAAAGATAGGATAATTTGGCTTCAAAAAGAATAATGAGTATAAGTGACTGGTCCCATAAATTCCATGTGTTTATAATGATAACAAATTCTTAAAACCTTCCCGACCATCACTCAAAGTTGCTGGTGTACTATCTCACTACCATGGATCTAGGCAATGGTCACCAATAAATACTAAACCATTAGATGAAAGTTGATGGGGAAATTCCGATGGCAAAATCAGGCTCATATACCTGAGACGACTGATCAAGCCTAACATCAAAAAAGTGGGATAACAGATGTTTGTGCCATAAGATGTAATTCATTAGTAAGTATGCAGCACTATGTATATAGTATTCTTTTTCTATTTTCTTTCATATTTTGCAGTATAATTTATGTATAGTATAATATACAAATCTTAAGTACACAGATCTTTCTATATCCCCAGAAAGTTCTCTAGTACCTCTTATAAGGTAACCTCCAGTCTGCATGAAATATGGGGGCAGACGAACAATGAAAACGACATCTTGGGGGTGCCTGGGTGGTTCAGCCAGTTGCGCATCTGCCTTTGGCTCAAGTCATTATCCCAAAGTCCTGGGATAGAATCCAGCATCCCCTTACCTGCTCAGAGGGGAGTCTGCTTCTCCCTCTCCTTCTGCCCCCCGCCCCGCCCCCCGCTCATGCACATGCACTCTCTTTCACTCATTCACTCTCAAATCTCTCAAATAAATACAATCTTAAAAATATATAAAAAGAAATAAATGACTTCATGAAGAAATAGTCATATCCAGAACGTAGAATGAAGTATAATACAAATGACCCAGTTTCTCCAATAGCATAATAAAAGAGGCTTAAGACACACAGCAACCAAATACAGTATGTGGAACTTGATTGGATCCTGGTTTGAACAAACCTACTGTTAAAGGACATCTACCATAGAAATCTTAATAAGGACTGAGTTTTAAAGTATATTTGAAAAATTACTGCTACTTTTTTGAGGTGTAATAATGGTATACTGGTCATGTGGCTATCAGTAGACATACTGAAGTATTCATTGGTGGAATGAATGATATGTGGGATTTACCTAAAAATACTCCCCCAAAATAGTGGTGGGGTATAGATGAAACAAACTTGTCAAAATGTTGCTAACTTTTATAGCTGACTGATGGGCACATGGGGTTCACTGTACTATATTCTCTGTACATTTGGGTATGCTTAAAATTTTCCATAATAAGTCTTTCAAATTTTGGATGTCAAGATTGCCTATGGGCTGAGAGGCAAGGATGAGGAACTATCGGGTTACCTATTCCTATGTACTTCTGAAGTTCTAGTTGAGGGACACAGACTACTCAGGTACTTTCAAATAGTAATTCAAAGAATGGACAAGGTTTTGAGTTTCTTTCCTGTTTATCCAGTTCCCTAAAAAACACCAGGCATGAGTAGCACAACAAACTATATGTTGTCAAGAAGTATACAGCAAACAGAATGTTTTTAATGTTTATGTAAAATTTGTACAGCTACTAAATTTCTGGAGATTAAGGGATCAGAATGTTTAACTTTCTTTGTCACATAAATAAATATGTTATGTCATCACCCATGTACTTTATACTTGTATTAAAGGGCCTTGTCAATCTATGAACACAGAATTTTGGAGCTAAAAAGCACCTTGGAGATTGTATTAACTCTCTAATTTAACAAATGAAGAAACTGAGGCTCAGTAAAGTTAAATACGGTTTTCCAAAAGCCAGGACTATTTTTAAACTAGATTCCCCCAATTCTGAAACACAATGAAAGATATATGTCAACCTAAAAGCTTTTCAGAAAAATCACTTAAATATGCACTTCTATTTTGAGACAAAACCTGGTTTTCAGAACATTAACACGAAAAATTATACATCTTAGAATTGAGAAAATGTTGTATACTTCCAAAGTAGTTACTTTTTAACACAGTGATTTAAATTAGAGCTTCCCAAACTGATTCTCTTCAAGATAACAAAGAAAATTATATTTGTATATGGTACACAAGAAGGGTACTCAACCTGAACCCAGAGGACTGAGATCACATGGTTGGGAAGTTCTGGTTTAATGTAGGATACATGTTTTTAATAAACTGATGAACTGTTAGAATTTATCACTTTTGTATTTCTTATCCATAAACTAATTTAAAATCTTACATTAGTTTAAGCAGACATCTGGATACATAGATAACTACCAAAATACTAAAGAAAGGCTAATTGTAGACATATACCAAGTCTTACATTTAACTTTTTAAAGACTATATTTCTATTTTTTCATTTTAATATGATCTTTTTCAGTTGTCTCACAATACTTCATTTGCTTTTTCTCTGTTTTGACGAGCGAAACTTTTGATATACAGCAAATATCACTTACTCTGATTCCTTTTGGTCCCGGTGGCCCTGGAATTCCATCATCACCCTGAAAAACACAATATATTTAGTTCTTGTTCCTCCAAAAATAGCCCTCAAATAACTAATTTTACATTATAACGATGAGACTTAAATTTTTGTGAATCTTTGTGAAAGTGAGAAACTTATATACCTAAGAAAGAAGCATTTATCATCGATACTGAAAGCACTGAGGTAAGTTATTTAAAAAAAAAAAAGGTCTTCACTTATTGAGAAGAAAACTGCTGACATGTAGCAGAAACTTTTTATCTGTAAAGTGAACCCTGAAAATCATACAAAACGAAGATGAAATAGTGGTACTGATACACCTCAAATCATTCATGCATAACCCAAATACAAGCTGAAAATCTGGGCAGTTTCTATATTGTGCCAATCTTCTTGCCATGCTGGTAATAAAGAGTATCATTTCTTTCCTTTTTAAGATTTTATTTATTTCCTTGACAGAGAGGGCACACACATGGCAGGGGAAGCACAGGCAGAGGGAGTGGAAGATAGAGAAGCAAGCTCGCGGAAGAGGGAGCCTGATGTGGGGCTTGATGCTGGGCTCAATTCCAGGACCCTGGGATCATGACCTGAGCCAGAGGCAGACAATGACTGAGCCACCCAGGTGCCCCAAATAGCATCATTTCTGAGCTCAAATATGTGCTGCTCTCGAGTCTGCCATTTTAAACCCTTGCTTTGTTTTATAAGGCACTTTCTACTGGCAGAGCTCAGGAAAGTTCTTCTGTAGACTCCATGAAAAAGAGGTCTGCCCACCTCTGTGTTAATCTATGTACCCATTTCTAAATTACAATTGCATTGCTGAGAATTTTAAGTTTTGCTTCATTAAGTTTTTATTAACTAGTTTTTTTAATGGAATAAAGAAAACCCAATTCTACTCCAAAAGATGAGAATTTCAGTGGAGTATGCAGCTAGTGAGGCTTTAGATAGGTTTTATTAACCTGGGACATCTTGCTTTACACAAGTGGTTTCTGAATTACACAACTCATAACCTTAGAGGTTCCACTGGAGGTTCCTTGAAGCCCACATCACAGACCTCCTTCCAACAGCGCAGTTCTATTTCTATGTTTTATGTGGGGCTTCCATAGTTTCTTATGCTACTGTTATAAATTACTACAAACTTAGTGGCTTAAAACAATACAACCTTAGAGTTCTGGAAGTCAGAAGTATGGCAGTGGTCTCTGTGGCAGAACCCTGTTGTTTTTTGGAGGTTCTAGGAGGATAATCCATTTCCTTTTTTCCAGCTTCTAGAGCAGCCAGCATTTCTCAACTCATGGCCCTCCTCAAATTTCAAAGTCAGCAATGGTTGAATGAATCTTTCTAACATTGTATCAATCTGACACTGACTCTTCTGCCTCCCTCTTCCACATTTAAAGGACCCTTGTGATTATAGTGGCACTACCCAGATAATCCAGAATAATTTCTTTAAGACCAGCTGAATAAAAGATTTAATTCTATCTGCAATCTTAATTTTGCTTGTCTCTATATCCTAACATATTCACAAGTCCTGGGGATTACATCATGGACATCATTAGGGGGTAGATGTTATTCTGCCTACTATACCTTGCTTTTTAGAAAGTTTAATAATCAACTCTTTCCACAACAGATGCATCTCTAAGGAGATTAAAGTAAATCTAATTCTATTTTAAAACAACCAGAAGGCTATTTGCTTAATGAATCTTTTTGCGTCTTTCCACTAAGGGCAGAAATAAGACAAAGATTCCTTAATACTGTGCTGGTTGTCCTAACCAACCTGGTTAAATAAGAGGAAAACAGAGGTATAAAAATTGGAAAGGTGAGGCAAAACTACCACTATTTGCAAATAATAGGATTGCATGCAAGGAAAGCAAAGAAAATTACATGAAAAACTACTATAATCAGTAAGGTAATTCAGAAAGATAACTATGTGACTGTATATAAAATTAATATGAGAAAACAAATAGCTTTATTAAATATTAACTACCAGTTAGAAAACCTAATGGAAGAAAATATGCAATTTATAATAGCAAAAAGAGGTAAAATATTTAGGAACAATCTTAATAGGAAATGTACAAGATTCGTAAGAAGAAAAGCTTAAAACATTTCTGAAGTTCAAAAAGGAAGATGAAAATAAATGGAAAGACATTCCATGTTCTTGGATAATAGGAGTCAACAAAAAAAATGGTCAATTCTCAACAAATTTAGTTAAAATGTGACACAATAAAAATAGAAATAACATGAGGTTTTTTTTTTTTTCCAAACTGAATAAGGCAACTCTAAAGTTTATATGGAAAAATAAACAAGCAAGGACACTGAGGAACATTCTGGAAAAAGAAAAACGAACATTAAGGGGAAACTGGCCCTGTCAGATAAAAAAATACAGCATAATACATCAATAATTAAAATAGTTTTGTTCTGATATTTGAAAAAGTGTATCATTGAAAGAGTATGGAACGTCTAAAAACAAGTCCATATATTCATGTAATTTGGTTTATACTGAAAGCCGCACTGCAAATCAATGGGGAAATTTACACTGGGACACATTTGTGAGGACATCTGGAAAATAAATATAGGTGGAACCTATATAACAAACCATACACAAGAATGAATTAGAAATAGATATTTACATGAAGAAATCAAACTATTAAAATACTAGAAGAAAAAAATGGGAAAATTATTTTATAATCTTTCAGTGGGAAAGGCATTTCCTACTCAAATCCAAAAGCTGCAAAGGACCCCTGAGAAACGCACAGAGACACATAAATACACACACACACACATGCACAAACACAGGCACATACTCAGCAAAGACATGACAAACTAGGGGAAATAACTGCAACTCACAACACGGACAAAAGGTAATCACCCTAATATATAAATAGTTCATTAACACATAAATCCCCCAAGAATGCTATAGAAAAATGGGCAAATGAAAGGTCATAGCAGACAGTTCACAGAAAACACAACTGATTCTTTGACCTATGAAAAAAGCTTAATCTCACTCTTAGTAAGAGAAATACAAACTAAAAGCATTGAAAGACCATTCATTTTTAATCTATCTGATTGACAAAAAGCCGAATTTCATGATACAGGTAGGTATAAGGTATAAGGAAACTGCTCTTCTTGTATATTGCTGAGCCAAGGATAAATCATACAACTTCTTGTGGGGCAATTTGGCAGTATCCATAAAAATACAAAAATACATAAATAGCCCTCTGAGCTAGCAATATCATTTCTAGTAAAGAGATAACCCCTCATGGGGGAAAGGAAGTGTATTAAAATTGTACATCTTAGTAGCACTGTTTGTAGAAGAAAAAAACCTGAAAATTATCTAACTGATCATCAATAGTGGACTGGCTTAAAAAATTATGGTTTACATACACAATGGAATATAATGCAGTTATAAAAGATAATGAGAAGGTTCTGTGTATACTGATATGAGGTATCTACAATGTGCTTTACATGAAAAACAAAGGTCAAACATGTTGATTATGCTACCACTTTATAAACAAAGGGAGGTAAAAGTGTGTCTGTGTGTATATGAGCATGTGTGTGCATGTATATATTTGTATCTATATGCATATCCATAAAAACCACTGAATATATTCACAAGAAAGTATTAGAAATTGGTACCTATTAGGGATATGTAAAACTCAGTGGCTAATGTTCATAGGTGGAAAAGAAATATTTTTCATTATGTACTTTCTTAATTTATGTTAATTTATTTTAAAAAAACTGAATATATTATCTATCAAAAATTTATTAAATTTTATTTTTAAGAATACAGAAATCCTTTGGAAAATTATATCTATACATTCCTAATTATGTATTTGTTTAATATATCTTTACTTTCATATATAAGATATAAAGATTAAAGAACAATCCTATGAAATTTTTGACTGGGCATATATGTTAATATATATATATACACATACTAGAACACTGAATCACATAACAAGTATAAATTCAGCTATGCTGGGAAGCATGAAGTCATACTGGTGGTAGAGTCACAAAGTGTTTCAAATTTAGAATACCAAAAGTTTGGAAAGCAGTACAGCCTTCTCATTACACAGATATTAAAATGGAATCACGGTAAAATACTGGACTACTTTCTAAATCTAAAATGCATACCACCACACCTTTAAAAAATTACCATACTATTGTACAATAGTTCTAGTTAATGCTACACTATTTCAAAGGGATTCGGATGTAGTTAACTTTTTTTAAGCTGCCACAAATCTTTATTAAAAGTGCTACCTCTCAATTAGCATGGTACACAAGAAACTTAGCCCCTATTCCTGGGCAAACTCAGGTGCAAGAAATGTCACTTCATTTTTCTATGGTTCAGCTTAATTTCTATTTCAAAGCACACACTTCACTAACATGACTGAAATTTAACCTCAGTTGATTGAAGTCCCCACCTCATTTTTGTAATGCTGTGCCTAAATTATGGAGAACGTAGGGAGCTCCAAGTTGTTGAAGGGTGGGACAGTCCCCATCCCAGCTGGAATTACTGAGATGTCCCACACTAGTAGTATGTATGGATTACTGCTGACTTGGTGCTCAGTTCCAACCACTTGACTCTTTCAGATCTCTCTGCTATTTCTGTGCCACTCCTGGGTACACAAGAAACATTCTGCTGTTTTTACACTTCATTAGCCCTAAGAAATTCTGTTAAATGTCCCATCTTCTTAACTTCTATGCAGTCATTTAGAGTCTTGCTTTTTCCTTCACATACATAAAGTTCCACTCAGGAAATTCAGCACAGGTCCCTTCTGCTCTTGAATCTAACAAAACTACCATGATGTACTGTCACCTCCTCAGAGGTCATGCCCAAGCACACATGCCCAATCTATGCTCTGATATAGTTAAGTGTTTAAAAGTACTTATGTATTTAAATTAATTTCCTCCTTTATTGGAAAGACTACCTGATGAATATCCATTTCATCTCAATACTCTAGTAACATAATGTACCACTATTATGTGAAATAAGATTAGGGAAAAAAAGGTTTTTAGACTACTTTTCCTTTCTAGGCAAATGAACAGAACTGGCCTTTTCATTGTGAGTTCACCAGTCTACCTAATACAGAAGGTAAAGGACCATCTGTCATTTCCTGACTTGTTGATTTTAGCCATTCTGACTGGTGTGAGGTGATATCTCATTGTGGTTTTGATTTGTATTTCCCTGATGCCGAGTGATATGGAGCACTTTTTCATGTGTCTGTTGGCCATCTGGATGTCTTCTTTGCAGAAATGTCTGTTCATGTCCTCTGCCCATTTCTTGATTGGATTATTTGTTCTTTGGGTGTTGAGTTTGCTAAGTTCTTTATAGATTCTGGACACTAGTCCTTTATCTGATATGTCGTTTGCAAATATCTTCTCCCATTCTGTCAGTTGTCTTTTGATTTTGTTAACTGTTTCCTTTGCTGTGCAAAAGCTTTTGATCTTGATGAAATCCCAGTAGTTCATTTTTTCCCTTGCTTCCCTTGCCTTTTGCGTTGTTCCTAGGAAGATGTTGCTGCGGCAGAGGTCGAAGAGGTTGCTGCCCGTGTTCTCCTCAAGGATTTTGATGGATTCCTTTCGTACATTGAGGTCCTTCATCCATTTTTGAGTCTATTTTTGTGTGTGGTGTTAAGGAAATGTTCCAATTTTCATTTTTCTTTCTGCAGGTGGCTGTCCAATTCCCAGCACCATTTAGTTAAGGCCTGTCTTTTTTTTTCCCATTGGACATTCTTTCCTGCTTTGTAAATCGAAGCTTAGATGACCATAGATTTGAGGGTCTATTTCTGGGCTCTCTAGTCTGTTCCATTGATCTATTGTCTGTTTTGTGCCAGTACCATGCTGTCTTGATGATGACAGCTTTGTAGAGAGCTTGAAGTCCAGGAATTGTGATTGCCACCAACGTTGGCTTTCTTTTTCAATATCCCTTTGGCTATTCGAGGTCTTTTCTGGTTCCATATAAATTTTTTAGAATTATTTGTTCCATTTCTTTGAAAAAGATGGATGGTACTTTGATAGGAAGTGCATTAAATGTGTAGATTGCTTTAGGTAGCATAGACATTTTCACAATATTTATTCTTCCAATCCAGGAGCATGGAACATTTTTCCATTTCTTTGTTGCCGATTTGGATTGCCTTTTAATTTCCTTTTGTTGTCTGATTGCTGAGGCTAGGACCTCTAGTACGATGTTGAATAGCAGTGGTGATAATGGACATCCCTGCCGTGTTCCTGACCTTAGCGGAAAAGCTTTCAGTTTTTCTCCATTGAGAATGATATGATATTTGCGGGGGTTTTTCATAGATGGCTCACTTTGAAGAGTTTGATCAGGAAGGGATGTTTGTACTTTGTCAAATGCTTTTTCAGCATCTATTGAGAGTATCATATGGTTCTTGTTCTTTTCTTTTATTGATGTGTTGTATCACATTGACTGATTTGCGGATGTTGAACCAACCTTGCAGCCCTGGAATAAATCCCACTTGGTCGTGGTGAATAATCTTTTAATGTACTGTTGAATCCTATTGGCTAGTATTTTGTTGAGTATTTTCGCATCTGTGTTCATCAAGGATATCGGGTCTATAGCTCTCTTTTTTGGTGGGATCCTTGTCTGGTTTTGGGATCAAGGTGATGCTGGCCTCATAAAATGAGTTTGGAAGTTTTCCTTCCATTTCTATTTTTTGGAACAGTTTCAGGAGAATAGGAATTAGTTCTTCTTTAAATGTTTGGTAGAATTCCCCCGGGAAGCCGTCTGGCCCTGGGCTTTTGTTTGACTGTTTCAATCTCCTTACTGGTTATGGGTCTGTTCAGGCTTTCTATTTCTTCCTGGTTTCAGTTGTGGTAGTTTATATGTTTCTAGGAATGCATCCATTTCTTCCAGATTGTCAAATTTATTGCCGTAGAGTTGCTCATAGTATGTTCTTATAATAGTTTGTATTTCTTTGGTGTTAGTTGTGATCTCTCCTCTTTCATTCATGATTTTATTTATTTGGGTCCTTTCTCTTTTTTTTTTTTTGATAAGTCGGGCCAGGGGTTTATCAATTTTATTAATTCTTTCAAAGAACCAGCTCCTAGTTTCGTTGATTTGTTTCTATGTTTTTTTTTGGTTTCTATTTCATTGATTTCTGCTCTGATCTTTATGATTTTCTCTTCTCCTGCTGGGCTTAGGGTTTCTTCTTTCTTTTGTTCTTTCTCCAGCTCCTTTAGGTGTAGGGTTAGGTTGTGTACCTGAGACCTTTCTTGTTTCTTGAGAGAAAGGCTTGTACCGCTATATATATTTTCCTCTCAGGACTGCCTTTGTTGTGTCCCACAGATTTTGAACCGTTTGTATTTTCATTATCATTTGTTTCCATGATTTTTTTTCAATTCTTCTTTAATTTTTCCCGGTTGACCCATTCATTCTTTAGAAGGATACTGTTTAGTCTCCATGTATTTGGGTTCTTTCCAAACTTCCTTTTGTGGTTGAGTTTCTAGCTTTAGAGCATTGTGGTCTGAAAATATATGCAGGGAATGATCCCCAATCTTTTGATACCGGTTGAGTCCTGATTTAGGACCCGAGGATGTGATCTATTCTGGAGAAATGTTCCATGTGCACTAGAGAAGAATGTGTATTCTGTTGCTTTGGGATGAAATATTCTGAATATATCTGTGTGATGTCCATCTGGTCCAGTGTGTCATTTAAGGCCTTTATTTCCTTGCTGATCTTTTGCTTGGATGACCTGTCCATTTCAGTGAGGGGAGTGTTTAAAGTCCCCTACTATTATTGTATTATTGTTTGATGTGTTGTTTTTGATTTTTTTGTTATTAATTGGTTTTATATAGTTGGCTGCTCCCACATTGGGGGCATAGATATTTAAAATTGTTAAATCTTCTTGTTGGACAGACCCTTTGAGTATGATATAGTGTCCTTCCTCATCTCTTATTATAGTCTTTGGCTTAAATCTAATTGATCTGATATAAGGATTGCCACTCCTGCTTTTTCTTCTGATGTCCATTAGCATGGTAAATTCTTTTCCACCCCCCTCACTTTAAATCTGGAGGTGTCTTCGGGGCTTAAAATGTGTTTCTTGGAGGCAACATATAGATGGGTTTTGTTTTTTTATCCATTCTGATACCCTGTGTCTTTTGACAGGGGCATTTAGCCCATTCACATTCAGGGGTAACTATTGAGAGATATGAATTTAGTGCCATTGTATTGCCTGTAAGGTGACTGTTACTGTATATGGTCTCTGTTCCTTTCTGATCTACCACTTGTAGGCTCTCTCTTTGCTTAGAGGACCCCTTTCAATATTTCCTGTAGAGCTGGTTTGGTATTTGCAAATTCTTTTCAGTTGTTTGTTTGTCCTGGAAGCTTTTAATCTCTCCTTCTATTTTCAATGATAGCCTAGCTGGATATAGTATTCTTGGCTGCATGTTGTTTTTCTCGTTTAGTGCTCTGAAAATATCATGCCAGCTCTTTCTGGCCTGCCAGGTCTCTGTGGATAAGTCAGCTGCCAATCTAATATTTTTACCATTGTATGTTACAGACTTCTTTTCCCGGGCTGCTGCTTTCAGGGATTTTCTCTTTGTCATTGAGACTTGTAAATTTTACTATTAGGTGACGGGGGTGTGGGCCTATTATTTATTGATTTTGAGGGGCATTCTCTGAACCTCCTGAATTTTGATGCTCGTTCCCTTTGCCATATTGGGGAAATTCTCCCCAATAATTCTCTCCAGTATACCTTCTGCTCCCCTCTCACTTTCTTCTTCTTTCTGGAATCCCAATTATTCTAATGTTGTTTCGTCTTATGGTGTCACTTATCTCTCGAATTCTCCCCTCGTGGTCCAGTAGCTGTTTGTCCCCTCTTTTGCTCAGCTTCTTTATTCTCTGTCATTTGGTCTTCTATATCACTAATTCTTTTTCTTCTGCCTCATTTATCCTAGCAGTTAGAGCCTCCATTTTTGATTGCACCTCATTAATAGCTTTTTTTTGATTTCACCTTGGTTAGATTTTAGTTCTTTTATTTCTCCAGAAAGGGCTTTTATATCTCTCGAGAGGGGTTTCTCTAATATCTTCCATGCCTTTTTCGAGCCCGGCTAGAACCTTGAGAATTGTCATTCTGAACTCTAGATCTGACATATTACCGATGTCTGTATTGATTAGGTCCCTAGCCTTCGGTACTGCCTCTTGTTCTTTTTTTTTGTGTTGAATTTTTACGTCTTGTCATTTTGTCCAGATAAGAGTAAATGAAGGGGCAAGTAAAATACTAAAAGGGTGGCAACAACCCCAGGAAAATATGCTTTTAACCAAATTAGAAGAGATCCAAAATCGTGAGTGGGGGGGGGAAAGGGGATAAAAAGAGGGGAAAAAAAGAGGTTCAAAAAAAAGAAAAGAAAAAAAAAAAAAAAAAAAAAAAAAAAAAAAAAAAAAAAAAAAAAGAAATTTTAAAAAAAAAAGAAAAAAAAAAAAAAAAAAAAAAAAAAGAAAACACCTAAGAAAAATGTAAAAAAGAATATATATATATATATATATATATATTAGATAAACTAGTATAAAAAATCGTTAAAAAGAAAAAGGTAACAGTAAAAAAAAATTTTATTACCGAAGGCGAGAAAAAAACCCGAAGGCGAGAAAAAAAAAAAAAAAAAAAATGAAAAAGAAAAAATTACTGCAAGACTAAAAAAAAAATCACAGGAAAAAAGCCATGAGTTTCCGTGCTTGGCTTTCTCCTCCTCCTCTGGAATTTCTGCTGCTCTCCTTGGTATTGAAACCGCACTCCTTGGTAGGTGAACTTGGTCTCGGCTGGATTTCTTGTTGATCTTCTGGGGGAGGGGCCCTGTTGTAGTGATTCTCAAGTGTCTTTGCCCCAGGCGGAATTACACCGCCCCTTACCCGGGGCCGGGTGAGTAGTAATCCGCTTGGGTTTGCTTTCAGGAGCTTTTGTTCCCTGAGCGCTTTTCCGTAGAGTTCCAGAGGACGGGAATACAAATGGCGGCCTCCTGGTCTCCGGCCCGGAGGAGCCGAGAGCCCAGGGCCCCACTCCTCAGTGCGCCCTCAGAGAACAGCGCCCAGTTACTCCCGTCTGCCTGACCTCCGGCCGCGCTCCGAGCTCACCGAGCCTGCGACCGGTTCAAGGTAACACCGAGCTGTGAGCTTACTGTCGGCTCTGTCTCTGTAGCCGGCTTTCCCGTTCCAATACCCGCAAGCTCTGTGACACGCAGACACCCCCGATCCTTCTGTGACCCTGCGGGACCTGAGGCCCCGCTGACCCCGCGTGGGCTTCGCCCCGGTTTAGCCTCTGGAGCGATGTCCCTCAGCGGAACAGACTTTTAAAAGTCCTGATTTTGTGCGCGGTTGCTCCGCCGCTTGCCGGGAGCCGGCCCCTCCCCCCGGAGTCTATCTTCCCGTCGCTTTGGATTCACTTCTCCGCCGGTCCTACCTTTCAGAAAGTGGTTGTTTTTCTGTTTCCAGAATTGCTGTTCTTCTTCTCCTCAATCTGCCGATGGATTTTCAGGTGTTTGCAATCTTTAGATAAGCTATCTAGCTGATCTCCGGCTAGCTGAAGCAGTCTCAGCTTGCTACACTCCGCCATCTTGACTCCTGACCCCGAAAGAACTGTTTTTAGAAAACCCAGGAACTTCTCCGAATCTTAATATTCGCTATGCTCTCTTCCCATTCCCTATCTTAAAGTGCACATAAGACGCTATCCTCACTAATGGTAAAGGAGCGACTACCTGTGTTGCAGTCAGTGGGGATAGGACAATGGCACCTTTGGATCCATGAGCCTGGGTACAGGTCAGAAAGGCTATATGGATCTATCCTCTCATCTCTCTCTCCCACAGAATAGCCTATGTGACTTCTACCTCACCAAATTCACTGCTATACCTGTCCCAGGAAACTGTCACCAGTCTGAATTGGATAAACCGCTGAGTATGTCACCCTCCATTCAATTCCATAGATAAATACCTTACTGCTGTGCCACTGAATATAACAAATGGACATTTCTCTAAACATGGAACTTTTTAGCACCTCAGATACCCCAACCTTATTACACTGGACCTGATGTTCCCACAGTTGGACTCTGAGAGTACAGAAACAAAATGCCTCCTCATAGGTAATATTGCTCCTTTCTGAGATGGGATTAACTGAAGCATCTGGGAAAAAGGAAGTGGGATGTGCCGCTGGGCCTATTTTGACCTCAGTAGTGGTGGCCTCCTACTCCCCATAACTGTGCTCACCCTACACAAATTTTTCCAATTCTACTCAAGTACTCTACCCACCAGAGGGGACTTCTGGCTCACTGACCCCTACTACCAAGCACTGTGTATGTGTCTCCCCTGGGGTACTATTTCTTTTATAAAAGTCAGGCCTTCAACATTCTTACCAATATAACATGTACACATGGGGCATTGGTAAGAGACTGTCACGTATTCAAGACAGCCCCTCCTACTGAGTATATCAAACTAAACAGAGAAAGAGAAGAATTCCAAAAACCAGGTACTCTGGTTACTGAGAACTGACATGTTGTATTATCGATTATACTCATGTGTATTCTCCAGGCAACTTTTCCCACTCAGGGTCATTCAATTCCAAAAATGTGTGTGCAACCTGTCTTTGACCTTTACTTAACTCATTAATGAAACTACTTCAGTTTTAGCAGCAGAACGGACGAGCCTCAATTCCTTGGCCCAAACAGTGTTAGATAACAGCACAGCCCTTAACTTCCTGCTGGCCAACAAAGACGAGGTCCTCACTGGTACTGTTTCATGGGGAAAAATGGAACAGTGGGGAAGCTGGTGCTTTTGCTGGTTAAACATTTTGCTTATTACACTGCCACAGTAAAATGCTTGATGGTTTCTTTCATTTTGGCTTGTTTTCTTAATCAGCTACTCTGACACCTGGCAGTTTAGCTCTCCAGCTCAGCTGAGCTCCTGACAAAACTTAATTTTTGTTAAGGATCTCAATAAACACATCCAATTAACAGCATCTTCCAAACACATCTGAATATGGCAGTAATATTCATGTTTTTTAAACCAACAATAAAATATAAACTCTTAGTTATTCTATTGTTTTATTTAGACACTAATTTCTGGCTATAATCCAGTAACTTCTTAGTTGATTTGACACCTAGTCCCACATTAAAGATGGCTTCATGCCTCTAGTATTACTGGTTGGCAACCTGACACATACCTTTTGTCCCCGAGGCCCTGGAGGCCCTTCTGGACCTGGAAATCCAGGCAAACCTGGATGGCCTTCCAAACCTGGAAATCCTCTCTCTCCCTGCAATTAAACAAAGTGAATATTATTTGTGATGAAGTTATTTGTGAATTTTCAAGCATGAGTATGGTTGAGATTAAAAAGAACCCAAAGACTAGAGAATGTTGATTTAATGATACTAAAATCATAATATCTACTAACATGGGAAAACCTACAAGATGTAAGTGGAAAACCACAAACCATTCTGAATTTATATCATATATTGTAATGTAGTCTCTTGTTTTCTTATGAAACTAAAAAGCATATCAGAGATGAGGTAAAGTTTAAATATATTGACATCAAGAGTTTAACAAGGAAGACAGCAATAAATCCAGGAAACTGGTCTGTAGGGGAAACATAAAATAAGTATGGTGCAGCGATGAAGAAGGGTAAAAAAAACCATCTGAGAAGTTTTCAGATTTGTTCCAGAGTAGGGCAGTTGCAGGATTATCCAGAATAGAAATTCATTAGCTGACAAGATAAATTAGTCAGAAAAGGGCTCTAGAACATTAAAAAAATTTTTTATTTCTTCTAGTTGTAAAATTAATACAAAAAGGAATACATGGTCATTATAGAAGAACAAAAAACATTTACCTGTTTTCCTCTACTCAGAATTACTAATTGAACTGAACTCAAGTCTCAGTTCCGACCACAGCACTTATCAACACCAGCACATAAGGACTCCTAACCTACTTGTGAGGTTTCCTACATTTGATCAGCATCTATACAATGTTGCCTGATATGCATATCTGCACAGACAGGTGGGCATATAGAGCTGCCATCTATACTAATATATCATTATATCAACATATTATGGTTAGTTAACTTGCATATAGCCAATTATGGAAAGAGTGTGAGCCCTGAACCCCCTAGGAGATCCAACCACAGAAAGCAAATTCATCACTATTAAGTCTGAGAACCCTGAGGGCTCACAGCTCTAAGGCTTGTGCTCCCAACTGCAGAGCTGAAAATAGTTCCTCTACTTTTCTAAGGCTTGAAGGCTGAGTCTCTGGCCAGAGGCTCTGGACCTCATTCTAGGAACCCTTTTACCAGATCCTATCCACAGTGACAGCCTAGGCAGCACCTGAGAAAGAGAAAGCATCCATATCTATAAGGCAACTGACTAATGGACCATTGGAGGTACATACTCCTAGAGGTTAAGGTAGGGTAGATTTTTATTACACCCTCAGTGTGTGTATGTGGGGGGGGGCGGAATGTGTGTGTGGTAAGTACTAAATTTAGTCTAGATAACTTCGATAATTTTATATTAAATAATTCTTTGTTATGCTGACTCACAATAAATATAAGTACTATGAAGAGACTATTCTGGTCAGTTTCCACTCCCAGTGACAAAGGCAATGAAGCAAATGTTAGCCAATTAATAGTAGGTCTAAACATTCCTATAGTTTTGGCAATACCTACTATTGACATGTTAACATGTTTTCTATTTTCTATAAATATATTTCTTTGTTATTTTAATTAGCCATATAATTATGATAATTTAGTATTAATAAACCTCATCAATTATTTTGAGGGAAATAGAGCAAAAGGGAAAAAACAAAAGGTTCAAAATTTCTAGAGCTGGATTGTCTCAAATTGTTACATAGTCCATTTTTGGGAGAATTGGTAGTAGAAATGTGATTGCAAGCGCAAGTCAGAAAGGAAGCTAAGAGGGAAAAAAATATAGTTCAAGTAGATTTCCATAAGTGGAAAACATAGCTACATTCTGGGATCTCCACTAGTATTTAAAACATCTCTCTGCCAAAACTTGAGGATAATGCTTGAAGAGAGCTATTTTTTTAGAAGCAAAACTGCTATTTGGGCTATACATAAGAGAAGAATAAACCAGAAATTGAAAGTGGAGAGTGCTAAAAAGCTTGTGTGTGTATTAACATAACTATATACCCCAAATCTCCTGATACTACAGTTAAATAATGTTGTGTTCCTATCTAGCTGACTGAGCAGTATTATACCAAGGAAGAGAGAAGGGCACCTAATGTACAGTAGCGAAAAGAATTTCAAGAACAATCCCCAGCCTTTAAAAGGTAGAAAGTTTCCTGCAATAGAAGCTATAGAAGCCTGCCATGAGGTGGGGTGAGGGAGGGTCTTCTATCTAATTCCCACAGATGGTATGAAAGGTTCACATTTGCTATTTGCCTGCCTTTGCTACTGGTGGCAAGGCAATCATTCAGTCCTTAAAACTAATCTACAGTTTACTATAATTTGCTAACATTCACATGGAAAATGGCAATAGTACATCTATTTGTGAAGGCCAAACTTCTTTAAAAAAAAAAAAAAACTAGCCTGGGGCACCTGGGTGGCTCAGTGGATTAAAGCCTCTGCCTTCGGCTCAGGTCATGATCCCAGGGTCCTGGGATTGAGCCCTGCATCGGGCTCTCTGCTCAAGTGGGGAGCCTGCTTCCTCCTGTCTCTCTGCCTGCCTCTCTGCCTACTTATGATCTCTGTCAAATAAATAAATAAAATCTTAATAAAAAAAACTAGCTTATGCTGCCTGCCCATATTTAAATAAAAAACTACTCTTACTTTTCACTGTGGAGTAATCTTCTCTCTCTGCCTGTCCCTTATATATTGCTATTACTCTGGATTCCCTTTTTGACCCTTCTCTCTCTCTCCCCGGGAGATCTCAAATATCCACACATTTTTTTCCCCCTAAAAGCTAAGCTCACAGGGCCAACTGTTTTAAATATCTCCACTTGAATATCTCACAGGGACAGAAAACTCACCAATAATGATAACAAATATGTATCGAACTATTCTAAAGTGTTCCCAGGTTTTATTTATTTAATTCTCCCAGTGACAACATGAGGTAAATACCACCATTATTTCAATTCTACAGATGAAGAATTGGGACAAAGAAAAATTGTGTAATTTTCCCAAGAGCAAATTTAATATAAAAAACACTGAGTTCATTATCTTTCTACCATCTTCCCTGTTCCAGGAAAGAGCACAATGTAGACCACAAATTTGTAATAATCTTGACTCTACTCTTTCCATTACCCCTTCATCTAATTGATCATGCTATTTCCATCACTGCATTCTTTTTTTTTAAGATTTTTTATTTATTTATTTGACAGACAGAGGTCACAAGTATGCAAAGAGACAGGCAGAAAGAGAGGAGGAAGCAGGCTATCTGCTGAGCAGAGAGCCCGATGCGAGGCTCAATCCCAGGACCCTGGGTCACGACCCGAGCCGAAGGCAGAGGCTTTAACCCACTGAGCCACCCAGGCATCCCCCATCACTGCATTCTTAGTAACCAACAGAACAAATACCCAGAAAATATCGATTCTATGAATGAACTTCCTTAATTGATTATATAACACTTATGGGCAATGTTTTTGCTCCAAATACATAAAAAGTATAAGTTAGGGTTCGGGGAAATTATACAAAGGATAACTTTTTGTGCTAAAGTTCTTTTATATACCACAAGCTAGTATTAAAAAGAATAACAAGCTGATTTACTTAGAAAGAAAATGTACTTTGTCAGTCAAAGGTGCCCATAAAAGTGTTTCAATTTTACAAGAAGGGCACTTTATAATCACAATACGAAAATTACCTGATCATGGAAATGAAAAAATAATTTTAAGAATGCTTTCTCAAGAGAGATACAAAATTAACAGGAAAACACTGGATTTCTAAAGATAGAAAAAATAAACAGGGGGACAAACTGCTATAATGACCATTGAAATTACAATTGTTTTTGGATTATAATATTGCAAAATTGTAATACAAACATATGGGCAAGGCAATACATTTAATGGACAAATGAAAACAATTATTAACTAAAAAATGTAATTATGGGCAATTTTGTCTTCTTTTTGAGTAATTTCTATGTTGTTTTTGTAATTATATAGTACAAAGAAATATTTGATGTATATAATCAGGAGAACAAAAATACTGACCTTTGACAACTGCTAAATGATGATAATTTAGGTTAGATGATCTCAAACTTCAGCTTGCATCAAAACTGCTTGATTGACTTATTAAAACACAGATTAACTGGTTAGAGTTAGATTCAGTAGGTCTCCTATAGAGCCTGCATTTCTAACAAGCTCCCAATAGATGCTGATGCCACTGGTAGAGGAGAACACCTTGTTTAGGTAATGTTTGAGTGTGACATGAATTGTATTTTACTTTATAATTTCTATTGAAGTATAGTTGACATACAATGTTATACCATTTTCAGGTGTGCACAGTGATTTGACATTCTATACATTAAGCTATATTCACCATGATAAGCATAGTTACTAGCTATGTAACAGGAATTTTATAAGTTGTCAGCTGGTTATTTTCTTTTTTTAAATTTTTATTTAAATTCATTTAGCCAAAATATAGTGTGTCATTAGTTTCAAATGCAGTGTTCAGTAATTCACCAGTTGCATGTAACACCCTGTGCTCATAATGTGGGTGGTACATCACATGCCCTCTTTTTTTTTTTTTAAGATTTTATTTATTTATTTGACAGAGAGAGATCACAAGCAGGCAGAGAGGCAGGCAGAGAGAGAGGAGGAAGCAGGCTCCTTGCTGAGCAGAGAGCCCGATGCGGGGGCTTGATCCCAGGACCCTGAGATCATAACCTGAGCTGAAGGCAGCGGCTTAACCCACTGAGCCACCCAGGCGCCCCTCACATGCCCTCTTTAATGCCCATCACCCACTTACCCCATCCCTCACTTACCTCCCCTCCAGCAACCCTCAGTTTGTTTCCTAGAGTTAAGAATCTTTTGTGGTTTATCTCCCTCTCTGATGACTTTGCATTCAGTTCTTCCTCCCTTCCCCTATGACCCTCTGCCCTGTTTCTTATATTCCACATGAGTGAAGCCAAGCCATATGATAATTGCCTTTCGATGATTGACTTTTCACTCAACATAATACCCTCCAGTTCCATCCATGTCAATGTGTCAATGTAAATGGTAAGCATTCATTCTTTCTGATGGCTGAGTAATATTCCATTGTGTGTATATGTATATGTATATGAATGTGTGTGTGTGTCTGTGTGTGTGCATCCCATCTTCTTTATCCATTCATCTGTTGATGGAAATCTAGGTTCTTTCCATAGTTTGGCTATTGTGGACATTGCTGCTATAATCATTTGGGTGCACGTGCCCCTTTGGATCACTACATTTGTATCTTTAGGGTAAATACCCAGTAGTGCAATTGTTGGGTCATAGGGTAGCTCAATTTTTAACTTCTTGAGGAATCTCCATACTGTTTTCCAGAGTAGCTGTACCAGCGTGCATTCCCACCAACAGTGTAAGAGGGTTCCCTTTTCTCCGCATCCTTGCCAAGATTTATTTCTTCCTGAGTTGTGAATTTTAGCCATTCTGACTGGTGTGAGGTGTGAGGAGCCATCTCATTGTGGTTCTGATTTGTACATCCCTAATGCCGAGTGATGCAGAGCATCTTTTCATGCATTGGTTGGCCATTTGGATGTCTTCTTTGGAAAAATGTCTATTCATGTCTTCTGCCCATTTTCTTGACTGGATTATTTGTTTTTGGGGGGTGTTGAGTTTGAGAAGTTCTTTATAGATCTTGGATACTAGCCCTTTATCTGATATGTTTCTTGTCATCAGGAGTGTAGCAAGTTTTGTTTTTAGCAGTGTGCACTTGGACACATTTCTTTGGCAGAACTGATATACTTTACTATTCATGTATTAAACTTACTGTTTTAAAGCAGTTTTATTGAGGTACAATTAACATACAATAAATATGACATATTTAAAGTATAGAATTTGAAATTATTTTCATATATGTAACAATAAAATAATGGACATATCCATCACTCACAAAAATTCCCTTATCTTTCCAACAAATGTTGCTCAACTAGACATCTATATGTTTAAAAAAAAAAGAATCTAGACAGAGACCTCACACTCCTCCTAAAAATCAACTCAAAATGGATCAAAGACCTAAATACAAAACTATAAAACTCCTAGAAGACAGCATAGGAGAAAATTTAGATGACCTTGGGTATAGTGATAATTTTTTAGATACAGCAAAGGCATAATCTATGAAAGAAATAACCAATAAGTTGGACTTCATTAAAAGTAAAAACTTTTGCTCTGTTAAAGTGTAATTGGAATGAGAAGACAAGCTACCGACTGGGAGAAAATATTTGCAAAAGACACATCTGATAAAAAACTATTATCTGAAATATACAAGAAACTCTTAAAGCTCAACAATAAGAAAATAAACAACCTGTTTTAAAAATGGGTCAAAGACTTTAACAGATACCTCACCAAAGAAGATATACAGATGGCAAATAAGCATATGAAAAGATGTTCCATCTAATATGTTATCAGGGAAATGCAAATTAAAACAACAATTACATACCACTACACATCCTTTAGAATGGCCAAAATTTAAAACTCTGACAACACCAAATATAGGGCCAAAGATGTGGAGCAAAGGGACCCTCCTCATTCATTGCCAGTAGGAAGGCAAAATGATACAGCTACTTTGGAAGACAATTTGGCAGTTTCTTACAAAACTAAATATACTCATATGATCCATTAATGTTTCTTGGTATTTACCCAAAGGAGTTTCAAGCATATCCTCTCTCTCTCTCTCTCTCTCACACACACACACACACAACCCACAAATGCATGCTTATAGCAGCTTTATTCATCATTGCCAAAACTTGGAAGCAACTAACATGTCTTTTAGTAGATGAACAAGCAAACAAACTGGTACATCCAGACAATGGAATATCACTCAGCACTAAAAAGAAATGAACAATTAAGTAATGAAAAGACATGGAGGAACTTGAAATACATATTAGTAAGTGAAATAAATCCCATCTGAAAAGACTGCACACTCCAACTATATGATATTCTGGAAAAGACAAAATTATGGAGACTGTAAAAAGATCAGTGGTTGCCAGGGATGAGAGTGACAGATGAACAGGTGGAGGACAAAAGATTTTTAGGGCAGTGAAAATACTCATATGATAATATAACGATGAATACATGTCATTCATTATACATTTGCCCCAATCCACAGAATGTTTATTCAACACCAAGAGTGAACTCTAAGCCAAATTATGAACTTTGGGTGATAATGATGCATCAGTGTAGGTTCATCAATTGCAACAAACTTACCACTCTGGTTGGGATCTTGATAGTCAGGGAAGCTATGCATGTATGCATGTGTGGGGCTAGAGGTATATGCAAAATCTCTATATACGTCTTTCAACTTTGCTGTGAACCTAAAACCACTCTAAAAAATTAAGTCTTTAATTAAATATAATATTGAAGTGAACATGAATATATATAAAATATAAAAAGTTGTGTTCCCTTTTATAATATTTTCTTCATGCCTCTACTCAGTCCCCCCAGGTAATGACTGACTTTCTGTCACTATAAGTTAATTTTCTTTTTCTAAAATTTCAGATACATGGACTTATATAGAATGTACTCCTCTAACTTTTCATTCAGCATAATTATTTCAGATTTAGACATGTTGTGGTATATGTCAATAGCTCTTTCCTTTTTATTGCTGAGTAGTATTCACTGTACAAATGTATTATGATTTGTTGATTCACCCACCTGTTAATAGTAATTAGGTTATTTCCTGTTTCTGGTTATTACAAATAAAGCTACCATGAACTCATATACTACTCATGCACAGACATATGCTTTCAATTCTCATAGGTAAATGTCTAGGAAAGGACAGTCATCTGATAGGTTTACACTTACCTTTTAAAGAAACTGTCCAACTTTTCCTAAGGGTTTGCTTCATCTTGTATTTGCACCAGCAATCTATAATAGTTCGAGTTGCTCACCACCCTCATCTATACTTAGTATGGATATATTTTAATATTTAGGCATTCTAGTAGGTTTATAGTGGTATCTTATTATGGTTTTATTATGCAGTTCCCTAATTAATAATGCTGAGTAACTTTTCATGCATTTATTTGCCATCTACATATCTTAGTTTGTGAAGTAACTTAAAATCTTTTGCTACTTTGTTTCTAATTTAATTTTATTTTGGGCGTTGTTTTATTAATGAGTTTTGAAATTCCTTTACATAATCTATATATAAGACTCTTTATGAGATAATGTGATTTGCAAATATTTTTTCCTAGACTGTGGGTTGTCTTTTCATTCTCTGAACAATGTCTTCAAAAAAGAATAATTTCCTAATTTTGATGAAATAAAATTTACCAACCATTTCTTTTTTTAATTTTACTTTATTTTTTCAGTGTTTCAAGATACCAACCTTTTCTTTGATAGATTGTGTTTTTGGTATCCTAACAAATATCTGCCAGATAATAAGGATTTTCTCCTAGGTTTTCTTCTAAAATATGTCTATATTTAGGGGTTTTGTTTTGTATTGTTTTGTTTAAAGATTTTATTTATTTATTTGACAGAGAGACACAGCAAGAGGGGAAACACAAGCAGGGGGAGTGGGATAGGGAGAAGCAGGCTTCCCACAAAGCAGAGAGCCCAATGCGGGGCTCGATCCCAGAACCCTGGGATCATGACGTGAGCCAAAGGCAGCTGCTTAATGACTAAGCTACCCAGGCACCCCCAGATTTAAGTTTTTCTACAATCTATTGTGAGTTAATTTTTATATATCGTGCAAGCAATGAGCCAAAGTCCATTTTTGTGCATATGCACGTCTAGTTGTTCCAATACTATTTGTTGAAAGACTATCTTTTCTCTACCTAACTGCCTTTGCACTTTTGTTAAAAAAAAAATCAATTCATTACGTACCTGTGGGTCTATTTACAGAATTTTATTCTGTTCCATTCATCTATATGTCTCTTTCTTTCCTATTAACACACAATTATGTTTACTATAGTTTTATACTGTCTTAGAATTGTGTACTCTATTGTGTATTTCCTTCTTTTCCCTATTTTAAATTTGATTTACTTGTCCTTTTCCAGGTTCTTAAGTGGAAAATGTAGGTCAGTAATTTTAAAGCTTTCTTCTTTTCTAACATAGGTATTTAAAGTTATTTCCCACTAAGCCCTGCTTTAACTCCATCCTAAAATTCTTAGTATACTGCAGTTTAATCATTATGCAACTTGATATATTTTCTAATTTTCCTTGTGCTTTTTCCTTTGGTCTATCAGTTACTTAGAATAGTGTTTGCTAACTTCCAAATAGTAGGGAATTTTCTACATATCTTATTATTATTGATTTCATATTCATTCCATGTAGTCAGAGAGTATATACTTATGTTTTCAATCTTTTGGAATTAATAGGGCCTCATTTTATGGCACATCATATGGCCTATCATGGAGAAATTCCATCTGCCTTTGGGGAAAAAAATTCTATAATTGAATGTAGGACTTCATATATGTCAACTAGTTCTAGGTTGTTAATAATGGAATTCAAGTCATATATGCCTTTACTGAATTTTTTTTCTAGTTGTTCTGTCAATGACTAAGATAGGTGTATTAGGATCTATCAACTATGATTGTGGATTTGTCTAAATATTTGCCCAAATAGCCAAAGTAATCTTGAAAAAGAAAAAGCTGGAGGCATCACAATTCCAGACTTCAAGTTATATTACAAAGCTACAGTAGTAAAAACAGTATGATACTGGCACAAAAATAAGACACATAAATCAATAGCACAGAATAGAAAACTCAGAAATAAAACCACAACTATATGGCCAGTTAATCTTTAACAAAACAGGAAAGAATATCCAATTGGTAAAGGTCAGTCTCTTCAACAAGTAGTGTTGGAAAAATGACAGTGACGTGATGAAACTAGACCATTTTCTTACACCATACACAAAAAGAAATTCAAAGTGGATTAAAGTCCTAAATGTAAGACAGGAACCATCAAAATCCTGGAGGAAAAAACAGGCAGCAACTCTTTGACCATGGCTGCAGCAACATCTTACTAGACACATCTCCAGAGGCAAGGGAAACAAAAGTGAAAATGAACTACTGGGATTTCATCAAGATAAAAAGCTTCTGTACACTGAAGGAAACAATCAATAAAACTAAAAGATAACTGGTGGATGGGAGAAGGTATGTGCAAATGACATGTAGGATAAAGGGCTAGACTCTAGAATCTGTAAAGAATACATCAAAATCAACATCCAAAAAATAAATAATACAGTTAAGAAATGGGCAGAAGACATGAACAAACATTTCTCCAAATACGACAGACAAATTGCTAACAGACACATGAAAAAATGCTCAATATCACTCATCATCAGGGAAATACAAATCAAAACCAGAATGACTGTCAGAATGGCTAAAATTAACAACTCAGGAAACAACAGATGTTGGCAAGTATGTGGAGAAAGGGGAACCCTCTTACAATGTGGCGGGAACACAAGCTGGTACAGCTTCTCTGGAAAACAGTATGGAGGTTCCTCAAGAAGTTAAAAAGAGAGCTACTCTATGACCCTGCAATTGCACTACTGGGTATTTACAGAAAGATACAAAAGTGCTGATTCGAAGGGGGCACACACACCCCAATGTTTACAGCAATACTATCAACAATAGCAAAATTATCGAAAGAGCACAAATGTCTATCAACTGATGAATGGAAAAAGAAGATGTGGCATATATACCATGGAATATCACTCAACCATCAAAAAGAATGAAATCTTGCTATTTGCAACAACTATGGATGGAACTAGAGAGTATAATGCCAAGTGAGGTAAGTCAGAGAAAGACAAATAAATATATTATTTCACTCATATGTGGAATTTAAGAAACAAAAGAGATGACTAGGGGAAGGGAAGGAAAAATAAAATGAGAAAAAAACAGAGAGGGAGGCAAACCATAGGGACTGTATAGTTAAGAGAACATACTTTGAGTTGCTGGTGATAGGTAGCAAAGAGGACTCCTGGGGGCGCCTGGGTGGGTCAGTGGGTTAGGGCCTCTGCATTCATCTCAGGTCATGGTCTCAGGGTTCTGGGATCAAGCCCCGCATCGGGCTCTCTGCTCAGCGGGGAGCCTGCTTCCCCCTCTCTCTCTGCCTGCCTCTCGCCTACTTGTGATCTCTCTCTCTGTCAAATAAATAAATAAAATCTTAAAAAAAAAATAAAGAGGACTCTTGTGGGGATGAAAAAAAATAAAATTAGCTGATATATATTTTTTAATGGTCAGAAGACATGAACAGACTCTTCTCCAAAGACATCCAGATGGCCAAAAAACACATGAAAATATGTTCATCATTACTTACCATTGGAGAAATGCAAATCAAAACTACATTGGAAGGGGAGGTGAACCATGAGAGACTATGGACTCTGAAAAAAAATCTGAGGGTTTTGAAGGGGCGGGGGGTGGGAGGTCGGGGTACCAGGTGGTGGGTATTATAGAGGGCACGGATTGCATGGAGTACTCGGTGTGGTGCAAAAATAATGAATACTGTTATGCTGAAAATAAAAAAAAATTAAAAAAAATAAATAAAATGAATTTCTTATTTAAAAAAAAACTACAATGAGCTATCACCTCACACCTATCTGAATGGTTAAAATCAACAGCACATGAAACATCAGGTATTGGCAAAGATGTGGAGAAAAAGGAACCCTCCTGCATTATTGGTGGGAATGCAAACTGGTGCAGCCACTCTGGAAAACAGTATGGAGGTTCCTCAAAAAGTTAAATATAGAGCTACCCTATGATCCAGCAATCACACTACTGAGTATTTACCAAAGGAATACAAAAATACTAATTCAAAGGGATACATGTACCCCTATGTTTATAGCAGCATAATTTACAATAGCTAAGATATGGAAGCAACCCATGTGTATACTTGTTGATGAATGAATAAAGAGGTGGTGTATGTATATAAATAACAGAATATTACTCAGCCATGAAAAGAATGAAATCTTGCCATTTGCACTGACACAGATGATGTTGGATAGTATAATGCTAAGTGAAATAAGTCAGGGAAAGACAAATACCATATGATTTCACTCATATGTCAAATTTAAGAAAAAAGACAAATGAACACAGGGGAGAGAGAGAAAGACAGAGAAATCAAGAAACAGACTCTTAACTACAGAGAACAAACTGACGTTTACCAGAAGGGAGGTATGTGGGGGGATGGGATGAAATAGGTGATGGGGATTAAGGACTACAATCATCATGATGAGCACTGTGTGATGTATGGATATGTTATACACCAGAAACTGTATGTTAACGAAATCGAATTAAAATAAAAACTTAAAAAATGAAATAAGATATTCAGTACAATTACTAAAAAAATTAAATGAATAGTCTCATGTCTTGTAAGTAAATTTAGAGAGGGGATAAAGATATCATTTTTTATATTTACCCATATATACACTATTTCTAGTGCTTTCAATTCCTTCCCAGAAATCCACATTTCCTTTAGCCTGAAGAAATTTCTTTATATTCCTTTAATGCAGATATGCTGATGAAGAATTACCTCATTTTATTAATGTCTTAAATTTTATTTTATTTTATTTTTAAAATTTATTATTGAAGTGTAGTTGACATGCAATGCTATAGTAGTTTCAAATGTACAATATATTGATTCCACTATTCTACACATTACTCGGTGTTCACCCTAAATGTAGTCACCACCTGTCACCATGTAACTTTATTACATTATCGTTGACTATGTTTCCTGTGCTGTACTTTTCATCTCCATGACTTGTTTATTTTATAACTGGAGATTTATACATCTTTACCTCCTTCACTTATTTAACCCATCCCCCACAACCTTCCCTCTGGCACCCTCCAGTTTGTTCTCTGTATTTAAGAGTCTGGTTTTTGTGTTTGTCTTTATTTCTATTTTCATTGTATATAACAACTGTGTTTGCAGATTTTTCAACTCTCTAATGTTTTTACGTTATTGTACAGTATCCATTCTCTCAGATGAGAAATCTGGCATCATTCTTATCATTGTACTCCTGTATGTAATGTGTATTTTTCTCTAGCATCTTTCAAGATTTTCTTTAAATCTGTTTTTTCAGTTGATTCATTATGATGTGCCTAGGTATAACTTCATTTTTATTCTGCTTGTGGTGTACTAAATTTCTTATACCTGTAAATTTGTATTTTTTACCAAGTGTGAGAAATTCTTGTCATTACTACTGCCCCTTTAATTATTATTCCTTTTTCTCCCCTGTTTTCTTCTCTCCCATTGTTACAGGACTCCATTTACATTTTGCATTAAACCCTGTAATACTGTCCCACAGGTCAGTGAGGCCCTATGCTTTTGTTTTCTTTTTATTCTCTTTTTTCTTCAGATTATATCTTTCCTCAGATTCACCTTTAAATTGACTGACCCTTTCTTTCATCATCACGATTCTGCTGTTAAAAGTCTAACTGGTGAATTGCTCTTTCTCATATTTTGCTTTTCAAATCGATTTCCCCTTTATTTAAGTTTCCAGTGCTCTGTTGTGACTCTCTATTTGTTCACTCATAGGAGCACATTTCCCTTTACATCAACAAATATATTTATCCTATTGGTTTAAATATCTGTCTATAAATTCTAACATCTGTGTTATTTCAGAGTTAGTTTTCATTCATGAGTCTTCTTGACTATGGATCACTTTTACCTGTTACTTCTTAAACCTAGTAAGTTTTAATAGCAAATTAGACATTGTATGTTATAGTCATCCTAGATTCTTTAATCTTCCTCTGAAGTGTGCTGAACTTATGTTTTTGGAAATAGTTAACTGAACTAAAACTTAAAACTTTGTTTTCCATTCAATGGACAGCAGTTAAATCTATGTTCAGTTATTGAAGACTTCCAGCTATTGTTTTTGATGGGTTGAATGAATCCTCCCCTATACATGGTTGAATGAATCCTCCCCTATACATACAAAGTTCAACCAAGAATTTTGGTGGAATTTACAGGTAAATTTTTGGGCTGTGCTCTCTGTGCCTCATTCTATTGCAGCATATCTCTCATCACTTTACAGTCATTCTGGCATCCTCAACTCTGCCTTCTTAACTTCTTAAGCCAGTAAGACTGTGGCTTTTTGTCTGGGTTCTAGCAATCCTCTGCCATGCAGACTGAAGGACGCATTCAGGAGAAAAGTCCATAAATGCAACTTGCCCAGTGGACTTCCTTTCTTTCTAGGGTAGTATCCTCTCTACTTTTGGTCAGTTTCATCTGCTTCTCCCTCTTCCTAACCCCCAACCCCAGGCTCGTGCTTGCACGTGCGTTCTCTCTCTCTCTCATATGAATAAATAAAATCTTTTTTTAAAAATCGCTCTACCAATATCAGAAATGAATCTCATTTCGTCTTTTTACCACTAGAGAAAACACACACTTACTATAAAACTACTCCCCTCAAGCTAATGTCACTTAAATAGGTGTCCTATTTAACACTGGTCAATTATTATTAACAGGAGTTCTGTTAGGAAGAAGTGAGTCAAGTGGAGCTTGGAAATACAGCATTGCAGAAAAAATAGGTTTCTTTATTCCAGGACTTTTAAACATTTTTAATGTTAGTAGACCTTCTGTACCCGTAAATGGAATATGCTCTTGAAATACTATCCTAAACTTTATCATATATAATTAGTAATATTCACTGATTCATTCAAAAATATTTGAGCCCCAGACAGTTGAGACTAGAGTATGAACCTCTTTCTCCTAGCACAATTCTCTGTAGGCCACAATTCGTTATACCTTCTTAATCTTCTAACTTCACTGTCAGTCACTGACTCAGAGTGGCTGTGTTTATGCTATTTAATTCTCACCAATACTTACTTTGTACTTATCACATGTACACAATAAGGGTGCTGCTATGGGAAAAGTGTGATAAAAATAGAGATTCACCGATCATTAACTTATATGAACCAAATAAAAATATATGAAATTGTCTAGCATGATACCCAACACAGATTAGTAGCCTGGTGTTAGGTTCCTTCTTAAGTGTTTTTCCCTTCTTCTGCATCTTAAGTCAGTGAGTTCAACAAGATTGATCATAGATAGGCAGACTGCAGCTCTCAGACCAAATGCAGCAAGAAGTCTGTTTTGTATAAGCCAAGAGCTAAGAAATTTTTTTACACCCTTAAAGGGCTATTTTAAAAAATGAGAGGAAAATGTGTGACAGAAACCTTATGTGGCCCACAAAGCCTAAAATATTTACTCTATGGTCTTTTACAGCAACTGTTTGCTAACCACTGAGATATAATCTAATCCTTACAGCTATCTAAAATAAGCAGTATGGTAGAATTCATTTAATTTACTTAGATGCTGAGGTAGAGCCCTGTTTTCCTTTTTAAAAACACATTAAAACACTATTTTACTGGTTTTACTAAGTTTTCAAAGGTTCATTTCAAATCTTACCTTTTCTCCTTTTACACCACTACAGTCACATTTTGATCCTGGAGAACACCCATAGCAAACCTGTAAGGAAGAAAAAAAGGGATGAAAATTATTTAATATGAATCTGAAAATGAGTCTCTGACTTATCCCTCAACTAAATTTATCAATCCAAACTTACAAACCAAATGGCAGAAAAATATCTGGAAGAATACATACCAAACTGCAAATAATGGTTACCTCTGAGGAAGCTTTCACCTTTTATGGTACACACTTACATTTGAATTTTTCCACAATGAGCATATGTTATAATTTTAAAGTGAAAAATATCTTGTTTAAAAGATATTAAAATTAAAAAGAATTCAAACAACTTCACCTGTAATACAATTTGCCACTTGTCCAAGCTCTTAGGAACTCCTTGTTTTGTCCTAACATCATACAGAAGACATGACCTCTCAATCTGTATTAGCAATGACCTTGGCAACTAGCCAAAGATGTCTGCTGGTTGACGTTGCATGTATCTTGGCATTTATGAGCAATCGCAGAGCCTAAAATACATAATGCTATCTCTTACCAACTTTTTAAAATTTGCTCCCTCTGTCTCATCACTAGTAGCTCAGTCAAAATGACTCCAACAGTTTTACCACAAATGTTCCCACAGTCTAGATATTCTAGTGTATGTGCTGCGGAAGCAAGCACACACAGTCTAGATATTCTAAAGAGTCCCTACTAGTAGTTCATTAACTCATATTAAGAACTGAGTTGAAGCCAGGGGAGGAGTCAAGATGGCGGAGAAGTAGCAAGCTGAGACTGCTTCAGCTAGCCGGAGATCAGCTAGATAGCTTATCTAAAGATTGCAAACACCTGAAAATCCATCGGCAGATCGAAGAGAAGAAGAACAGCAATTCTGGAAACAGAAAATCAGCCACTTTCTGAAAGGTAGGACCAGCGGAGAAGTGAATCCAAAGCGACGGGAAGATAGACCCCGGGGGGAGGGGCCGGCTCCCGGCAAGCGGCGGAGCAACCGCGCACAAAATCAGGACTTTTAAAAGTCTGTTCCGCTGAGGGACATCGCTCCAGAGGCTAAACCGGGGCGAAGCCCACGCGGGGTCAGCGTGGCCTCAGGTCCCGCAGGGTCACAGAAGGATCGGGGGTGTCTGAGTGTCGCAGAGCTTGCGGGTATTGGAACGGGAAAGCCGGCTACAGAGACAGAGCCGACAGTAATCTCGCAGCTCCGTGTTACCTTGAACCGGTCGCAGGCTCGGTGAGCTCGGAGCGCGGCCGGAGGTCAGGCAGACGGGAGTAACTGGGCGCTGTTCTCTGAGGGCGCACTGAGGAGTGGGGCCCTGGGCTCTCGGCTCCTCCAGGCCGGAGACCAGGAGGCCGCCATTTGTATTCCCGTCCTCTGGAACTCTACGGAAAGCGCTCAGGGAACAAAAGCTCCTGAAAGCAAACCCGAGCGGATTACTCACCCCGGCCCCGGGTAAGGGCGGTGTAATTCCGCCTGGGGCAAAGACACTTGAGAATCACTACAACAGGCCCCTCCCCCAGAAGAACAACAAGAATCCAGCCGAGACCAAGTTCACCTACCAAGGAGTGCGGTTTTCAATACCAAGGAGAGCAGCAGAATTCCAGAGGAGGAGAAAGCCAAGCACGGAACTCATGGCTTTTTTCCTGTGATTTTTTTTAGTCTTGCAGTTAATTTAATTTTTTCTTTTTCATTTTTTTTTTTTTCTCGCCTTCGGGTTAAATTTTTTTTTTTTTAACTGTTACCTTTTTCTTTTTTAACGATTTTTTTTAGTTTAGTTTATCTAATATATATATATATATATATTTTTTTACATTTTTCTTAGGTGTTTTCTTTTTTTTTCTTTTTTTAAAATTCTTTTTTTTTTTTTTCTTTTTTTTTTTTTTTTTTTTTTTTTTTTTTTTTTTTTCTTTTTTTTCTCTCTCTTCCTTTTTTGAACCTCTTTTTATCCCCTTTCTCCCCACTCACGATTTTGGATCTCTTCTAATTTGGGTTAAAGCATATTTTCCTGGGGTTGTTGCCACCCTTTTAGTATTTTACTTGCCCCTTCATTTACTCTTATCTGGACAAAATGACAAGACGGAAAAATTCAACACAAAAAAAAGAACAAGAGGCAGTACCGAAGGCTAGGGACCTAATCAATACAGACATCGGTAATATGTCAGATCTAGAGTTCAGAATGACAATTCTCAAGGTTCTAGCCGGGCTCGAAAAAGGCATGGAAGATATTAGAGAAACCCTCTCGAGAGATATAAAAGCCCTTTCTGGAGAAATAAAAGAACTAAAATCTAACCAAGGTGAAATCAAAAAAGCTATTAATGAGGTGCAATCAAAAATGGAGGCTCTCACTGCTAGGATAAATGAGGCAGAAGACAGAATTAGTGATATAGAAGACCAAATGACAGAGAATAAAGAAGCTGATCAAAAGAGGGACAAACAGCTACTGGACCACGAGGGGAGAATTCGAGAGATAAGTGACACCATAAGACGAAACAACATTAGAATAATTGGGATTCCAGAAGAAGAAGAAAGTGAGAGGGGAGCAGAAGGTATACTGGAGAGAATTATTGGGGAGAATTTCCCCAATATGGCAAAGGGAACGAGCATCAAAATTCAGGAGGTTCAGAGAATGCCCCTCAAAATCAATAAGAATAGGCCCACACCTCGTCACCTAATAGTAAAATTTACAAGTCTCAATGACAAAGAGAAAATCCTGAAAGCAGCCCGGGAAAAGAAGTCTGTAACATACAATGGTAAAAAATATTAGATTGGCAGCTGACTTATCCACAGAGACCTGGCAGGCCAGAAAGAGCTGGCATGATATTTTCAGAGCACTAAACGAGAAAAAACATGGAGCCAAGAATACTATATCCAGCTAGGCTATCATTGAAAATAGAAGGAGAGATTAAAAGCTTCCAGGACAAACAACAACTGAAAGAATTTGCAAATACCAAACCAGCTCTACAGGAAATCTTGAAAGGGGTCCTCTAAGCAAAGAGAGAGCCTACAAGTGGTAGATCAGAAAGGAACAGAGACCATATACAGTAACAGTCACCTTACAGGCAATACAATGGCACTAAATTCATATCTCTCAATAGTTACCCTGAATGTGAATGGGCTAAATGCCCCTGTCAAAAGACACAGGGTATCAGAATGGATAAAAAAACAAAACCCATCTATATGTTGCCTCCAAGAAACTCATTTTAAGCCCGAAGACACCTCCAGATTTAAAGTGAGGGGGTGGAAAAGAATTTACCATGCTAATGGACATCAGAAGAAAGCAGGAGTGGCAATCCTTATATCAGATCAATTAGATTTTAAGCCAAAGACTATAATAAAGAGATGAGGAAGGACACTATATCATACTCAAAGGGTCTGTCCAACAAGAAGATTTTAACAATTTTAAATATCTATGCCCCCAATGTGGGAGCAGCCAACTATATAAACCAATTAATAACAAAATCAAAGAAACACATCAACAATAATACAATGATAGTAGGGGACTTTAACACTCCCCTCACTGAAATGGACAGGTCATCCAAGCAAAAGATCAGCAAGGATATAAAGGCCTTAAATGACACACTGGACCAGATGGACATCACAGATATATTCAGAATATTTCATCCCAAAGCAACAGAATACACATTCTTCTCTAGTGCACATGGAACATTCTCCAGAATAGATCACATCCTCGGTCCTAAATCAGGACTCAACCGGTATCAAAAGATTGGGATCATTCCCTGCATATTTTCAGACCACAATGCTCTAAAGCTAAGAAACTCAACCACAAAAGGAAGTTTGGAAAGAACCCAAATACATGGAGACTAAACAGTATCCTTCTAAAGAATGAATGGGTCAACCGGGAAATTAAAGAAGAATTGAAAAAAATCATGGAAACAAATGATAATGAAAACACAACGGTTCAAAATCTGTGGGACACAACAAAGGCAGTCCTGAGAGGAAAATATATAGCGGTACAAGCCTTTTCTCAAGAAACAAGAAAGGTCTCAGGTACACAACCTAACCCCTACACCTAAAGGAGCTGGAGAAAGAACAAGAAAGAAACCCTAAGCCCAGCAGGAGAAGAGAAATCATAAAGATCAGAGCAGAAATCAATGAAATAGAAACCAAAAAAACAATAGAACAAATCAACGAAACTAGGAGCTGGTTCTTTGAAAGAATTAATAAAATTGATAAACCCCTGGCCCGACTTATCAAAAAGAAAAGAGAAAGGACCCAAATAAATAAAATCATGAATGAAAGAGGAGAGATCACAACTAACACCAAAGAAATACAAACTATTATAAGAACATACTATGAGCAACTCTACGGCAATAAATTTGACAATCTGGAAGAAATGGATGCATTCCTAGAAACATATAAACTACCACAACTGAACCAGGAAGAAATAGAAAGCCTGAACAGACCATAACCAGTAAGGAGATTGAAACAGTCATTAAAAATCTCCAAACAAACAAAAGCCCAGGGCCAGACGGCTTTCCGGGGGAATTCTACCAAACATTTAAAGAAGAACTAATTCCTATTCTCCTGAAAAACTGTTCCAAAAAATAGAAATGGAAGGAAAACTTCCAAACTCATTTTATGAGGCCAGCATCATCACCTTGATCCCAAAACCAGACAAGGATCCCACCAAAAAAGAGAGCTATAGACCGATATCCTTGATGAACACAGATGCGAAAATACTCAACAAAATACTAGCCAATAGGATTCAACAGTACATTAAAAAGATTATTCACCACGACCAAGTGGGATTTATTCCAGGGCTGCAAGGTTGGTTCAACATCCGCAAATCAGTCAATGTGATACAACACATCAATAAAAGAAAGAACAAGAACCATATGATACTCTCAATAGATGCTGAAAAAGCATTTGACAAAGTACAACATCCCTTCCTGATCAAAACTCTTCAAAGTGTAGGGATAGAGGGCACATACCTCAATATCATCAAAGCCATCTATGAAAAACCCACCGCAAATATCATTCTCAATGGAGAAAAACTGAAAGCTTTTCCGCTAAGGTCAGGAACACGGCAGGGATGTCCATTATCACCACTGCTATTCAACATTGTACTAGAGGTCCTAGCCTCAGCAATCAGACAACAAAAGGAAATTAAAGGCATCCAAATCGGCAAAGAAGAAGTCAAATTATCACTCTTCGCAGATGATATGATACTATATGTGGAAAACCCAAAAGAATGCACTCCAAAACTGCTAGAACTTATACAGGAATTCAGTAAAGTGTCAGGATATAAAATCAATGCACAGAAATCAGTTGCATTTCTCTACACCAACAGCAAGACAGAAGAAAGAGATATTAAGGAGTCAATCCCATTTACAATTGCATCCAAAACCATAAGATACCTAGGAATAAACCTAACCAAAGAGACACAGAATCTATACTCAGAAAAACTATAAAGTACTCATGAAAGAAATTGAGGAAGACACAAAGAAATGGAAAAAATGTTCCATGCTCCTGGATTGGAAGAATAAATATTGTGAAAATGTCTATGCTACCTAAAGCAATCTACGCATTTAATGCAATTCCTATCAAAGTACCATCCATCTTTTTCAAAGAAATGGAACAAATAATTCTAAAATTTATATGGAACCAGAAAAGACCTCGAATAGCCAAAGGGATATTGAAAAAGAAAGCCAACGTTGGTGGCATCACAATTCCGGACTTCAAGCTCTATTACAAAGCTGTCATCATCAAGACAGCATGGTACTGGCACAAAAACAGACACATAGATCAATGGAACAGAATAGAGAGCCCAGAAATAGACCCTCAAATCTATGGTCAACTAATCTTCGACAAAGCAGGAAAGAATGTCCAATGGAAAAAAGACACAGCCTTTTCAATAAATGGTGCTGGGAAAATTGGACAGCCACATGCAGAAAAATGAAATTGGACCATTTCCTTACACCACACACAAAAATAGACTCAAAATGGATGAAGGACCTCAATGTACGAAAGGAATCCATCAAAATCCTTGAGAACACGGGCAGCAACCTCTTCGACCCTCTGCCGCAGCAACATCCTCCTAGGAACAACGCAAAAGGCAAGGGAAGCAAGGGAAAAAATGAACTACTGGGATTTCATCAAGATCAAAAGCTTTTGCACAGCAAAGGAAACAGTTAACAAAATCAAAAGACAACTGACAGAATGGGAGAAGATATTTGCAAACGACATATCAGATAAAGGACTAGTGTCCAGAATCTATAAAGAACTTAGCAAACTCAACACCCAAAGAACAAATAATCCAATCAAGAAATGGGCAGAAGACATGAACAGACATTTCTGCAAAGAAGACATCCAGATGGCCAACAGACACATGAAAAAGTGCTCCATATCACTCGGCATCAGGGAAATACAAATCAAAACCACAATGAGATATCACCTCACACCAGTCAGAATGGCTAAAATCAACAAGTCAGGAAATGACAGATGCTGGCGAGGATGCGGAGAAAGGGGAACCCTCCTCCACTGTTGGTGGGAATGCAAGCTGGTCCAGCCACTCTGGAAAACAGCATGGAGGTTCCTCAAAATGTTGAAAATAGAACTGCCCTATGACCCAGCAATTGCACTATTGGGTATTTACCCTAAAGATACAAATGTAGTGATCCAAAGGGACACATGCACCCGAATGTTTATAGCAGCAATGTCCACAATAGCCAAACTATGGAAAGAACCTAGATGTCCATCAACAGATGAATGGATCAAGAAGATGTGGTATATATACACAATGGAATACTATGCAGCCATCAAAAGAAATGAAATCTTGCCATTTGCAACAACATGGATGGAACTAGAGCGTATCATGCTTAGCGAAATAAGTCAAGCAGAGAAAGACAACTATCATATGATCTCCCTGATATGAGGAAGTGGTGATGCAACATGGAGGCTTAAGTGGGTAGAAGAATAAATGAAACAAGATGGGATTGGGAGGGAGACAAACCATAAGTGACTCTTAATCTCACAAAACAAACTGAGGGTTGCCGGGGGGAGGGGGTTTGGGAGAAGGGGGTGGGATTATGGACATTGGGGAGGGTATGTGATTTGGTGAGTGCTGTGAAGTGTGTAAACCTGGTGATTCACAGACCTGTACCCCTGGGGATAAAAATATATGTTTATAAAAATAAAAAAATTAAAAAAAAAAAAATATTAAAAACAAAAAAAAAAAAAAAAAAAAAGAACTGAGTTGAAGCCAGAAAAATATTCTCCTCTAAAATAAGAACCTGTAAGAGGGGTACCTGGCTGGCTCAGTTAGTAAGTAGAGCGACTCTTGATCTTGAGATTGTGAGTTTGAGCCCTACATTGGGTGGAAGACAATAATCTTTAAAAAATAAAATAAAATACAGGCACTTGGGTAGCTCAGTCATTAAGCATCTGCCTTTGGCTCAGGTCAAGGTCCCAGGGTCACAGGATCAAAGCCCAGCATTAGGCTCCTTGCTTGGCGGGAGGCCTGCTTTGCTCTCTCCCACTCCTTCTTCTTGTGTTCCCTCTCTCACTGTATCTCTCTCTATCAAATAAAATAAAAATAATAAATAAAATAAAATAAGAACCCATAAGAGAACAAGACAGTAGATGACTCTGTCATCCAGATCTACCCTATACTCTGGCATAAAGCTGAACTTCTTAAATCATAATTAGTTAACATATGTAGATAGCTCACCATTTATGTACAATACAGTGGTATGCTTCTCATTAAATAACAGAAACTTTTATGTGATGTAAATACCAAGTAATGTGTATCAGTGCTTAGTCTTGAAAGACCATGACTTAAAAATACCTTAGCCTCCTTCCTAACATTCCCTGTGTTCCTTTACTCCAACCACTACAAGCATATTTTCCCATTTCCTTATCAAACTACTGACATCATCCTTCTACTCATAACTCCTAACCCACTCACACTCAGCTGTAATTAGAAGCCAGCCACATGTTTGAACTTCTTTTCCTAATAAAAGCAATCAACAATGGCTTGAGGTTGGGAATTAATCTCTTACACTGCGAGATGCTGTTCCAGTAAAAAATGCTCCTGACATCTCTAATCTAAAGTCTGTTATGCAGCTATTATTTGTGATATATATGTGGTTAGGTTATACACTGGTTTTAGTATTATACATCAATAACATCACAAGGTAAATGTACTTATACAAACTTACTCATCAAACATGAATTGGGCATGATTAGAGGCCAGAAAACTTGTTAGGCACTAAAGACAGGTAAGGCACAGCTCCTTCCAACATATAAAACTAACTCAACAAATACTTGTTGATCACCCACTATGTTATGTTAGGTGCAGGTAGAAGATGCAAAGACAGTACATATTGCTCTCTGAATTCCATACAGAAAAATTACATTACAGTGTGTCAGGAATGGAGGTTAACTTAAGATATTTAATAGTTTTGGGCAAGCATGAATTCTAGATTTCAAAGTACAAACATACAAATTTTAGAAACTACTGATTCACAAGATAAAGACTGCCAATGGTCATATTCACTGAATTAGATTGTGCATATTATCCATAATCAGTGACATGCATTAATGGAGGAGTAAATGATAATCTAAAATGGCTATACATCTAAAAATAACATTTGAGTTTGGAATGTATGTCTCTACTTTAAATGTAAATATGTGATCATCATTTTCTGGTGTTACAAGTAAAAGATGGTGTAACTTTCTATTTTCATCTTTCACTAAAAAACCTTTCTTTTTAAAATATAAATTAAGCTCCTGAGAACAATGCAAAGCAATAGACAGAGGATTTTGTTAATATAGAGAAGATACTATGTGAATTTTCTTTACAATTGTATTTCTAGCTTCTCAATGTCCAAAAAAATCCTCCAAATCCTAATATAATCTGTAAACAACCAATATAACTTTAAATATGTGTGCATGTTATTTTGTAAGTAATTTTATACAGTATATTTTTAAAAATTAATAATTTCATCTTTTTTCACTTCTTTATTGCTTAACATGTAGCTATACTTTAGAGAGGTCACTACTTAAAACATTTTATATTGGTTTGAATTCAATTTAAAAATTTAACTTATATTCTATTTATTCTACCTACATCATGATGAGACCAGAGCTTGGGGGGGGCGGGGGGGGTGTTTAAAGGCATTGTAATACACACACCAACCACTAGATGCCACTTTCCATACAGTTATAGCAGTGATGGCCACAAGGAACTAGCCCCAATCTGACAAGTGGTTAATGGAGCAACTTGTTTTTTACCAACAGCCGCTAATATTTACTAGGTGTCCAATAAGTACAAAGCACAATTTTAGGGCTATTAGTGATACCAAAAATTGTGTAGACATGAACGCTGCCTTTAAGAAATTTCCAATCTAGTAAAAAAAAAAAAAAAAACCTATGCCTACATAAATAAAAATTTAAATACAATGGAATAATGATGTAGGAGACAATGGTAATAGAATGAGTTCTAAAATATAAGAAATACATTCTGAGTTTACCTCAACAATTGAATCATTAGGAGACTATAAACAAGTCAATTTCCATACTCTAGAACTCAGTTTTTTCTCTTTGGTAAAATGACAAAGATGGATAATATAATCTCTTTCAGAAGCTTCCAGCTTTTACAGCCTGTGATTCAGTAGGATTTACCAAGTAAAAATGAGTGGTATAGTCAATAATTGCTGTCAAAATTAAGAAAGGAAGTTCCCTTGAGCTTAGGAGTATTCATAACAACTCTGCAAAGAAAGAAAGTAAATAACTTGACTTCAATTTGGAAGGATGGGCAGAAAGATATCTAGAGCAAAAAGGGCCATGGCAAGTACTCAGATTAAAACACAAAATTTTTGTGGGCAAAGAGTCAGATAAAATAAACATTAAATACCTTAGTCTAAGGACTTCTTAAGTCCATATGGAAATAGTATAGGAGGAGATAAGGCCAAAAAAAGAAAGCTCTTTTAAAAACTGGAAAAACTATTTAATTGTGCAAAGTCATTGAACATTCTTAAAGCAAGAAAATAATGCAACTATAATAATGTTTTAAATGTTTTAAGGATAAGATAATAAAAAGTGTGGAGGATTTTTTATTATCACATAGTAAAACACATCATGAAACTATAATAATTAAAACAGCATGGTATCATTCAAAGAATGGGCAGCTTGATGAGTCATAATAGGCCAGAAACACACATACACACACACACATTTACTATATGATAAAAGTTGGCATACCAAATAAATGTGAAAATAATGGATTAATGAACATATAGTGCTAGGAAAGTATAGAAAACAATAAATTCAAATCTCAGGATCCTACAGTAAAAAAAAAAAAAAACCAGATATGAGCATTAAAAGTATGAATAAAAGTAAACTTCTATATGCATTACAATCACTTAAAGAACCTCACAAAAATTCAGGTACTAGGACCCCATCTTAGAGATGCTATTTCAGTTAGTTTGAAATTGGCTACCAGATTCTGAAAGTTTAGTAAACATCTCTAGGTAATTCTGATTCAGTGAGTCAAAATATATATATTACAAAATAATAGCATAGAAAATGAGAAATATTCCAAGATGTGGCTAAGTATCCCGACTGATATGACTGCTTAAAAAAAAAAAACACCAAAAAAATGAAAAATGCTTTTAAAATGTAAAAAGTTCTTAAAGCACCAAAAAGAAGCACAATAGGATTTATCAGGCCAAAATCTAGAGGGGAGAAAAAAAAAACAGTAAACGAACAATGAAACTACTTTTGCCCTGAGGGCATTGACCAAACTTTTGAGAATTTGAGATTCTTGTTTCAGTAAAGGTGTTTCATACATTAAAAATAAAAAGTACCCCACAACTGCTTCCCCAGGAACTTTTAAGAAAGATATCTTGGCACTCAGCAGTGAGTACCGGGGGTTGGGGGGACATATCTCTGAGAAAATATAACCACAAACTGGCCTACATACAGATTTACAATCCAAATTAGCATTCAGCTGGGTGGCCCAGTAACCTCTAACTGTGAAGGTGCTTAGAGCAGACTCTAATTGCTTTGACCTCCCAGAGCCTGGGCAGAAATACACACAAAGCCTGTGTAGAAAAACATACCTTCAGAGTGAACTTCAAAGAATTCTAAAAAAAGCTTTTTGAAAGGAAAATAAGATATTCTATTCAAAAATCATTAAGCATACAAGGAAGCAGAATATCATAAGCAAAAACGAGCAGAAACTTCTGACAGCAGAAACTGCTTGGCAAAAATTTCAGATATTAGAATTACTAGACACAAAATATGTAACTATGTTTACAATTATGAAAGGTATTCTTAAAATTGGAAAATAACAAATGAACCAAGAAATTGTAAACAAAAAAAGGTAACGTAACTGAATTGAAATAAAATATAAATTTTGTGAGTAAAAATTATGAAATTTAAAACTTAGTGGATGACCTTCAAAGCAGACTATATATAGCTAAAGACAGTAAAATTTAAAACATGACAAAGTTAACACAAATTGTCTATAATATATTACAGAGATAAAACATGGAAACTGTGAAATAATAATTAAAAAGCATGGAAGAAAAAGTGAAGACGTGTATAGCATACAGTAATTACGTTTACAGAAGAAGAGGTGAAAGAGGGAATGCAGGGACCACAGTTAGAGATAATGGCAAAGAGTTTTAAAAAAATAATGAGATCTGCAATCGAAGAAGTCTAGCAGATTCAATGGAAGAAAAATCAAACCGCAAAATAGACACAAAATAGTATAACCTCACAACATAAAAACAAAGACATGACCTTAAAACTATCAAGAAAGACAAAAGAGATCGCCTTCAAAGGAGTGACAATTAATTTACAGATTAGTTCTCAGAAGTACAAAAGCCAGACTAGAATGACATTTTTAACATACTGAGAGAAAACTGTCAACTTATATTTTTTATCCAGTGAAAATACCTTTCAACAACAAGGTAAAAATACAGACATTTTTAGACAAATAAAAACTGAGAAAGTATGTCCACAACAGGACGACACAGTAAGAAATTCAAACCTTTTGAATATCTTCTGCCTTTATATGAAAGGAAATGAAATTGAAATGGAAGGTCTAAAATACAAAAACTAATGGAGAAAAAAAATGTGGTAAATTTGTGGGTGAATTTAAACTATTTGTTTAAATACAAATAGTAACTATAAGACAATTATAAAAAGAGATGCAGGGTTCAAAAATACAGAACTAAAAGAAAAACAGTGATAATACAATGTAAGTCAGGGGAGGATGAATGAAGTTAAAGTATTCTAAGGTCATTGTAATTGTGTGGAAAACAGGCATGGAAGGGTATTGATTACTTTAGACTTTGATAAGGTAAGCATACAACTTAGGTATTCTAATTCCTAAGGTAAACCTTAAAAGAAGGTAAGTGAGGTATTAATTCCAAAGGAGTGGAGGGGGACAATACTCAATAAATCCATAAAAAGGCAAAAGAGAGAAAGAAAGTGCTATCTTAGAATAGAAAGGAAAAATAAAAGAAATATAACAATAATTATGTCAAGTATAAGTACGTGTAAAATGACATGATATAAGGAAATACTCAGACAAGTGTGGAATGTGGTATCTATGAAGGACAACTACCACAGACTCTCCAAAAAGTCAATGCCATGCCAGGCTTTGTGAATGACAGCTTGAGGACCTCTGAGGATCATCTCCCTCACAAAAAAACAATAGCTGGTAAAACCAAAACAAACAAACAAACAAACAAAATTTATGTCTCTGGATATTGCCCTAAGAAGCTACATCAAATGAAGAAACACCATTCAACAAAATTTACTAAATCTCAGTATGAACAGCAGGAATCTATGGCATTTTTGCTATGACCCTCTCTTCCTCTCTCCCTTTCCTGCTCAGCTTAACAAAAGCTCCACAAGAGGTGGAAGTAGATATGAACCCAGAGCTCCTTCTCCCTCCAGCTTCCAGCTAAGCACTACAGCATCTCAATTAAACAGGTCATCGGAATTTCTTACTCTACCCCTGCCCAGTTCCAAGTTGCACAAGCTTTATTCCAACCTAAAACAGCTGAGAATTCTAAGGCTTTTGTTTTCTACAGAACCTCAACTCATACACAAAAGTTCTATACTCCATGCATGGCAGACTGACAGTACTGTACTCAACTGCCCCAACCACAGCTCATCCACAGAGCACAGGGTTGATGCTAGCAGAAGCAAGATGAGAAGACCAAATAGTCCTTCCCTGTACCCCCCTGCTCATAAAGCAGAGTGTCACTTCAAGAGAAGCAGGTCACTCTTCCTTCCCCCCCACTCTGTAACACTGCCACAGAAGTTTTCCCTGGTTGGTGGTGGACTGGGGAACCAAAGAGCTCTGAAGCTCTCCCTAAGGGACCTGAGTTTACTTGGGAAGTTCTAATTATAACAAATGTATTTCTGAGTTTGTAGCATATATAGATGTAAGATGTATAACAGTAACAACATTAAAAGGAGAAAAAAGGAATAGAGCTTCATAGGAGTAATATTTATCTTACTAGAATTAAGTTGCTATAAATCTTCAGTAGATTCTGACAGATAATTGTGTCCATGGTAAGTACTAGAGCAAACACTAGAAAACAACTCAAAAAATAGTGGAGAAAATCATTAAAGGAATTACAATATTTAACTAGAAAATATTCACTTAAGAAAAAAGGAGACTGTAGAGGAGGAACAGAAGAAAAAAGAAAGCACAAGAAATACAGTAAACAAAAAAGGCAGACAGAAATCTAATGATATCAATCACAACAATATGACTGCATTAAACAAGCCAATCAAAATTCAGAGGTTGTCAGACTATATAAAAAAACAAGATCAAATGATGTCTATAGGAAAACCCAATAGTTTAAAATATACAAAAAGCTTGAAAATAAAATAAAGAATGGAAATAATACAATAGACTAAATAGACTAAATATATGGGATGCATTTAAGTATCCCTTACAGGAAATTTATAGTAGTAAATGTCTATGTTTAGAAAAAGATGCCAAGTCAATAAACTAAACTTCTGGGGCACCTGGGTGGCTCAGTCATTAAGCATCTGCCTTCAGCTCAGGTCATGATCCCAGGGTCCTGGAATGGAGCCCCACATTAAGCTCCCTGCTCTGTGGGAAGCCTGCTTTTCCCTCTCCCACTCCTCCTGCTGTGTTCCCTCTCTCACTGTCTCTCTCTCTGTCAAATAAATAAATAAAATCTTCAAAATAATAAACTAAATTTTAACCTTTAGACATTAGAAAAGAGACCAAACTAACCTAAAGCAAGTAGAAGGGAGAAAATAATACATATGTGGGTTGAAATTAGTTAAGTGGAGAATAGAAAAAATAGAAAAAAATCAAAGAAACCAGAAGTCGCTTCTTTGAAAAGATTGACAAAATTGACAAGCCAACAAGAAAGGGACACTCAAGTTAATGAGTTTTATTGACAGACTTTTTGATTGAAAGACTCAAATTATTAAAATCAGGAATGAAAGAGGGGACATTACCACAAATATAGGTAGGAACAGCAGGGAACTTCCTCAGGCTAATAAAAGGTATCTACAAAAAACCCTTGGTGAACATCATAATTACTATTAAAGACTAAATCCTTTCCCTACATATCAGGAACAAGACAAGGAGGTCTAGTCTGTTACTTCATTTCAATATCATCCTACAGATTCTAACCAGGGTAATTAGACAAGAAAATAAGCCATTCATATTAAAAAGGAAGAAGTAAAGCTATCTCTATTCACATATAACACAGTCTTATATAGAGAAAATCGTATTAATGCTAATAAATAAGTTCACAAGATTAAAAGGCACAAAATCAATAAACAAAAAAAAACTTGTATTTCCATACATTAGCATGAAATTTAGTAAAAATCCATTTACAATGGTGTGAAGAAGAAGAAAATACTCAGGAATATAAAGATAACTAAATATATATAAAATTGATATGGAATTTATATGAAATTGCAAGGTACCTCAAAAGTCAAAACAGATTTGAAAAAGAAAGTTGGAGAACTCAAACTTCTCATTTTCTAAACTTACTACAAATTTACAGTAATCAAATTGGCATCAGGACAGACCTACAAATCAATAGAATAGACATGAGACTCCAAAAATAAACCCATGCATCTATGATGCACTTGTTTTTATAAGGGGGTCAAGAACATTAACTAAGGAAAATAGGGCTGAGACAATTGGATATATACATGCAAACCAATCAACTTGCATGTTCAAGATCCTCACACCATACATAAAAATTAAATCAAAATGGATCATAAATTAAATACAAGAGCTAAAACTATAAAAACCCTTAAATGAAAATGTAACTAAATCAGCAGTCTTGAGAGGAAAATATATGCAATACAAGCCTTTCTTGTACAACCTAACCCTACATCTAAAGGAGCTGGAGATAGATCAACAAGAAATCCTAAATCCAGCAGGAGAAGAGAAATAATGAAGATCAGATCAGAAATCAATGAAATAGAAACCAAAAAAACAACAGAACAAATCAACGAAACTAGGAGCTAGTTCTCTGAAAGAATTAATAAGATTGATAAACCACTGGACAGAGTTATCAAAAAGAAAAGAGAAAAGGTCCCAAATAAATAAAATCATGAATGAAAGAGGAGAGATCACAACCAACACCAAAGAAATACAAACAATTATAAGAACATACTATGAGCAACTCTACGCCAACAAATTTGACAATCTGGAAGAAATGGATGCATTACTAGAGACATAGAAACTACCACAACTGATTCAGGAAGAAACAGAAAACCTGAACAGACCCATAACCAGTAAGGAGATTGAAACAGTCATCAAAAATCTCCAAACAAACAAAAGCCCAGGGCCAGACGGCTTCCCAGGGGAATTCTACCAAACATTTAAAGAAGTACTAATTCCTATTCTCCTGAAACTGTTCCAAAAAATAGAAATGGAAGAAAAACTTCCAAACTCATTTTATGAGGCCAGCATCACCTTGACCCCAAAACGACAAGGATCCCATCAAAAAAGAGAATTATAGACCAATATCCTTGATGAAAACAGATGCAAAAATTCTCACCAAAATCCTAGCCAATAGGATCCAACAGTACATTAAAAGGATTATTCATTAAAAGGATTATTCACCACGACCAAGTGGGATTTATTCCAGGGATGCAAGGTTGGTTCAACAGCCACAAATCAATCAACGTGATACAATACATTAACAAAAGAAAGAACAAGGACCATATGATACTCTCAATAGATGCTGAAAAAGCATTTGACAAAGTAGAGCATCCCTTCCTGATCAAAACTCTTCAAAGTGTAGGGATAGAGGGCACATACCTCAATATTATCAAAGCCATCTATGAAAAAACCACCACAAATATCATTCTCAATGGAGAAAAACTGAAAGTTTTTCCGCTAAGGTCAGGAACACGGCAGGGATGTCCATTATCACCACTGCTATTCAACATACTACTAGAAATCCTAGCCTCAGCAATCAGACAACAAAAAGAAATAAAAGCCATCCAAATCGGCAAAGAAGTCAAATTATCCCACTTTGCAGATATGACACTATATGTGGAAAACCCAAAAGACTCCACTCCAAAACTGCTAGAACTTGTACAGGAATTCAGTAAAGTGTCAGGATATAAAATCAATGCACAGAAATCAGTTGCATTTCTTTACACAAACAAGAAGACAGAAGAAACATAAATTAAGGAGTCAGTCCCATTTATAATTGCACCCAAAACCATAAGATACCTAGGAATAAACCTAACCAAAGAGGAAAAGAATCTATACTCAGAAAACTATAAAGTACTCATGAGAGAAACTGAGGAAGACACAAAGAAATGGAAAAATGTCCCATGCTCCTGGATTGGAAGAACAAATATTGTGAAAATGTCTAAACTACCTAAAATATCTAGGCTACCTAAATGTCTAAGCTACCTACACATTTAATGCAATCCCTATCAAAATCCCATCAATTTTTTTTTCAAAGAAATGGAACAAATAATCCTAAAATTTATATGGAGCCAGAAAAGACCTCGAATAGCCAAAAGCATATTAAAAAAGAAACCGAAGTTGGTGGCATCACAATTCCAGACTTCAAGCTCTATTACAAAGCTGTCATCATCAAGACAGTATGGTACTGGCACAAAAACAGACACATAGATCAATGGAACACAACAGAGAGCCCAGAAATAGACCCTCAATTCTATGGTCAACTAATCTTTGACAAAGCAGCAAAGAATATCCAATGGAAAAAAGACAGCCTCTTCAACAAATGGTGTTGGGAACATTGGACAGCCACATGCATAAAAATGAAATTGGACCATTTCCTTATACCACACATGAAAATAGACTCAAAACGGATGAAGGACCTCAATGTGAGAAAGGAATCCATCAAAATCCTGGAGGAGAACACAGGCAGCAACCTCTTCGACCTCAGCTGCAGCAACTTCTTTCTAGGATCATCACCAAAGGCAAGGGAAGCAAGGGCAAAATGAACTATTGGAATTTCATCAAGATCAAAAGCTTCTGAACAGCAAAGGAAACAGTTAACAAAACTAAAAGACAACTGACAGAATAAGAGAAGATATTTGCAAATGACATATCAGATAGAGGGCTAGTGTCCAAAATCTATAAAGAGCTTAGCAAACTCAACACCCAAAGAACAAATAATCCAATCAAGAAATGGGCAGAGGACATGAACAGACATTTCTGCAAAGAAGACATCCAGATGGCCAACAGACACATGAAAAAATGCTCCACATCACTCAGCATCAGGGAAATACAAATCAAAACCGCAATGATATATCACCTCACACCAGTCAGAATGGCTAAAATAAACAAGTCAGGAAATGACAGATGCTGGTGAGGATGCGGAGAAAGCGGAACCCTCCTACACTGTTTGTGGGAATGCAAGCTGGTGCAACCACTCTGGAAAACAGCATGGAGGTTCCTCAAAAAGTTGAAAATGGAGCTACGCTATGATCCAGCAATTGCACTACTGGGTATTTACCCTAAAGATACAAACGTAGTGATCTGAAAGGGCATATGCACCCGAATTTTTATAGCCGTAATGTCCAAAATAGCCAAACTATGGAAAGATCCTAGATGTCCATCAACAGATGAATGGACAAAGAAGATATGGTATATATATACAATGGAATACTATGCAGCCATCAAAAGAAATGAAATCTTGCCATTTACGATGAGGTGAATCAAACTAGAGGGTATTATGCTTAGCGAAATAAGTCAATCAGAAAAAGACAACTATCATATGATCTCCCTGATATGAGGAAGTAGAGATGCAACGTGGGGGGTTTGGGGGGTAGGAAAAGAATAAATGAAACAAGATGGGATCAGGAGGGAGACAAACCATAAGTGACTCTTAATCTCACAGAACAAACTGAGGGTTGCTGGGGGGAGGGGAGTCGGGAGAAAAAGTGGTGGGGTTATGGACATTGGGGGTGGTGTGTGCTGTGGGTGAGTGCTGTGAAGTGTGTAAACCTGGTGATTCACAGACCTGTACTCCTGGGGCTAAAAATACATTATATGTTTATAAAAAATTTTAAAAAATTAAAAAAGAAAATGTAACTAAATCTTCCTGACCTTTGGTTAGTCAAAGCCTTTTTACATGTGTTATCAAAAGCACAAATGATAAAAGAAAAAAATAGGTATGTTTTAAATCTCATAAAAATTTATTTTTTAAAATTTTAATCAAATTTTAAAAATTGTGCTTCAAAGAACACTATCAGGATAGTGAAAGACAACCTATGATGTGGAAAAATGTTTGTAAATCTTGTACATGATAGGGGGCCTATATCCAGAATATATAAAGAATACTTATTAACTTACTGACAAATAACCCAATTTAAAAATGGGCAAAGGAAGCAACCAAAGAGTCCATAAATAGATGAATGGAAAAAGATGTACTATATACACACAATGAAGTATGACTCCACCATAAAAAAGAATGAGATCTTGCCATCTACAATGACATGGATGGGCCTAGAGGGTATAATGCTAAGTGAAATAAATCAGAGAAAGGCAAACACTATATGATTTCACTCATATGTGGAATTTAAGAAACAAAACAAATGCACAAACAAAATACCAATAAATGAGGGGAATTGGAAGGGGTGGTGACCCATGAGAGACTATGGACTCTGAGAAACAATCTGAGGGTTTTGAAGGGGAGGAGGGTGGAAGGTTGGGGGAACCAGGTGGTGGGTATTAGAGAGGGCACGGATTGTATGGAGCACTGGGTGTGGTGCAAAAACAATGAATACTGTTATGCTGAAAAGAAATAAAAATAAATAAATAAAACAATTTTTAAAAAGGGGGAAATTTTTTAAATAAATAAATAAATAAATCCCAGACTCTTAAATACAGAAAACAAACAGGTGGTTGCCAGAGGGGAGATGGGTTGGGAGCTGTGTAAAATAGATAAAGGGGATTCAGAGGTACAAACTTTCAGTTACAAAATAAATCAGTCACAGAGATGAAAAGTACAGCACAGTGAATATAGTCAATAATATTATATAAACATTGGTGACAGATGATGACAATATTAATGTGGGGAATACTATGTAATGTACAGAATTATTGAATCATTTCATTGTACACCTGAAATTGATAAAACAGTGGGTTAATTATACTTCTACCTAAACAAACAAGCAAGAGAGAACAGAAAAAAATAAAAAATGTTTGGAATTACCAATAATTAAATCAATTCAATTTTGAAATATTTCTTAAGCAAATAAAGAATGGTAAAGATGAAAAAAACTAGTTATAGGGTATGAAAGACAAGGCAATGTCATATGCTGGTCTTAGGAAAATGGATTCGTATATCTTAAAGTGCAAATCTGGAACTATTTTAGTACTTATATCCAGCGAGGAGATTAATTAAGAAACTGGTAAAAAGTAGTGATGTAATGAAGAAGGTTTTTTAAATGATAACAAGAAAAATAAAGACAAAATCTTCAGAAAAAAATCTATAAAAGAAAGTAATTGTCCAAATTGGAAACAAACCAAATGAATCTATAAGACTACATTTGACTATAATTCAAGATTCTTTTTTGAGCTCCACAGGTTTTGTGGTTTATAATTATAAAATTTTTGTCTCTGCATCCAATCAAAATATCAAGCTCTAAGTGTGACTGATACTTAGATAATTATATTAGTATCAATTTTTTATCAAATTTTAGATTAACTCTGAAGGCAAATCCTAGGAGAATTAATTATCATGATATAACAGCACATAAGAGTTATACTCTCTAATAGCAAAATAATTACACAGCTGAGAGAATCTGGCAGAAGGAGAATGCAGGAGAGTAATACAGGAACCCTTTTACTATAAAAAATAAAATAAAAACGAAAATGGGCAAAGGAATATAAATTGATATTTCTCCAAAAAAGATATACAAATGTCCATTAAACACATAAAAAGATGATCAAGATCATCAGCAATCAGGGAAATGCAGATCAAAACTACAATGAGCTATAACTTCACACACAGTAGGATAGCTATAATAAAAAATAGACAATATCAAGTGTTAACAAGGATATCAAAGCAGTTAGAATCCTCATATATTGCTGATGAGGATGCAATATGGTACAACTGCTTTAAAAAATAATTTAGTAGTTTCTCAAGAATATGACCCAGCAACTCTACAATTCCATGCCTAATTATATGTACATAAGCAAAGCAGAAACATATATCCTCAGAAAAACATATACCCAGATGTTCAGAGTATTATCCAGAGTAGTCTAAAAAATATAAAACAACCCAAATGTCCATCAACTGATGCTCTGACAAACAAAATGTAGTATATGTATGCAATGGAATATTATTCACCAATAAAGAGGAATGAAGTACTGATTCACACTATACCATGGATGAACCTGGAAAACATTATGCTAAGTGCTAAAAGCCAGACATAAAATACAGGTTGAATGATTCCACTTACATGAAATGTTTAGAATAGCCAAACTTACAGAGAAAGCAACTAGATTGGTGGTTGCCTAGGGCTAGGGTGTTGGGTGGACATAGGGAGTGACAGCTAAGTGTTTCTTTTGGGGGATGATTATAATGTTCAAAAATTGATATTGGTGATGGTCTCACAACTCTGTAAATACTCTAGAAAGAACTGAATTGTGAACTTCAAGTGGGTGAATTTTATGTGAATTATACTTTAATGAAGCTGTTTAAAAAAATCAGTGTTATGAAAAAAATGTAGGAAGACCATCCCATCGAGAACATTCAGGGTTCTGAGATTTTTCCCTAGTTGGAAGCTAACAAGTTAGCCTGCCATAGTTTCGTGGATACTGGCAGAAAATACAAGATGTTTTGACCATATAGTAATTTATTATTCACAGCAATAGCCCTGGCTTCCCGGATCCAGTTTCCACAGGGTGACATGAAGCAGACAAGGTAATGCCTTCACATATACATTGCTGTTACAGTAGATAAACTGAATGTTTAGAAAACACATATATTTTATGATGGGTAGTAAGCTTGCTTGACCTTTGCTCTGAGATGTTATCTTTATTTTACTGGGCAGTAAACAAACCTGGTTTTTCCTCTTTTCAAGCTGTTCACTACACAAATACCCTGTAAAAGACAGGCCGGACCAAAAAGTCAGCTCCACTCCTCTCAAGATATACAGCGACATGAGAGATCTATAGTAAATTTTCTTCCAACACATTCCAGATTTTTAAAAATTCAAGGAAGCAAAACAGATGTAGTATATGAACAGCTATAAAAGACTTTTAAGGACCATTAGATACATCTGAATATGACTTAAATATTAGATTATACCTTAAAATCATTGTTGTGGTGCTTGGGTGGCTCAATCAGTTAAGTGTCTGCCTTTAGGACCTAGGTCATGATCCCAGGGTACTGGAATCAAGCCCAGTTTTGGGCTCCCCACTCAGTGGGGAGCTAGCTTCTCCCTCTCCCTACTTGTGTTTACTCATTGTTAATTTTTTCAAGTGTGATAATGATATGTTTACATAGTATAATGTCCTTTTCTTTTGGTGAGGCATGATGCATCATGGGGTATTTAGACATGTAACATACATGATATTTGCAAATTTTAAATGGCTTAGCAAAAAAGAAGAGTATATACACATACAAATACTTACATAATCATTAAACTTGCACATACACAGACACTGGAGAGCAAAATACATAAAAATATAAAGCAAATATGGTAAAATGCCAGCAAGTGTTGAATCCAGAGGGACAATACAGAGGATTCGTGGTATCTTCTTTCAATTTTTTGAAAATATTGTCACCGAAAAGTTAGGTGGTTAAGTACATTGATGAAAGTGTTTAAGAAGCAAATATCCTCAGACTGCAAAAAAAAAGGGTAAATTGCAACATGTATGTTATTTACCAGAGACATCAAAAATAAACGGTTACATGCAAAGGTTCAAATGAAAGATGAAAACCGTTGTATCATACATGTAATAGAGAAAACTGGTATCACTATATTAATTTTAGATAAAACAGACTTCAAGGCAAAAAGCATCATGAAAGAAAATAGGGTCACTTCAAAATGATAAAAGGTTTGGTTCACATGAAATACACTTTTTAAAAAAGGTTCTATTTATTTGAGAGAGAGAATGAGAGAGAGAAAATGGAACGGGGGGGCAGAGAGAGAGGGAGAAGCAGACTCCCCACTGAGCAGGGAGCCTGACATGGGGCTCTATACTGGGACTCCAGGATCATTACCTGAGCCAAAGGCAGACACTTAACCAACTGAGCCACCCAGGCACCCCAAGAAATACACTTTAAAAACACCTAAATTTGGGACGCCTGGGTGGCTCAGTGGGTTAAAGCCTCTGCCTTTGGCCCAGGTCATGATCTCAGGGTCCTGGGATCAAGCCACTCATTGGGCTCCCTGCTCAGCGGGGAGCCTGCTTCCCCCTCTCTCTCTGCCTACCTCTCTGCCTACTTGTGATCTCTCTCTGTGTGTAAAATAAATGAAGAAAATCTTAAAACAATAAAAAATAAGATAAAATTTAAAAAACAAAGTGTATGAGAAATGCATGTTAAGAATAGGTGAAATGTAATTAGGGAGTTTGGGGAAAGATCAACACCAAAAAAAAAAAAAAAAAAAAAAAAAGAAAAGAAAAAACAGAAAAAGAAAAGAAATATAATCATAGAGCTTTTATCTGGCTCTACAATCAGCAACATATTCATAATATTCACATTTTCCAAATACTATAAACATTGCTTACTGATTTAACTGAAAACAGCATGACATACTAAGAGAAGGTAGGAGAGATAAGGGTGGTAGCAGGAAGAGCACTTCATCTGTCCTAACACAAAGTAAGCAGATCATCTGTTGATAAAGAAAAACTTATTTGCAAGCTTTTGTTTTTAAGAAACTGACCTAGGAAGTCAAAATGGATGAGGAAAGCAACATGTTTTTAACTATGAGCTGTACTTTTAAAACCATATGCGCACAATATAATACTATGTCATCTTATTACACAACAGCTACTCTCATGAGTCTCATAAACTCTTGAAAGATACTAATTTAAATTTAACATTTCAAAACAGAAGTCATCTTTAACCTGCCAGCTCTTAACACAGAACCTCTGTTTTGGAGGGCATGAATTCACCATCCTTTAATAGTCCAAGTCCAAAAATTTTACATATCTTTTGCTTCATCCTTTATTTGATATCCTACAACAATCCATAAACAGATATGCTCTCTCTTCCTAAAAAGTGCTAACAATAAAAGAATGTTAGCAGAGTTGAAAGAGGTCTTAGAAATTATCTAGTTGATTCCTCATTTTAAACAAGAAATAGAGGGCCAGTCGATGACAGATCCAGAGCCAGAATGCGTTTCATGACTTTTCCAATACTTTAAAACTAATTCCTGTTCACTTTCCAAATCTGAGCAAAAGCCAAGGTATTTTGCCAGATTTCCTATGAGGCGAAAACATTTTCTTCTATCATAAAAGTATTTCTTAAAAAATCAAATTATAGAAGAACACATTAATCAGTATGAAAAGGCTTGTAACCAAAGAAGCAGCTGCCACATTCTATAAACCCAGAACTTAAAATATGAGGAGACTCAGTAAAAGATGATGACTATAACATGTTATTATTTGCCAATACTAACACTTAATGATTTTCCTTGATTATAAACATAACAGTTATTAAAACAACTAAAGAATAAAGATACACTCATTTAGTTTACAAGAACCTATTTTTTTTCCAGTGGGGATAGAAGAAGGTTGAGGAAAGGAGGTGACAGATGTATGCTGGACTGTGAGTTCCTGCTTATAAACTAACATTGCTCAAAATGAGCACAAAGATTTAAAGTCATCAGTTATCAGACACTGGTATCTAATCTGTACAAATTACCAAACATGTCATTATCAGAAGTACTGTAACCTTAAAAATCCATAAAAATTAACTAAGATTAGCCCTAGTGATTTTACATTTAGGATAAGGAAGCAATGCCTATTTTGGGTAAATTCTTTATTTCCGAGTACTTTTGGATACCATTTGAAAATAAGTGAAATGGAGAGTTTTTTAAATAATTGGTTTATTAGATGTTTTTAATGGCATTTGTGTAAATGGGATTTTTACGTTAGAAAGTCACCCTAAATCAGAATGGCATTTTTAAAGAGTAGGTTCTATGATTGGTAGATAAGAAGGAAACCAAGTATAAGCTACTCTAATTAGGAGCGATTTTCCCCCAATTTTAGGTGCCAGTAACCAAAAATTAAATTTGAGAAGTTTTTATTGAGTCTGGCTCTGTACATATGGAGGTTATTAAATTTCTTATCTCCCTGAAAAATTTTATAACCTAAACTGGGGAACTACAGAACTAAGCAAATATTATTTATTAGAAAGAATGAGATAAATGACATAAGAGGAACACAAAGTATTCAAAAGAGAAAGAAAATGTTTAGAAAACTGGTAACAAACACAAAAAGCATTTTTCACATGATACTCCATTAGATTATCCCTAGCAATAATTCCCAAGGTTTTTAAGTACAATAAGAAATATTTGAAGGAAACAAGTATATACACACATTAGTTATCTAAATTTGAAAATAAACACAAGTAAGGATCACAATGTAGCAGAATAAGCTTTCTAGTTCTCAGCTCTACATGATCTATGTTATCTGCTTAAAACATTGCTAGCAATCTAGTTTTACCTAGTTTACACCTCTAGTGACGATAAACTCAAACAGCAGCCCCCGGTACTAAGATTTAAGACAACTTTGCAGTAAGAGTCAACTTGCTTATGTTCCTTACAAAGAAAATTCAACAATGGGAACTCAATCAAGTAACAGATTAAAATCATCTTAAAATGAGATCAACCCAATAAATTACTTAATATTGTTTCTTAGAAGATATAATATAACCAGCAGAAGAAACGTTTAATTTCTGTATTTAAATTGATGAAATGGCTGGAAAACAAGAAAAATGATGAATAGCATCTGTGTAGTTCTTTACAATTTACAAATGATATAACATATATCATATTTGGTCCTCTCAGTAATAATTCTGTGATGTATGCAGGTATATTTTAGAAACTGAGGTTTAGAGAGCTTAAATGATTTGAATTAGGACCACATAGTAAGCTAACACTTGAACTCAGATTTTTGTCTTTTGCCTCTAAATGCCATTCTTTCCACTACTAACTCCAGACAAAAAGCGTCCAAAACTTCCAACCAAAAATTAGTGGTTGAGAAAATGATGGGATAATAAACATGAGTAACACAATAAAATCATTGGATTTTAAGTTATAATTTATTTCTGGTATTATGAAAACTTCCAACACCATTTAAAATGATTTATTTTTGGTTAAATGAGTTAACCATAGCTGCGGCTTCTCTGAGAAAATAAAACTGAGAAGTGAGATAAACCTTGATTTTGTGGCAAGAAGGTGTTTACGGACTAAGCACTTTGGCTTTCCATCTACCAGGCCTGTACAGACTTATCCTGAATTTCAACATCTTTCTTAGGATTACAGTAAAGCAGTTCCATAAATGTAAAGAGATTAGCACAAGTTGAACTTATCTGTAGTTATTTGTTTTAACTTGGCCTTGGAAAAGTACTAACATCACAGATAAAAGAAACAAACAAAAAGACCATAGTACCATGATAATAAGAATAAAAACTTTAGAGTTGTGCTGAACATAAATATGTCTGGAATGACTCCTTTATAAGCAGTCAAAACCTGTGTTCTAAGTGCATTTAAGACTCAGTGAGTTCAACTCCAGGGCTCTGTGCCAGTGCAAAAATGCACTAACATGCCCTAGGCCTCCCTGCTGCCTGCTGGCAGGAAGGTAAGAAGAAAAAAAATTGTTTTTTGCCCTTACACTGAGTAGACCAACATTTCTTGTGCATTTCTAACAGAATTACTGGCTGATCATCTCAGCAGCTGGTATTCATGGTAGGAGGAGCTAATATGATCTTTATTTCACAGGCAGCAAAGCAGGAAACCCTGCTACCACCTTCAGTAAAGCAAGTGTTCTGCATGAAAACCTCCATGGTATTTTCCAACATGGGCAGAAATCACGAAAACCCTAGTTTAGTACAATCACAAAAAGCAGGAATGCTTCAGTTCTGGCTGTTTCACTCATAAACAACAGAAAAAAACAACAACAATGTTTTCCTAATAATGTTCCTGATTATGGGCCACTAACTACACAGAATCCCTTATCAAAGGTGGGAAATAGTAAACTATCACCACCACAGCCCCTCCCAAATCACAAGAGCTCCGGCTCCATGCAATAGTCTGGTAATTATGAAGCCAATATTTAGAAAACTTACAACTTCCTCTAATATTAAAACTGGCAGTACTTTTTCGATATTTGTCACTCAAACAGAGCAGTTATTTCCAAAGCAGCTTTAATTTATATACTACTCAAAGTTTATTGTTACTTTATGCTTTTGTCATGACAAACATCTGTCCTTAGTTAGCCTCATCTTAGGGAGGCTATAAATGAGAAAGAGAAGATTTAACAAACATATCTGGGAGATGAATATAGAAAACCCTTTATAAGCAGAAACTGTGCACAATATATCTTACATACATAGAATCCATCAATGAGATTTTATTTTAATAAAAATAGCAACGACCTGACAATGTGTTACTTAATCAAGCTAATATGGAATTATACCTGAGTTCTATCACCAGCCCATTTCTAGTGATTGAATAGTACAGTGCCAGTGAAAAGCTTTAAGAAGCATACATAAACTAGCAAAAATCAAACACTACCACCAGGCTAGTCATCCAAACAAAATTCAATGCAACACTGAATTTGAAACAAAAAGAATGAAATAAATACTATATACCAGAAAATCATAAAAGAACATTCAAATGGTAGATCTGGTAGAATAAGAGCTACATATATGTGAGTAGATAAAATCGAAACAGAATGTATGCTATCTTGATTTGTGGCTAGATTTTTAAAAATGAAATGTCTCTTTACTCCTGAGGGAATACTGACCACATTCCTAGTTACTAACCCTCTGCAGTATGTAGGCACATCAACAGATGGGTTGTATGCAACTCAATTCCATAAACATTTATTGCATGCTTTAATATTTCAAAAAGCCATGAGAACTACTGGGGATGGGGAAAGATGGTACAAAGATGAATACAGTACACAGAATCTGTCCTCAAAGACCCAGAAATTTACTCGGAAAAACACACAAAGCAAATCAATTATTATACTATAATAAAAACAATAGGAAATGAAAATACTATGATGGAAGTATAAATAAAATGCTATAAAAGATAAAGGATTAATTCTAATTAGAAGGAAATTATGACAAAAGAACAAATCAAAAGGCATTTTCTATAGCAAACATTAAAGGAAAATAATATGAACAGTTATTTATTTGGACCTGCTCTGTCCAATACAGTAGCCACTAGCCACATGTGCCTATTGAACACTTGAAACGTGGCTAGTCCAAATTGAGATGTTCTATAAGTGAAAAATACACACTGGCTTCCAAATAGTATAAAAATCTCATTAGTAAATTATGTATTCATTATGTATAGCATGTTGAAATGATAACATTTTAGACACAGTAAACAGGTTACTAAAGTTCATTTCACCTGCTTTTTTATGCTTTCATAATGTTACTTCTAGAAAATTTAATGTGATATACATGACATGCTGTGCCATTTCTACTGACTAAAACCGATCTATAAAGCAAAAATAATTGAGAGTTGTGATGGTTTCTTACAAAATGTATTGGGGCTTTAAGTGCAGAGTTATTCGTCTAGAGAACAAAACATTCTTAGCTAAGATAAAGAACTAGGAAAAAATGAATAACAAAGAGTGGGTGGAAAAGCTTTCTCATGATAAGAGAAGATATTAAGAAGGTGGTAATGAATAAAAAAAAATATTCTCATCACTTGGATAACAGAAAACTTCTGTACAGCTTCCTTTTCCATTACAACAGTAGTCCTAAATCTGACTGCCCTGTCCCCAACCCAGACCAATTAAGTCTAATGTGTACCCAGGGCTGAGAACCAGTGTGTTTAAAAAAATTGGAAAGACTCAGCCTTGAGAAGATGGTTGAAATCAGATTATTTCCAACAAAAGCATTCTAGACTTTAAGCCTGAGAAGCAGAGTTGAACTGATTGACATTTGGCAGTAAAAGGAACCAAAGGATGAAAAACTGTAATGTCAGTTTGGGGATTTTAATAGTAAGGTAATAGAAAGCTGAGTATAGTCAACTGCATACCCTGTACACAAAAAGTCGATTTTTGAAAGTTCATAATTGTAACTACAATTTCATGACCAAAGATTCTAATAGGAGAGTGATTATGGGCAATTCTAACAAGTAAAATTCTATCAACGAAGCATGAGAACACAAGGAGAACGAAAATAGAGATGTGTGAACAAACCAGAGGAGCACTCCAACTAAGTTGAACTTTTAAAACATGTGAAAGATGAATAAAGGGGAAAACAAAATGAAGACAAGCATAAATGAGTAATGTAAACATGTAAGAACAATCACAAGAAAACTAAAAACCTAAAAGGAACCAAAGCTCATGGGGAAAAAATGCTTAGAAAAACAAAAGTAGCAGAAAAGTGGTTGGCCTGGTATTTGGGGAAACATCTGGCTTTCTTCACCTCCATCAAAAAGGTGGTCTTCAAACTAGAAAGGAGTTGAAAACCTATTTAAGGGCAAGCAACATCATAACTGCTGAATAGGTTCATGTTTCCAGGGTCAAATAAATTATGCACTGAGCCAATGCAAACTTTCTCATAACCACTGCTAGGAAAAATTTTTAATGTATAGAAAGTACTTAAGATGTTTACATGACTCAAACTGGAAAATTTTTAGTATTGTTAAAAAGAGCAGAATTAAAGGAACTACAGAGAAGTTAATAGGACAAATGGAGAAAAGAATAGTTTTTAGATAAGGGAAATGGAATAGCATAGTGACTTTAATTTCAGAATGGCAAACACAATATACTCACAGATAAAACGGCAAAATACGCTCAGATGAAATTTGAATTGCGTCACATGGATTCCCTAAAGTCCTTTCCATAGACCACAATATCTGACTCCCCTCCTACCTTATTTCTTACACTGTCCTATTGCCTAACCTCATGTTCTTGCCTCAAACATGTCCAAGAGTGTTCATGTTCAAGCTTTGGGGCTTTTGTTCTTGTTGTTGCCTCTGGCTGGAACGCTCCAAATTCCATATATGCACATGCCTGGCTCACTCACTCACTCATTTCATTCAGGTATCAGCTCAAATATTATCTCTTCAGAGGATTCTGCTCTGATAATTCTATCTAAAAAAGCAAAGCCATCATTTCTATTTCTTATTCTTATTCATAATACTTATTATCACTATGTGCTCTGTATGTGTACATGTGTGTACATGAGTGTGTATCTGTGTGTGTGTGTGGAGGGAGAGACCACGCTTCATCCAACTAACCTCTGTCTTCTAAGTTGCCCCTCAGGAATATAGGACCACAGGCACCATGCATTGACAAACTGCTCCCAAATCTGCATGAAGTAGATGTGTGCAACACATGGAAATGTGGGATCATAGTTGATATAGACACCCCAGGAACATGCTCAAAACAAGGAAGGCCATACTTCACCCAGACTGCTCCCAGACAACTGACTGAGCATAGCAAGAATTATAGTACAGACCCACTCCTGTAGGACAAAGGACTCCAATAATAAGTGAATTTGGCTCAAGAACTCTCCATCAGCCTGGCTAAAATTTGTTAGAACTGCACTGCAGTCTGATATGCTTCCTACTCAGTCCTTTCTTACCCCTGTTCCTTTCACACATGTCAGACCTTCAATGCAATCTGAAGTTGCCCCCTGCCTTTTTTTGCTTCTCTGTAGTTTATGATACCTCTTCTACCTAGCCACATTATTAAAACTGAGTTTCCTACTGGAAGCTCTAACATTCTCAGAAAACATGATGACAATTCTAAAATAAAATTATTAAAGATTGCTAGATAAAATCTGTAATGAAAACCATAAAAAAATGGGAATCACCATTTCAAAGAGACTTTCATGATTTAGAGAAAATAAACCTATGTATATGTGAGTCAACTATTTTTTTCACTAAAGTGCTATTGATCCACTTAATTCAGTCTAGTTTCTTGAATGCACACTTAATAAGATGGCTAGTTTCTTTAAATAATGTTTATATTTATCCTAATACCAGATCTGTTATTTATAATATATCATCAAGATAATTACTATCAAAGAGTGTGAACTCTTCATTTTCATTGGTATTCAATTTAAGCAGCCAAATCATTACTGATGTACTGAAAACCAGCATGATGTTATCACCTGCAATGCTATCACTGAATATAACATTTGCAGTATACCTCCATGGGTACAGCTGACCTGCCAAAACACCCAATGAAGAGAAAAATAGGTATCAATAGTAATAAAAATAAGCAAATTTCTCTGCCTTCTCCCACTTATATAACAGGAACAAATAACAGTTATAAATTTTGAACCTGTTAGGAAAAAGTCATAGTTTCTGATTGAGGTGATTATGCAGATATTAACTTTTTCAGCATCGTTTAGTTATCAGAACATGGAAAAGAACTGGAAGAAATGGAGAAATAAAATATTTGTTAATGTATATACAAAACTCTACTTTATTCACTACCTTAAACTTAACTAGACAGATGTTAGCAACCTCAAATACATATGTAGCTAAATAAATCTATCTTATACACAGGATTCCCAATGGTCAAACCAGAGATCCAATAATTGGAGACAATTACATAATTAAGACAATTGTTAATTGCTTCAAAGGCAAAAAAATGTTCAAAGAATTATAAACATATAGTTTCTACTTTGGTACATAGCACAATACTTTTTTTTTTCTTTATACCACCATAACTTATCAAAGTCCAAACAGCAGAAAGCAACATAACAACCTTGTATGCTGAATTTCAACTTTAGAGACTGTGGATAGAAGCAGCAAAGGTGTGAATGAAATGAGCTCTGGCCATCTTACATACATATTTGTTGACCAGAGAAGTTCTAGTTTTATCTGCTTTATTTCTTTTCCTGTTAAAAGTTTTTATTTATTTATTTGAAAGACAGAAAGAGGGAGAGCAAGCAGAAGCAGCGGGAAGAACATAGGGAGAAGCAGACTCCTTCCCCACTGAGCAGAGAGCCTCCCACGTGGGGCTGGATCAGAACCTGAGGATCAGGACCTGAGCAGAAAGCAGACTCTTCACTGACTGAGCCACCAACACGCCCCTATCTGCTTTATTACTTCAACGCTTTTAAAATAAATTATTGAAACTGACACTTCTAGTCTATCTAAAGGATACCAGATACATGATGACCTACCATTTATGCCACATATATTTCTTTTATCTCTTTTCCTCATCTTTCCTCTATGTTCTAATCTTTCTCGTTTTTATTTACTTTTCTAACAATGCCAGTATGAATGGTGCCCCTGGAGGTGAACAATGCAAAAGTAGTGCAGTGTTTCTTGATACCTGAGTCCTACTAAGCTTCAGGAAAGGTTACTAATGCTAGTGTCAAATACTCCCAAAGATTATATCCCGAATTATACATATCACTAGAGTAGTTTCTCCCTCTCCCTCTGCCCATCCCCCACTGCTGTTCATGTGCTCTCTCTTTCTCTCTCAAATAAATAAAATCATATGATTTTTTAAAAAATCATAGCGAGTGAAAGTCTTACACAAAATAGTACCTATGTGATGCCATAGATAGATAGATAGATAGATAGATAAATAGATGGAGTAGTAAAACAGGTGAAACGATTTCTGTAGTAGAAAAAATCAGAACAAGGAACAGAGGATGCCTCTTGTATGGTATAAGAGAAAATGTATTGGGAAGAAGGCAGGAGGGAGCTTTCTGGGGGTGATATTAATATTATATAACATGACAGAGAACTGGGTTACACAGGTGTATGCATCTGTCAAAACTCAGGAAATACACGCTTAAGATTTATGCATTTCACTTTACATAATTTGATAAGAATCTGTAAACAAATATTGAATATATATTAATAATATATATTGAACTATTTAAGGCACTATACTTATTTCTGCAATTTACTTTTTCTTCTCTAACAGCTTATTGAGCAATAGTTTCTATATAGTTCAATGATTTTTAGTATATTCAGAGTTTTGCAATCATCAGCACAATTGATTTTAGAATATTTTCATCATCCCAAAAAGAAATCCTATATGCATTAATCACTCTTGGTTTTCTTCCACCCCCTCCCAGCCCTAGGCAACCACTAATCTACTTTCAGTCTCTATCAATTCATTTATTCTCTACATTTCATATAAAACAATTTGAGTTAAACTTTGTATATGGTGGAAATAGGTTCCAACTTTGTTTTGCATGCTGACTCAACACCATTTGTCCATTGAAAAGTCTATCTCCTTTCCTCCAATTAATCGTCTTGGCACCCCAGTCAAAAACCAATTGACTGTAAAAATGAGGGTTTATTTCTGGACTCTCAATTCTATTTCACTGATCTGTATGTCTCTCCTTATGTCACTTTCATAGCCTTGATTACTGTAACTTAGAAGTTTTGAAATTGGGAAGTATGAGTCCTCCAAATTTGTTCTTCTTTTTCAAGATAGTTCTGGGTATTCTGGGTCTCTTGTATTTCCATACAAATTTTAGGTCAGCTTCTCCATTTCTGCAAAAAGCCAGCAGTGATTCTTATGGAGGCTGTATTGAATCTTTAGATCAACGTGGAGAGTACTGCCATTTTAACAATATTAATTTTTCTGATGTATCTCCACAATTTATAATTAGTCACATAATTAGTATGAGCTAATGAATTAGTATGAATTAACAGGTAATGAAATTAATAAACTGACACAAAGATAAAACAATAATGGCAAAATCTAGGTAGTGGTTACATGCAGTAGTCACTGTAAAACTCTTTCAACTTTACTCCAATCCCACTGCCAGACTTACCATGTTAACTTTGATCTTTGCACAATGCCTCCTACCAGCTACCCTGGTTCTTGTATTTAGCCCACTTGTAAACATTACCTATCACACCCAACCATACTGTCTACACAAATAACTGGATAACAAACTGCCTGTTGCTAAAACCCACCTCCCCTCCTGGTTCTGGTCTATATTCTCTATGTCCTACCCATGTTCAACATGGATCTGGATACAAAATAAAACAAAGGTGATACTTCAATTTGTCCCACCATAGTAGCTCCAGTTCCTTCTACTTTGGCCTCCTACCTCTCAAATAATCAAAGGGAAATATGGAAACACAAATAACCCAAAAAGATGTGGTTCATTGCCTAATGCAAAAAAAAGAGAAGACAAATAGAATGCTTTCTATAAATTTTCAAATGCTTTATATAAATTTTCAAACTACCAAATCCTCAAATTACAAAATGCACTAAGATATGTATTGGTCCAAACAAATTGTAGTAATATGCAACTGGAAATTCATTTATACAACTATGTCATGGCTAACGGTAACTTTCTCATACTACTTCACTTCCATTTAAGCATTCTTAGATAGCTTTCTGGTCAGGTTCATTCTGAGTAAAAATACATACATACATATATACAATTTATAACTTCACAACAATTAAAGTGTACCTAATAATGAGCAGAAGAAATAAGCCACAAAGAGTAGAGCTGTCCAGCAGGCAGTTGCCTAGGCTCACTCACAAACTGAGTGAGTTTGTACTGGCTAAATGTGCACTACTCAATTCGGCACCTCCGTAAAACAGTGAACAGCTATAAGCAATGTACTTTTAGTTCAGTCTGAAAAAAGGAGAGATAAGACAAAACAATTTTGAAGTAAGTGACATCTATTCCAGATGAAGGAAATGATGATCCACATGTGTGTTTAAAGGGACAGGGTGATGGGTGTTTAAGGGGATGGGGTGATGGGGCAGAAAAAGAGGAGTTATGGATTAGAACACGATGGGAACAAGTCAGCCTTATATACTAGATAGCAGTGCTTCTCAAACTTTCCTGTGCTGAGTCACCTGTGAAGCTTGTTAAAAATGCTGATCCTCAGAAATAACTTATGCTTGAAGTGAGGCTCAAGACACCACTAGATTCTATTTAGCTACCATCCCAAGTGATGCAACTGTGAGTAGTGCTCAGACTATACATTATGAAATACTGAGCTGGAGAAATAGGGCAAATAAGATTTTACTCTTATCCTTCATTCTTTGTTCATCTTCTTAAGGGCCTCATTATTTGTTCCTAGTGTCATTTAAACCTAGGCTGATCTAAAAATACCATATTTTAGGTATAGATACTTATCAGAACATCCTGAAATCATGCAACTTGGGAATTAAAAAAAAAACAAACTTCTCCACCCTATGTCCAATACCCATATGGATTTTTCTCTACTTTGTTTCCAGTTTTTCTTTCAAACTCCCAACCAACTCTTATCCTTCCTTGGTCCGTTGGACCCATTCCTCCTGCTATACTCATCCTCATCCCTCAAGGTTGCTCTGAAACAGCCTAAATAATCTTAGACTTCTGATGATTTTGTCTTTCTTGCCCCAGTTTTGTTGGGGGGTTTAAAACTCGATCTCTGCCAATATAAATAGATGTACCTTTTTTAAAGCCCTCTATTTTTCATTCTCTCGATGTTTCTTCTAAAACTTATAAGCTCTCGCATACCTTTATACAAGGCCAAATAAGAAGTCAAAGAGTTTCGGTAACACTTCTAAACTGTCGCCCCCTAATCATTCTATAGGCACTTGATGAAGTAACCATGTTTTCTCCAGTATTTTTTAAGACTGAACAACAACGTTTATTTCATCATTGTCCTGAAAAACTGTAGCAGTCACAATGAACTACATGTTCTAAAACGTTTACTTTATTCTATCACTGGTCATATTAAACCAACTGGCTGGGTAATTCTTCAAAGTAATTCCTTTCATCTCCTTTCCCCTTCTCAAACAACTTTAAACACAAAATTCTTCTGGTGTCTCCTGATATTGGGTAGCCTTCTGTGCTATAAACCAAATGGTACAACAACGACAACAAAACACCATTTGCTGTGAAGATTTTCATTTCTTTAAGACTTTGAAGAAGAAAAACTAAAGGCTGGACCTATTCCCAAAGAGCATAAGTGCCCTCTTAATCATTTGGCAATTCCCATGAGAGTCTGAAATACTACACTGACTCAGACATCATTTAAAATTCTACTGTTGGGGGAAAAAAATCTCAAATATGAACACTGCCAGAATTTTAATTACCATATAGTATTTTAATAATTTCTCAACCTGTCTGTAAAAGCTTTAAAAAATCTCTTATTTTTTAATTCCCAAGAATAAAAACAGTCTAGTTTTTTTTCTTTCCTGCCTATTACAAAGTGACATTGTCAGTCTGGAAAAAAAATATATAGAAATACTGAAAACTATGAAAATAGCACCAAAAAATTCCTAAAGTCCCAACATCACAAGTTGGACTGTATTAATATACTGATGTATCTAACACCAGAGTCTGTCAATCTGCCCATCTCTCTCAGCATGTGTGTGTGTGCATTCATGTGTGTGTATCTGTTTTTTGTACATACACATATATTTATTATGTACATAATGTATATAATATACTCTACAGTTTTATATGATATACAATTTAATACACATATTATATATAAATATTTGTACACGTAGATATATGTTTCAGAGGAAAGAGCATCATATTTTTTTAAAATATTTTATTTATTTGACAGTGAAAGTCACAGCAAGAGAGGGAATATAAGCAAGAGACATGGGAGAGGGAGAAGCAGGCCTCCTGCCGAGCAGGGAGCCTGATGCAGGGCTTGATCCCAGCACCCTGAGATCATGACCTGAGCTGAAGGCAGACGCTTAACGACTGAGCCACCAGGCACCCCAAGCATCATATATTAATTGTTTTATTGTTTGGTAATAAGAAATCAATGAGGGAATATATTTAACAACTAAAATACCCAAATGCAGTTACATCTGTTACAGTATATTTATTCAAATAAATATTATACAACTGCAAAAAAATCTTGTTTTTTGAAAAATATTTAATGAAAAAATGGAAGTTTTCATGATGTAATGTTAATTAAATAAGCACAATATAAAACTGTATTATATCACAAAAATATAGGCCCAGATGGCTTCATTAACTAATCTGATCAAACACTTAAGAAAAATAATACCAATGCTACAAATACTTCCAGAAAAATGTAATAAGAGAAAATACTTATTTAGAAGACCTCTATTACACCTTGATACAAAAACTAGACAAATTATTTATAAGAAAATATAACTGAAGACAAATATCATTTGAGAACACAGACGTAAATATATTTAGTAAAATATTACCAAATCAAATATAATACTATATAAAAAGGATATTGAGTTTTGTTCAAATAGGGCTTGATTCCCAAAATGAAAGATTGGCTTAGCAATCAAAAATCAATAAATACAACCATATTCATCAACAGATTAAAGGACTAAAATTATATGGTTATTAGACAAAATTCAACACCATTTGTAATAAAAATGGTCTCCAAACTAAAAATATATGAGAATTTCCTCAACCAGATGATTTGCTTATAAAAATACATCTAACATAGTTAATAATGCAGTGTCAAAGATGTTTCTTCCAATGATTAGGAACAGATACAAATGTCTTCTCTCATCACTTCTATTCAACATTGTGCCACTGTGCATAGCCATGTAATAAGAAAAGAAATAAAAAAGCAAAGTGATAGAAAAGGGAAAAGCAGCACAGTTTTGATTTGAAGATAACATGACTGTTAAATGTAGAAAATTGCAAGTCATCTGTTAAACAACTATAAAATCTAAGTAAGTGAATTTTGTTGTAACATCACAGTATAAAAAGTAATTACACAAACATCAAATTAATACTAAACCAATCATTATAAAATGAAAAATTCTTAGATAATATAATATCATTTACAATGAGTTTTAAAATCAAATCATAATTACTTAGAGATAAAGTTAATGAAAGATCTATAAGACCTGCACAAAAAAATAATAAAACGCTGCTGAGAGAAATTATAAGGTCCTTAAATAAAGGGAAATATATGCTAGGTTCCTAAATTGGAGTCAGAATATTGTTATCAATGGTCTCAAAATTAATCCATAGATTCAACTCCACCCCCAACAAAATCCTAGGAGTCTTTGTCATAAAAATGGGTAAACTAACTCTAAAACTTACATGGAAATGCAAAGGACATTAAACTATCCAAAAAGATCCTGAAAAGATGAAGAAAGTTTTAAAAATTACCCTACAGGGTAATGAAAACATTCCAAAATTAGATTGTGGTTATAACTGCACAACATTCTATGAATACACTAAAAAGGATTCATTTTCATGTTTTAAGTAAGTGAATTACAGCTCAATAAAAAAGGAATGACTGCATCAAAAAATAAAGTTTCAGTAGCAATATTAATTTTTGATATCATAGTCTCCAGGATAAGAGGTATTATCAGAGATAAAGAGGAACATAACATAATAATAATGGAATCAATTATCCAAGAGAACATAACAACATTTCAATGTGCACACAACTAACAATAGTGGTTCAAAACACATGAGGCAAAACTTGACAGATTTAAAAGGAAAAATGAGGAAATCCACAACTTTATTTTTAGACTTCAGTCCTCTCTCAGTAATTGACAGAACAAACATGAAGAAATCAAGTAAGGATATTTATAAACTTGATATTTAAAAAATATTTCAACTGTAGCAGGATACACATTCTTCTCAATTGTACACAGTACAGTGACCAAGACAGAACCAACTCTGGGCCACTAAAAATTATATATTTAAAATAATATCATACAAAGTTATCTAACCATAACACAATTAAATAAAAATCAGAAACAGAAAGATATTGACAAACTCCTCAATATTTGGAATGAAACAAAACACTTCCAAATAACCTATGTGTCAAAGTAGAGTTCTTGAAAAACGTAAAAAATATCTTGAATAAAGGAAAATAAAAACACAACATGTCAAAAATGGGTGGCATATAGCTAAAACACTTCTTAGAGGGAAATTCATAGCATTAAATGCATGTATTAGAAAAAAAGGTTGTGGGGCACCTGGATGGCTCAGTTGGAAGAGCATGAAACTCTTGATTTAGGGGTTGTAAGTTCAAGCCTCACGTCAGTTTTACCAATAACTTAAATAAATGAAATTCTTTAAAAAAAGAGAAAACTTCTCAAATCAATAAAAATCTAAAATTATGACTTAAGAAATTAAAAAGAAAATGCAAAATAAAAACCAAAAGAAGCAGAAAGAAAAGACTAAAACAGAAATCAATGAAATTGAAAAGAGAAAAACAACAGAGAAAATCAATGAAAACAAATGCTGGTGGTCTTTGGAAACATCAATACAATGATAATCCTCTAGCCAAGGTGACTATAAAAAAAACACACCTAAATTATCAGTATCAGAAATAAAAGAGGAGACATCATTACAAATCCAAGAGACCTTAACATGATAGTAAAGGAACACTATGAACAACTCTATGCTCATAAATTTGACAATGTAGATGAAATGTAGATGAAATGGAACCAATTCGTAAAAGTCTACAAATTACAAAACTCACCCCAAATGAAACAGATAACTTTAATTGTCCTATAACTATTAAAAGAAATTCAATTCATTGTTCATACCTCCTGAAAAAAAAAATCACTAAGCCCAGATAGTTCCATTGACAAATTCTATAAACATTATTAATTAATTATTAATTATTTATTAAGCTATAAACAGCTCATTTTGTGAGGCCAACATTAGGCTAACACCAAAGCCACACTAAGTACAAAAAAAGAAAACTACATCCCTCATGAAATAAATGCAAGAATCCCCAATAAGCTATTAGCAGACTGAAGCTAGGAATATACATAAAGAATAATGTATCAGGACTAAATGGGGTATGTCTCAGGAATGCATAACTAGTTCAATATTTGAAAATCAATCAATGTAATCCTAAAAATTAACTCTGAAGAATAAAAATATCATGTAGTAAAAGTATTTAACAAAATTCAATACTCATAATAAAAGCAATGAGCCAGAAATATTAGAGTAATTCTTCAACCTAATAAAAAGCACCTACAAAAATACCTATGTAGTGGAGAAGGACTGAATATTTTTGGAAAGAAGAATCTCTCTCACTCAAGACTAAGCTGAAAGTCCTAGCCAGAGTAGCCAAAGTAGTTAGAGAAAAAAAATAAAATCCATATATATTGGAAAAGGAGAGATAATAATGTCTCGATTCACAGATTACACTATCTTCTATGTAAAAAAATCCCAGGGAATCTATAAAACATCTCCTAGAATTAATAAGTGAATTTATCAAGTTGTAACATAAAATATTAACATGCAAAAATCAATTTAAATCAAAAGTATTCTTATATGATAACAAGGTACAATTGAAAACTGAAACTGAAAAAAGAAACATCACTACCAACAAATCTTAAAATATTTTAGTATAAATCTAACAAAATATGAGCAGTTTTATATGATTTTTAGCATTTTTGCAATAAAATACTCATAGGGGAAATTGAAGACAATATAAATGGAGATTCATATTGTGTTTGTGGATTGAAAGATGCAATAGAGTAAGATGTCAATTTTACCCAAAATGATATATACATTTGATGTAATTCCAATCACAATCATAGTAGGAATTTTTGTAGACATAGAAAGGTTAGTATTAAAATTTATATGGAAAAACAAAGTAAGTAGAATAGCTAAAATATTTTTAATACAATAAAGTGGAAGAAACTCATTAAAGGATTTCAAGACTTAATGACAAAGCTACAGCAATCAACACAGAGTGGTACTGATGAAGAGATATACACATAGATTAATGTCAGGAAATAAAACCATGCAACTATTGTCAAATGATATTTACCAAAGGTAGAAAAGCAATTCAATGGAGAAAGAATGGTCTTTAAAACAAATGGTATTCAAACTGAAAATCCATAAAAACATGAACCTTAAATAAAATTCCAAATCTTATATAAAAATTAACACAAAATGAATGATATATCTAAATTTAAATTTCAAACCTATTATGTTTTTGTAAGAAAATAAAGGAAAAAATCTTTCTTAGGGAAAAAAAAATTCTTAGAAAATAGAATTTGTCTTACACACGTATACAAATTCTTAGAGACATGATAAAGAAAACATATTCTAGAGAAAAGAAAAATGCTGAGTGAAATAAGTTAAGCAGAGTCAATTATCATATGGTTTCACTTCCTTGTAAAGCACAAGGAATAACACGGAGGACATTGGAAGAAGGAGAGGAGGAGTGAGTTGGGGAAAAATAGGAGGGGGAGAGGAAGCATGAGAGACTGTGGACTCTGGGAAACAAATTGAGGGTTTTGTGGGGGGGGGTTGGGTAAGCCTGGTAGTAGGTATTAAGGAAGGCACCAATTGCATGGAGCACTGGGTATGGTACATAAACAATGAATCTTGGAACACTGAAAAAAATAAAGTTAAATTTAAAAAAAAAAAGAAAAATGATTAATTGGATTCATCAAATTTTAAAATTTTTAACTTGAACAACACTGTTAAGTGAATAAAAACAAAAACTATAGACTAGGAGAAAACATTGTAAATCACACAGTAAGCAAAGTACTGGTATCCCAAGCATAAAGAAATCTGAAGAGTTAGCAGTAAATAAACATCCCAATTTAAAAATTGGGCAAAGGACTTGAATAGATACTTCACAAAACAACAAAAGAAGTCATACATATAAGCATATGAAAAGACATTCAATGTCATGAACTATAAGAAAATGAAAACTAAAACCATGATGAAATATCACTACAAAGGAGAAATAATATATGAATAATTCCATTTCTCTACATCCTTGTCAGCATTTCGTAGTGTCACTATCTTCTATTCTCCCTATTCTTTTTTTTTTAAGATTTTATTTATTTATTTGACAGACAGAGATCACAAGTAGGCAGAGAGGCAGGCAGAGAGAGAGGAACGGAAGCAGGCTCCCTGCTGAACAGAGAGCCCAATGTGGGGCTCAATCCCAGGACCCCGAAATCATGACCCGAGCTGAAGGCAGAGGCTTTAACCCACTGAGACACCCAGGTGCCCCTCTCCCTATTCTTATAGGTATGTAGTGTCTCCTTGTGGTTTTAATTTGCATTTCCCTAATGGCTCATGATGTTAAACATAATTTGATATAATCTGCACATCATTTAACATGGAATTTATGTTCGTATCTTTTACCCTTTTTCTAATGAGAGTCTCCTTCCAATGATGAACTTTAAGCTTTTCATATATTTTAGATACTGATCATTTGATGGACATGTGTTTTGCAAATATTTATGCCCACTCTATAGCTTGTCTTTTCACCCTTTCAGCAAAGACTTTTACAGAACAAATGTTTTTAATTTGGATGAAGCCTGAACAAGTTATTAGTATTTCTTTAAATCAGTTAGCATTTGGGTATCAAGCGTAAGAACTCTTTACCTAGGACAAGGTACTGAGAATTTTCTTACTTTTTTCTAAAAGTTTTAAAGTTTTATTTTTACATTTATGTCTATGATTCATTTGAGTTAATTGTTTTTAAAGTGTGAGGTTTGGGTCAAGGTTCACCTTTTTGTCTATGAATATCCAACTGCTCCAGCATCATTGGTTACAAAAGCTACCCTTCTTTCACTGAACTGCATTTGTTTCTGTGTCAAAAATTAGCTGGGTGGGGCACCTGGGTGGCTCAGTGGGTTAAGCCTCTGCCTTCAGCTCAGGTCATGATCTCAGGGTTCTGGGATCGAGTCCCGCATCGGGCTCTCTGCTCGGCAGGGAGCCTGATTCCTTCTCTCTCTCTCTCTCTCTGCTTGCCTCTCTGCCTACTTGTGCTCTCTCTCTGTCAAATAAATAAAATCTTTTAAAAAAATTAGCTGGGTGTATCTATGTAGGTCTATTTTCTGATTCTCATTTCTGTTTCATTAATTCATGTGCCCACCTTTCCACCTTTACCACAGTTAGGTTTACTAACTGTAGCTATACAGCACGCTTAGTATCAGGTAGTGTGATTCTTCCACCTTTACTCTTTTTAAAGACTCACAACAGAGTTTTAAGCTCTAACCCAAAGTCTGAAGACATCAACTGTATGTCTACATATGTACTCAATGTCTAAGTACTCATTGCCAAAAACATGAAATTCAATCGTGGCGGTAGACAGAAGGAGAGAATGGAAAAGCTTAATTTTAAGTGAACTCTCTATGTAGTTTCACAGAATTTCTCTGAAAATCCAAACAGGTGTAACATGGAGACATGTTACATACATACATACATAATCAGCATTATTTCTGCAGTATAGAATCTGCCATGCATATATCTTAATACATATAAGTCATTTTGAAAACATGTGGGTGACTCATTGGATGAATATTAATAAAAACAATCATTTCCACATCAACCTTTCTCTACATTATCTATACTATAAATGCATTGAACAACACATCTGAAAAAACGTGTTTAATTTATAATGACAGACCAAAGTCCTTCTGAAAGTATATGCTTATCGAATGCTGAAACACAAATTAAGAAGATAGCATAAATGTACTGAAACTAGAATATTGTCTATAAAAGATTTAGCATGTCAAAATAGAACCAAATGTCCTCTTACCTTCTGCCTGCTATACTAATTACAACTGATTACATCATTACTTATGGATCTTTCCTCCTATTTTGCCCTTCCTATCACCCATTTGCCGTAAGGATCCCTTATATAAAATGCTGACCTATAAGTAAATCCATGTATGAAAATTGTGGGGCACCTGGGTGGCTCAGTGGGTTAAAGCCTCTGTCTTCAGCTCAGGTCATGATCTCAGGGTCCTGAGATCAAGCCCCGCATCTGGCTCTCTGCTCAGCAGGGAGCCTGCTTCTGCCTCTCTGCCTACTTGTGCTCTCTATCTGTCAAATAAATAAATAAAATCTTTAAAAAAAAGAAAGTGAATTGTTTTCTAGAATAACCATTTCAAGCAATTCAATAAGAGGTCCTGTTATACCTTAAAGCAGCTTCTTTTATGCAGTCTCCATGTTACACCTGTTTGGATTTGCAGAGAAATTCTGTGAAACTACATAGAGAGTTCAGTATTATAATTGCTTCAGTCAAATACAGCTTTAAATATAAAACCTGTGCTTAAATTAATTTTATAAAAGCAATAAATCAGTATTATAAGCTTAAATAGTTGCAGTCTATTTTCTTTTTGAGACTTTTTTTTATTATTTTCTGAGCATCAGGCAATTATCAAAATAAATCACAATGTAAACAAGGCATCATTATCCTATTCCTGTCAAAATACTAATCTATCAAACAAAAGTGAAAATTGATTACAATATTAAAGAACATTTACATGATACTATTCTTTACATCAGTTATTTTATGCTGGAGATATAAAGTAAACCACATGTATGCTGGTTAATCCCCTATGCACTTCGGGAGCTCCCCCTGATGAAATATGGTACTTTATTTGATGGCTATATAGACCCAAGGATTAGGTCCCTTGGATAACAGAGAAACTACATTGTATACACATTCATTTTTTAAGAAAATCAGAACTGGAGTTAAACAACAGCATATCTATTACCATATGATTTCTACTGATGACATCACTCACCAACATGAACTATGTAAATAAAAACAAACACAGAAGAACACTACATAAAAACAGCCTAGTCACTAAACCCAATTCTTTCAAAGAAGGCTTAATTAAGAAAAAACTTTAACTCATCTATAGGCTATGCCAGTATATTTCCTAAATGCTCATTACTTGAGTTAGCAACTTATGAAGTAAAATTGTTACTCTCCTCTTTGACATCATTTTCCCTCTGAATTGACTCTACTCAAATTGCTTTATATGCATGAAGTACATTTTGTTAATAAAATCAAGAGTCTTTTCCCCTACTGTTCTCTATTTTCTAATGAATAAGATCTCTAAAATAAATGCACACTTACTCAACTCCCATCTACTACTGCTTATAAAGATACCTTTTTAAAAATCCTTCATCCCATTGCTAAGTCTCAATAGCTATTTCAATAGCTACTAAATGGCCCATTTGAAATCTATTTTAAAATGCTGTCTCTATAAAAATAAAAGTGAGAGTCAACCATACTTAACATAATAAGAATGCTTATCAGAAGGTACAAGTGAAACAGAAAGGCTTTAAGAGTTGGGCTTAGGGGTGCCTGGATCGCTTAAGTGTCCAACTCTTAATTTTGGCTCAGGTCATGATCTCAGGGTCCTGTGATGGAGCCTGGCATGTCAAGTTCAATGCTCGGCACGGAATCGGCTTGGGATTCTCTCTCTCCCTCTGCCCTTCCCCTTGCTCACTCTCTTTCTCAAATAAATAAATCTTTTTAAAAATGAGCTGGACTTGGAAGAAATAGAAATACTGCAGAACAAGGTGCTAGCTGGAAAGGAGTTTATACATACTATCCTACTCAGAGTCAAAGAACCACAAATCCTGTAAAGACTCAGTGATGTTCCATACTTATGCAAAACTCATCAATCCATTTGCTCACAGGAAATAGCTTAGCTTCTATATATAATAAAAGAACAATAATTAAAATTTAGTTATAGGTTATAATGCAACAAAAATGGCCAGACACTTTCAAAATAGCTTTCAATCTCTATAAAAGCGTATTTTACTAATAAACAGGAATTTCTCCAGTTGTATTAAATATTTTACTTATCTATTTTACTTGTCCAGTTAGCTATAAATAGCAGGTTAAATCTCTCCCATTCTACCATTTCCATCTTTCCTTTTCATCTTTATTGATGAATGCTATATTACATTTAAAAAAATAAAAACAACCTCAAAATGGGCCAAAGACCTAAACATAAGAGCTAAAACTCTAAAGACTCTTAGAAAAAACATGAAAGAAGGTCTTCGTGAATTACATTGGATTTAGCAATATTTCTTGAACATGACACCAAAGCCACAGGCAATAAAAATAAAAATAGATAAACTGGACTGTATCAAATGTAAAAGCTTCTGTGCATTAAAGGACCCAATCAACAAAGTGAAAAGGCAACCAAAATATGTGCACATCAAATCTGGTAAGAGACTAATATCCCGAATATATAAAGAACTTCTACAACTCAAAAACAAACAATAACAACGTGATTAAAAACAAGACAAAAGATTTGAATAGCTATTTCTCTAAAGGAGATATAGAAGAGGCCAAAAAGTACTCAAAAAGATTCTCAACGTCACTGATCATTAGGCAAATGCAAATTACAAACCACAATGAGACAGCACCTCACACCAATTAGGATGACTATCATGAAAAAAATATGTCTTGGTGGGGATGTGGAGAAACTGGAGCCCTTGAACACTGTTGGTGGAAATATAAAATGGTGTAGCCGCTACGGAAAACAGTATGGCAGTTCCTCAAAAAAAAAATTAAAAAATAGAATTATATGATCTTAGCAATTTCACTTCTGAGTACTCATAAAAATTAAAAGCAGGGTCTCAAAGAGATATACACCAAAATACTTCCAGTTGACCTTATTATTTATTTGTTATTCCTTTCCATGGGAGGCAGTGGTTAATATATTTGCCTTTATGTTTTCCACAAGTGCCCCCCAAGTAGCTGCCTTGGCCTTGGGAGAGTTCTGAGTTAGGCAAAATAAGGGCAAGTCTTTTGAGCTAGTCCTTCAGGGAGCCACCAAACTGGTCAAAATAAATGACCACAATTCTTTAAGAATGAGGCCACTTCAAAGCTTCTGCCAAACTATAGAGCAGGGCATGGAGACTAGGTAAATTAAACTGTCACAAAGCTCTCTTACTGATATTCAACTGCTATTTCCTTGATTAAACATCTGCATGGTTGCTGTAAATTTTTTATCAGTTTTCAGAATGCCAGTAAGTTGATTCTGAGAATATTTGCTAGTTTATTTGCTGCTTTTGTGGAAAGATGAATTTCTGGCATTCTCTACTCTGCCATGTTCATTGGAATCAAGCCTGATTACACCTAAACACATTTTCAATCCAAAAAAATTAAGCATAGCATCGAATAGGTAAAATGTGAAAAACAGTTAATAGATGAAGTACCACACTTTGATACAGGCAAAGAGGGCCTCATAATTTAGCAGACCCCATGCTAGCCATTCTTCAGCGCCTCCCAGTTCTAGGAGAGAAGATTCTGCAGGGCCAAAGGGAAAGAAGAAGCCTGTGCCACCAGAAGCCTGTGCCTCCCCCTTCTAGATCATAGTTTGAGTACCCAAGATCTCAAAATTCCCTGCCCAAATATCCCCAAGCCACTTTCATGAGCCCACAGAGGACTTTTCTTCAGGTCTACTCTCCACCAGCCTTTTCTCAGCCCACTAGCCTTTCTTTCTTTTCTTTTTTTTTTTTTTAAAGATTTTATTTATTTATTTGACAGAGAGAAATCACAAGTAGATGGAGAGGCAGGCAGAGAGAGAGAGAGAGGGAAGCAGGCTCCCTGCTGAGCAGAGAGCCCGATGTGGGACTCGATCCCAGGACCCTGAGATCATGACCCGAGCCGAAGGCAGTGGCTTAACCCACTGAGCCACCCAGGCGCCCCCCACTAGCCTTTCTTAAACCCTAAAGAAAATTATTCATATAACCATTTTGCCCATTCTCTCAAATACAGTACATGACTGGTAGCATTTTATTATTTTTATCCAATGAATGCCTTGAGGTATTATGGCTTAATTCTCTCTCAGGACCCACTCTGAAGCATTGTTCTGGAGGGAGGATCTTGCTATCTATGTGCCTAATGTTAGGTCCAAAGGGTTGTCAAAGCAAGTTGATGATAGGGACCATGGACAGAGCTTCTATACATAGCCTGGAAGAAAATGTATATTAGAGTGAGGTCCCTCATGAAGACAGAGTCAGATACCAAAAGAGGAGGCCAGAAAAGGACTAGGAGTCAAATTCCCCAAGGCAATCATATCCCAGTGTTAAACAGGAGTTTGAGAATTCTAAACTTGATTCTAACCTTCCAGTTCATTATAAAGGCATAGGTCAAAATGTGGGACTACAACATTATATTATTTAATAGTTTGTTAACTTGGTTTAAAATTTTTTAAAGTTTTATACATATGGTATGAACAGTTGCATTTGTATTTTTGGCTCAATGTACACAAATGTTGACACAGGCCTGAATAGATAAACCAAACCAATTAGCTACCTCTGTAAAGTTAATGAGGTTCAAACTGGATAATGAACTAATGGTAGTTATTAGTTCAACAATTTACATTTTATTATATTTATAAAATATACATAAATATAAAATAAAGATCTGAAATTTGTCTGCTTTTCTAAGAGTAATTTGTGTAATTTAAACTTTAGGGTATCAGCAACTTCCTAAAAACAATAAGAAAACTCCAAATCAACATTTCATCCCAGATAACTATAATACAGTAATAGATAGTTTTCCTAAAAACTGTCTTTTAGGCCTAAATAAGCCTACTTAAAAGTAGCATAGTTTCATAAACTACCCTTATTAATAATACCCTATCATAAATACAGAAAATTCATAAATTATTAATAAATAATACCTTATCATAAATTCATAAATTTCATAAATTACCCTTTATTATTAATCATAGTAAAACCTAAAGTCCTTGCTAAATGAAATGGTCCTGCCCACTGTCCCTACAAAGGGCAGCCACAGGCAGTCATGTTTTATACTACATGATCCAGAATTCCCATGCATGACTGTAGGTAATTATAGAACAGGAAGGAGCAAGGTAATTAAAAAACAATCAATCCTTTGGTTGGCCAGTAGACTCAGAGGGGGCCAGCATGAAAAAATAAACATACGAAATAGACTGATTAGATTTCCTCCCATGAATTTGAACTAGAAAACAGAAAGAGATTAACCTAGGTAGCAATAGGAATAAAGCCAAGAGGTCATGATATAGAATGGCCTCAAAGGCTATGTTGGCCACATGCAAGCCAATATTAAGAGGAAACAACAAGTATGAGAATGAGAACAAAAGAACAAAATAAGTACAAATAGATAATATGGAATCCTGAAGCTCAAAAACAATTTATCTTCTCTTTTCTGCCTCACTTCTTGAATGCTCTATAGTTGTAGTCTACAATAACCTACTCATCCATATCTTGGAGTATATTGGATATCTGCATCTCATAACCAGAGTATTCCTATACTTTCCTAAAGTAAACAGACTGTTTCTCCAATCAAGATTCAAACAAATCAGGGTACCTGGGTGGCTCTTTGTTAAGTTTCTGACTTCAGCTTAGGTCATGACCTCAGGGTCCTGGGATTGAACCCAGGGCTCCCTGCTCAGTGGGGACTTTACTTGCCCCTCTCCCTCTGCTCCTCCCCTGGCTTACGCTCTCTCTCCCTCTCTCAAATAAATAAATAAAATCTTTATTTTAAAAAAAAAGGTTCATGGAGTGCCTGGGTAGCTGTCATTAAACATCTTCCTTCAGCTCAGGTCATGATCCCACAGCTCAGGTCATGATCCCAGGGTCCTGGGATCAAGCCCAGCATCGGGCTCCCTGATTGGCAGGGAGTCTGCTTCTCCCTATCCCTCTGCACCTCCCCCAACACATGCTCTCTGTTGCTCTCTCTCTCTCTCTCTCTCTCAAATAAACAAAATCTTGAAAATAAAGATTCAAATCACACTGCATTCATTAATTTGTTTGAGCAAATTATAAATACTTAGGGGTGCCTAGGTGATTCAGTCAATTAGGTGTTTGACTCTTGGTTTCAGCTCAGGTCATAATCTCAAGGTCAAGAATTAAGCACCTCCCCTGCAGCTCTGCCACTCAGCACAAAGTCAACTTGAGATTCTTTCCCTCTCCCTTTGCCCCTCTCCACTCCCGCGCTCTCATGTTCTCTCTCTCTAATAAAATAAGTAAAATATTTTTTGAATTAAAATAATATATTGATCTATTTGAGAGAGAAAAAGAGCAAAAGTAAGAGAGAGCATGAGCAGGGGGGAGAAGAAGAAGAAGGCTCCCTGCTAAGCAGGGAGCCGAATATGGGGCTCAATCCCAGGATCCTAGGATCATGACCTAAGGCAAAGGGAGATGCTTAACTGAATGAGCCACCCAGGTACACCAATAAGTAAAATACTTTTTTAAAAATAAAAAATAAGAGTGAAAAATAAATGGTTGTACTTTAACAAATGAAATGTACAAAAGAATCAATTGTTTGAAATATATGATCATTCCTAATATTCCTATTTATTAACATGCCATTCAATCTGAAACATATTTTACAGTAGGTTTCAACTGTAACATGTCAGGAAGCATACTTATTTTGCTTTCCAGGATATCTATTTTGTAAATATTTTATGTATTTGAGAGAGAGAGAGCACGAGAATAGGGGTCAGATGGAGGGAGAGAGGAGAGGAAGAAAGTGACTCTCCACTGAGCAGGGAGCCTGATGCAGATCACAGCCTGAGCTAAAGGCAGCTACTTAACCAACTGAGCCATCCAGGCACTCCAGAGGGTATCTATTTTAATATGAACTTTACACAGGCTTCTATAGACTCCTTGATGTCTTATGTCTTATGTCATATGTTTAACATTATCAGCCACTTATTTATGTCAGATTTCTCATACCAAAGATTGTGTATGCCTCTCCTTTTTTTAATTAAAAAGATTCTTTTTATTTTATTTTATTTTATTTTATTTTGAGAGAGAGAGAGAGAGAGAGAGAATGAGCATGCATGGCTGGGAGAAGCAGAGGTAGAGAAATCTCAAGTAGACCCCCACTGAGCAGGGTGCCTGGCCTGGGGCTTGATCTTAGGACCCTGAGATCATGATCTGAGCTGAAATCAAGAGTCAGACACTTAACCAACAGAGCTATCCAAGCACCCCATGCTCTTCTTTTTGACATATATTGCCAAGTCATCAGATATATTTAAAATGCTGTGTATTAATGGCTCAGAAAATACCTATTTAAGCCATAATTAAATCATTTGCCAATCAAATCCATAACTTCAGATACGTAAATTTCAAAACCTTAAACAGTAAAATCAGAAATATCCCTGTAACTTGAAAACTGATATACAAGTTTGGTATTCCTTTTTGTACTGGCTACTAATATCTGTAAATAGATCTATTCAAATGAGTTTATCATGCCATTTACCTGCTGGAAAAAATTCTATAAATGCTGTTATTGCTATATTATGTATCATATTACATTATAAATTCCATGAACTCAGGAATCCTACCTTTTTTTCCTTCTAAAACTGCTTTATTAATTTCATATTATGAAAAAAATAGTTTTCCCTAAAACTGGGTGAAATCGTCCTACTGGACAGAAAGTTTTACACTGAAACAAAACAATATTTAATTACAAACTTCTAAGTGGAAATACCAAAAAGGTTATAGAGAAAGTTAATCACAAAACTACAAGTTTCTAGAGCAGAGGCCATATTATTAACCTTGGGGAAAATCTTAGGATTCAAGGTATAAGCAAAAGTCATAATGATTATCAGGTTCAGGAGTTTGGAAGCACTTATAATGCCTCATTTGTTGCTCCTTAGTCTTTCTCCTGATTTCCATTGTCTGCCCTATGAACTTTTCCATATCATCTCCCACTTCTTTGTGGTCAATATGCCTGTTAGGTATAGCTCATTGAAAATTAGAGACAAGCTGTCTCATTCACCACAGCCTAACATTTCCTAAAGGCTTCTGGCCTTCACCCTCCTCTCCAACTGCACGATTCCTTTGCATTCTACATGGGACCCTGTTCTCTTTTGTCTTCCTGCTGGACATTTTCCACATTGAGATTTTTCATTGCTTGTTTCTCTTTGGATGCCATGGCTCCTGGGCCTATCCTTGCATTCTCCCCCTCCCAAATCTCTTCACGAGTGTACAGCCAAGACACTTAGACCTGCACACATGCACTCCCTCTGACTCCTGTTCTTTGGGGCTGCCCCTGGCCCACATGCCTTCAGGACCACTGGGAGCAGGTACTGAGAAGGGAGCCAATGACTGCTGGATTTTTGGATACTGTCTTTTTAACAGCTATATACTGACAGGTCCAGACAAAATGCAGAGAAAGTAGTAGGGGCTCTATAAATACTTGTTGAATGAACAATTAACTCAAGAAAACTCAAGTAAAATAGATACTCACATATCAAGGAAGAATTATAAACTTACCTAAATGTTTGTATTACTCCATAAAAGGGTATCTCCAGGACAGCCCTTATATTTCTATTCTCTCCTAAATAGTCACTTTCTCATACCTGATTCGCTCCATACCCTCAATTTCTTTTGATTCTGGGTTTAAAACTACCAAATAAGAAAATTTTCAAAGAATACACTCTCCCTCTGATGAATCCTGTTCCTCTAGTCAGTAATCCTCTCCTCAGACCATATTTATTTTGGACCAGAGACAAAAATATTTACAGTAAATATCATTACAAAAATTCCTTAGTCTATATTCAAGTCCTTCCTTTAGTATAGTCAATTTCTCACTTATTCACAGGGTTATAACCTTTAAAATCAATATTAGTACTGTAAACAAAATATTATCTCTTAATTGCAATGGAGCAAGACAAATATACCTGCATTGTGAATGAGTGCATGAATGAATTAATAAGTAAATTAATAGTAAATGAATATTAGTGAGTTTAATCATTGTCAGCAAGTCTAAAAATTTGAAATCTAGATTAATGTATGAACTTTCATCTGACATCAAAACAAGGAAAACACAAAAGAGACTTATTATGGGTAGAAAAAAATCTAAATAATGGATTGCCATACAACGCTCATGGATTGGAAGACTCTATGCTAAATATGTCAGTTCTCCCTAATTGATCTGTAGGTTTGGTTCAATTCCAATTAAAATTCCAGCAAGGATTTATAGACACAAACTAATTATAAAATTTGTATAACACAGGCCCTAGAGTACCTAAAACTACCTTGAGAAAAAAGAATAAAGTGGGAGGAATCAGTCTACTTAATATTAAGGCTTGCTATATAGCTACAGTAATCAAGACAATATGTTAATGGTGAAAAAACAGACACCTAGGGGCGCCTGGATGGCTCAGTGGGTTAAGCCTCTGTCTTCAGCTCAGGTCATGGTGTCAGGGTCCTGGGATCTAGTCCTGCATTGGGCTCTTTCCTCAGCAGGGAGCCTGTTTCCCCCTCTCTCTGCCAGATTCTCTGCCTACTTGTGATCTCTCTCTGTCAAATAAATAAATAAAATCTTTTAAAAAAATACCAGACACCTAAATCAATGGAACAGAGTAAAGAACTAAGGAACAGATAGATCCACACAAATAAACCCAGATGATTTTTTTTTTATGAAAGTATAAAGAGCACTTCAGTGGAGAAAAGATGGCCATTTCAACAAATGGTACTGGAGAAATTAAAAATGAATCATGGAATTAAATCTTAGAAATGAAACTATAAAACTTTCAAAAAATCTTTAGTATCTAGAGCTAGGCGAAGAGCTCTTAGATGACACCATAAGCACAACACATAAAAAGAAGATATTGAACAATTGGACTTCATCAAATTTTAAATCTTTTGCTCTGCAAAAGATCCTGTTTAGAAGAAGGGCAAGGATTGCATGGAGCACTGGGTATTATATGCAAACAATGAATCATGAACACTAAATCAAAAACAAATGATGTACTGTTCTAACATAAACATAAGAAGATAAAATAATAATAAAAAAATGAAAAGACAAGTTACAGATTGGGAAAAAATATTTACAAACCACATATCCAACAAAGGACTAAAATCTAGAATATATGAAAAACTCAAAATCTCAACAGTAAAAAGAAGAAACAAACCAATTAGAAAATGGGCAAAAGGCAATGAAGAGCCATTTCACTGTAGAGGATACAAAGATGGCAACCAAGCACATCAAAAAATGTTTAACATCATTAGCCATTAAAGAATCACAAATTGAAACCAAACTGAGCTATCACTACACACCTGTAAGAACACCAAAAATAAAAAGGAGTGACAATAGCCTATGCCAGTGAAGACAAGGAAAAATTGGATCACTCATTTAGGATAAGAATGCTACTCTGGGGGCACCTGGGTGGCTCGGTTAGTGAAGTGTCTACCTTGGGCTCAGGTCATGATGCCAGGGTCCTGGGACTGAGTCTCACATCAGGCTCCCTGCTAAGCAGGGAGTCTGCTTCTCCCTCGGCTTGCCGCTCCCTCTGCTTGTGCTCTCTCTCTCTCTCTCTTCCTCTCAAATGAATAAATAAAGTCTTTTAAAAAAGAGAGAATGCTACCCTGTAACAGTTTCACAATATCTTAGAAAAGCAAATACACAACTACCATATGACACAGCATTTAGCCCCAAAAATGAAAATTTCTGTTTACACAAAAAGCTGTACAGTAATATTCATAGCAGCAGTATTTGTAATAGCCCCAAACTAGAATCAACTGAGATTTCCTTCAATATGTGATCGATTCAACAAACTCTAGTACATACATAACATGGAGTATTACTCAGCAATAAAAAGGAATAAACTTGATAATCAGAAGAACTTGGATGTATCTCCAGGAAATTATGCTGATCAAATGCTAATCACATAATGTTATATACTATATTATTATATTTATATAACATTTTTGAAAGGACAAAATTTTAGAAATAGAGAACATATTATGGGTTGCCATGAGTTAGGAGAGTGGGGGTGGGGCATGGAGATGTGTGTGGTTATAAAAGCGCAATACAGATATCCTTGTGGTTTTGGAACTGTGAAGTATTTTAACTGTGCTGGAGGACACATGAATCTGTATATGTAATAAAATTATATAGAACTAACACACACACTAATGAACACAAGTAAATATGGTGAAATATGAACAGACTGGTATTTCATGTTAATATTAACATCCTGGTTATGATAGTATACAATAGTTTTGTAAGGTATCACCACTGGGAAGAAATAGGTAAAGTATACAAAGGATCTCTCTATATTATTTCTTAGAACTGCATGTGAATCCACAATTATTTTAATAAAAATGTAAGTTTAAAAAGCCATTTGAAAAGTTCACTCTGTTATAGAAACTTCTAAATTAGTAATGACCATAAATTTATTAGTAATGACCATAAATTTAATTTCACATTTCAAGTTGTCTACATAAATTGAGAATCTTAGTGAGATCAATGCATATAACTTACTACAATGTTCAATCTACCCACCACTGACCAGTAAATATTTAGAACTGCCTGTGGTTACAATTAAAGTAGAACTTTGTTGGAAGAAAATGAAGATCAGTAAGGAAATATGTACAGTAAGAAAAAATCTACCTCTTCAATGCTATTATTAGAAAAGCACTTTGAGTAATTCATTTCAATACAAAGTCAATATTAGCAGAAAGGAAACTCGAGCAGCATTAGAATAAGACCTTACATAAAAATGAAATTAGAAAATATGTGGGAAAATGTTTTTAAACATGCAACCTCAGAACACCAATGTAAATGTGATTCAATTCAATTCAACAAACATTTTATGAGTATGTAGTTTATGCAAAGCTCTAAGCTAGTGCTAAAGGGGAATACAAATTATATCCTTTAGAAGTTCACAATCTAGTGAGGAAGGCAGACACATAAATAGCTAATGACGATACATGGCAGACATTGATAAGTGCTTTAATAGAAGCGATATCCAGTTCCATAGACAAAGCTCGGGGAACAATCTGTTGTATGATACGAAAGAGTCCAGAGCCAGTTATGAATTAGCCAACACATTTAAATATACCATTAACTTCTAACCTTCCTACAATGTGTCTTAGGCATTGAGAAAGGAAACTGCAAACACATCTTTCAAATGAGAACATATCATAATTTTAAATAAGTCTATGTAAATTCTAACACACTGGTAAATTTCTAAGAATAATTCTATTTTTCTTAAGATATTAAAAAACTTTAAGTACAGTAAGTACTTAATACTAAGAAGTAACAAAATATTGACTTAAATTTCTTATGAGTAATTTAAATCATTTAATATTATGAGGGGATGTTGGTTCAGTTGTTTGTCAAATATGATATGTTAGCTGTATAGTGAGTTAATTGTAAAAAGCTAGTGATTCTTTAATTTTTTTTTTTTTTGTCAGAGAGAGTGAGCACAGGCAGACAGAGTGGCAGGCAGAGGCAGAGGGAGAAGCAGGCTTCCTGCTGAGCAAGGAGCCCAATGTGGGACTCGATCCCAGGACGCTGGGATCATGACCTGAGCTGAAGGCAGCCGCTTAACCAACTGAGCCACCCAGGTGTCCCAGCTAGTGATTCTTTAAAACATGTAAAATGTTCTGGCTTAGAGTTTGATGTAAAGGTGCTCTTTGGAATTACCCTTGTTCTGTTACGTAAAAAAAACATGCCCATAGGTATAAGTTAAGGAGAAAAGATATTGTGCCATCAATCCAGTAGCATCCCAACCATCATAAAAAGGGAATTATTTTTTATAAATATCACAGGTCTTAAATATATGAAAAGATGTTTAACCTTACTCAGAACACAATAAATGCAAATTAAAATCTCAACAAGATACCATTTTTCACCTATCATATTAGCAAAGATATAATGTTTGATAGCACAATGTACTGGTGAGGGTTGGGGAAACAAGCACTTTTATCTCTTGCCAGTATAGGTACAACCTCCACGGAGGACAATTTGACAATATCCGTCAAAATGACAAAGGCACATACCACCCAACTCAGTAATTCCATTTCTAGAAATTTATCCTATAGATAGTACACATCTGAAATGACCTATTACAAGGTTATTTGTTGCAGAAATATAATAGAAAAAGCCAGAAAACAAGTTACATATTTCTCAATAGAGGATTGGTTGAGTAATGGCAAATCCATACAATTGAATAAGACTACATAGCCATAGCTCTTTATGTACTAATATGTAATGATCTTAAGCAAAGTACAGAAAATGTGTAAAAATGAGGAAACATAAGTAAATGTGTAAAAATAAGGAAACATAAGTAAGTGCAAGTATGTTTGCAAGCATCCATGCCTATATGCATGAAACAGCTCTAAAAGTAAAAACAAAAAAGTTAACATAGGCTGCCTCTGGAAAGGAGAACTATATGGCTAGACACGAAGAGTGGGAAATTTTTAATTGTATAGGCTTTTATAACTACCAAAATGTGAGCCACCTGAATCTATTACCTAATCAAAAATAAATGTAAGCAGAGCAGGAAGTGGGGAGGGGGAAGAAAAAGAAAAACAATCCAAAGTAGCACAGCACATCTTCTTAAAGTACCGGGGAATTGCTCAATTGCCCGGCATTTTTTTTTTTAAAGATTTTATTTATTTGACAGAGAGAGAGAAATCACAAGTAGACAGAGAGGCAGGCAGAGAGAAAGAGGGGAGGAAGCAGGCTCCCCGCGGAGCAGAGAGCCCGATGTGGGGCTCAATCCCAGGACCCTGAGATCATGACCTGAGCCGAAGGCAGAGGCTTTAACCCACTGAGCCACCCAGGCGCCCCGCACAGCATATCTTCTTAAGCAAATTATTATAGCTAATTTCTCCTGTCTAAAAAACACCTTGGGGCAGGATAAAAACCAAGGGAAACAACTTATTTCAGTTACAAAATCAGCAGTTGGCCAGGCTGATGTTTGTTTCATGGTATTGTAATTTTTCAAGTTATTATAAGTATTGTTAAGTATTCTAAGTATTTCCCCACTGTTTCCCGATTAGCTATATGAGAGCTTTACCTTTAGCAGGTCTTCCAGATCCAAAAGAGAATACCTGGCCAGAGAATTGACAGTTTGGAAAAAATAAATCAACACTGTATACATATGATGGAATCACATTACAGTACTGTGAGGGTGATTAGTTTCAAATTAGTGTATATGGAATAAACAACTTTGATTTACTTATTTTTCCTCTGAAAACTATCAGTTAACTCTTTTTTCTTTCACCCTCCCTTTCTCCCTTCCTCCCCTTTCTCACACACATACACAATTTTAGAACTCAATATGGGTATTTTATTCTGTGCCCCATGTACAATTCTACTATTGCACTCATCATGCCATATTATAATTTGTCTCTCAAATGAACTGTGGGCTCTTTGAGGGTGTGGAGATTATGTACTACTCAACCTGGCATATGTATTGGAATGCAAAAGTTTAATGACTGTCTCACAAGCCTCCTCCTCCAAACACTTTCTAATGTAATGATCATTTGCTTTATTCTGATAAATTTAAATTAGAAAAAGTAACAGTGATATCATATTCTTCCACATTTTCTTGTTTTAAAAACTTTGGGAAATCCTATATGAATCTTGGACAGTCTATCTGAACATTTGCATATAGGACTATTTAGATTTGGCATTTAGACCAAAGGATAGTAAGATGAAAATATTTTTAAAGTATGCTTTTTGAAAGCATAAACAAAAAATTTTCTGTGGCACCTGGGTGGCTCAGTTAAAGCCTCTGTCTTCGGCTCAGGCCACGATTTCAGGGTCCTGGGATCAAGCCCCGCATGGGGCTCTCTGCTCAGCAGGGAGCCTGCTTCCCCCCCTCTCTCTGCCTACCTCTCTACCTACTTGTGATCGCTGTCAAATAAATAAATAAAATCTTCAAAAAAAATTTTATTGGTGCAGCCAGTCTGGAGTTTCCTCAAAAAGTTAAAAATAGAACTACCCTATAATCTAGAAATTGCTCTATTAGGTATTTACCCAAAGGATACAAAAATACAGATTCAGGGTGAATGCAATAGCCAAACTATGAAGAGCCCAAATGTCCATCAACAGAAAAATGAATAAAGATGTGGAGTGTATATATATATATATATATATATATGTTTGTGTGTGTGCATATATATAAATATATATATTTATATATATAACTTATATAAATATATATATATAAAAGTTATATATATAACTTTTATATATATAAATATATATGTAAATATATAAAGCTTTATATATAGCTTTTATATATATAAATTTTTATATATATATAGCTTTTATCTATTTATATCCAGTGCAATATTACTCACTAATATTTATATTATGTATAAATATATTTTTATATATAAAATATAGAGAGATATATAGAGATATAAAATAAATATATATTTTATATATATATTTATATATATATATACAAATAAAAAGAATGAAATCTTGTCATTTGTAGTGATGTGGATGGAGCTAGAGCATATTACGCCAAATGAAATAAGTCAGTCAAAGAAAGACAAATACCATATGTTCTCACTCACATGTGGAATACAAGGGAACAGATGAACATGTGGTAAGGTAGGAAAAAAGGAGATAGGGAAACAGACCCTAAGAGACTCTTAATGATAAAGAACAAACTGAGGGGTGATGGAAAGAGGTGGTTGGGAGATGGTCCAGATGGGTGATGGGTATTAAAGAGGACACTTGTTGTGGGGCACCTGGGTAGCTCAGTCTGTTAAGCATTTGACTCCATTTTAGCTCAGGAAACTGTGCCTTGCGTTGGGCTCACGCTGGGTGTAAGATTCTTTCTCCCTTTGCCCCCACCTCAAAAAAAGAGAGGGTACCTGTTGTGATGAACACTGGGTATTGTATTTGATGAATCACTGAATAGTACTCCAGAAACCAATATTGCATTGTATATTAACTAAGTAAAATTTAAATTAAAAACATTTTCTTTTGATGGCTGCAACATGGGGGCTTAAGTGGTAGGAGAAGAATAAATGAAACAAGATGGGATTGGGAGGGAGACAAACCATAAGTGACTCTTAATCTCACAAAACAAACTGAGGGTTGCTGGGGGGAGGGGGTTTGGGAGAAGGGGGTGGGATTATGGACATTGGGGAGGGTATGTGCTTTGGTGAGTGCTGTGAAGTATGTAAACCTGGTGATTCACAGACCTGTACCCCTGGGGATAAAAATATATGTTTATAAAAAATAAAAAATTAAAAAAAAAAAAACAAAAAAAAAAACATTTTCTTATGCATGGTGTGCTGGTTTGAATAGTCTTCCCAAAATTCAGGTCTACCTCATGTCCTCAGAATGTGAGCTTATTTGGAAGTAGGGTCTTTGCAGATGTAATCAAGATAAAATGAAGTCATATTATATAGTATTTTCCAGCCCAACTGTAATGAGATAATCAACAAAGGCATAAAAATTATTTTCTACATTTCCCAACGTGAGAAATCTTTGAGCCAGTTTAGTCACACAAATCCCAAAAAAATCAAGTGCATTTCCATGATCCAGATTTGGATGTAAGAAGCAGATCCAGCTATCTATGAACCAGGAGGGGGGCCTTCACCAGACATTGATTCTGCCAGCACTCTGATATTAGATTTTCCAGCCTCAAAAACTGAGAAAAATAAATTTCTCCCCTCATCTATGATACTTTCTTACAACAACCTGAATGGACTAAAATAGTAATTATCTCTAAAAATACAATAAAAGAAAAAATACTATATAATCATCTCTGTAGATGCAGAATTTTAGTAGCCATTTTTTATTAAATTTCTCACCTAACTAGAAATAAAAGGTAACTTCTCTAATCTGATAAAAGGCAGCCCATAAAACCCACAACTATCACAGTTTCTCAGCAGAGACACTACTGACATTTTGGCCTGGATGATTCTTTGTCATGCAGATTATGTGGGTGGGGGTACTGTGCATTATGGGATATTAAGCAGCATCTCTGGCCTCTACCCAGTAGATGCCAATAACAGCCCCCAATCGTAACAACCTAGAATGTCTCCAGACATTGCCAATTGTCCTCTGTGGGCAAATTTCCCCACCCATTGAGAACCACTGAACTACCATGACATTTAATAGTAAAAAACTGAATGCTTTCCCTCTAACGAGCAAAACAAGGCAGAAATAACTATCTCACCACTTTGCTCTCCTTGTTTCCACTGAATATTGTACTGGAGGTCCTATCCTGAACAGGCCAAGTAAACAACTAATAGGCAGAAAAAATGGAAAGGTAAAAGTAAAACTGTCTCTTTTAAAAAATGGCATATAGGAAATTCTGAAGAATCTATAAAAAGTTACTACAAAAAATAATAAAACTGGTACACTGAAATGTATAAGTCATTGCCAAGAAAAATTAATGAATACCTAAAAAATAAACATACCATAAACATGTAAAGAAAAATTCAGTATCATTGTCAATTAGTCTGCAGATTAAACACAATCCAAACAAATTTGCTCTGCCTGATTTCAAGTCTTATAATAAAGCTATAATAATCAAGACTAATCAATAATACTGATTGTGTAAGGATAGGCAAGCAGATTAACAAAACAGAGTAGAGGGTCCAGAAAATGAAAAGTAACTCAATAGGGAATGGATTGTGTTTCCAAAAAGCAGTGAGAGAATATATTTAAAAACTTTCTGGATGGACATCAATAAAATGGTACAGTAGGAAACTCTAATCACCTGTCCCTCTGCAGAAACATCAAAAAAATCAAGAAGAAATTGTCAAAACCAAATTTGTCAGAACTCTGGAAAATGATTTAAGCTTTACAATAACCAAACAAATGTTGAATCAAGAAATATACAAATTAAAATGTCTGTGGTCATTTGGCTTGTCCTTACCTAGCTGCCTCCCTGGCTCAGTGGCACTTTTCAAGAGGGTAGCCACATTCATTGTGGGACCCTTATCCCTGGTACCAGGGGCAGCAGAGCAGATTTCATTCATGAAGAATTGTTTGTCTGTTCTAACCTGTCAGGGAACCACCTGAAGGACTGATGCAAGGCATTTAACTTTGTTTCACGTAACTTGGAAAAGATACAGGGAAGTAGAGCTGTAGGCATCTTGAAAAAACACTGTAAGGTAAAGGAAAAACTCACAGTTGCCTGGGGCAAAAGACTGAAGGTGAGGAATGTGGATAAGGTACCAAAAGCCTGGGAGGAAAAGCAATGGAGCTTTTTGGGGAAAAATAGGGCATTAAACTCTGGAAAACAGCATGGAGGTTCCTCAAAATGTTGAAAATAGAATTGCCCTATGACCCAGCAATTGCACTATTGGGTATTTACCCTAAAGATACAAATGTAGTGATCCGAAGGGGCACGTGCACCCGAATGTTTATAGCAGCAATGTCCACAATAGCCAAACTATGGAAAGAACCTAGATGTCCATCAACAGATGAATGGATCAAGAAGATGTGGTATATATACACAATGGAATACTCTGCAGCCATCAAAAGAAATGAAATCTTGCCATTTGCGACAACCTGGATGGAACTAGAGCGTATCATGCTTAGCGAAATAAGTCAAGCAGAGAAAGACAACTATCATATGATCTCCCTGATATGAGGAAGTGGTGATGCAACATGGGGGCTTAAGTGGGTAGGAGAAGAATAAATGAAAGAAGATGGGATTGGGAGGGAGACAAACCATAAGTGACTCTTAATCTCACAAAACAAACTGAGGGTTGCTGGGGGGAGGGGGTTTGGGAGAAGGGGGTGGGATTATGGACATTGGGGAGGGTATGTGCTTTGGTGAGTGCTGTGAAGTGTGTAAACCTGGTGATTCACAGACCTGTACCCCTGGGGATAAAAATATATGTTTATAAAAAATAAAAAATTAAAAAAAATGCCCATGTATACTAAGCAATTTAATAAGCCAGGTATATAAGCCAAGAGGAAAACCCTAAGAAAAACTCAAGCTTTCACTCTAGCTGATCTTCAAGCACAATATAAGGAGGGAGTGAAAGCCAAGGCAGAGTTGCAAATGTCCTGGTTAAGTGTTAAAGGAGTACCATAACACAGAGCCAAAGCACAGAAACAGATGATATTTTTTCTCCCTTTTCTTTTTTTCTTTTGTTCTCCTTTTCTCTCTCTCTTTTATTGGTTCCTGGCATTCAGAGAAATATGTATCAAAACACCATCTCAGCACAAGTTAAAGGAACACAGATTTTAGTACCACACATGACAAGGGATAGAGGCTCTGCATTGATTGTAAAAGTCACTAAACAAATGAATAACGGCAGCCCTCAACAATAAAAATGAGGAAACTCTGGTGAAGGGCAAAGTCTGATTTCCAGCTACCACATTTAAAATAATCTAATTCTGTTTTCAACCAAATATTACAAAGTAAAAGAAAAATGTAGTCTAAGAAAAAAAAATTGACAGAAATTATCACTGAGAAAGTCCAGATGCTGATCATTAGACAAAGACTTTATTTTTATATATTTCTTTCTCATTAAACTTTTGTTTTACTGGGTCTCAAAATTAAGTGACAGATTTTTGGTCAAGTTGTTTCCATCAAAAAGTACTGATTTTAAAAGCTAATAACTTAATGGGGTGCTTTGGTTGCTCAGTGGGTTAAGCCTCTGCCTTCGGCTCAGGTCATGATCTCAGGGTCCTGAGATGGAGTCCCGCATCAGGATCTCTGCTCAACAGGGAGACTGCTTCCCTCTCTCTCTGCCTGCTTCTCTGCCTACTTTTGATCTCTGTCAAATTTAAAAAAAAAAGATAAAAGCTAATAACTTAACATTGACCCCACACACAAAACAAATGGTCCACGAAAAATTCTCCTTTCCTTAAGGTTTTATGATGCACTGCCTTCAATAACCAATCTTTTACCATTAACTTAAATGGCCCATTGACACAAAGAGTTCTGAGACTGTTCTCCCACCACTGATTAAGACTGGGATGGCAGGTATTGGGGGTAATATTCATTTAGCCTGCTGAGATTTCTGGGCAGACTTGGTGACCTTGCCTACTCCAGCTGCCTTCTTGTCCACTGCCTTGATGACACCCACAGCCACTGTCTGTCTCATGTCACCAACAGTAAAATACCCCAGAGGAGGATAATACCCCAGAGAAGTTCTTAACACACATAGGCTTGCCAGGAACCCTAACCCTAACAATGGCAGCATCACTAGATTTCAAGAACTTTGCACTGTCTTCCAGCTTTTTTCCAGAGTAACAATCTTCCCCTTTAGCTTAGCAAACTTGCAAGCAATGTGAGCTGAGTGACAATCCAGCACAGGTACATATCCAGCACTGATTTGGCCTTGATGGTTCAGGATAACAAGCATCTTTGACAGATACATTCTTGACACTGAAACCCACATTGTGCCCAGGAAGAGCCTCCCTCAGAGTTTTGTGGTGCATTTCAACAAACTTTACTTCAGTTTTAACTTTTAGCATCAACTGGAGCAAAGGTGACTACCATGTCAGTTTTGAGGACACCAGTCTCCACTTGGGTCCACAGGGACAGTACCAATACCATCAATTCTGTAGATGTCCTGGAAGGGCAGATGCAAGGGCTTGTCAGTTGGATGAGCTGGTGGCAGAATGCAATCCAGAGCTTCAAGCAATGTGGTTCCACAGGCATTGCCATCTTTACCGGCGAATTTCCAGCCCTTGAACCAAGGCATATTAGCACTTGGCTCCAGCATGTTGTCACCATTCCAACCAGAAATTGGCACAAATGCTATTGTATCAGGATGGTAGCCAATTTTCCTAATGTGGGTGCTGACTTCCTTAACAATTTATTCATATTTCTTCTGGCTGTAGGGTGGCTCCGTAGAATCCATTTGTTAACACCAACAATTAACAATTAATCCAATTGTTAATATCAGTGTGTAAGCCTACTTATGAGTCTGCAGGTTCTTAGAGATACCTGCTTCAAATTCACTAACACCAGCAGCCACAATCAGGACAGCACAGGAAACCTGAGATTTACCTATAATCATGTTTTTGATAAAGTCTCTGTGTCCTGGGGCATCAATGATAATCACATAATACTTGTTGGTCTCAAATTTCCACAGGGAGATATCAATGGTGATATCACATTCATGTTCAGCTTTCAGTTTATCCAAGACCCAGGAATACTTAAAGGAGCCCTTGCCCATCTCAGCAACCTCCTTCTCAAATTTTTTAATAGTTCCTTTGTCGATTCCATCACATTTGTAGATCAGATGACTAGTAATGGTAGACTTGTCCAAATCAACAACTCCAATGATGACAATGTTGATATTAGTCTTTTCCTTTCCCATTTTGGTTTAGGTTTAGTAGCAGTTTTCATGACACCTGTGTTCTAATGGCAAACCCACTGTAAAAAAGCTAGACAAAGTCTTCAAAACAATTTTTTTAAAGATTTTATTTATTTATTTGACACAGAGAGACATAGTGAGAGAGGGAATACAAGCAGGGGGAGTGGGAGAAGGAGAAGCAGGCTACCTGCTGAGCAGGGAGCCAGAAGTGGGGCTCAATCTCAGGACCCTGGGATCATGACCTGAGCTAAAGGCAGACACTTAACAAATGAGCCACCCAGGTGCCCCTAAAACAACTGTTTTAAACATACTCAAAGACCTAAAGAAACCCATGGACCAAGAACTAAATAAAACCAGAAAAACAACATATGAACAAAAGGTAAATATCAACAAAGACATGGAAGTAAAAAGAGGAACCAGAAATTCTAGAGCTAAAAAGCACAATATTTGAGATGAAAACTTCAGTAAATGTGTTGAACATCAGATATCAGGAGGCAGAAGAAAAAGATCAATAAATCTGAAGATACAACAATTGATATTATCCAGTCTGAGTGGCAGAAAGAAAAGAATGGAGATAAATGAGCAGAGCCAGAAGACATGTGGGACACCATCAAGCTGAACAAAATATACACTTTAGAAGTACCCAAGAAAACAAAAAAGAATATTCAAATATTCTTTTTTAAAAGTATTTTTATTTATTTACTTATTTTGAGAAAGAGAGAGCACACATGAGGCAGGGTAGGAAGGGGCAGTGGAAGGGGGAGAAAGAGAATCTCAAACAGGCTCCACACTCAGCACAGAGCCTGATGTGGGGCTCAATCTCATGACCCTGAAATCATGACCTGAGCTGAAATCAAGACTCAGATGTTTAAGCAACTGAGCCATGCAGGTGCCCCTAAATATTTGTTCTAAGAATATTTTAAGAAATAGTAGCTACAAACTTCCCAAGTTTGATTATACATGAATCCATACATCCAAGAAGTTCAATGAACTCCAGGTAGGATAACTCAAAGAGATCCGAGACACATCCTAAACAAACTGTCAAAGACAAACACAAAGACAATCTATAAAGCTGCAAAAGAGATGCAACTCAACAGAAGAGATTTTTCAAAAGATTAACAGGTGATTTCTCATCAAAAACCATGGAAGCCAGAAGGCAGTGGAATGACATATTTAAGTACTAAATGTAAAAGAACACTGGAATTCAAGAATTGCTTATCTAGCAAAAACCATCCTTCAAAAATTAAGACATGCTTAGATAAATAAAACCTGAGGGTGTTCATTGCCAGTAGAACTGACTTACAAGAAATGTTAAAGGAATTTCTTCAAGCTGAAATGAAAGGACAGTAACTCAGAGCCTTAGGAACAAATAAAGATCTCTGGTAAAGGTAGTTATTTGGTAAATATAAAAGCCAGTATATTGTATTTTCAGTTTGTAACTCCTTTTTATTTCATATATAGTTTAAAAACCAAATGCATAAAAAGCAATTATAAATATATGTTACAGGGCACACAATGTATAAAGATGTAACTTGTGAGAAGACAATATGATATAAATTCAAATCAGATTGTTATAAATTTAGTAAACTAATTTTATTTTATTTTTTTAAAGAATTCATTTATGTGAGAGTGAGAGAGAGAGATAGCAAGGGATAAGAGCATGAGCAGCGGAGAAAGTGAGAAGCATGCTCCCCACTGAACAAGGAGCCTGACACAGGGCTTGATCCCAGGATCCTGGGATCATGACTTAAGCCAAAGGCAGACACTTAACTGACTGAACCACCAGGCACCCCAGTACATTAATTTTAATCCCCGGGGTGACTACTAAGAAAATATGTAAAAGGAATAAATAAAAGGGAATGAAGAGAGAATAAAAATGGTACAATACAAAAAATCTATTAAGCACAAAAGAATAAATGAATGGAGAAAATGAAAGGCAAAAAGGGTATAAGACATACAGAAAACAAATAGCAAAACAGCAATAGTAAATCCCTTTTATAAGTAACTATCTAAAATGTAAAGGAATTAAAATGTCCAATCAAAAGGCAGAGATTGGCAGAATGGATTGAAAGTTAAAAAAAGAAAAAAGATATTCCATGCAAATAATGACCAAAGGAGAAATAGGGGGGCTAGCTCTAATATCAAACAAACTGGAATTCAAGCCAAAACTTGTTACAAGACACAAAGAATGGCATTATATATACATATTTTAAGTTAATGCATCAATAATTTATAACAATTATAAACATACACAACAAACAAAAGATCCCCAAATATATAAAGCAAATACTGACAGACTTAGATAATTGTACAATAATAGTTGGGAAACTTCAGTAACTAAGTTTCCAACATGGACAAAACATCTAGACAGAATATTAGTAAGAAAACAGAGGTCCTGAACAATACCTTAAAACTAGACCTAAAAGACAAATATAGGACACTTCACTCTAGAGCAGAATACACATTCTTCTCAAGTGCACAGGGAACATTCTTCAAGATAGAACCTATACGGCCACAAAACCAGCCTCAATTAATATAAAAATACTGAAATCTTACAAATTATATTCTCCAACCACAATGGAATGAAGCTAGATTTCAATAAAAAGGAGAAAAACTTGACATGAAAATTAAACAATGCACCCTTAAACAACCAAAGGTCAAAGAAAAAAATCACAAAGGAAATTAGCAAACACTCAGAGAAGAACAAATATGAAAACACAACATACCACAACTTATGGAATGCAGTAAAGGGAGTGGTGACAGGGAAATTTATAGCAGTAAATGCCTACATTAAAAAGTAAGAAAGATCTTAATCAATCAGCAACCTACCTCTGCACCTTAGAAAAACCAGGAAAGAAAAGCAAACTAAACACAAAGCTAGGAGAAGGAAGTAAATTCTAAAAATTAAAGTGGAGATAAGTTATATAGAGAATAGAAAAACAGTGGAGAAAATCAATGAAACCAAAACTGGTTCTTTGGAAATATCCACAAAATCAACCAACCTTTATCTAGACTGAAAAATTAGAAAAGATGTAAATAATGGAAATAAATAATGAAAGATGTAACATTATTACCAACCTTACAAAAATAAAAAGGATTATAAGAGAATACTATAAATATTTGTACACTCAAAAAATTAGACAACTTAGATAAACAAATTCTTAAAAACAGACTATCAAAAATAATTCAAGAAGAAATAGAGATGGAACTAGAGAGTACTACGCTAAGCAAAATAAGTCAGAAAGAAAAATACCATATGATTTACTCTTATGTGGAATTTAAGAAACAAAATAAGAAAACATGGAGGGGGGGGAGAGAGAGAGGCAAGCCAAGGAACAGGCTCCTAACTATAGAGAACAAACTGATGGTCACCAGAGGGGAGGTGGATGAGGGGGTGGGTTACATAGGTGATAGAGATTAATGAGTACAGAGTATACTTGTTATGATGAGCACTAGGTGTTGAAGTGTTGAATCACTATATTGTATACCTGAAACTAACATTACACTGTATGCTTACTAATTGGAATTTAAATAAAAACTTTAAAAAATAGATGAATGGATAAAGAAGTGGTATATAGAATGAAATATTATAAGCCATAATAAAGTATGAGATCTTGCCATTTGTGTCAGTGTGTATGGACCTAGAGGATACTATGCTAAGTGAAGTATGTCAGAGAAAGACAAATACCATATGATTTCACTTATATGTGGAATCTAAAAAACAAATCAAGTGATCAAATAAAAGCACAAACAGACCCTTAAATACAGAGAAAAAACTAGCAGTTGCCAAAGGAGAGGTGAGGGGAATGGGCAAAATAGATAAAGGGGATTTAGGCATACAAACTTACAGTTATACATAAATCTCAGATATGAAAATAAGCATTAGGAATATACAATAATACTGTAAGAATGTATGATGACAAACAGTGACTACACTTACAGTGGTGACCATTGAATAATGTATAGAATTGTCAAATCACTATGTTGTACACCTGAAACGAAGATAACACCTTATGTGAATTATAGTTCAATAATTAAAGTAAAAAGAAAAAGATAATCTGAACAAGCTTATAACAAGTAAAGTCATTGAATCAGTAATTTAAAAAAAACCTCACAACAAAGTAAAGCCCACAATCACATAGCTTCACTGGTGAATTCTACCAAATATTTAAAGAAAATTGAATACCAATTCTTCTCAAACTCTTCCAAAAGTAGAAGGGGAGGTAATACAACCTAGCTCATTTTATGAAGCCAATATTATCCTGATACCAAAGCCAGGCAAAGACACTAAAGAAAATTACAGACCAATATTCCCCATAAAAAACAGATGCAAAAAAAATCTAAACAAAATACTAGCAAACTTAATTCAATAGTATACAAAAAGGCTTATACAACATGACCTGGTGAAATTTATCCCAGGAATGCAGGAGTGGCTCAACATAAGAAAATTAATTGATATAATAGGCCACATTACAGAACAAGGAGAAAAAAAAACCACATTAACAGAACAAGGAGGAAAAACCAAGTAATCATCTTAATTGATACAGAAACTACATATGACAAAGTCCAACACCCTTTCATGATAAATGCACTCAGAAATTAGGAATAAATGGAAACTTTCTTAACACGAAGAAAAGTATTCATGAAAAACTCACAGCTATCTCAATACTCAATGGTGAAAGATTGAAAGTTTTTCCTTCAAGATCAGGTGTAAGACAAGAATGCTTGCTTTCATTATTTCTATTCAAGGTGGTATCAGAAGCCTTTGGCAGCGTAATTAGGTAAGGAAAAGAAATAAAATACATTCAAATTTGAAAGGAAGAAGTAAAACTATGTCTGTTTCAGATGACATGACCCTCTCTATACAGAAAGTCTTGAAGAATTTACAAATAAAATATCAGAGCTAAAAAAAAAATGAGTTCAGTGAAGTCTTAGGGTACAAGATGAACACAAAAAATCAATTTTGTTTCTATATAATCGTAATGAAAAATCTGAAAAAGAAATTAAAAAAAAACAATTCAATTTGCAATACCAGCCAAAAGAATAAAGTATCTAGGAATAAATTTAACCAAGTAAAGGAAAGACATGTACAGAGAAAACACTAATGAAGGAAATTTGAAAAGACCTAACTAAGGGTGCCTGACTGGCAGAGTAGAGCCTGGTTCAGTTGGTAGAGCATGCAACTCTTGATCTCAGGGCTGTGAGTTCCAGCCCCACATTGAGGGTAGAGTTTCCTTTTAAAAAAAGGGGGAAAAAAAGACCTAAGTAAATGGAAAGACAACTTGTGTTCCTGAATGGAACAATATTAAGATGGCAACGTCACTGAAAGCAATCTACAGATTCAGCGAAATCCTTACAAAAAATCCAAGAGCCTTTTGAGCATAAATGGAAAAGTTGATCCTCAAATTCATATGGAATTGCTAGGGGCCCCAAATAGCCAAAATAATCTAGAAAAGGAAAAGAATTTTGGAGGAATCACACACTCCAATATCGAAAGTTACTACAAAACTATGGTTGGTACTGGCATAAGGACAAACAAATAGCTAGTGGAATAGAATTGAGAGTCCAGAAATAAACGCATACATCTATAGTGAATTGATTTTTGACAAGGGTTCCTAGACAATCCAGTGAGAAAATAATAGCTTCTTCAACAAATAGTGCTGGGACAACTAGATATTCACATGCAAAAAAAGAAAGTTGGATCTCTACCTCATGTCATTTACAAAAACTAATTCAAAATGGATCAATGATCTAAATATAAAATCTAAAACCATAAAAATTTTTTAAGAAATCACAGAAGTAAATCTTCATGTTAGATTTGACAATGAAATCTTAGATATGACACCACAAGATGAGCAACGAAAGAAAAAGGATAGACAAACTGGACTTCATGAAAACCTAAAACTTCTGTGCATAATAGGATATTATTAAGAAAGTAAAAAGATGACCTCCAGAATGGGAGAACATATTTGCAAATCATGTATCTGTTAAGTATCCAGAATATATATAGAAGTCTTATAACTCAACAAGAAAAAGACAAACAGTCCAATTAAAAAATAGGCAAAAGCCTTGAATAGACATTTTTCCAAAGATATAATAGGGAAAATGCACATGAAAAGATACTCAACATCATTAGTCATTAAAAAATACAAATCAAAACCATAATAAAGTAGTACTTCATTAACAAACCAAGATGGCCATAATATAATAATAGTAATAACAATAAAACAAACTAAAAACTGTTGGAAGGAGGTGGGGAAATTCAGATGCTCATACATTGCTGGTAGGAATTTAGAATGGGTCAGCCCCTGAAGAAAACAGTGTGGTGGCCCCTCAAAAAGATAGAATTACCATATGGCCCAGTAATTCTACTCCTAGGTATGTATCCCAAAGAACTGAAAACAGGTACTCAAATAAATATATATATGTATGTGTTCATAGCAGTGTTACTCACAATTGCTTAAAGGTAAACAGCCCAAATGTCCGTCAATGGATGTGTGGATAATCAAAATGTAGTATATTCATAAAATGAAATATTATTCAACCATAAAAAGGAATGAAGTACTGATAGATGATATGATGGGTATGAACCCCAAAAACATCATTCTAAGTGAAAGCAGCCAGCCACAAAATGTCACATAATATATTATTCCCTTTATATGAAATATCCAGAATAGGTTACATCTACAGAGATGGGATGTAGATTGGCAGTTTCTAGGGGCTGGGGGAGGGGGCTGGAAATAGGGAGAAACTGCTGAAGTATAAGGTTCTACTTTGGAGCAATAAAACTGTTTGTATCTAGATAAAGGTGGGGTGACTGCATAACACGGTGAATGTACTAATTGTCACTGAATTACTCATGTTAAATGGTTAATTTTAGGGGCGCCTGGGTGGCTCAGTGGGTTAAGCCTCTGCCTTCAGCTCAGGTCATGATCCCAGGGGCCTGGGATCAAGTCCTGCATTGGGCTCTCTGCTCAGCAGGGAGCCTGCTTCTCCTCATCTCTCTCTCTGTCTGTCTCTCTGCCTATTTGTGATCTCTCTCTCTGTCAAATAAATAAATAAAATCTTTAAAAAAAATTGGTTAATTTTATATTATGTAAATTCCACAATAATTTTTTAAAAGAAATGAACCAGGATCCTTATGTACTGTACACAAAATAACTCTAAATGGTTCAAAAGTTAAAAGCATCAAATATATAGAAGAAAAACAGATAAAATTGAAAACTTTCATGTAGTTAAAGGCTTCTTATACATGACACAAAAAGCGATAATGATAAAAGAAAAAACTGATAAACTGGACCTCATCAAAGTTTTAAAAAATCTGGGGCAAAAAATCTGGGTGGCTCAGTCGTTAAGTGTCTGCCTTCCTCTCAGATCATGATCCCAGGGTCCTGGGATGCAGCCCCACATCGGGCTCACTGCTCTGCGGGAAGCCTGCTTCTCCCTCTCCTACTCACCTTGCTTGTGTTCCCTCTCTTGCTGCGTCTGTTTCTGTCAAATAGATACAATCTTTAAAAAAAATTTTTTTTAATCTAATTGAAACATACTGTTAAGGAAAAGAAAATACAACCCACAGAATGGGGAAAATACTATGTGTGTGTGAGTGTATATGTGACAGAGTTTGTACTCAGAAAATAAAAACCTTCAATTTAAGAAGATAAGCAATACAATTTTTTTAAATAGGTGAAGATTACAGAAGACACTTCATAAAAGAAGACATATGAATGGTCAGTAACTACATGAACATATGTTCAACATCAGGAAAATCAAAATAAAACAAGATACCTCCTTATATCCACTAAGATGGCTATAATTAAAAGGATCCCATACACTGCTTGTGGGAATGTAAAATAGTATAATCACTTTGACAAATATTTCAGCAGTTTCTTGTAAAGTTAAATACATTACACACTCCTTTCCTTTGTATCTACCCAAAAGAAATGAAAAATATGTGTACAAAATGACTTGTACACAAACATTCACAGTAAAAGAGAGCAGAACAGTGGCCTCCAAAACAAAGACAGGGTAAGATTTTACTGGAAAGGGCTACAGGTGAACTTGGGGGTAATGAAGCTATTCCATACCTTAAATTGTGGGTATATACATTTGTCAAAATGCAGTAACTGTACAATTAAAATGGATGCAGTTTATTGTATGTGAACTACACTTCAAAAAAAGCTGATTTAAAACAAAATAGAAGGGAGAGGAGCCTGAATCCTGAATTGGGACTTGGACCTCTTCAGTAAGATTTCCACCGGCAACTCCCATGAGGGACGCTTCACTGAGGTCCCTGTCTGCGCCAAGGAATGCGGAGGCAAAACATTGTTGGAATAGCTAAGTTATTCACTTGTTCCCTTAAATTTACTAAATGGCATGTTGTATTTCCTGAAATATTCAAAGTATTTATTTAAATTCCCTTTGGGTAGAAAAGAACCCCTCAAATTAGTTTAGGAATAGTAAACTTACATATATGTAACAAAGATAGATAGATAGATAGATATACACACCAAAATACATACCCATACTTCAGTTATCTAAATATGTAGTTTCAACCCAATAAATAATTTAATAATTAAAAACCTTAAAAGCTTCCTAGGAAACCAAATTTCTCTAAGTAGTTTTAACAGTTCTCCCCTATAGCTAAAGATAAACCTACTTTCTTGTTGACCCTTAGTTTTAATTTTCTCTTTACAACTCCTTCGACTTCCCCATTTTCCTGTCTCTCTTTTGGTCCATTTCACCTCTAATCAGGTAACAATATTTAAGGAATTGTATTTTTTTTGAATATATCAAATATAGGTATATGCATTATTTAGCTGACATGTCTAGCCAATACCTTTAGGAATAAAGTGAAAAAAAAAAGTTCTTTTAAGTCATCTTTCCACTTTATGGTAAAGACCAAAGATAAAGAAAGATAATCAAAAAGGAAAAATACAAATTACAAAAATACAAAAATTACTATGCCTAAGGAAAGGCAATTAGATTTCACTGAATTATTTTAAAAGAGACTACAGATCCTATGGAAAATCATAGTTATCACTTATTTAACACAATGTGGTACACATTAAGACACTTTAGGTTAGTACTAGCTTAATTAGTAGGTGGAACAGTCATGACTTAAACTAAGTCTGATGCCAACAATCATGCTCTAAAACAAACCATTACCCTATTCCAATATAGTAACTTTAAAGCCAACTACTGCAGGGGCTCTGTACTCCCACAAAAAGAGAGGAATTTGTTCTACCTACTGCAAACAACAAAATGCTAAAGCAGTCCATCATTCTAATTCCAAGTGTTCAGAATAAACTATCTGAGCATTCTCTCTACCCCAGTTCTCAAGTGTAACCTAACTTCCAAATCCTGCTCTTTCCATAATCTCCAGTGATAAAGTGCTACATTAAAGCAAGGAGAAGGAGCAAAATGTGCCTCCCACACTACACTTTGACTACCTGAAAAAGGAATGACAGAGAAATGTGTAGAATCTTTAAAGATGGATATAACATGCCTAATAGCATGCCACTCTCACTGTACACAGCTGCATTCACCTGTACCCTTTTCTGGACAAAATTAGAAAATTTACATTCTCTTAGCAATATAAATCCTAAAAGTGTATCTTCCTTCCACAACACTGTCTCTTCAGGATAGGTTGTGGAGTTAACTCTTAATGACTGAAGTTGACAATTTTCTTTCTTAGGGAAATTATAACTTGGGGACAGGTATAGGGACAGCAACAGGAAATATGATTCAGTATTTCCAATCAATATTGGGAAAAAGCATAGTTAACTATTTAAAATTATTTCATGAAGGCTTTGGAATAAATTATAGAACTTACAAGTAATTAAAAACCAAGACACTTTCTTGAAATGTTTATTAAAGAGTTTTGACATATTTTATAAATTCTAAATATTCCTAGGTCAATCACAAAATACTCATTAAAACATAAAGATCTGGAATTCTTTTTTTTTTTTTAAGTAGGCTCCACCCCTAGTGTGGAGCCCAGTGCAGGGCTTGATCTTACAACCCTGAGATCAAGACCTAAGCTGATATCAAGAGCTGGATGCTCAACCAACTGAATTGCCCAGGCACCCCTGAAATTCTTTTTTTAACCAGGAAGGAATTTGTATTTTATAGAAATTTCTCTGTCAATTTATCTAGAGATTTTGGGTACATCCACAAAAACCTAAAATAAAAAATAGGTTTCATACATGTATTACATATTTTGCTTCAAATATAGTGAAAAGGTTGGATCCAGCATTCAAAATATCATTTTTTTAATTTTATTTTTTCAGTGTTCCAGGATTCATTATTTATGCACCACACCCAGGGCGCCATGCAATACATGCCCTCCTTAATGCCCACCACCAGGCTCACTTTTTTTAGTACTGACAAAGTAAAAGTGGAAAGGTATTTGTTACTAGGAAAAAGATAAGGAGAATAAGTGTACACTTTGTATGAAAGAGTTCAAATTAAAGATGACTCATCTTCATTGTGTTCAATGACAGAGTTATTACTGGTATTAGGTTATTGTGTCATCCTCTGGAATTTTTTACTATAAAAAAGACCCACTGAAGTTCTATTTTAGAAAAGCAGATAAAGGAAAACTCTAAAATTGACCTGAAATGTTTATTAAAATAATAAAATCCTGTTTTAGTTTCTTTCATTAGTTACCTGTATTTTTTTCCTTTAATAGTGATGGCATGAAAATAGTTACCTGTAAAAAGTTTTTCAATTGTTTAAATCCAAAAATGTTGAAATACACAGCTGTAAACTAATATTCAATATTTCTTAACATTTTTATTGCAAAATCAAATATTTACTATAGAGAAGTGAGGAAATACAGATAAGGAAAAAAATTTAAATTTCACTATCATCCTCTTAAGTCTTTTTTCTCCATTTAATTTTGAATAAACATTTATCATGGAGATGGAACATTAGGCCCTTGAGTATTCCACCCAAAATGAACCAAGTTAATATCCCTATGAGTACACATTTCCATTAATTGTGATTTAAAGAGAACCTATGTCTATACTCTTGTTTTCTATAACAATTTACATTTCTACTAATGTTTACACCCAATAAAAGTCTTTACAGAATTTTTAAGTACTATGAGGTAAGAATACCAATGAAAAACTGGACGTAAGAAAGACTGAGAAAAAGGTTATCATCTGAAATAATTTAGTCCCTTTTGCCTCTTGAATATTTTCAGTTTTGTTCAGATTAAATCAGGACCTGATTTTAAAACGAAGTCTGGGTATGCTAAGTGAAACAAAATTAGACAAAGCCAAGTTCTATATCATTTCACTTAAATTGTTACCTATTAAAAAAAAAGGAATAAACAAACAAAAAGCAGAATCAGACCTATAAATACAAAGAACAAACTGACAGTTGCTAGAGGAAAAGATGGTGGGTGATGGCCAAAATGGGTGAAGGGAAGTGGGAGATACAGGCTTCCAGTTATGGAATGAGTAAGTCATGAGAATAAAAGGTGCAGCATAAGAAATATAGTCAATGGTGTTGCAATAGCATTGCATGGTAACACATGGTAGCTATGCTTATGAGCAAATCATAACCATTTAAGAGTTGCTAGACCACTATGTTGTATATCTGAAACAAATGTAACATTGTGTGTCAACTATATTCAAATAAAAACAAACAAAGCCTGGGTAAATAATATTTATGATACCTCTTAAAAATCAGAAGAACTTAATTTTGAACTCACCTTTGTTTTTTAGCATATTGACAAATTCAAATTGTAATTCTTAAACCATCTGGAGAAAAAAATTTTCCCTTTCTATATCGGTGTATCATGGAATACAGGGAATAAAAATGAGAATATAGATGTGAAAATCTATCAGGAAACTGATAAGTTTATGAGCCCATGTTTTTTATATAAAGGTTGTCAATCTACAAATTCAAATGTGTCAGTCATATTAGTCAGGAAAACAAAGCCAAGCCCCTGAAGAGGAACCTCTTTTCCAGCCTCTAAGAAAGGTGACCTTTTTCAGTTTAGTCTCATTTGTTATTTTACAGCATTAGTCTGTGGTTTTTTCCATTATACAGTATACACAAATGAAGGCATGAAGGCAGTGATAAGGTCTAACGAGCTTGTGACATAACAAAAAGAAGTCTTCATTGCAACTGTGGAGAAAAATGAAATGCCCAAACAGGCTGTAAAAGATAAGCGAGCAAACAGAACAGAGAGGTGACAGCAAAAAATGAATTTATCCACTATTAACCAAATTACTATAAACTGAGTATACTCACTCTGAAGTAAAAGTATCTTTAAAAATTAAAAATCCAGGAACTGACCATAAGAACTAGGAAAAAAAGCTGTTATTTTTCTTCCATAATGTATCCAGCATTTCCAGGGAGCAAGGGGAATGGGAGATGGGGAAATCCAAAACCTATGGAGATAAATTTTGCCAGACAGTGGAAACTTTCAACATACAAGCGGAAGAAAATGTATAGCTTATTTTACAAATCACAACATAAAAAGAATTGACTCTAATTTTGAAAGAAAACAATGAAAATTAACATGACCTCAAAGCTAAGGCAAATTGTCTCATTAATCGCCAGCTAGGAAAACTACTCAGAAGAGATACTAAAGCTTAATAAATGCTTCACATTTCAAAAGACTTCCTGAAACTAAATTAATTCAAAATGGGTAAGGCAATTTCCTACAGGGTCATTGTTCAAGCATTTCTCCTTACAAAGTCAAAATGAAGGGGGCGCGTGGGTGGCTCAGTGGGTTAAGGCCTCTGCCTTAGGCTCAGGGCATGATCCCAGGGTCCTGGAATTGAACCCCACATCGGGCTCTCTGCTCCGTGGGGAGTCTTCTTCCTTCTCTCTCTGCCTGCCTCTCTGCCTACTTGTGATCTCTGTCAAATAAATAAATAAAATATTTTTTAAAAATGAAGTAAGGTAGAAAGAGTCTTCCTCACTTCAAAATAAATGTATTTTTTAAATGTTTTTATCAATTACTAAATCTAAGACCTTATTATAGCTGAATTCATTCTTTCCTACATTATCAAAGAGAAATACAACAGTTAGACTAGAAAAACTATCATAATGATCCTAGTTTCTCTTCCCTTAAACTTCAAAGGCAAGATCAGAAATATCTCTCCATCCTATGATTAAAAGGATATTCTGGGTATGAGAAAATTAATTAATCCTAAAAATTTTACTTCCCATTAATTATATGAAAGGCTTTCTGCCAGATGATGTGAAGTACAGAAGAAACAGAAAATGATCATTGCTCTTGAGGTAACTCTTATAATATAGGTTTAGACAGATATATAGATGGATAGATATGTAGGCAGAGAAATAAGTATATAGATGACAATATCTAATTTTAGAAGTCTTCGCAAAGAAAATAATCTGAAATATAAATAATTTTGTTTAAAAATGTTAACAGCAGTGTTAAAAAATATAAGTAGGCTATGTTGGAACAATTGTTATTGGACTTGCCCTCTTGCCATAAACTACTGTAAAACTATAAAATATGTGAAATAAATATTTTCAGACATTGGGAACAGTTGGCAAAGACTGGTCTCAACGCTTACTTTATACTTTCTCCTGAAGGAGAATATAACTATAAACAATAATATAAAGGGTAAAAAAGAGTGCAGAGTAGAATAAAAGAAGTAAATCTATCTTAATTCACAAAAGACATAATGACATTTGCAGGTAATTCTAAGCAATCCATAAAAGAGCTATCAGACATATTAAAATAATTTTTAGCAAGATCATAGCATACAAGTCAATAAACTGTATTTCTATATGAAATATAGAAATATATAAGACATCAATTTCTCCACCAAACGATTTGTAGATTAAACACAATCCCATTCAAAATTCGGAGTTTTACTCCTTTGAGTTGAGAGCCTAATTATAAAAGTTATACAGAAATACAAAAGAGGATTAGGAGGAGAAGAAAGAGAGGAGGAGAGGAAGAGAAGGAGGAGAAAGAAGTAAACCAAAAATTTGAAAAAGAACAAATTTGGAGAATTTGCACCACATGATTTTTAACTTTTTCAGTGTTCTGAAATTCATTGTTCATGCACCACACCCAGTGCTCCATGCAGTACATGCCCTCCTTAATAACCACCAACATGCTCACCCATCCCCCACCTCTATCCCCTCCAAAACCCTCAGTTTGCTTCCAAGAGTCCACAGTCTCTCATGGTTCCTCTCCTTCTCTGATTTCCCCCAATTCACTTTTCCTTTCCTGATCCTAATGTCCTCCATGTTATTCCTTATGTTCTATAAGTAAGTGAAACCATATGATAATTGACTTTCTCTGCTTCACTTATTTCACTCTGCACCATGTGATTTAAGTCCTTATTATAAAACTATACTAATGACGATAGTGTGATATCAGCTTAAGAATATACATACAGGTTGAAAGAACAGATTAGAGTCCAAAAATAGACCCACACATACATGGTTAGTAGATGTTCAACAAAGGTACCAAGGTAATTCAACTGGGGAAGGGACCATCTTTTCAATAAATGGTGCTAGAACTAGTTAAACAAATGGGGAAAAAAGTGAACCAGTAAGTATTCTTACCAAATACTGTACACCAAATAACTAAATGAGTCAAATGCTGAAACTATAAAAGCAAATTTTAGAAGAAAACGTGACAGAAAATCCTGATCGCTTTGGGGGTACTGAAAGATTTCTTATAAAGAACACAGTCGTAACCATAAAAAGATGATAAACTGGGCTGTGCTAAAATTAAATGTTTACTCTCTGAAAATAGCAGTTACAAAATTGAAAAGGCAAGCTACCAAATGGAGAACATATCCACAAAACATGTATGTATTAGATTAGATAAGATGTTGTATCCAGAATATATGAAGATCTCTTACTATTCACACTTAAGTATATAAAAAAAAAAAGAAATGGCCTACTGAAGCACACAAGATAGATCAATCACAAATGTACAATGGTACTGAGAAAAAGAGCTAGACTCAAAAGGTTACATACTGGATGATTCAATCTACAGGACATTATGAAAAAAGGTAAAATTATGGGGAAAGAAAATAAATGAGTGATTGCCAGGAACTGTGGGTAGGCTGTGGGGAGGGGGCTCATTACAAAAAGGGCAGCATGAGGACATATTTTGAGGTGATGAAACTGTTCTGAATCTTGATGATGACTTGTTACAAGATCGTATGCTTTTATCAAAACTCATAAAATAGTACACCAAAGATAGTAAATTTTACTAAATATAAATAAAAAGAGAACTATAAGAAAACTACCAGGTGACTATAATACTCAGATATCAAAATGGTTAAAAATGAAGAGTAACTATAATAACAGCAAATGCAGGCAAGGAAGAGGAACAACTAGACCTTTCATATATTGGTGGAATGTACAATGGTAGAACCACTTTGGAAAACAATTTTTAATTTTCTTGTAAAATTAAAAATAGACTTATGATACAACACAGAATTCCATTATGTCATTATTTATCCAAGAAAATGAAAGCAAATGTCCACACAAAGACCTGCTGCAATGTTCATAGCAGAGGAAGTGGGGGAAAGCTTGAAGAAATTTTTCTCCATTCTGACTCAGTACTCAGTACTTTTCCACTCTAATTTTCTCTTCTTCTGCTGCAGGGCCCCTAAGTCCATAAAACTGTGGGAGCTTTTTCTTTGAGGCTTCTTCATTGACTAGACCCTCAAGTCTGTACTTATCCACAGGACCTGAAGCCAATTCGTTGAGAAAATTGTAAATGGGAGGCAAGGGGAGTAGGCATTTACCCTGGTTTAGTCTCTTCCTTAAACAATCATAGTAAGCAATTAAAGACTTGACTGTTACTTTCATTTTGGCTTGTTTTTGTTGGCTACTCAGACTTAAGAGCTCAGCTGAGCTTCTGACAATATGATCATATAAATTGGTGTAAATAATTTCTTAATTAAATTTAACATTTTTTTAATCTCAGGAAATAAGAATGGAAAAGGACTTCCTCAGTCTGTAATGATGAAAAACTTAATGGCTATCTTCCCCAAGACAGAGTGCAAAAAATGGATGTCTTCTCTTACAACTTCTATTAAACTTGTACTGGAGGTCCTAGCCAGTCCAATAAGGCAGCCAGCACAAAAAGGCACAGGAATTGAAAAGGGAAAAGTATGACTCTCTTTATTTGCCGATGATATAATTATGTACGTGGAAAATACAGAGTAACTAATGGAACTAATGAATAAATTTAACAATGCTGTTCTATAACCTGATTATAGATTACACTTACACTATTGTATGGATCTATCAAAATTCACAGAACTGTGCATAAAATCAAACCCTAGAAAAGAAAGAAATGGGTAATATCTTAGGATAAAAAGTTCAATATAAAAGTGAATCATGTCTGTAACTTAGCAACAAGCAATTAAAAATACAAGATCTAAGTGATAGCATTTACTGTGAAAACAATCATATGCATAGGAGGAAAGTGAGCAAATGCTGTGCATGGTTCTACGATGACCCAGTTAAAGACTATCTAGATTAATCAAGATGTACTGTGTTTATGGATTGAAAAAAAATCAATAATTTTAAGACTTCAATCTTCCTATATTAATCCAAAGAATTGTTGCTATTCCTGTCAAAAATTCAGAAGTTTTTTTTTAGTAGGAATTGACAAGATGAATCTGAAATTTACATGAAATTAAGAAACAAAACAGATGAAGGGGGAAAAAATGAGAAGCAAACCATAAAACAGACTCAACTATAGAGAACAAACTAAGGTTGCTGGACAGGAGGTGGGTGAGGGATGGGTTAAATGGGTGATGAGTATTTAAGGAGGTCACTTTTGATGAGCACTGGGTGTTATTCACAAAACCAGACAAAGACCCCACCAAAAAGGAGAATTACAGACCAATATCCCTAATGAATATGGATGTAAAAATTCTCACCAAGATACTAGCCAATAAGATCTAAAAGCACATAAAAAGATTATTCACCATGACCAAGTAGGATTTATTCCTGGGCTGCAAGGGTGGTTCAACATTTGTAAATCAATGTGATACACTACGTTAATAAAACAAAGCACCAGAACCATATGATCCTCTCAATTGATGCAGAAAAAGCATGTGACAAATACAGCATTCTTTCTTGATTGAAATTCTCCACAGTGTAAGGATAGAGGGGACATACCTCAATACCATAAAAGCCATCTATGAAAAGCCCACAGCAAATATCATTCTCAATAGGAGAAAACTGAGAGCTTTCCCCCTAAGGTCAGGAACAGGGCAGGGATGTCCATTTTCACCACTGTTGTTCAACACAGAACTAGAAGTCCTAGGCCCAGCAATCAGAAAACAGAAAGAAATAAAAGGCATTCAAATTGGCAAAGAAGTCAAACCCCCACTTTTTGCAGATAACATGGTACTTTTATGTGGAAAACCCAAAAGACTCCACCCCAAAACTACCAGAACTCCTACAGGAGCTCGGCAAGATATAAAATCAATGCACAGAAATCAGCTGCACTTCTATACATTAAAATTGAGACAGAAGAAAGAGAAATTAAGGAATCAATCCCATTTACAATTGCACCCAAAACCTTAAGATACATAGGTGTAAACCTAACCAAAGAGGTAAAGGATCTGTACTCTGAAAACTACAGAACACTTATGAAAGCAATTGACGAAGACATAACAAAATGGAAACACATTCCAAGCTCATGGATTGGAAGAATAAATATGGTTAAAAAGCCTATGCTACCCAGCACAATCTATACCCTCAGTGCAACCCCTATCAAAATACCATTGACATTTTTCAGAGCTGAAACAAATAATCTTAAAATTTATATGGAATCAGAAAAGAGACCAAATATACAGAGGAATGTTGGAAAAGAAAACCAAAGCTGGTGGCATCACAATAATGCACTTCAAGCTATATTATTACAAAGGCGTAATCATCAAGACAGTATGGTACTGGCACAAAAAAAAAAAAAAAAACCCAGACACATAGATAAGTGGAACAGGAGAGAGAAACCAGAAATAGACCCTCAACACAATGGTCAAATAATCTTCAACAAAGCAGGAAAGAGTATCCAATGGAAAAAGGACAGTCTCTTCAATAAACTGTGGGAAATAAATTTCTGGGAGAATTGGATAGCCACATGTGGAAGAATGAAACGAGACCATTTTTTTTTTTAAATTTCAGCAAAACAGTATTCATTATTTTTGCACCACACCCAGTGCTCCATGCAATCTGGGCCCTCTATAATACCCACCAGCTGGTACCCAACCTCCCACCCCCCCCCCGCCACATCAAACCCCTCAGATTGTTTTTCAGAGTCCATAGTCTCTCATGGTTCACCTCCCCTTCCAATTTCCCCCAACTCCCTTCTCCTATCTCCTCATGTCTTCCATGCTATTTGTTATGCTCCACAAATAAGTGAAACCATATGATGATTGACTCTCTCTGCTTGACTTATTTCACTCAGCATCATCTCTTCCAGTCCTGTCCATGTTGCTACAAAAGTTGGGTATTCATCCTTTCTGATGGAGGCATAATAGTCCATCGTGTACATGGTCCACATCTTCCTTATCCATTCATCTGTTGAAGGGCATCTTAGTTCTTTCCACAGTTTGGCGACCGTGGCCATTGCTGCTATAAACATTGGGGTACAGATGGCCCTTCTTTTCATGACATCTGTTATCTTTGGGGTAAATACCCAGTAATGCAATGGCAGGTTCATAGGGAAGTTCTATTTTTAATTTCTTGAGGAATCTCCACACTGTTCTCCAAAGAGGCTGCACCAACTTGCATTCCCACCAACAGTGGAAGATGGTTCCCCTTTCTCCACATCCCCTCCAACACATGTTGTTTCCTGTCTTCCTAATTTTGGCCATTCTAACTGGTGTAAGGTGATATCTCAATGTGGTTTTAATTTGAATCTCCCTGAGGACTAGTGATGATGAACATTTTTTCATGTGTCTGATAGCCATTTGTATGTCTTCATTGGAGAAGTGTCTATTCATATCTTCTGCCCATTTTTTGATATGATTGTCTGTTTTGTGTGTGTTGAGTTTGAGGAGTTCTTTATAGATCCTGGATACCAACCTTTTGTCTGAACTGTCATTTGTAAATATCTTCTCCCATTCCGTGGGTTGCCTCTTTGTTTTCTTGACTGTTTCCTTTGCTGTGTAGAAGCTTTTGATTTTGATGAAGTCCCAAAAGTTTATTTTCGCTTTTGTTTCCTTTGCCTTTGGATACATATCTTGAAAGAAGTTTCTGTGGCTGATATCGAAGAGATTACTGCCTATGTTCTCCTCTAGGATTCTGATGGACTCCTGTCTCACGTTGAGGTCTTTTATCCATTTTGAGTTTATCTTTGTGTACGGTGTAAGAGAATGGTCGAGTTTCATTCTTCTACATATAGCTGCCCAGTTTTCCCAGCACCGTTTATTGAAGAGACTGTCTTTTTTCCACTGTATATTTTTTTCCTGTTTTGTCGAAGATTATTTTCCCATAGAGTTGAGGGTCCGTATCTGGGCTCTCTACTCTGTTCCACTGGTCTATGTGTCTGTTTTTATGCCAGTACCATGCTGGAAACAAACCATTATCTTACACCATACACAAAGACAAACCTAAAATGGATGAAAGACCTAAACATGAGACAGGAATATGTCCAAATCCTAGAGGAGAACACAGGCAGCAACCTCTTCAACCTCAGCCATGGCAACTTCTTGCTAGACATGTCTCCAAAGGCAAAGGAGGTAAAAGCAAAATTGAACTGTTGGAACTTCTTCAAATAAAAAGCTTCTGCACCAAAAAGGAAATAGTCAACAAAACTAAAAGGCAACCTACAGAATGGAGAAGACATTGTCAAGTGACCTACCAGATAAAGGGCTAGTATCCAAGATATATAAAGAATTTATCAAACTCAACACCCACTGTTGGTGGGAATGCAAGCTTGTACAGTCACTCTGGAAAACGGTATGCAGATCCCTCAAAAAGTTAAAAATAGAGCTACCCTATTACCTAGCAATTGCACTACTAGGTATTTACCCCAAAGATGAATGTAGTAATCCAAAGGGGCACCTGCACCCCAATGATTATAGCAGCAATGTCCACAACAGCCAAACTGTGGGAAGAGCCAAGATGTCCATCAACAGATGAATGGATAAAAATGTGCTATATATAAACAATGGAATATTACTCAGCCATCAGAAAGGATGAATACTTACGATTAATATTGGCATGGATGGAACTGTAGGGTATTATGCTGAGTGAAATAAGGAAAGAGGAAGACAATTATCCTATGGTTTCGGTCATATGTGGAATTTAAGAAACAGGGAAGAGGATCATAGGGGAAGGGAAAGAAAACTGAATTAGAGGTCATCAGGGAGGGAGACAAACCATGAGAGACTCTTAACTATAGGGAAAAAAACTGAGGGTTGCAGAAGGGGAGATGATTGGGGGGTAGGGTAGCTGGGTGATGGGCATTAAGGAGGGCATGGGATGTGATGAGCTCTGGATGTCTTACACAACGCAACTGATGAAATAGTGAATACTACATCTGAAACTAATCATGTACTCTATACTGGCTAATTGAATCTAAATAACTTTTTTTAATGAGCACTGGGTGTTATATGGAAGCGAGGAGTCTCTAAATTCTACTCCTGAAACGAATATTACATTACTAGCTATCTAACTGGAATTAAACTAAAAACTTGAAATAAAAAAAGGAAACTAAAAATAGTAATAAAAATTTAATATTAAAGATCAAAAAATAAAAATATATAAAACTAATACGGAGTCAATAGCCAAGACAATTGTCATGACAATCGTGAAAGAATAAATTCAAAAGAGTCACACTACAAAACATAAAGTGTTATAAGGGTGCCTGAGTGGCTCAGTAGGTTAAGCCTCTGTCTTCAACTCAGGTCATGATTTCAGGGTCCTGGGATCGAGTCCCACATCAGGCTCTCTGCTCAGCAGGGAGCCTACTCCCCCTGCCCCTCTCTGCCTTTCTCTCTGCCTACTTGTGATCTCTTTCAAAAAAAAATAAGTAAAATCTTTAAAAAAATTTAAAAAAATAGTTATTATAACACCAAAATAATTAAGATAGTAGCATATTGGCATAAGGATATACAAAAAGATCAACAGAACAGACTAGTGAGTTCCATCCAAGACCCTGTACGTACACATTCAATTCATTTTCAATAAAGCCATCAAAGTAAATCAATTTAAAAAGGAGCTTTTTTTTCAATACATGGTACTGAAATAACTGGTCATCTACATAGAAAAAATAATGGGCTTAAGGGCAAAATCTGAAACTATAAAGATTCTAGGAGAAAACATATTATTGCAACCTTAGAGCTTAAGATATCTTAGAGAAGACACAAAAGACAAGGAAAGGGAAGGGGGCATGAGGGAGTTTGGGGTAGTAAAAAAGTTCTATGTCCTGACTTGCTTATTGGTTACTGAGTATACAATTATTAAAAAAACAATTGAGCTGTTCACCTAAGATCACATAAGATCAGTACATATCCCTTTTTGTAAATTATACTTCAACAAAATTATACTTCAATAAAATAACCATTAAAATGAAAACATTAAAATGTTCATTGCAGCTTTACCTGTAAAAGCCACAAACTGGAAACAACCCAAATGTCCATTAACCGGTAAACAGAAAAGTAAAGTGGCATATCCATAGGATAGAATACTACATAGCAAGAAAATAATAACCTGTGGATACACACCACAACATGAATGACTCTCAAATGCTGACAGAAAGACGACAGAACAAGAAAGTGTACATACTACATGATTCCATTAATATAAACTCTAGAAAATGAAACAAATGCAAGAAAGATCAGTGGTTGGGACACCTGGGTGGCTCAGTGGGTTAAGCCTCTGCCTTCGGCTCAGGTCGTGATCTCGGGGTCCTGGGATGGAGCCCCACATCGGGCTCTCTGCTCAGCAGGGAGCCTGTTTCCTCCCCTCTACCTGCCTCTCTGCCTTCTTGTGATCTCCCTCACTGTCAAATTAAAAAAAAAAAAAGATCAGTGGTTACTTGGGGGTGAGGAATGAAAGTAGGAAGGAAGGGAGGGACTATAAAGAGGTATGGAAATCTTTTCTGGTGATCCATATGTTCATTATTTTTAATGTATCAATGGTTTCACAGGAATTCACATAGGTCACAACTCCACAAATTGTATACTTTAAGTAAATGCATTTTACTGTATGTCAATTATACCTCAATGTTGCTTAAAAACTATAGAGAACCAGATTTGAGCTCAGTAAGAAAGAATTTTCCTTCTAACAACCAGAACAATAGAATTTTAAAATTAAAAGACACTTCCTGGGTATTGCTGACAAGGTATCATACACTCCCTATTTGAGCACTTTCAAGAATGGGGCATTTCCATTACTAAATATCTTAATTGTTAGAAAATTATTGATAACAAATGTTCCTGTAACTCATTCCATTGATTCTAGGTCTTCTCTCTGGTGCTATCCAAATCTACCTTCCCCCAAATTCAAAATTCATTCAATGATTAGCTACTGAGAACCAGCTATATGTAAGGAACCAGTCTATATACTATGGTGAATAAATAAATACATAAGAAAAGGATCCTATGTCATGGGTTTCCCAATTTGTATCTAAAAATAACTAAATTCAGCTTATTGTCTTTTTTCACTACTGTCTCCTCTGCTGTAGTTTATACTGTGAGAATGTTTCTGACTTGGCAATTGGACTGAAGATGGTAGGAAAAATACACAAGTACAATCGAGTATCACCATTTTTATTTAGTAGTTTAATTGTGTCTACTAGGATGAATAAAATTACAAAATCATATTAACAGCTCACCAATCACTAAACCAAAGTGGTATACTGGAAAGATAACAAGAATAAGATTCCTGTTCTGCTTCTGCAACTAACAGCTGAGTCCTTCGTTAATCATTTCACTTTCCTATAAAATGATGGAGTTGGTCTCTGTAGAGTGGTGGTTTTCAAATTTTTTAGTCTCAAGACCCTTTTACTCTCATAAAAATCATTGAGGATTCCAACAGCTTTTGTTTAGGTACATTTTATCTACCAATACATACCATATAAAATAAAACTGAGTAATATTTAAAATAATTATTCATTCATTTAAAAGTGACAATACTGTGCACGGTATGTTAACTAAGTAAAATTCAAATAAAGAAATTTTAAGTGACAATAATGAACCCATTACATGTTAACATATGTTATGTATTTTTATGAAAACTAATTACATTTTTCAAAAATACAGAAAAGTGTGAAGAGGAATTGTCTGGTTGTTTTATTTTATTTTATTTTATTTTTTGGCAAATATCTTTAATGTCTGTCTTGATAGAAGACAGCTTCCTCATATCCGCTTCTGCATTCACTCTGTTGCAATATGTTGTTTTGGTTGAAATAGTTGGATCTTCCTATCTGCTTTTGCATTCATTCTGTTGCAATATGTTGTTTTGATTGAAATATATGAAGACAATCTGGCTTCATAAAGTTATATATTTGGAAAATTGAGTACTTTAATAGCCTTTTATGACAATTGTGGATATTTTTTAATACTATTCCAAAGCTCTATAAGTGGTAGACTCTAAGGTTAGTTGCAACACAGAATCTGAAACCTCATCAATTAACTATTTGTACTCAATTACATTAAAACTCATTGATCTATCTTGCCTCTGAATGGATCTTTTACCCATGCATGATATTGTAACATCATGCATTAGTCATTTGGAAAATATTAGTTCACTGAGATTTGTACAACTTCAGAATGTTAATACATTTCATTATACAATATCAAAAAAATCACATACATTAATATAATTACCAATCTCATTAGAAAAGACTAAGATCTGGGAAGCTGTCAAGCTCATAGTGGTAGATTTGAATTCAAGTTCTAATTCTTACTTGAAAAGTTCAAACTTGTTTATTGGCGACAAATACTGCCAGTAGTTTTCCTTTAAATAATAGAGTCACTTTGCTCATTTTCAAGAAAATGCTTGCCAAATACCCAAGTCTGAGTAACTACAGTTTGTCTCATTTGTTCTTTTTTTTTAAGATTTTTTCTTTATTTATCTGACAGAGATCACAAGTAGGCAGAGAGGCAGGCAGAGAGAGAGGAGGAAGCAGGCTCCCTGCAGTGCAGAGAGCCCGATGTGGGGCTCAATCCCAGGACCCTGGGATCATGACCTGAGCCGAAGGCAGAGGCTTAACCCACTGAGCCACCCAGGTGCCCCTCATTTGTTCTTTCAATAAAAATGTGTTCCATACAAAGATCAGCTAGTTCAACCTACAACTCAATCAACTGCACATGTGCTTTTCCTAAAAACAAAGACCTTACTTCAATATACAGCTAGTTCAACCTACAACTCAATCAACTGCACATGTGCTTTTCCTGAAAACAAAGACCTTACTTCAATATACATAAGTGTTTTGCATATACTTCCCATTTTGTCATACAGAATATTAAAAATATGTGGACTCAAGGGACAAGAACTAATAAAATACTACACTGAGACCATTCTTAAGCAAAATTGGCTTTTTATCCCCTAAGTATATGAAGAATACAATTAGGACAATTTGGTACACTGCACTAGCAGTTTTACCCACCATCAGTGCAAATCCCAACAAGTGAAAAGGGAAAAATGTCTTCATACTCTTATTAAAATAGTCCTCATGTTCCTCCTTATAGGATCTTAGGAATCTCAGGGGTTCAGAGACCACACTTCAAAAACCACTGACTTAAAAGATCTTTAATGTCACTCTAGATCTAAAATGTCCATAATTATGTAAATATTCAATATCTTTCATTTGTACAACTCAACAAAACATTAGTTTCCTTATTAAGTAATACATCTTACATTTAACAAATACATGAATTTCTTAAAAATCTGTAATTCAACTAATCCTGGGGACAAGCTCATGAGGTCATGAAACAGGAACTATTTCTTCCTTCCTAAAAGAACCTTGCTTTTATACAGATTTTCTCACCCACCAACCTTTCCAAGAACCAACATGCTTTGGAAACAGAGGTGCTGAATCACTGGTCTAGCTACTTTTATGGTCCTATTTCACTTGCCAATGTACTTGTATAAATATATACATACAACACAATTCTAACCAATGAAATATAAGGGCTGTTTTCAGGGTGGAAGTATGGGACATCTTAAAAAGTTTTCATTGCTGATGAAAAAGGACACAAATGAACAAACAGTTCATACTCTTCTTTTACTAGTCAATGTGGTATCTGCATGTGATCTCTGGAACTGCAGCAGCCATCCTGCTAGTATGAAGGGCACTAATCTAAGAGTAAGCTGTTAAAGTATGACAGAAAAGAAAGGAGAAGGAACCTAGGTCATTATTTGGCTGAACTGATTAACCTTGGAGATATTCTACTTCAAAACTTCTTGTTAAGTGAGCTAAAATTTTCCTTTATTGTCAAGACAGCTGAATTAGTGTTTTCTACCACCTGTAAGAGAAAAAAACTTATCTTATATAAACAGGCACTATCACTATTATGCCTATCTTTCATATAGGAAATATTTTACTCCATCAAATAGATTGTGAGATTATGGACAGAGAAGGACCTTTCCTCCATTTGCAAAGTCCTAGAGAGCCCAAAACGCAGAATACACTAAATGGTGTTTCCCTAGTGTCCCACTCTTGGTATCATTTTACTCCTCAAGTTCCAAGATCTCCTTCAGTATTCCATTAGTGTCATATATACTATAAGAAAATTTGGAAGCAATTCAGCCAGTTCTCATAACATATAGGAGGAATGTTATTTGAATTGCAAAATGATGGAAATGCCAACAGAATTTCGTACAGTCTTATTGTAGTACTTACTGTCATAAAACCAATTCCATTAACCTGAGTAGCACTTGCTCATAAGCAGTGCTTATGAGTCTCCAAGTTAATAAGTAAATGTAATGTTTACATCAGATTCAGTAAAATTTAAAAAAATTAAAAATTGAATTTTGCAAAAGCCTGTCTCATTGTAACATTTGCCTTTGGTTGTCCTTGGTTACCAAATAGCAAGGAATTTAAGGTTCCCATTTCATCAGGGTAGCAAGTACCATCACAGACTACACTTTTGATTAAAGGCCAGCAGAAGCTGCTAAAGGAACAAAGGGCAGTTGGACCTGGATAGATTATGAAGGTAAATAAACTCAAGCATTGATGCATAAAATGAGAATCTGGTTTGTTAAAATTAAAGGAGCCTATGTATCAGAGATCACACTAAAGATGCCTCTCCAAAAGTCCTCAACAATTACTTCTATTAAAAACAAATCTTTGTAATGAAGATTTAGTTAAGTGGCTGGGTGGTTCATTTATAATGTTAATTAGAAAGAATATATTTTCAAAAATTACTTCTGTTCCATGGTTGCTATTGTCAGATGAGGGATGAGATAATGGAATCATTACATTTTAAAAAGAAAATCATTAGAGGATAGGACCAAAATCAACCAACCAACTTGCAATCAATTGGGCATCAATTCCATAGTCACTGTACTACATAGAAAAAAAATTATTAAGGTTGTCTCAAAGGCACTCTTATACACTACTGATAGGAGTATAATTGGTAAAACCATTCTGCAAAGTAATTTGGCAAGAGAAGATCTCTATCATTCAGAAGCTTAAAGTTCAGCTATTCAAGTGCCACCTGGAAAAGCCATAATATGTAACAGTTTGTGATTTTACAGAGGAATACATTTGAACTGCACAAGCTACAAGGCTGGCATAAAGGCACTAAAGTCTCTTAGCTAGTGAAGAAACACAATAAGGTAACGTGGGAGTGGTACAAATTGGATGGGGGACCTCTGATTCCACATATACTTAAGAGTTTGTTTCTTAAAAGAGGAGATGCAGGGGATGGCATCGCCCCAAAGTGAGAAAATTATATTAACAATGGGGGGAAGGTCCTGGAGTAACACTAAGGGAAAGATGAAAGCAAGGAACAGCACTAGACAAAGACAGATCCATTTAAGTGTAAGCATCATAGGCAGCTATGGGGTAGGGACTGGCAAAGAGGGTGAGAAGGGAGAGCAGAGGGGTACCCATTTCAGATGCATTCCACAACTCTCCTAGGGAAGGGGGAATGTCAATGGATTTGGGGTATATTATATCCTTGCTCTTGCTAGGAGGAGGATGAGGGTGGAAGGGGTGATATTCTTGGAGGGGAGGCTCCGTCTTCTGTCCAGGGGAGAAATACAGAGGAACACATGGTTTACAGAATTAAAATTAAAATTAAGCCCTTGAGGATGGATGGCATAGGCAATTACAATAAAGAGTTATTAAAGGATGAACCAGTCATGAACGTATCTTTAAAATCAAGTCAAGGGACACCTGGGTGGCTCAGTCCTTGGATGTCTGCCTTCTGCTCAAGTCATGATCCCAAAGTCCTGGAATCCAGTCCCACATCAGGTTCCCTGCTTGGTGGGAAGCCTGCTTCTTCCTCTCCCACTCCACCTGCTTGTGTTCCCTCTCTCCTTGTGACTCTCTCTGTCAAATAAATAAATAAAATCTTTTTAAAAGAAGTAAATAAAATAAAATAAAGTCAAGTGACCAGTCACAGGAAGGGGTTATGGCAGGGCAGTGGGAATTATTCAACTTTTCAACATGACTTTATTTTTCTGTATTATCTATCATGTATGAAAATACAGACTGGAAAAAAAAAAAAAGAAAATACTGACTGAGGAAAATCTCATGAGCAGGTTTTAGAGCCAGACCATTCTGATTCAAATCTTGGCCCAATTATTCACTAACTGCATGACTTCAGTCAAGTTATTTAACTACCTTGTAGGCCTTAGATTCCTTATACATAAAAATGGGAATAATATTATCTACCTAACAGGTATAACATAGTAACCACTAAAAAAAAAGTTAGCTATAAAAATTTATCTGTTGATATCACCTTTCTAAATGTTAGGGTCTACTGCATGTACCAAAGACTCTGAAAATACTAATGGCTTTTAACCCACTAATTCCCCATAAAGAAAGCAGTACTAAGAAAAGAATACAAAATATGAAATAAGAAATATTCATGGCAGTTTTTCTTACAATGGCTTTCAAAACTTGAAATTTAAAAATATATTCTATAGGGGCACCTGGCTAGCTCAGTCAGTACAGCATGTGATTCTTGATCTTGGGGTTGTGAGTTCAAGCCCCATACTGGGCACAGAGATTACTTTAAAAAAAATCCTTTAAAAATATTCTATAAAAGTGAATAAGGAAAACTAAAATAAGATAAAGAAAGAGGGGAAGGTAAACCATAGAGACTCTTAAATATAGGGAACAAACTGAGGGGATGTAGTAGAAGGATGGGGTAATTGGGTGATGGGTTTAGGAAGGGCACTTGATGTAATGAGCAGTGGATGTTATATGTAACTGATGAATCACTAAATTCTACCCCTGAAACTAATACTACACTACATATGAACTAATATGAATTTAAATAATTTTTTAAAAAAAGAAAAAAAATGAATAGGTGATTTAATTGTGGTGTGTATAAATTATATACAGTCATTTAAAACTAGTATGCTTGTTTTTTTAAGATTTATTTATTTATTTGAGAGAGAACATGAGCAGTAGGGGCAGAGGGAGGAGAGAGAATCTCAAGTTGAACACTTAACCGGCTGTACCAACCAGGTGCCCCTAAAACTGCTATCTTAAACGAAGAATTTTAATAACATGGGAAAATGCTTAATAAGTAAAACAAGCATTAAGATATACAACTGTATATGAAGTAATCTCAACTTTTTAAAAAATGTTAACCAATTTACTTTTTTAAAAAAATATTAGATGCATAAAGAGGAAAATCATTAACAATAGTTAGAGTTATTTCTATGCTGTTGATAGAACCATGGAAATGTTTTTATTTTCTTCTTTATAATTTTCTGCATTTTCAAGTTTCCAATACTGCACATGTATTATTTTGCTATTAGACAAAACCAACATGTAAATTGAAGAAATGAACAAATATATAGTTCTTGCCTATAATCTAATAGGAAGATCAGATAAAATCTCAGGAAACAAAATGCCCCGGAAGACCAAATACATTTAGATACTAGACAGGAAGAGGATAAATATTACAAAATTTTCAAAGAAGAGTAAAATCAGCCATTGAGATGTAATAGTAAGGCAAAGTTTCACAGAAAGACTATTCTCACTAGCTTGTAAACTCCATGGAGGCAAGAAACTTGTCTATCTTATATAATTTTATCCACAGTGTCTAACACAAAATGATTTTGTGAACAGTACACATCCAAGAGGGTAGAAATAAAACAACATATATAATTCTTAAATACTTATAAGTAGCTGAACAAACATATGCTGGATGAATATAAACATCACACTGAAACTGAGCAAAGATTTGGATCCATAGGTTTCCAATCAAAATGGAGAGGCAAGGGGCACTGGGTGGCTCAGTCAGTTAAGTATGTGCCTTTGTCTCAGGTCCTGGTCTCAGCATCCTGGGATGGAGCTCACATCATGCTCTCTGCTCAACAGGGGGCCTGTTTCTCCCTCTCCGTACTGCCTACTTGTCCTCTCTCTATCCAATAAATAAATAAAACCCCTTTAAAAAATGGAGAGTCAAAATACATACATAGTGCTCAAGGTATTATATGAAAGCTCACCTAGACTAGAATGGAGACTGTATATTGTAAAACGTAAAGAAAAACAAGCTTGATGGAGGGAAAGATCACTATAGACCTTGAATATCAGGCAGAGAATTTGAGAGTTAATGCATTAAGAAATGACAAGTCAATAACTTGTAATGACAGCAATGAAATCTTAAATGTATTCACAATTTGCCAACTACTATTCTAAATGCTTTACATAACTCCTCTCATTTTATCCTCAAAACAACCTGTGACATAGGTATCACACATCCCCTTTTGCCAATAAGGTAATTAAAGCTTAGAGGTTACCACTTGGTTGAAGGTAACACATCTACCAGTCAGATTCCAGGTCTGACTCCAGAGGCCAAGTTTTTAAAGATTCTGCACAAGACCTCTCCAAAGCCCACAAAACATGTCTGCAGAGAGACACCAGATTCTACAACATCAAAGATATATTTTTATTCTGTGGTCTTAGATACAAATATACGCAAAGAGAGATTGACAAAAGATAGATAAATACGTGGATATACATCTGTGTATATATACATCTACGTCTTAGTTTTGTCTGCTGAGAAGGTATAGAACCAACGACACCTCAATAGCCATGAGCACACCAGGCACCCACACCTTGACTTCTAAATACCATTATCCAATAAAAAGGATCAGGGCTCCCTTGAAAAAATGGCTGATTCCAGGGTTGGGGCAGTTTAAGTAGAAAAAATGAGGCTGGAACATTTTGTAGTACCAGAATGTAAGGGAATGCTCAAAAAATGGCAGGGACACACTGAAAGGACACAGAAGCCAAATGGAAGAACCTCCCATTAGCCAAATCTGGGATAATTTCAGCAAAAATAAAAGTAAAAATAGCAAAACTCATTATAACTCATAGAACAAAACAAATATCCATAACTCCATACTGCTATAAGTAACTGAAAGGATAATAAGTAAATAACAGAGGTGAAGTTCTTTGCTATATTAGATTTCAATTATTAAGTACAGAAAATGTTAGAAACTGAAAACCACTATTGGCAAATATCATAGTAATAATTATTCAGGCCAGAATCCTCAGTAGATGCTAATTTCAAGCAGGCAAAAATATGATGAAAAACAGGATATTTACATTGTCTCACAATATTGCCTCACACATCTTTATGAGATCAGCTCACTTTGTAATTACAAAAGGAAAAAACAGTGACTTTATGGCATATAAACCTGGTAGATACTACATGAATCAATTATCAAGGTTAACACAAGGTCAAAAGTCTAGTGTTGAACATATAGACATTAAAAGTAAAATAAAAACACAGAAAAAATGTACATACTCTTACACAAAGGACAAACTCATTTATAAATATATAAACAAAACTAAAATTATCTAGATAGTTGAGTAAATAGAATTTGATACAATGGTTAGGTAAATTGGAAAAAAAAAACAGAAGTGAACTGGGCAATTTAAGCAGAGAGCCACCATATACACATACCCTGTTTAATCATAATAGATATGCTACTGAAAAGTTTAGCATATTTAAAATTATTATGGAAACTGACAAATTAAAAGAAAAATAAAGCAAGACTTTCTTTAAAATAATCATCCACCACAAATACTAGTTGTTTTATAAATCTAACTTTTTATATGTGATAGTATAAAATCACACCTTCAACAAGTAATTGCTTCTAGATTGCTTTTAAATTATATCTCTATATGTAAACATTGTACAAAGATCAAACTGATCTCTATTATGATCTCTTACTGTAAGTCCAAAGCTGTTTCCATTATAAGATGCTACTTCTCCTAACATCAGCAGGAAGAGATATAATCTCCATTATCATTTCCATTTCACGTCCTGTGTTTCCCCCATCAAAAAAAAAAAAAAAAAAGTAGCAGAGATCCAAACACTCAAAACAGCAAGTAAGTCTCTATAAACCACATACAAAGGAGGTACTATAGTACAGTCATTGAGGGTAAAGAATTTGGAGTCAAACTGTCTAAATTTCCAGCCCCACAACTTAGTACCTATGTGATTTTTTGGAAGTTACCTAATCTACGATCCGTAGCTTCTTGATCTCTAAAGCAGGGACAACAATCATATATATCTCTTAGGTCTGTTGTGAAGACTATATATGATAATGTACATTGCCATATTAGCACATGCTTGGCCCATAGTAAACACTCAAATATTTAAGTTATGATCACAGTGTCAACAATTCTTCCTACAGAGCAGTTAATTCATAGTATACTTCAAAGGAAAAACTGTTCCAGGTCACAAACGACACCACTACCCTGAGTATGTCGTTGCCACTGGTCACAAGAGAAATAGCGTATTTAAATTAGAGAAACCTATCTACTCCTCTGCCCAAAAACACTAACATTTGTATAGTAGGGGGTAGTACAATCTTATACACCATATCCATAAATCTAAGTGCATATCCTACTGATAGTAAGCATGGGTATGATCACCTTTACATAAAAATATGTTATTTCCACCACTAGAAATTACCTTTGCAACGTAAACCTGCCTTTTTCTCATACTGTTAACCTTTTCAGAATTAAGGTTACTCTTTCCACCTAGTAATCACTCGGTCTAAAAAAAATCTTCCACGTATTTATGATATCCCCATTTGGTATGACTTCAGAGATCTATCATTTAACTATGAAAAATTAAAGCAGCTCTTGTATCAGTGTTCTTCTAGATATAAAAGTCCCAATACCAGACTACTTCAGTCAACAATCAGTCAACCCCACTACCACCCATTTTACTCTGGAGAAGGTCACCAATATCCCCAGCACTAATATGGATAGAAGATACCACTCATATCTTTGAGATGATTAAAACATTTCATCTAACTAGGATATTGATGTGTGAAGTAGAAAAAACAAACCCCTGGCTTTATTAGAGGCACAATGTCCTAATGATAGAGAAATAGGATATAAAATGTTCTTTTAAAACTATATAGAAAGAAAAAGGAAAAAAAAACTGCATATCTTCTGTTACTACTTCATGAACCATCATTAAGAGTCCAAGAAAACAAGCTTGCTCCCAAGTTTTGTCACCCATAAAAAGAAATCTCACTTTTAATATAAATTGTTTTAATACAAACTGATGTATTGTTATACATACCTGTATGACTAATATCAGGTGCACATTTACTAATAGCAACATCAAAGTAAAAAATTGAAATATTTAATCAAACATCACCAAACCTTTGCCCCTGGGCCAAATGCCATAAGCGCCAAGATTTTTTTTTAAGATTTTATTCATTTATTTGACAGAGAGAGATCACAAGTAGTCAGAGAGGCAGGCAGAGAGAGAGGAAGAAGCAGGCTCCCCGCTGAGCAGAGAGATCCAGGACACCAGCTGGATCCCAGAACCCTGAGATCATGACCTGAGTCCAGGGCAGAGGCTTTAACCCACTGAGCCACCCAGGGACCCCGTGCCAATATGTTTTTAAAAGTTGTTAAAAGTAACTGCTTTCAACAACACAAGTGTAGTTTTATCCAGGGGTCTATAAATACTATTAAGTGGCAAAACCTTATCCCATTAAGATGCTCTGTATCAAAAAAGCAATTTTAAGTCATCTCTAATTTTTCGGAGGAACAATTACAAGTGTGGTTGATAGTCATGGTTTTTCAGAAGACTCGCTATCATAATTACATTGTGCTTAGAGTAATGTGAAAGTTAGTTTTCATACCTTGAGTACACATTTTCTGGAGGATAAAAGGACAATGTAATCTGAGGTATGCAGAGTGTATAGAGAAACCAGACAGCTAACTTAAACGTGGACCCAGATAAGCCATAACACAGCAGCCGCATATATAAAGAATTGATAACTCACTCAACCACGGAAGGCCTAAGCCATGATCTCACATTAAAGTGTTTTTAAAACCACCCATTAAGATCACTCAAATGTAATTTTTAAATAGTTTGTCACATACTTAATTCTTTCAAGGTTAAGGGACTTGATGATGGGCTTCAGGCTGGAGAACATTTCCTTTAACAAAGCCTTTACATCTGCCTCATCCCCAGAAAGACCGTGGGTGGGACTACCCAGAGATCTTTCTAGGAGATAATGAGAGACTGGGGTTTTAATTCTACATTCCTAAAACTGAGTGGAACTTTCTGCTCTGTCATTGCACAGGTGCATCCTCCTCTGTCCTTTAAACCAGAATACTCACTCTCCTTTGAAAAAAGAATTCTTTTCCTTTAAATAGGTGATGGGCATATTTTCGATTTGTTTAGGTGCCCCAGTAAGACTTTTTTTTTAAAGTAAATAAGCAAAATCCCAGAACTTAAAAACAAACAAACAAACAAAAACACAACTCAGAGAAGACACGAAGCCGGAAGCCATCCATCTTTACCTCCTTCGTCTTTGGTGTGTTACCTGAGCGTCCGCCATAAGGATGTCAAAAGGGGGACACAAGGGCTTTAGTGGCCAGAGGTGTGGCCTAAGGAAGGGGCAAAAGGGAAGCACTTCCTGGGCGCGCACAGCAGTTTGATGGAAGCTGGATATAGAAAAGGCAAAACATTCAACTACAGACCAGGTTTAAAAGACTGCGTGGGCTGGGTACAACCAGTGTAAAGGTTAGCGGGCAGGAAAGGGAAACAACCCGAGGGCGGAGGGTGGGGAGGAAAAGTTTCAAAGACCCTCCACTAATAGCCTAGTGAGCTATTAACGTGCGTCCCCCACCCCGGCTCCACTCTGCGCGCGCGCGCGCACACACACACACACACACACACACACACACCCTCTAAGAGCAGCACACACACACACACACACACACACACACACACACACCCCTCTAAGAGCAGCTAGCTGTAGGGAAGCCAGCGGCCCTATTTTTAAACATAAACCTCTCCCCTGGGCTGGAGAAGGCTAGAGTTACCCGCGTTGTAAACAATGTTTCTTCCTAAGCAAGTGAAGGCAGATTGGAATGCCCTTAGCCAAGGCCGAGGAGAAAGGAAGGTAAAGGGACAAAAAGTAATTTCTGCCCGAAGAGTGAGATGACTGGTGTTGAGGGGGGGAGTGGGGGGTAAAAGGAAGGACTTACCGCAGCCTCTGCAGGCTGCCCCCAAAGACTCAGGGCCAGTAAGAACAAGCCGGCAGCCAGGCTGACTCCGCGCAGTTTCATTCTTCTCCGGCTCCCGCAGCTCCTTCAACACCCGCACGAAATCCCTGGCCAGCTCTGATCAACTGACATAATCTTGAGTTTATGGGGAGAGAGCTAGAGGCGGAGAAGGACAGCGAGGGAGTTCCAAGTGTGCCCGTCAGCTTAGGTGAGGAGGAAGATTTTTAAAAGTGGAGGGGGTGGGAAAAAAAGAGAGAGAGAGAAGCTCTTCTTCCCTCCCCCCTCCCCTCCCCAAAGCCCGTCTCTCGGGAGAACTTTTCCCTTCTGTCTGGACTTGCAAACTTTTTCCTCATGCAAGTCCCACAGCTCAACTTTCCTCCCCGTCTCCTCCCGCACCGCCCCCTCCCCGCCAGCACTGGGGAATTTGAGGATCACTCCGCCACCGCTTCAGACTGCACCAGCAACCTGCGAGGGAGTGACGCTCAGTTATTTGGGGGAGGGAATCTTCCAGACCACTTGACTGGGCACCATGAGCCCAACCGGGAAGCTTTTCTATTTGTTCATTCTCACCTTCCGTTGGTATTACTCTTCCCTGACCAGTTCCACTCTCACTGGTGAGAGCACCAAAGCCAACTACAAATAGACCTGAGCTGGGACTACTTTTTTTAGCGGATGGATCTTACAGGAAACTGAGATTTTTATTGTTAATGGTTAGAAACAAATTTTGGTTGCTGCTCCCTGGGCACCTGGAGTTGTTTGCCTTTCACTTGCTCGCAAGAAAGTGTCTACGTACAATAAAATATGTGAAAAATATTAGGACCGTGTGTATATATATATGTTACATAAATATATATATTTATATAATTAAATATATTCTTACAACCAAAGAATCAGGAAAATGAACCTACTTACATGAAGCTTTTATGCGTGTTTAAACATCTAAGATTGAGGAGCATTCAGTAGGTATTAGTAATTATTATATGGTTGGATGTTATTGTAATACAGTCATCTTTTTATTATAGCATTGCTAAATGCTATAATTTGTACCTTTTATATTAAATAATATAAAGGGTATTGAAACTCATTGCTGTTGTCTTTCCCAAGGATTCAATACAGTAAATTAAAAACTTTCGTGCTGTTTTCTTTAAAACTAACACAAACACCTAATTGGAAACATTGATGTAGAGTTAATGGCAGTAGAATTGATGTTTCCAAAATAAAGTAGACTTGAGCATTGCTTTGGTAATCCTGATCTGCAGATTTGTTAAGTAACCAACAGGCCCAGAAACTATTTTGTGTGTACTCCTTGGAGGGTCTTTGGGGATTTGCTGAACATTTCTGATATCTCAGACCCTAGAATTTGCCACTTGAGAGTCTTGCAAGGCTTTGGACCTATTCATGGGGTCCCACTCATCCTTAGGTTCTACACAGTTTTGGGTATATTTACAACTCCAGAAAGAACCACCAAGAGTTTAGTAGACAATCAGAATGAGTGTTATATGCACTTGGGCGAGTGTGCAAGGGCATTTCGGGGTGAATCTGTAGAAGTCCTGTGCCCTAAATCTATTTATGTGTAAGAGTTAACAGTGGTTTATGGAAGTGTACGCTGCATAGTTGCTTAGATCTTAGTGTATAGGTCTCTATGACCCTGAGCGTGAAGCTATGGAGATGCGTGGGAATGTTATGTGCAGAGGTGTCTGAAAGTGAGAAAGACGCCTGGCTGCCCAAGGTAGGGGGGATGATTGACAGCAGGCAGCCCCGCCCCTTTCCCCTCCATTCCTTCCTCTCCTGGTGTATGGAACTATCTTTTTTGAGTGCTGCAAGTTGTAGCGGGCACCGCTGACTGTTTCCCTTTGGGGCACTTCTTATCTAGAAGCTGAGTTTAGTTTCTTCCGAAGTGAGCTACTTCGCCCCCCTACCCGTCCTCCTGATTAAGGAAGCAGCCGCCAAGCATCAGCGTAGCCCTGATGAGCCCGGGCTGTGGAGCCGCTTAGCTGTCTCCCGGGACCCAGCTCTGGAGAAGCCGCAAGCATGCACACTGGGTGAGCTGTTGCTGCCCTGAGCTCCCCTCCCTCTTTCCTACTTTGAGCTACTTTTGCAGGACTGGGACTATACTTGTACTTATGTCATTGTAGAGGAAGGGGTGGGGGGCAGGCAGCCAAAAGGGGTCGGGAATTATGGCCAGACGTAGGTAGGACCCCGGAGCCTTGAGAGCCCATGTTACTCACACTTCTCCTGTTTTCAGGTTGTGGCTGCTCCTGGTTACGTTGTGCCTGACTGAGGAACTGGTAGGAGCTGTGAGTCTCTTCCCCCTACCCCCCCTTTTCTCTCCTCCTCCTTTGACCCCTTCCCATTCCACCTCTAGTGTTTGTGTAAGGGGGTTACAGAAGGTTGCACTGGGAAACAGTTCACATCACGCTCCTTTCTAGTGGGAGTTAATGGGGTTCTTAGGAATAGAACAGCGTCACGCTTATGCCTTTGGGGCTCAGGCATCTTTCCGTCCCAAAACTTCCTAATGCGATGGGAAAATAAAAGTAGAAGACACAAGAGATACACATTTCTGAGCCTCTTCCCAGAGGATTTTAAGATGACTGACATCTGATGCTTTTCTGTGCATCTACCTCCAAGACAGAAGAAATGTAATTTCCCCCAGTCTACAAGAACATGAATTGGCACACAAATTTGAGAGTGGGAGGAGAGCCCCAGGAGTGGGACTTGAAAGTGCCGTGAAAGTTATGGAAGTTAAACTTAAGTATTTGCTTGTGATCCTTTGACAGTACCAGATGACAACATCTAGACTCTTTAACTACCTGAACTGAACTAATAACACTAGATGATGTTTGGTTCTGTCTGATGTTTCCTTTCACTGGTTTTCTGTGTCATCAGAAAGTTTAGAATACACAAAAAAAAATCTGCTGGCAGAAATAAAGTTAGCTGCTGAGTTCAAATGTGAAGTTGTTTGACTATTAAGTACTATTTCACTGCTCTATTTAATAAACTGTTAATAGCCAAAATCACACACTGTATAGATGATAGATATTTACCTTGTGGATTTGACAATTTAAAATAATTGGCCATATTTGTAGTACTTGAAATATTTGTAAATACTATATTTATAGAGCCATACTTAATTCAGTGCAATAAAATCAGCTAATATGTTTATGGGGAGAGGGAGGATTACTTTATCCTGGTATGTATCTTTAAGAAAATATCAGAATAAAGTGAAATGATTTCTCTTAAGAAAAGAGAATGATGCCAGAATACTTGACATCTTGTGCCACCCCCCCACCAACTCAGAACATCAGCTCTTATGTAAGTAAATTCTAGACTTTGTAAACAGGAGTATTGATCTACAATTCTGTGTACTTCTCCATCAGATTCCCCCAGTACACAAGTTTAGTTATAGGTTACCTTGAGGCTCAATACTACATTTATTGAAAATGCCAGGTTTTGATTAGTTAACAATTTGTCCAGGAATCTTGCCACTTATAAAAATGTTATGGCTGGGCAGCATACCCTCCAGCTAAACCTTTATTTTCAGATTCTAGCTGATTGTATTCAGTGTACTTTTGGGGGAAAGCATTAACAAATCATTCTAGATAGCTGGAAACTTCCCAAACACTGCATCTTATCTCTTGATATCCGTAAAAGTCACTGGAGGATTATGCTTTAATTCTTAGAAGTATTGAAATGTGTCTCCAAAATCAAGCACTGCTTTGATGTATGGATTTCAGATTCTGTCTCATTGTTTTACAATGTCACCTGCTATATCAGTGTGAGTGACCCTGGTAAGACTAAAATAAACCTTGAGATACACTGACAATATTTTTTTTTACCTTATTTACATCCAGAGGTGCTCCTTCACTGCTGTTTACTTCTGCGTCATATCTTTGGCAGTGTAAAGCTAGGAGAGTTGCTGGATAAGTTCTCAAAAGATGACTTTTCTGAGGGGAGGTTTTTTTTTGTATTCCTTCCTTGTAGTAGATTCTCCTGTATATTGGGAAGTTCTCATCTCCTCTCAATTCCAGTTTATCCTCTGGGTTTGTAATGTCTTTCACCTTTCAAATGGCTTTAGCTCTTTGAATTCTCTGTACCTTGACTAATATTAATGAAAAAATAACTTTTAAGTAGATTGACAAGGAACTAGGTTGTACTTTTCTATAAGAAAGTGTGTTCACTGTGAATGTTAAGTTGCCAATAACAGAATCTTGGTGAGCATTTGAAATAGGGTCCTTTAGGTAGTTTTGATTTCTCTTTGTCAGAGTTTATAAAGCAGTGCCACTTAAAGGATGGAAAGCTAAACGTTAAAACCTGGGATTAAAGAATGAGTTTCCATTAAATTTCTTTTAAAGGAGTGATGATCTTCAGTGAGGTGAAATGCTTGCACAATTTATCTGAATGAGATAGAGCCTAGGATTTCAGAATATCCATAATCATTTTTGGTTTTTAAGTACTTGAGGCATAGCACACAAAGATTTATTTAAACATAGTCTCTAACTTGCTAGGATATTACTTTCTCAGACAATGCTGGTCATTATGTTTCTTAAAAGATAAGATACCTAATGATAAATTATTATCTGCATGTACCTGCATTATGTTAAAGAAAAGACTAGAAAGATTCATATCTCACCATAGGCCAACACGTCTAGCAGTTAAAGTATGCAGCCAAAGTAGTCAAGGTCCTTATTTTTTCTTCCCAGTTTGCCTCAAATCTCCTTCTGTAAAAGCTCTAATACAACCAAGCATATTTAAAGTCAAAGCCTAGGGACTGTTATCTGGGTAGAGAAAAGGCAAAAGGGGGAGGAAACATATGTCTGTTTGTCCCCTTCTGCAAAGAGCATAGGTAAATCAAGGTCTGATCGAAATACAAGCTTCTTTCCTTAAAGTTGTGACTTGGCCAAGTTGGCCCTTTCCACTGTGATGTTCAGCCCTAATTGCAGCCATCAAAATATGAATAGAGCGTTAGGGATTTTCAGAGACAGAAAAAGTTTCTTCCTACTCTGAGGATCAAGAGGAATATTTACCTTATTTGAGGTTGTGTCTCTAAGAATTCTTTCTTCAAAAGAAACCAGCCTTACTGAGATACAATTTAAGAAACCAACCTTACTGAGATACAATTTAAATAACATAAATTCACCCATTTTATGTATACAATTCAATGATTTTTAGTAAATTTGCCAAGTTGTGCAACTACCGCTATATCCAGTTTTAGAAGATTTTCATCATCCCAGTAAAATCCTTCATATCCAGTCACAGTTAATCTTCATTCCTACCCCTAACTCCAAGAGAACATGAATCTACTTTTCTACCTCTATAGATTTGTCTTTTCCAGGCATTTCATATAAAGAGAATAGAATCATATAATATGTGATCTTTTGTGTTTGGCATCTTTCACTTAGCATGATGTTTTTGAAGTTCTTTCATGTTGTAGCATATATCAGTATTTTACTCTACTGGTATTGGCATTTAATATTGATATTTCATTATGGATATACCTCATTTTGTTTATGCATTCACCAGTTAATGGACATTGGGCTCTTTCTACTTTTGGGTTATTATGAATAATGCTGTTATGAACATTATCATCCAAATCTTTGTGTGGACATTCAATTTGCATTTCTTGAGTAGTTATGTAGGAATGGAATTGCTGGGTCATATGAAACAATTATATTTATATTTATTTAAATATTTTTCCCATTTTAATATTTAGATGTCTTATTATTGACTTTAAGAGTTCTTTGTATATTCTGGTTACAAGTCCTTACATTACAACTTGCAGATATTTTCTCCCAATCTGTGGCTGATGGTTGGTCTTTTCATTTTCTTAATATGAAAATTTAAAGTAGTCTTCTGCTTTGCCTTCTAGCAAATATCCTATATCAGCTAGCTGTGAATAATCACAATATATAACATATATATGCATGTATATATGTACATAGAATATGTATCTTGGGTTGACTAAAGATACTGAAATATACATATGAGCACATCATCAAAGGAATCTTCAAATGACTACGTAAATGGTTAACACATAGATGATAATGTAGCTACACTATTGATAGGTCAAATACAAACATATTTTAAGACAAGAGAAGTGGGGAAATAGATATTATTTAATGTGCTACTAAAGAAGCACATTATAGAATTATAGAATTATTTATATATTATCATATATTATATATTATTATAGAATTATTTATATTTATTTATAATTATAGAATTATTTAATGTGCTACTAAAGAAGCACATTATAGAATTATAATTGTATATCACAAATTTGTTTTATTATATGTTTTGATTATTATATTTCAATATGATTGGTTTCTACTGTAATCCCATGTATTTTACTGAATACATTTAAAAAATTATTCTGAAAAAGAGTCCATAGCCTTCACTAGCCTGCCAAAGTAATCTATGACATGAAAAAAACCCTAGTTATGCAACTGGTTTTTAGAGTAAACAAATTGTCACTTTCTAAGGCTTGTTCAGGAATGAGGGCATTTGCATTTTCTACGCATACCAATAATCTGTTTGATTTTACAGAGTCTCCAGTAAATACACCCCTAGGTACTATAATCTTATAATCAAACCAGATCACAGGAACAAAGTATACTGTTTCCCTAATGACTTCATTAATATAAGAATGAAACAATTCAACATCATATTGTAAGTCCTAGTTAGAGCAATTAGGCAAGGAAAGAAATAAAGGCATCCAAATTGGACAGGAAGAAGTAAAACTGTCACTATTTGTAGATGACATATTATATAGAGAAAACCCTAAAGACTCCATCAAAAAACCATTAGAACTAATAAATTCAGTAAAGTTTCAGGATACAAAATTAATACACAAAAGTGTATTGTATTTCTTTACCCTATGAATGAACTATCAGAAAGAGAAATAAAGAAAACAATCCCATATACAAGTGCATCAAAAAGATGCAAATTGAATGTCCACACAAAGATTGAGTAAGTTTAACCAAGTGGGTGAAAGACCTGTGCATTGAGAACAAGACAGTGATAAAAGAAATTGAAGAAGACACAAACAAATGGAAACGTATTCAATGTTCATGGTTGAAAATAATTAATATTGTTAGAATTTCCATACTACACAAGCAATATATATAGTCTCAGTGCAATCCTTATCAAAATTCCAGTGTTATTTTTCACAAAAATATTACAAACAATTCTAAAATTCATATGGAACCACAAAAGACCTCAAATAGTCAAAGTAGTCTTAAGAAAGTAGAACAAAACTGAGGCATCACATGCCCTGATTTCAAACTATATTACAGAACTATAGTAATTAAAATAATATGGTGTTGTCATTAAAAAAAAACCCCTAGGTCAATGGAACAGAACACAGAGTCCAGAAATAAACTCATGCATATATGCTCAATTAATCTCTGACAAAGGAGCTAAGAATATACAATGGAGAAATGACAGTCTTCAATAAATGATGTTGAAAAAATTGGACAGCCACATGCAAAAGGATGAAACTGGATCAGTATCTTAGCTCATATCCCAAAATTAGTTCAAAATGGATCAAACACTTAAATAGAAGACCTGAGACCATTAAACTCCTAGAAGAAAACATAGGCAGTAACTCCTTAACATAGGTCTTAGAGATGATTGTTTGAATCTGACATTAAAATAAACAAGTGAGACTCCATGAAACAAAAAAGCTTCTGCACAGCAAAAGAAATCAGTGAAATGAAGATGCAACCTACTGAAGGGAAGAAAATCACTGTAAGTCATATATCTGATAAGAGGCAAATACTCAAAATATACAAAGAACTCATACAACTCAATAGCAAAAACATAAGCAGTCATATTTAAAAAATGGGCACAGGGTCTGAATAGACATTTTCCCAAGGAAGACATACAGATGACCAACAAGTACATAAAAGGGTGCTCAATATCATGAATCATCAGAGAAATGCAAATCAAAACCACAAAGAAATATCACTGCACACCTGTTAGAATGGCTAGTACCAAAAAGACAAGAGATGGGGTGCCTGGGTGGCTCAGTTGGGTGGGTGCATCTGCTTTTGGCTCAGATCGTGATCCCAAGGGTCCTGGGATCAAGTCCTTCATCAAGCTCCTTGCTCATCGGGGAGCCTACTTCTCCCTCTCCCTCTGCCTGACGCTCCCCCTGCTTGTGCTCTCTCTCTTTCTGTCAAATAAATAAATAATTTTTTTTTAAAGAGACAAGATATAACAAGTGTTGGCAAAGCTGTGGGGAAAAGAAAACCCTTGTACGCTGTTAGTAGGAATGTGAATTGGTGTGACCACTATGGAAAGCAGTAATGAAGTTCCTCAGAAATTAAAAATAGAACTACCATGTGATCCAGGAATTCTACTTCTGGATATTTACCCAAAGAAAGTGGAAACACAAATTTGGAAATATACGTATACCCTCATGTTCACGGCAGCATTATGTACAATAGTGAAGAGGTGCAAGTAACTTAATTATCCATTGACAGATGCTAAAGAATTTGGGAGTGCCTGGGTGGCTCATTCATTAAGTGTCTGCCTTCAGCTCGGGTCATGGTCCCAATGTCCTGGGATGGAGCCCTGAGCCCTGCATTGGGCTCCCTGCTCAGCGTGAAGTCTGCTTTTCCTCTCCCATTCCCCATGCTTGTATTCCACCCCCCCTCACTCTCTCTGTCAAATAAATAAATAAAATCTTTAAAAAAGAAAAGAATTTGTAGTGCACAATGGAATATTATTTGGTCAAAAAGAATGAAATTTTGCCATTTGCAACAACAGGGATTGGCCTCAAGGACATTATGTTAAATGAAATAAGTCAGAGAGAGAGAGACAAATAACATATGATAAATCTTAAATGCGAAATCTAAAAAAAGAAAAACCGGCTCATAGATACTGTGAACAGATTGGTGATTTCAAGAAGCAGAGAGTAGGGGGTGGGAAAAATGGGTGAACTGAGGTTTTTATATTTAAAAGAATGAAACAAATAGATTGACATCAATTATCAACATGTGTTGGTTTTTTACTTGCCTCAGTTATAGAGATAGTTCCATAATTTCACCACCATTCTTGCAGGATGAACTTGTCCTATCCTCCAAAGATGACAGACATACACATATAGAAATAACATATTAAGAAAGTGCCATTCTGTATTAAACTATCAAGTCCTTTTAAGCTGACTAAATGTCCCAATGAGGGAGATCATAGGGCTCTAACTTGTTTTAAAATCTAATTAAATGCATATAAAAGACCCAATAAGCATGTTCAAAGGAAACTGGCCATGGGAAAATTAGCTAAGAACAATTATCCACTCTCTTACCATCTTTAATCAATCCCTCTCCTAGGACTTCTCTGGTCTACAAACAATAGTAAAGTCTCTTCCATTATAAAAACAAATAATAATACAAAAAACATAGCTTTATTTTTCTCTGTAACTCTAACCTCCTCAATCCTATTACCACCAAATTCCCACTCATTGTCTACTCTTCTTCAACAACCACTTATCCCTAAGCCTATTACAGTCTAGACAGGCTACTCTCCAAAATTGCCTTCTTTCAAGTTACTAACGGCAGCCTAACTATCAAGCCCAATGGATTCTTTTCATTCTATCTGACAACCTATCGGGGTTTTTCCCCAGGTTTATTGAGAAATAACTGACATACATCACTGGATGGCTTACAGCATGATGATTTAATTTATACATGTTGTGAAATGATTACTGCAATAGGTTTGGCAAACATACATCTTACATAGATACAATAAGAAGAAAAGAAAGAAAAATGTTTTAAAAATGTCCCTTTGTGATAAGAACTCTTAGGACTTATTCTCAACACCTTTCCCATATGGCATACAGCAGTGTTAGCCAGAGTCATCATGTTGTACATTACATCCTGATTTACCTTGTAACTGAAAAGTTCGTGCCTTTGGAACACCTTCCTCCAATTCTCCCTCCCCGCATCCTCTGCCTCTGGTAACCGCAAGTCTGATCTCTCTACTGTAGTGCTTTGCATTTTCCAGTTATTCTGAAACTGCCTTTGCTTCTTTTTTTTTTTTTTTGCCTTTGCTTCTTTGACTTTCAAGACACTATGTCTCATTGTTGCTCCTTGTACTTCTCTGATATTTTTATTTTATTCATTCAACATTTATTTGTTGAGAAAGCACTGTATTCTGAAGAGTGTGTCAGGCTCTGATGACACAGTGGTGAACAAATCAAGTGTATCTTTGCTGTCATGGAGCCTATAACCTTCATTATTCTCTGGTCCTAAAATGGGGCTTTTTTGTTGTTGTTGTTCTCAGCATGTTATCCTTTGCCTTCTTGTTGCCCCAACAAGTTTAACTCTGACTCCTATACATTGATGACTATAAATTCATATTTCCAGCCCAGACAAGTCTTTTGAGCTCCAAATCTATATTTCCAATTACCTAGTCAGCTTAGATCTCAATTAGTTGATACATACAAAACACTTAAAACAATACCTGGAGATGCCTGGATGGCCTCCTTTGGTTAAGTGTGGACTCGTGATTTTGGCTTAGGTCATGATCTCTGGGTCCTGAGGTGGAGCCATGCATCGGACATGGCACTATGCATGGATCCTGCTTGGGATTCTCTTTCTTCCTCTCCCTCTGCCCCTCCCCCTGGCACTCGCTCTCTCTCTTTCTCTCTTGAATTAATTAACTAATTAATTTAAAATCTATATAAAACAATGCCTGGAGCACTCAAGCAAAACCAGCTATTATTATTTTCTATTGCCCCAAATACAATGTGTCCAAAAATGAAACTGTTTCCCAATCCTTTCCATGACACTCCAACCTCCCACTCTCATTTTTTTAATCTTTGTAAATATCACCATCTCCCCAGTTTCAAGCAAGAAACTATAGAATCGGCTACTAACTCTTACTATCTCCGTCCTTCTCACCAAGCTCCAATAGTTTTACCAAAAATCTGCAGAATCTAGATTGATTCCAAACCTCATCATCATATATAAACAGCCTCTTAACTACTTTTGCTAACTCCTGACTACATTCTAATCTCTACGTGGCCACCAGAGTATTTTACTAACAGTAAACCCAATTATGTTATCTCCAGATTTCATACCTTTGTTGGTTTTTTGTTTCTTCCAGTATTAAAATGCATACTTCTTAGCTTGCCATAATATTTAAGAACTTTCATTTTCTGGCCTCAACTACCTTTCCAGCCTCGTGTCTGTGTGCTCTTTCCTGCCAACCCTCCTTCTCAGTGTGTTTTTTCCTGCCAACCTTCCTTCTCAAGCTCATAGTGTAACTTACACTTCATTCAGATTGAATGTCTCTCCATTTCCAAACTACCTTGTGTTCTTTCCCACATCTTTGCATTTGCATATGCTGTCCTCCTGATCTAGAATGTCTCTCCATTATTTACACTTTCTCCTCTACCTAGTGAACTCCTACTCGATCTTTAATACCCAGATAAAATGTTATTTCTTCTATGAAACCATCCCAGACCTCTTTAGAAAGAAGTCATTCTTCTTTCCCCTGGATTCTAAGGCTCTTTGGGCCTATTTGGTAGCATCTGCCATGTAGTCATGATAGTTCTGTGTTTATATATCTGTGTTGCCCCCTTCAGCCTTGGACATACAATATCCAGGATATGACCAAGCATTTAGTAGTGGATTGAAAGATGACTTTCAAATGAGTAAGCAGATTTATTCCTAGTGGCCTGCAGCAACTGCATTTTCCTTACCTGTCTTGGCAATTACTAATGTTAACTCTAATAACAATTGCTTCGATGGCAAAATAGCCATTTTTTGATGGTATAATGTTTAAGAGAAAGGACTCTGGAATCAGACTTCTGTTGGAATACTGCCTCTTGTCCACTGACACTTCCTACCTGTGTGACTTAGGGCAACTCATTTTATTTTACCTTTTGGAGACTCAATTTTCTTATCAGTAAAAATAGGGCAATAGCACCTTCCTCCTGAGAGTAGTGTGCGATTCAGAAGAAAAAACATAAATGACATTACCATTCACAAGGTAAGTGCTAAATCCCTACTCTACAACCCCCCACAGGTATTCTTTATTTCTTTTATTGCTGACAGAAAATTTAAAAAAGATTCCTCGATTTTGGTAACTGATATATGGCAAGGTGAGAAAAAGGAAGATGTCAGAGAAGACTCCCTCACCCATAGAATGTACGTCTGGAAGGATGGCTATGTTTCCCAGTTGTCCCCCTTATTTCTCTTCCACCTCTTTAATAATGACATATAATTTCTAGTGCCTTAAGTTGGCAAAGTATTCTTCTCAGTTATATTATTAGCTGCTCAAAGCAACCCTGTGAAATACACAGGGCAAATATTCTCAGCCCAGAGAGATGAACTGATTTACCCAAGAGCACAGATCCAGCCAATGGCAAAATTGGGGTTAAAACCAACTACTGTGCTGTCTCTTGACTTCAGGCATTTTAACATCTCTTATCTGGACTCCTACAACAGACCTGACTGTTCTTCTGGTTTCAGTCTTCCGCTGCCTCCTACCTTTGTTCCCAATAACCATCCTCTGCAAGCAAAGGACCTATTCTAAAACATAAATATGATCGTGCTGCTCCAATATTTGTGAAAGCTGACTGTACCCATCGTCATTTGGCCCTGCCTACCCATCCCACTCCATCTGCTGTCACTGTTCTCATACTGATGTTTAGATCACAGTTATACTTTTGGTGTTGGCTCAACATGCCATGCATCATCAGTCCTCCTGCTTTTCCTTCTGTTTGAAACACCCTTCTCTTCTTCTCCCCTGTTTTCCTCCTGTGTCTGCAGATGGACATATTATTCTTCCCTTCAGGCCCACTCTAGTGAATAATTTTCTGAAGTGTCTCCTTTCTATTCTTCCATCCCTCCTTGTGTTTTGCCTCCTTTCCTTCCTTCAAAAAATTGGTATTTCATGCCTACCATGTGCCAAACACTGTGGTCATCCCTGTGGTTTGAAGGACCATGCCAAGCACTAGGTGGCTAGAGCCTGGGGAGGGGGAAGCTCAGGGAGGTTGGCAGAGCATGGTGTAAGATGAGGCTGGAGGAATAGGAAAGAGCAAGACCTGCCCTACACTCTTTTTGCTCCCTGACTCCCCAGAGCACATACCTAATATCTGTAAGAAGATCTGTTTCTCTAGATGGAGGATGATAGGCATTAAGGTTATTGCTGATCACCTACTCTGTGCCCAGCACTGACAAACTCTTTATGCATGGAGGGCTCACTTCTGTGGCACACAGATGCCTGTTCCAAGTTTATAAAATTTGGGAAAGCCATGAGGCATATGTCTCTTCTCGAGCTCTTTTTGGGTTCCATGTTTAAGTCTGGAGGTCTATTTCTCTATTTATTTTTTCATTTATGGATTATAGTATGGTTAAAATTTTTTAAAAACATCTGGAGCCAAATGTTCCTAGGTTCAAATCTAGACTCCAACACTAACTATGACCTTAGGACAAATCACTACATTATTAGCTATAAAATCATTGCTGAGGTTATCCTTCTCTAATCATCACTGTTACTGCCTATATATCAGAAATGAGTGGTGAGCCCATTTGGGGGACACATGACAGTAAATTGCTAAGATATTTGTTGGATTTATTTTTCAAGCTTCCTAGGAGAGAAGGAGGGTTAGAATTGGTACATTTGAGTTTCCTCCATAGCCACCTCTACCTCTGCTGTCCTACCTTTGTGACCTCTTGCGGAGACCAGGGTCCCAACTGAAGATTATGTCTGCAGGGATCTCCCCAGGCATCTTTGAAGTCCCAGTTCTCCTTTGTCTAGCAACAATAGGGCTAGTTTGCCAGTATTTTTCAATCTGGTTCACTTGTACCAGGCAGGAGTTGGGGCTCTCCAGTGGAAATTTCCCTGGCCAAAAAGCTCTATAAGATTTACCTCCTAGAGATCAGGCTTTCCCAGAAATGTCTGGAACTGTGGTCAAGAGGCTGAATTGGTCCTTTGGGAGACAGATTTTCTGCTGAGGAGGAGATGAAAGTTAAGTGGGATTTCTCCTTGTTCTCTATCTTTGAACGACCATTTTTCTTTACCCAGAGGGAAGAGGGTCGTCAGAGAAAAATCTAATATGCCTAGAATCTAAACTCTGTGAGTGTAGCAGATCCCTTAAAGATGAGGATTAACTTTAGACTTATGAGATTTATGTGACCTTGCTTTGGAGATAAGATTAAGTTTCATAAATACTTACCAGCACCTAGCATGCAAGTAGATACCACAGCATGCCCAGAGATAATAATGTTCATGTTGATGTTGATAATGATGTAGAAAAAGAATTATTAGAGCATTTTTCAAAATTTCCAGCAGTAGACCCTTTTCTCCCCAAACAAAATTTCATATGATCCCCCACATAGAATCCAAACCAAAATTTGCCAGGGAGTCAGTTTTTTTTTAAACATTTATATATTTGTAAACTCAGTAAGAAGGAAGAGACTGAGAAAGAACAAAAACAAAAACATCTGAAATTGAGAGAATGAGCAGTCTTCGTCTCGTTTCTGTTTTATTTTGGTTGTATAGTGTGGAGAAAATTGTGATGTACCCAAATAGTGTACATCATGGGATGAGAGCTTTTTTGTTTAATACTTGGTCTTGCTATGTCAAGCAACACTTGGTCCTGCTATGTTATGTTTAACACTTCAGTTAAACAGATGTAGTAAGAAAATCTATATTTTCAGGTCTACAGACACTAGTTTCTTCTCTCTCTTCTTTCTCTCACACAGGCACATAAATACACAGTGTTAACTTGGCAAAATACATTAACATAAATGGTGGTTTCCGATGAGTAAATGTTTGATATGCAGTCCATTTGGATGCCGCATGCTGTGTTTTATTACAGTTTTTAAATGGTTTAAAATACATTTTTCACATGAAATTAAAATCAGATGTTGTGGAGCTGTCAAGATACCACCATGATTTTAAAACACTGAATTATGTAATAATTGAGCATTAAACTTCATAGGACTTGGGGCGCCTGGGTGGCTCAGTGGGTTAAGCCTCTACCTTCAGCTCAGGTCATGATCCCAGGGGCCTGGGATTGAGTCCCGCATAGGGCTCTCTGCTCAGCAGGGAGCCTGCTTCTCCTCATCTCTCTCTCTGTGCCTGCTTCTCCTCATCTCTCTCTCTGTCTGTCTCTCTGCCTATTTGTGATCTCTCTCTCTGTCAAATAAATAAATAAAATCTTTAAAAAAAAAAAAAACTTCATAGGACAGAATGAGGAGCCATAGAAGCTGAAAGAAGAAAGAGGTCCTTATGGGTTGTAATTGGGGAAAGTTTTGCAGAAGTAGGATTTGTGCCAGGCCTTAAGGGACGAGTAGAAAATGAGTGATAAAGGCAGATACTGTATGTTCTCTGTGTTCCCGGACATCTCTGATTGCAAGCTTTCTTCAGGTCTTTAGAAATCTATTTGTCAGGAAACATGACTCAACTTTGATTTAAAAAGGTAGCCTGTTGAATCCTCAGAGAGACAACTTATCAGAGCCTGAACAAAAATATGGAGGAGGTATCAGGATGCAGCGTCTTTGAGGAAATTAGGAAAAGGCCCTTTCCTCTCGGCAGTCATAGTTCCCTGCCATATCTCACTCCTTGCTTAACAGTGAGCCATCTGGATTCCAGTTCCCACTTGTGCTCACAGTCAAGTTTCCTTTTGCAGGAGACCCCATAAACAAGCATACACTGTGGACCTAGCAGGAATGAATATGTTTAAGTGAGCCCTCCATGCAGTGGAGGGAAATGACTATGGGTAGTTGGAGCAGGGTCAGGCCATGGAAGTCTTAAAAGCCAGGCAGAGAAAAGAACTGGGTGACAAAGCGCTGTCCTGAATTCTATGGTCAGTGGATCTTTTGCCCATTCTTACACCAGACAATTTGCCTGTACATATAACTCCCTATATAGTATATATCAAACATAAATACACATACCAAGAGTCTTCTTTTTTATTTACATTTTTGTTATAAAGACAAATACTAGCTTTAACCAGTTTTGTTTTGTTTTGTTTTTGTCTTTAGTTTTTTTCCTCTATGTATTATACTCCTAAATCACTACTTTTATCCTTCCCCTGCTTAAGAAGTTGTAACATCAGGATATCTGGGTGGCTCAGTGGGTTAAGCCCCTGCCTTCGGCTGAGGTCATGATCCTGGGGTCCTGAGATCAAGTCCTGTATCGGGCCCCTTGCTCAGTGGAAAGTCTCTTTCACCCTCTGCCACTCCTCCCACTCATTCTCTTTCACTCTCTTGCTCTCTTGCTTGTTCTCTCTCTGTCAACTAAGTAAATAAATTCTTTAAAAAAAGTAGTTGTGACTTCATCTAGATGCCTCCTCAATTAAAAAATTCAGTTTCTCAGGGCACCTGAGTGGCTCAGTGGATCATGATCTGAGCCAAAGGCAGAGGCTTAACCCACTGAGCCACCCAGAAGCCCATAAAAGTCACTCCTTAATCAGTAAAACTGAACTGCTTCCCTTGAGTTCTTCATGGAACTACCAGTAGCATCTTACCCTTGACTCACTTGTCCTTCTAGACTCTCTCCTTCTGCACTTTGTGGACATTATTCTGTTTCCTCATTTGAAAAATATCAGAGCTACCTCTTATGGTGGTGAGGATTAGCTATAACATTCATAAAGTGCCTCATCGTTGTATGTGCTTTGGGAAATTGTAGCTACTATTGGCATTTCATTCTCATAGCACTGTGGTGCAGCTTATCATCTCCCAGATCCCCACCCTCCCCAATTTAAGGCATTGCTAGTGGACAGAGATCATGCCAAGAAGACAGTCTGTAATTACCACCAGCTTCCTGCCGTGCTGTTCGCTAGCCTTGTCGTAGCCCCTATACTTATTAATAGTCCTGGTTAGGGCAGGATCCATGATCTCTAGAATCTTAAGGAGAAAATAATTTAGATGGAGAACAGTGAGCCTTACATTACATACAGATATACTTTTAATTTCATCCCCCAACATTTGTGATATTCTTCTCATCCTGGTCACCTTTAAGAGCCTCCAGTGGGGAAAAGGTAATTCTTCCTTCCTTGTTCATTCAGCTTTTTTGCCCACTCTGCTACTAAATAGACAGACAAAATGAAGGTGCCAGCTCTGTTACGGAGGACACCTGCTGGCTACAAACTGGCCCAGAGCCTGTTATTCTGGACAGGCCATTGAAGAGCCATATGACTTTCAGTCACTATTTACTTGGAGCAGAATGAGAGCAAGGATTTATATCAAGTTACCAGTCTCTTGAGCCTGCCCTGTCCCGAGTTGTCCTCTTTATTTTTCACGTCCACTATTAGCTGCCAGTAACAGTGACATACTTCTGTTCATATCCATAAAGGAACCTTATGAAACATCAGGACACAAACCTCTGAAAAGCACCAAGACCCTTAACTGGGACTCGTCTGATGAGAGAAAAGCCATCAAGCTCTTTTTCCCCCCTCTGTTAGGAAGAGTGCTTGGCCTCGTAACTGCCATCCCTCAGTCAGAATGAGACAGGTTATGTTGCTACAGCAAATGACTCCCAACATCACAGTGGCTTAAAATAACAAAAGTTTATTTTTTGTTTACACTGCATATCTATCATGGGTCAAATGGGGGACATGATGTGGTCCTCAACCTTGGACCAAAATGGAGCAGCTGTCATCTGGAACATCACTCATTATGTGACAGAGGGAAAGAGAGCTCTGAACGTCTCACCCTGTGCCACCAATTAAATCTTATTTATCCAGCAGACACATGTCACTTTTTTTTTTCATTTATCATTGGAGAGCTTTGATCAGGGGATCAATTGGAGACCAGAAAGTGCAATCCTACCATGTCTGCTGAAGGTGGAGAGCTGAAAATAGTCAGTCACACTGTTACTTCATGTGCCCTGTGGGAAGACATCACTGGTCTCACCAGCCCGGTCCCTTTCCCTGGGATCATCTTACTAAATCACTTCCTTTCAATTTCACTCATTCCTGTTTTCTTGCTTCTGCAGAAATCAAGCTACTTCTTATGAGTTTGATCATTATTGTTCAAACCATAGGCTGTGTTGTTTAATGCAAGGTGTTTTTTGCCCCCTTGATTTCAATCCCTTCTGCCTCTTTGGTTTCCCTGTAGTGCAGCACTGTATGCTGCAGTAGTATACAAAGGTGTTAACCCAGAATAATTTTATTTCAATAACATGCTCTTTTTAAATTTTTGATTAACTTTTTAAATTTAATTAAATGTTAATTTTTAATTAACATTTAATATATTAGTGGTTTCAGAGGTACAGGTCGATGATTCATCAGTCTTATATAATACCCAGTGTTCATTATATCACATGGCCTCCTTAATGTCCATCACCCAGTTACCCCATCCCTCCACCATCCACCTCTCCATCAACCCTCAGTTTGCTTCATGAGATTAAGAGTCTCTTATGGTTTTTCTCCCTCCTGATCCCATCTTGTTTCATTTTTTTCTTCCCTACTCCCCATAAGCCCCCTTACTGCCTCTCCAATTCCTCATATCAGTGAGATCATATGATAATTGTCTTTCTCTGATTGACTTATTTCACTTAGCATTATACCCCCTAGTTCCATCCATGTTGTAGCAAATCACAAGATTTCATTTTTGATGGCTGAGTAATATTCCATTGCGTGTGTGTGTGTGTGTGTGTGTGTGTGTGTGACATCTTCTTTATCCATTCTTCTTTATCCTTTGTTAATGGACATCTAGGTTCTTTCCATAGTTTGGCTATTGTGGACATTGCTGCTATAAACATTCGGGTGCATGTGCCCCTTTGGATCACTACATTTGTATCTTTAGGGTAAATACCCAGTAGTGCAATGGCTGGGTCATAGGGTACCTCTATTGTCAACTTTCTGAGGAACCTCCATATTGTTTTCCAGAGTGGCTGCACCAGCTTGCATTCTCACCAGCAGTGTAGGAGCGTTCCCCTTTCTCCACATCCTTGCCAACATCTGTTGTTTCCTGACTTGTTAATGTCTAAAATGCTGTCTTTTGGACTCTTCCTCACATCTTGCTGTTTACTGTTAGAGTAACAGAAGAGCTATAATTCTGTGATCCTCTGACCATGGGGTGGGGTTAAATGACTTGCCTAAGGGCAGATAGGTTGTTGGTATCAGAGGAGCCTGAACTAGAACTCAGGTTTTCTGACTCAGAGTCTGTTTTCTTTTTATTACACCAGGTCCTATTTTAAATAAAGTTATATAACTGGCGGCTGTGTAATTTACTCCAGAGATGACTGGTAACAGAATCTGGTCTTTAATCTTACACAGAAAGAATTTTCCATTTAAACATCTCCTTTTGAGTATTTCAATGTATTCCATGTCATAAAATCAGATTCCTGAGATTCCTATGCCAATACATTTGTATTCTTTCTTTAAGCAAACAAAGTAGCCCTGAGTGAATCAATGACATGATCCTGATTATCTGTAAAACTCAAACAAATAAGGACTTTCAGCACCTCTGCTGCATCTCAATCTAGAATAAGGCATTGCGTACATTGTGTTAGTGCAGGTTTGTTTCTTGCTAGTATTCGGAATGTGATACAATGTTCAAGGATTAAAACTACAAATAACATCAAAAGCCTAGTGAGAGTACTATTGCATGTACTGTGTCTGCCTGTCTCAATTTGTCAAAAAAATATTTTTAGACTTCTTGAAGCTCTGTTTTTTTTTAATATTTAATTTATTACTTGTCAGAGAGAGAAAGCAAACACAAGCAGGGCAAGCAGCAGACAAAAGGGGAAGCAGACTCCCCACTGAGCAGGGAACCTGATGCGGGACTTGATCCCAGGACCCTGGGGTCATGACATGAGCTGAGGCAGGTGCCCAACTGACTGAGCCACCCAAGCATCCCTTGGAGGTCATTTCCATGTGAACTGCTATGTATTTTTCTCATGTATACTTTGCCATAAAGCTCTTCAATAATGTTTCTTATTTTAACCAAATTTACTATTGCTGATGGCTTTAGAAAAAGCCCTAGCCAACGAGGCTGTCACTAAAGATCATAGTTGATAAGGGAGACATCTTTAATATAAAGACAAATCTTAACACACATGTACTGAGTTCTTGTCAAGCTATCAACCAAATATCACATGGGTGGGCTGCAGGTACCACGGGTATCTACAGGTACCACAAAACTCAGAGCTTAGTAGAGGAATAGACCATTGAGTTTCTTTGATTTTTAGTTTTTGGGTTTTTTTTTTATTAAATTCAATTAGCCAACATACATTACATCATTAGTTTTTAGTGTAGTCCTCAGTGATTCATTAGTTGTGTAATACCCAGTGCTCATCACATCACGTGCCACTGAGTTTTTACAGACATCTATTTAAAGAATGCCACACAGAACCTGTTAGAATAATATTGTGAACTGTTCTAATACTTTGTCTTCTGGCATCAGGTGATCTTGATTACTCTTCTGACACTAAAACCTGAGATTACTGTCATCTATAGAAGCACAAGGCAAGATATCTGAAGACAGTAGATAGTGGTGCAAAGTCAAACTCAATTTCATTCATGGTGTATCTGTATAGATAGAATATCTTCTGTACTATTTGTCGTGGCTGGCGCGACAAATCAACCAGGAACGTGAGGGTAAGAGGATGAAGAAAAGAACTCAAGAGGCAAAGAGGTGGGGGCAGGAGGAGCACTGAGGAGGACGTCCAACAGTGCTAAGTTTATTCAAAGCATTAAGGCCATATATGTAGTGATATTACAATAGGAGAAGCAATATACCTGTGTCTAGTTAAACAACCATGAGTTCCCTTAATAAGTTTCACACTTGACAATAAGCAGACCTCGTGACACCAAATGGCTGAAGCCAGTACAGGTGTTCTGCATTGATACAACAAACCTGAAAGTAATTTAGAGAAAGAAATTCTTAGAGTAACAGAAGAGCTATAATTCTGTGATATAATGGATAGATCCTAATAGAAAAATGCAGCATTTTTCTATTAGGATCTATCCATTATATCAAATTGCTTGAAAGCTGGAAAAGTACTGTTGCTTCTCATATTGTGTTCTAACAACCTTTGGGTGTCAGCAAAAATATTCTTGGGGATCTACAAGTTCTTAAGATTAAGAAACATTCTTATAATGTCAAAGTGCTAATAATTCTTCTCAGTGTTCACTCTTGTACTCAAGTTGCATTCATTTACCAGTACTTATCTTTTATATTATTTTTTAAAGATTTATTTATCTATTTGAGAGAGAGAAAGGGAAAAAGAGAGAGAGAGAGAGCATGAGCAGGGATAGGGGCAGAGGGAAAGAATCTCAAACAAACTTCTCACAGATGATCTCTCATGAGATCATGATCTGAGCAGAAATAAGAGTTGGACACTTAACCAACAGAGCCATGTAGGCACCCCACCACTTGTCTTTTAACATGGGAATGCATTATCAGAAGGGTTTTTTTTTTTAATAAAATAAGATTTAACTCTCTTATGTCAGTGTTTCCCAAATAGATCCATAAATCCATTCTAGAGTTTCTTGCCATTCTGAAGGATGAGAAATACCACTCTAAGGGAAGAACATGGAGTTTTATCAAACGTGTTGCCATGGAAACAAATACATAGGTCCTGAGGTTTATACTAGTTGTACCCTCAGTAAACAGAATGTGGACATTCTGGTGAAGCTAAAAGCTTTCTGAAGAATATGAGATTGAAAGTGGTGGTAAATAAGATTAGAAAGGTATTAAAGGACTGGATTGTTTAAATCAAAACGTGATATTTTACTGTAAGGTTGAGGAGTCTGCACTTTTGTATTTTCTGTCAGTGTGATATTGTTTTATGTGAGATTAGGGGTGTTGTAAATGTGGGTTCTATAAACATGGTAGGTTTGGTAGGAGAATATTTTGGAAGTCATGTGCTACTCTGCATGTGTTGGGTAGAGGCCTGCTTGAAAACCTAGGTAGGATTCTGTACTGGTTTTAATAATTGTATAGGTAAAATAACATTTTCTTTATTTTTGTTTCCATTAGTAAAGAATTGAAATTGACAACAAAGAAGGATTTAGTCCTTTTTTGTCATCCAGAACTGACCATTATTTAAATTTTATGCCTATGTTACATGGAACAATAAATCAGCTACAGGTTGGACTCCCCTCTGCTGACACACGGGTTACTTAATGGCAGTCAGAGGATTCCAAGTAGGCTTTGGAATGGAAACTTACTAGAGCTTTCATTTCTCACTACAGACCTCTTAAAAGCAAGAGCATAGTTTAAACCATTGTGTACAAATGCATACTGCTACTGCTAATATGATAACAATAGCAAATTGAAGATGATGTATATGCCAGCCATTGTACTAAGAACGTTATTTACAATTTTATTTTATAGTAAACCCAAGGGGAGTAGGGTGATGGGACTTTCCTTCTTTGCCTGCTTGAGGTGCTGTTGGTATCAGATAATGTACATTAGTGGAAGCCCCTAGAGCTCATCTGTTTGTATTTCATTCTGGCTGTTTCCCCTTTCTCATCTACCAGTGTGGGTTGCTACTTCCATAATTCTCACTCCCATATCACAGTATGACCTTTTCATCAGCACCTAATATTCATATGCAGTTAACCAAATCTCTTTTATGGGTGCCATCTAATTTACCCTGGCAAAACACTATGAAATAGGAAAGAAAAATTTTATGGAGTATTACACTCATTTTGGATGAAGAAATGGAAGCTCAGGGACTTATTTTTATTTGCTTAAAGTACAAGTCTTTATCACATTGCCTTCTCCTATTGTTTTACTCAATCTTGACCCTTGACTCCATTTGCACTATTGAAAGTATATTCATCTCTCTCTCTCTTTTGCTTAAGAAGGAGAAAAAAACTAATCTTCATTATCTATATCCTTCACCCAGCATGATGTCAGGCATACAACAAGCACTTACTAAATGCCTGTTGACTTGGCCTTGGCCTACTAGATTTTATATTTAAATGGAGAAGGGCCAGGAGAATAAAATAAACTTCAGGTAAGGCTTGCTGTTATTATGTGGCTGTTCATTAAGCTGAATAATCTCTAAATATTCCTAGGAACTCTCTACTATGCAAGGGTCCCAAGTATTTTACCTGACACTTATTACACTCTGTTTAAAATTAAGCTTTTATAGATCCATTCCTTTGGTCATTGATACCCCTAAACATTATCTTAATATATATCTAGAAAGTATAAGTCACATTTATACATTAATACTAATTGGCTTAAATTTTTGCTGAGAATCTGGCTAGAGTTGCTTTGAAGGAGGTAGAGGGTTATTTTGGAGCATGGATCACTACTGGGGAGAGTTTTGAGACGTACATTAAGAAATTGTTATCTACTCTAACAACTAATATTTATTATAATTATAATTATAATAAATGTTTATTATCTACTATGATGACAGTTATCTGCTATAGTAACTAATACTTGCTGAGAATAAACAGTGTGCCAGACTCTGCCTTCATTACTATTATTACCCCATTTTACCAATGAGATACCATGATTCAGAAAAGCTGAACAACTTGCTGAGGGTCACAAAGCCAGTAAGGGGCAGAACTGGGATTTCACTGGAGGTCTGGCTAACCCACATCTGCATTCTTAATCATTACTGTGCACTACCTAATCAGTGGGAGTGAAGAGAGGCAGGAAGAAGAATGGAAAAGATATATATTGCTAGGAAGATACCCAAGCCAAACATTGACTGAGGTCACAATGGAGACTCCAAATCTGTGGACTTCTGTCCTGTGGCAGGTATCCTGGCCTGGATGCCTGTAGGTAATCACCTCTCTCCTTCAGCATTACAGGCTATGTTCCCTTTATTTGTTCTTTACCCTCTTTGGTCTTCACTGTTGTTTTTCAAGTAAAGCTGAACAATATAGTCAGATCTCCTTTGTATAAGTCTTATCTTCAATGTGCAGCTAAAAATGTGTTAATTATAAATTCTCATCATGGAGGCTACAGGAGCAATGCATAACACATAATGAAGTTTGTTTTTACAACTGGTAAATCGAAAGTTGGATTATTCTTTCAGAGGGAACTTTAAACAACCCATTCTTCACAGACCAGAATGGTGAATAATAATAATGATGATGGCATTGCCTTTACACCTCTATTTAGGGCTTTCATATGTTATCTGATTTGAACCACTCACCAGTTATTTGAACCACTCACCAGTTACCTATGTGAGATAGGTAGGGATTATTATACCCATCTTACAGATGGAAAGGACTGAGATTTATCAATTTTAAGTGGTCATCTGGCTGATAGGTAGAAAAGCCATTTACAGAGCCACAGTCTGAATCCATTGACCATCCAACAATTCCGCATTTGCTTTTCTGCCCATCCTGTGACTTTGATACATCCCAGTCCACAAAGAGATCTGCTATTTTATTGTAGGCCTCTCTTTGAACTAAATAAATGGTACAGGCAATTGAGACCTAGAGTAGTCAGTTGGGGTAGTTGAGGGGAGAGGTCATTTGGGAAGAAGATAATCAGGAAAGTTTCACTGGAGGAAATGAAATTTGAGTTGTAGGATGGTTTATCAAGTTCTCTCCTTCTTTGATAAATCCTGTAGATGGGAAAGGGATAGGTTTTCCTGATTCTAAATTGATGGGGTATAGGAATATGCTAATAGGAAAGGTTGCATGTGTGTGTGTGTGTGTGTGTGTGTGTGTGTGTTGGCAGTAACGTTTGTAGACCTTTCAAAAGTAGGTTTATGTGAAATGCAGTAGTTGGAGAGAAGAATCTTACTTATATGCCAAGATTCATTCAAATTGCATTACCTTGGCAAAGCATGCTATAACCATTCTTATATCTGAAATTCTCTAATAACTGAAGTCTAGACCAGAGGTTACAAACTAGTGACCCGTGGTTCAAAGACAGGTTTTGTTTTCACCAGCGCTTCTGTATGCTAATTATAGGATTTTATTGGCTTTCTTGGAGAGGAGGGCAAACCTTTGAGACCACAGGTTTGCAACAACACCCCCACCCCCTTCAACAAGGTCTTCCAGATGCTCTGGCGCAATGAAATGCAACTATACCAGGATATTCAGATTTCAGCTGTTCGTAGCTAAGGACTCGTGTGGTTCACTGAGCAAAATGACCCTCTTCTTCCTCAGCATCAGTGTAGAATATACTTGGGAATGGTCTCAGCATTAGTGTCTTCCCAGTTGGAGAGAAAATAGAAAATGGCACCCAGCTTTCTGAGAGATTAGATCACTGTCTTATTATATTTCTTTCCGCCTCAGAGCATCTTCCACTGAAATTGATTAAAGTCTTGTAGTTAACAGGCAGATTGAATATAATCTTTTCCTCCTCAACCTATTAGTCACTGACTACTGAGCATAACTCTGAGAGGTTTCATTAGAGAGTTTTATGATTAAAAATCATCATACACTGCATTTTCCATGTCTCTATGAATTTCCCTTTGCTCAGTGCAGTGGCCATAGGCTTAACCCTCAACCCATGTACTTTGTAGCAAATGAGACGGGGAGAGAATGAAACCTTTAATTAGTGTCTCTTGATAACGTGATGGTTCTGAACAACTTTGCACAGATGAGAACCACTAGATACTATCCACAGTGTTCCTGAAAACCAGTAGTCACAGATGTTTAACTCCTGCATTGCCTTCCATCTCTGTGAACCTCCAGAGGGCCCTGGGCCTAGGCTGGAAAACCAGTTCTGACTGGACTATACAGAAACCAGGCAAAGCCAGTGCATCCTAATTCTAGCAAAGCAGTGGAAACTGCCTAAATGCCACTGGAAGCATGGCAGGTCAGATTATCCCATTCCTTTGGGATTCTGCAGAACATGCTAATTCAGTTCAGATGGACTCATCCCAGTGTTATGATTAACTTTGTAAGCCAGGCAATCCAGTGACTCATTTCCTTCAAGGAGATTATTTTCCTTCTTTTAAAATGTGTTAATATTAAATCGATCATCTTCTTACACTTGAATTTTAACATTAATCCTTTCATTTGGAGATGCACATGATTGAGACATGACGATCCCCAAATAAAACCCTTTCACCTTGGGTTACTCTAATGGAAGCAGCCATCCTCCTGTGTGCCTGCCATGGAGGCTACTGAACATTCCATGTATAAAATCTACTCTCCTAAATTCCATAATAAGGTATTACCAACCTTCAGCTTTCCCCAAATAAGAGCTAATGGGTCAAATAATAGACCGCCCTGCCATGACTAATGAGACCTTTCAAAAGAAAGTTACTTTCTTCACTTTGCTTATTTGCCATACCCACCCCGAATCAATTCCACGGCACTCCAGGCTGTGCAGATGTTTTGATCGTGTCAGAATTTTGTCAAATTAGCTGTAGCATGAAATCCAGTGTGTTCTTTTCCTGGATCCGGGAACTGCTGCTGTTGTACGTGGTTGTTTGGCTAAAAGCTGTGTACCCACTTGAATCATTATATGTTGCCTGCCAGAATTCCAGAAACTTTCCTATGTCAGCTGGGTTCCCTTTTCATTCAGTGGTCTATGTCCCGGAGGTGGTGGCATGCTGGAGGCTCACGGGAGAGGCAAAGGCATGTCAGTGCTTTTGTTAGCTTAGTGGGTGCAAGGGTGGGCTGGAGCAATCCTTTCCTCACAGATCTACAAACCAAAAATGGCCCCTCAAATGGCACGTGATAATGATGATGTTCCCTGACCTTTCACCTGTTCTTCCTCATTCCTTAAGAGTTTCTGGCAGTTCTGGATTCAGTAGAGTGCTCCTTCATACCCAAGCCTTAAGATATGTTAAGCAGTGAGAAACTCTCTGTGTTTTCGAATTTCCAGTGAGAGAGACAAAGAAACTCTGGCCAGTGGGTTGCAATGCATCTGATATTTCTGAGAGAACATAAATCTTTGTCCTATGTTGTGCCAGATCCTCTAACTAATATAATTAGAGTCAGTAGTAATAAACCAGTATTTACAATAGTTGTTTGGGGAAAGCTAGATAAGCCTACACATCTGACACCATCTCTCACTCCTTTTACTGGGCAGGCGTTTTTGGATGGGCCCCAAAACACATTTCCTGCTTTTCTATTAAAACAAACACTAATGTTATTCCCCCTGAGTCTTTTCTTTTTCCCTGATAAAGCTTATCTGTTGCTCCTCTTCATTAAGATCTAGGTATGCTTTTGTGAAAATGCCTATTTTAGTATGTGAAACACCCCCCCCCACCACCAGCACAGCAGGCCCTCCTTATGGCCTCACTTGCATGGGCTCCTTAAGTCTCTCTTCCTTCCCTCTGATCCCGCCCCAGTCATCAACAGGGGGCATTCCCTCCCTCCAAATAGCAGTTGGGGGGGGGGATGAAATTGAGGAGATACACTTGAAATGCCTACAGCTTTTAAAATAAAAATGTTCTAAGCAGTCAGCTTTGGCATACCCAGGTGCCCTGGATGTACAGATCTCAGATACTTAACAGTACAAAGGCAGTCCAAACACACCTCACTCTGTTTCTCCTGCTATTAAATTAGAATATCCTGGATAAATTAAATCCATAAGCAACCTAGTACCATTATCTAACCTTTTGTTTTGAGGAAATAGGGGTAATTGAAACTCATTGGGTACCAGTTGGCAGACTTCTGGCCAGACCACTGTGGCCTTAAGCCATTGGCTTAAACTCTTCCTGAGTTGCTTCATTTGCAAAATGTTGATAACATTATCTGTGTGCGCACCTCACAAAGTTGTTGGCAAGTTCTCAGGTAATCATAGATATAGACACAAGGCTCCACAAAACTTTAAAGTTATATTATTTCAGACACCTCCCTTCCCTATCAGAGAGGAGACAAAATTGCATGTATGTTCCCGATCAACTGGTAGCTGGAAGAAATTAGAGTAAACTTATTATAATCATCAATCTTTCCTGTAGTTTCATTATATCTTTAAGACCCTCTCCACTTGCCAAGTTAAAGGAACCTCCTCAAAAAGACTTTATGATCCTGGTCTGTGGTTATAATTTACTGGCAAGATTTTTAAGAGAAGATATTTACTAGTGCCTGCCTTGGCCCACCCTTGGGTTTATCTTTCTTGCACATTAATCACCATATTGAAGTGCAATTTATTTATTTTTCATCTACCTTTGCTGTGCCCAAATTCTTCATCTTTGCAGATGTTGATTGTTTTATCCTCTGACAGCTTTTTTTTTCCTTTTTCAGTATGAGTTGATGTCTAGACAGATAACAGTTATTAAAAATTTGGAAAATGATTGTTGTCCTAGGTGGGCTGGCATGTGGTTTGTTTAAGAGAAAACACTCTCTGTTTAAGCTTTATAAAAACACCTCTTATTTGTTATTCATAGAAGATGGAAATTGAGTTCTTGGTGCAAATGTTACTTAAGAAATGAAAATGCAGGTTTGTAAAGTGACATGAATGGCTAGCGTCTTGCTGGGGAAGGTCCAAAGCAAGCTTTTGTTCACTCTAAAATGGTGATAACCAGTTGTTGAAGAGATATTTATTGATCATCTTATGCATGTATTCAGAACCTTCAGAGAACATATTGATCACTTCTGAAACACCCTCAGGCATGCTGTCTGACTTGAGAAACTCATTTTCAATGCCTTGCTCTTTCCCAGATAATAAAAGGAGGATCCTAGAGAAGACTCAAGAGACCAGCCTGGAATAAGATTCTTGAGATACACAGAAAGGTTGATCATGCCCAACTTAGGAGAAATCTTGCTGAGGGCAATCTCATTAGACATTCAGTGAAGAAATGAAGACCATTCTCCACCCTTGATCATATATTCCCACTATTATCTTTGCAAAGGGCATAGCTTTCCACAAGAAATTTGGTATTCAACCTATTTTCTGTCTGATGCCATCTCTCCTACTACTTTTGAGGGGCTTAAAATAAAGAGAGTTGCATAGTAGAATTTTTATATAGCTAACTGGGGGCATTCCATTCCAGTTTTTCCTCTTTATGGCAATGTGACCTTATACAAGTGATTTAGACCCTTCAAGCTTCCCCAAGCCTGCATCTTTGCACCGGTAAACTAGAGATAATAATAGTACCCATGTACCAGGTTGTTCTGAAGAATAAATAATATATTTAAATTACTTAGCATAGTAATCACTTAATTACTGCTGGTAGTTGTTCCTGATATCATAGTTTCATTGTAATTATTATTATAATATAGAATGACTTCCTATCTTTGTGGCCATTATGGATGGTCTCTAGGAAGCTCTGTTAGCCACAGCTTAAGAAGAACAGCTTTCTAGATTCCTCCCCTCACATACTCTGGCCAGGTCACTTCGACCCAAGGAAATTATGTCTTTTCTGTGAGTACAGGTTGCTTTAAAGTTAGGCATTGCAACCACAAAGTTCCCAGCTATGGAAAACAAACATCCTGAGCTTTTCAGTTAGGCTGCCATCCCTCCTTAATTTCCAAAGTCAAGTCCTTAAATGGTCCAGAACAGTGTTTTTCAAAGCTTTTGAACAAAAACTTCTTCCCTCTTTCTTCAAGTGAAATCATACAAAGAATCATAATATATAAAGCATTGGCCTGATGATGAGTGATGTTGAGCATTTTTTCATGTGTCTATATCATCTGTATGTCTTCTTCGGAGGAATGTCTGTTCATGTCTTCTGCCCATTTTTTTTTATTTTTTTAAGATTTTATTTATTTGAGAGAGAGCAGGAGAGCATAAGGGGGGGAGGGAGAAGCAGGCTCTCCGCTCAGCAAGGAGCCCAATGTGGGACTTGATCCCAGAACCCTGGAATCATGACCTGTGTCGAAGGCAGATACTTAATCAATTAAGCTACCCAGACACCCCTCTTCTTTTTTTTTTTAATTGGACTATTTGTTTTGGGGAGGTTGAGTTTTATAAGTTCTTTATATATTTTGGATACTAGCTCTTTACTGGATGTGTCATTTGCAAATATATTCTTCCATTCTGTAAGTTGTCTTTCAGTTTTATAGTTCTTTGATAGGAATAGATTTATAAAGTTTGCATATGTAAAAAGTGAAAAATGAAATACTTATTGCCAGGCCTTTACTTTTGTTTATTAAAATGAGGTATAATTGATCCATTTAAAAACATTTAAAAAGTGTGCTTATTTATTACATTATTATCATGAAAGCTTCTACATTTCTCTCTGTTTGTGGAAAACCTGTATTCTAATCAGTTTGATTGTGAAATGAAATTTCATAGATCAAACATTGCAGTAGGGGTGGAGGGAGAACTTGAAGAGGGCCATAAGAAGGAGGGTGGTGACAAGATCTGCTCTCAACAACTGAAAAGGAAGACAGCTTTTACTTGATTGGATTTAATAAGCTTAAAACAAATAACTTTTATATGACTCTCTGCCAGGTCAAACATTCAGGTAAGGCAGATGACATTTGTTGCTGAATTTTCAATTCTTTAAGTTTAATTATTCACACTAGGTTAAGGGAAAACAGATTATGAATTTTAGAAGATTATTAGTGGTCCAGAATATAGTAGTTTGTAGTAATTTATCTGAGCTTAAGAATGAAGGCTTTTGATGTAGTGATTGGGCATAAAAATTTACATTGCCTACACATTTCTTCTCTCAGCCATATGATATGATATACATACTGGGAGTATCCTCTAACCAAAATACAATAAGATCCTGGACAAAATATAGTTTGATGCATTTCTGAGGTCAGAGAAAGTAAATGGGGGATTCCAAGAACCACCTCAGTTCCCCAAATTGAAAAGGATAAACCATGAACTAAACAAGGTCTGGAATAAGAGCAGTAAGAAAGCCAGACATAAAAAAATTGCCCTGCGTGAAAATACCTATAGTAGTTCTGCTTTTGGTTCACTAAGACTTGAAAGAGCAGCAGTGTTTGGGGAAAGACTAGGGGCTCTAAAGCTGAGATTCCCTCATTAAAGCAGGACACTTGAAAGGACCAGCATGATCCCAGGTTTGTAGTGTCCTTCCTCCCTAGGAGAAGCAGGCAAGAATACCCTTTGAAAAAAATCCCCAGCTTAAGCCTCCAGTTCTACAACATGTTATAGACAAGCATATATGAGTTTACAATAATCAAAGATCACCAGGCACCTGACAAAACCAGACACAAAAAGCAAGAGTCAGCAGAAACAATGATAAGCAGATTTATATTCCTAAGGACTGCAGTTATTCAGAATCCCTATGTATGAAATGTTTTTAAAGAATAAAGATATAGGGGCACATGCGTGGCTCAGTTGTTAAGCCTCTGCCTTTGGCTCAGGTCATGATCCCAGGGTCCAGGGATAGAGCCCCACCTCAGGCTCCCAGCTCAGCAGGAAGCCTGATTCTCTCTCTCCCACTCCCCCTGCTTGTGCTCCCTGTCTCGCTGACTCCCTGTCCAAGTTAATAAATAAAATATTAAAAAAAATAAAAATTAAGGATATATCACAAAGATGAACAAGCAATATAAGACTATTAATAGTTACCAGGAAATGTTGAAAAATAATTAAATGGGGCTTTAAAAAATGAACAATGTTGTTCATATTTCTTATTGAAATAAGAAATACAATGAATTGTTAAAACAATATCTCAGACCATAGGTGAAGAGACGACTGCTGAACTAGAAGAAAAATCTAAAAGAATTATCTACAATGGAGACTAAAATGCAAGGAGTTAGAGTATTAAAAAGAAGGAGAGATAGAGTACAGAATGAGAACACTCATATCTGATTAGAGCCCCAGAAGAAGAGAATAGAGGGAATTGAAGAAAGGCGCTATTTGTAGACATAGTCACTGGGCATTTTCCAGAATTGATGAAATGTGTGAATCCTCAAATTCAGGAAGCACAACATATACCAAACAGGATGAGAGAACTAGAGAGATAAAGAGAGAGAGAGAGAGAGAATCCTAGTCTAGACACATGTAGGACGCTACCAACAACAACAAAAAATATCTTAAAAGCACAAAAGCATATCATTTACAAAGGAGCTACAGTTAGACTGATAGCAGACCCCTTACTAATCAAATGGGATGCAAAATTTAATGGTAATGTAGGAAGAAATTCACAAATTTAACATTTTAGAGGGAGATTTCAAAAATACTTCCCTAAATTATTGATACTTAAAGCAGATGAAAACTTAGCAAAGCTATAGAACAATTGAATAACCTAATTAACAAGCTTGATACGATGAATATTTATAGAACACTGTACCCAACAATTAGAGAATACACATTCTTTTCAGGCATACATGGAACATATGTAAAAACTGACCACATATTGTGCCCTAAAGCAAATTATAACAGAATTCAAAGAAATTTTTTTTTTAAAGATTTTATTTATTTATTTGACAGAGAGAGATCACAAGTAGATGGAGAGGCAGGCAGAGAGAGAGAGGGAAGCAGGCTCCCCGCTGAGCAGAGAGCCCGATGCGGGACTCGATCCCAGGACCCTGAGATCATGACCTGAGCTGAAGGCAGTGGCTTAACCCACTGAGCCACCCAGGCGCCCAAGAAATTCTTATCCAAAGAACATGTTGTCTAGTTGCACTGAAATTTAGTTAGAAGCCAATAACAAAAAAATAATTTTGTAATCTTTATACATTCAGGCATTAAAGACACACATTATAAAAGGAAATGATAATGTAAAGTAAACAAGAGAATTGAATGATAGTGAGAATTCTACACATCAAAACTGTGAGATGTAGTGAGAGGTATACGCAGAAGGAAATCTATAGTAGTTAATGCTTACAATAAAAAAAAATGAGAGCCTGAACATTAATCATGTAGACATTCAGCTTAAGAAGTTAGAAAAAGAAATATAGAGTCAACTTAAAGGTTGAAGAAAATAAAAGTAGGAAGAAAATTAATGAAATAGAAAATACACAGGCTTATTTCAAGCAGAGAGAGTCAGTTATCATATGGTTTCACTTATTTGTGGAGCATAACAAATAGCATGGAAGACATGGGGAGTTAGAGAGGAGAAGGGAGTTGGGGTAAATTGGAAGGGGAGGTGAATCATGAGAGACTATGGACTCTGAAAAACAATCTGAGGGGTTTGAAGTGGTGGGGGGGTGGGAGGCTGGGGTACCAGGTGGTGGGTATTATGAAGGGCACGGATTGCATGGAGCACTTGGTGTGGTGCAAAAATAATGAATACTGTTATGCTGAAAATAAATAAAAAAGAAAAAAAAAGAAAATAAACAGGCAGTGGAGAACATCATTAAAATCAAAAGTTGGTTCTTTGAAAGGAATAATAAAACTGAAAAGCCTCTGGCAAGGAGAAAAGGTCACAAATAATCAATATGAGTAAAAAGCTGATATAGCTACAGGTGCACTAGATATTAAAAAATATAATAATAGGATGTTATAAACAACTTCATGCCAGTAAATTTTGACCCAAATGAAATGGACGAATTCCTAGAAGACTAATTATTTTAAAAATGAGTTCCCTAGTAGTTTTACCAAATCATCATGAAACAGATTATTCCAATCTTTATACAAATCCTTTCAGAAAATAGAAAAAAATTGGAGTATTCCCCCATACCCGACTCAATCCATAAGATCAGGATAAACTTTAGGGGGAGAAAAAGAGATAATGGCAATGAGAGAGAACAATTACTGGATAGTTTCTTTCATGGACATAGATGTAAATATCCTAAACAAAACATCAGGAAATTAAATTCATCAGGATTTAAAAAAGAAAAATCTCACATGTTTGACTGATTCCAGGAATGCAATAGTATTCTTAACATTAGAATTTATATAAAGTAACTTGCCACAATAATAGATTAAAGGAGAAGAAAAAATTATCTGCTCCTTGCAGTAGATTTTCATATAATTGTACAATAATTATACTAGCATAACTCCCTGACAATTCATTTGACTTTCACAGAAATTGAAACATTTTTAAAGCTACAAGCAATAAACTTCATGTCTCAAATTTCAGTTTGGTTACTCTCTGTCAACATGTAAATACTGCAAAGTTTATTTTATTTGAAAATGAAAATTACAATTTCTTGCTTACAAAATAATTTGTCTTTGCTATAGAAAATAGGAAAATACCAAAAAGCACAAACAAGAAAAATGAAATCACCCAAAATTCCACAATCTGTACCATTTTAGTACATATCCTTCCAATAGTTTTTGTGTAGTGTGTGCATTTGTAATTTACATGAATATGATCTTAACTGTACAAACTACTTCCTTATAACCTCTTATTTTCATTTACCAAATTTATGAATATTTTTCATATGATATCCCTAATGGCTTTATACCTAGTCTTGTAATATACTGTATCATATCAAATGGCTCTACCATAATGTATTCAGCTACTCTCCTATTTTTAGACATTTTAGAATGTTTTCAATATAAGTCCTCATGGATAATTCTCTGATTAACATTCTCTATAGCAGAGGCTTTATACTTATCTATGATTTTCCATAGGATACATAACTGCAAGTAAAATTGCTAAGTCAAAGGATATGCACATTTCTTTATTTTTAATTTATTTTTTATTTTCAGCATAACAGTATTCATTATTTTTGCACCACACCCAGTGCTCCATGCAATCCATGCCCTCTATAATACCCACCACCTGGTACCCCGACCTCCCACCCCCCGCCCCTTCAAAACCCTCAGACTGCTTTTTAGAGTTCATAGTCTCTCTTGGTTCACCTCCCCTTCCATATTTCTAAAGACTCAAGAAATTACCAATTTCAGATACGTATACAAGTACAGATATGAAGGTAATGTCTCAAATCAGTTTTTTGGAGATAGTTGACTAGTAATTTTGAAAAAGTCAAATCTGTATTGTATACAGTGCACTTGGATATATGCCAGGTATAGTAAAGTTTTAAATGTAAGAGACAGGGCATCTGTGTGGCTCAGTCTGTTAAGTGTCTGCTTTTGGCTCAGGTGATGATCCCAGGGTCCTGGGATTGAATTCCGCACTGGGCTCCCTGCTCACCAAAGAGTCTGTTTCTCCTTCTTCCTCTGCCTCTCCCCTTGCTCGTGATCTCTCTCTCTGTCAAATGAATAAATTAGATCTTTAAAAAGACATAAATGTAAGAGATAAAAACTGCAAAAATCCTAGAAGAGAATGTAGAGAAATGTTCCTATAAGTGTAAAGTAGGGGATAATTACTGTCATAAAGATTTGAATGCATAAGGGAAAATATTGATATATTTGACCACCTCCTAAACTTTGTGTTTCACAAATATATCATGAAAAATTAGTAGACAAATGCCACATACCAGAATACATTTATATGTGCAAAAGAAAAGCTTAATTTTATCACTATGTAATGACCTGAAGTCTACCTATTGTTTATATGTTCGTGTGTGTGTTTATATTTACACACACACACACACACACACACAATTGTTTAGGTCTTTTCCAAGAAAGAGAAGTCTTTTTCAGGCTGGGAGCTGGAAAAGAGATTTTCCCGAGACCAAAATGGAAATTACAAAAGCTTTTTTACTCTGACTTTCTGGTGAGGTTAGGAATAGGAGTTTCATCCTGCTATACTTGAAGCACAGATAGAAGGCATATTCCTGCTGCTCCGAGATGCAGCTCCAGTCATGAGCTAAGGGCAAAAATAAGTGGGCTATGAAAATCTGGGAGTGACTATTTAAATGCTGATAATCAAATTAATCTACTCCTAGCTACAATGAACAATGAGACAGTACTGTGCCTTTGTGATTTATATGGCCAAAGTCTTCATACACTGTAAAAGAGAAGTCTTATACTTTAAGGCACTCCGAAGGAGAGAAGAGAAAGGAGAGGAGAACTGAATCAGATTACGAACCTAGAGACTTTTTCCTAGGGGTAGTAGCAGCAAAATATTAGCCAGGAAGTAAATGTGGCCGAGAACCCATCTCTTACAAAATTGTCTTAAACACATTTTCTGGCAAATACCAGTCTTTACTAACCTTCCACTTATCCAGTCTGGATAGAATGTCTTATAGAAATCATAAAGCATGCCTTGACTGGTAGTAATGATGACAAAGATAGAATAGCTTTCAGGCACTCAAAGTTGCACAGTAAACTCCCTGAAATTAGCCATCTCCACTGACTTCCTCAGTGTGAAACTGACTACCCCTAACTTCCAACTCAGCATGACATCTATGTTACGGAGGTAGGAAAACAGAGTGGGCTGGGAAGTTTGGAAGCTTCTTGATTACCTGGGCTTATATATGTGGAGGGAGTTTTCCACAACCCTTTTTCATTATCATACTTTCAAAATGGCTAATAATGAACGATGCTAGGGTGAATCATTGGGCTATTTAGTGGTTATTGAAATCTGCTGCCTTCCCTGGATGTCTCATCTTCTATCCGGCCCTAGCATTTTGTGTGTCAAAAAGAACATTGCCTGAAGGGGAAACACTTGGACAAACAGTATGCTTGGAAACAATCCAACTAAAAACTTTGAGGCATGTTCCTGACCCAAATAGGAACATATCCTATTGTCGTTTTGCCCCAGTTTTGCTTGATTTGTAATATCTAAAGAGTTGAAGTTTTGAGCAAATTGCAGTTTTACTTATACCAACCCAGAATGTAAATGTAATTTGACAATTTATAAATTAGACAGCTCTAGTATATATGAAAGGCACAAAGCACAGGATCTTAGAGACTATTTAAAACAAACCAGGATTGAATCTAGCATAATACATTGAACCTATTAGGCATTTAGTAAACGTTTGCTATATTTAACTGAATGAAATCGTAAAACCACCTTCTCTCTTTATATCTTGCTAAAAAATCTTTAATGGTTTCCTATTAATAAGAAATCCAAGTTCAGGAGCGCCTGGGTGGCTCAGTTGGTTAAGCAGCTGCCGTCAGCTCAGGTCATGATCTCTGTCCTGAGACGGAACCCCACACTGGGGGGTTGGTCCCTGTTCAGCAGTGAGTCTGCTTCTTCTTCTCCCTCTGCCTGTTTCCCCTGTTTGTATATTCTCTCTCTCTCTGAAATAAATAAAAATCTTAAGAAAGAAATAAAGAGAGATGAAGAGAGAGAGAAAGAAAGAAAGAAAGAAAGAGAAATCAATCAATCCAAGTTCAAAGTTCTCTTCCCATTCCATACCTAGCAGTAGTCACTGGCTTTATTTCATACTGCCTACTGGCATGCCTCCTTCACCATGGCCAAACAGATACAGTCTTTCAAGCCCTTGACTAGCCATACTACAAGAGGAACACTCCCCCTTCAACTTACCCAAACACTTCACATCCTTCCATTTACAGCATGGATTCCACAACCTCTACTTACTCTGCCTTGATACTCTAGCTCCAATGTACTTATTCCCACTCTTCTCTTTTGGCTTTCCCTCTCGTTTGACTCTTATCATGTGTACTTATTGGTTTCTTCAATATTCAGGTTTTCCAGGGTTTTTTTCCTCCCTCAGCCAGATTATTAACTCTTAAAATTGAGGAGCTCCTATCTCTTATCTTTTTATATATTCCACATTTTTTTATGGGTTCTTAACCTAGAAGCTGTCTTAATAGTCTGTGGATAGAATTGTATTTCAGTGTGATAGATTTCTTTGCAATGCTGTATTATTTATTTCCAAACTCTTTCATGGATGTAGAACGTGCATCCGTAAAAAATGCACAAACCATAAATGTACAGCTTGGTAATTTTTTAAAAGGTGAGTGTAACTATGTAATTAGCATCCAGAACAAGAAACAAAAGTCTTGCCTGCACTCCAGAAGGGCCCCTCATGCCTGCTTCCAATAGGAACACCCAAGGGTAAAACTTATCCTGACTTTTGACACCATAAGTTAGTTTTGCCTGTTCTTGAACTTTAAATGATAGGAATCACTTTTATGTGTTTTAGTTTATGCACTGAAAAACATTATCCTGAGAAGCTGCCCAAAGCCTTTGCCAGACTGCCAAAAGAGACCATGGTGCGCATGCATGCACACACGCGCACACACACACACACACGCACGCACGCACACGCACACACACGCACAATTGCAGAACCTCTGGACACACTTTTGGCCTTCCTAGCTCTAGAATTTCTGAGAGTCTGATCTTTACATAAAATGAGGGAAAATTTGCAGAACTAATTGCAAAAATAAAGTGACTCAGAATCTGATAATGCCTAAAATAGATGGGCAGGGCCTAAGGTCTGCAAAGATTGATTCATCGTTAAGTTAGTTCTTGCTGCAAGGGCAGGGTGAGGAGAGTACTTTTTGACTGAGCAAAATGAGCTTTATTTAACTATTTTATCATATATTGCTCATGGCTTTTTGTGTTTTTCTCTTTCAAAAGAATTTTAAAAATAGTCACATGTTTTGTGGCTATTCCCTCTGAGCCCAAGGTCTTCCATGTAAAAGGAACTCAATAATTATCTGATTATTCATTTTGTGTTCCAGTTGGCCATATTGAAACAAAATGTCAGCCAATTAAACTTTTCAAAAAGATACAACTTGTCTAATTGGCAGGGTTTTTTTTTTTTAATTCCTCAAAAATTTCATTGATTTGACACAGAGAGCACAAGCAGGGGGAGCAGCAGAGGGAGAGGGAGAAGCAGGCTCTCTGCTGAGCAGGGAGCCTGATGCAGGGCTTGATCCCAGGTCCCTGGGGTCATGATCTGAGCCCAAGGTAGCCACTTAACCAAATGAGCCACCCAGGCATCCTGGCAATTTTTTGTTTTGGTTTTGGTTTAAAAAAAAAAATTCAGTGAAATTTGTTTGCTTGGTGTCAGTTGTGAGGAAACACATTTGCACTGAGATGGACCTCCAAGTATAAGCAGAGACTAATTTACCTGATCAGGAAAAGCTGGAAATGAGCATCGGGTCCCTGCAATGTCTTTGCAACATGAATACATCATTGTACCTACCACGTGTTTTTGCTTAAGGAGTTAGATGACTCCTATCTGCATGTTCTTTTTGCCAAGCATTTTCATTGTCTTGAACATCTTCCACATATTCAACGCCATTGTTTAGAGTGTTTACTACGCACACAGCACTGCATTCAGGGGCTCCGGCAGATGAAACAGATATAGAATAGGCTGACCCCAGTCATCCAGTAATTTAATAACTAGTTTGAGAAACAAGATATAATTTAAAAAAAAGCTAAAGAGGGTGCCTGGGTGGCTCAGTGGGTTAAGCCGCTGCCTTCGGCTCAGGTCATGATCTCAGGGTCCTGGGATCGAGTCCCACATCAGGCTCTCTGCTCAGCAGGGAGTCTGCTTCCCTCTCTCTCTCTGCCTGCCTATTTGTGATCTCTCTCTGTAAAATAAATAAATAGAATTAAAAAAAATTAAAAAAAGCTAAAGAAATGTACAAGGCTGACTACATTTAAGCTCCAACAATAAATGACAAGAAAATGGTTGAATGTTAAGTATTAACCTCTTGTGGGAGGTTGGAAAAGATCTCAAAGAAGAGATAATCACCACTGTGGCTGTTTCAGACCTTCTCTATAGGAGAGGTGGAGGGGCTAGCTGTCTGACTAGAGGGAGGGCTAAAGGACGTGGACTGAAGCTCTGTTTACATTAGCAACCACGTTATTCTTATGTGGACCATAGGTTTATTTGTGATATACCTTGAAGAATAGACGGAGTCTGGCTTAGTGAAGGAGAGAGTCTCTTGGTTGAGGATTCAGAATCTGCTAGGTGTACAACTACCTCTGTGGAAAATATAATGTAGAAAACAGTGTGTCTATTCTCAAGAAAGTTGCAACATTTATGAAGAGGCATGACATACATACATAGGAAGTCATCGAGAATAGAAGGAATTTTAAAATAAACGCCAAGTTCGGGCAGTAAGTGATCAAAAGGGAAAGCCCCCAGCATTTGCCTTGCTGGTCAGGGAAGGCTTCCTGGATCCAGTGGAACTTGAGCTAGGCCTTGAAATAGACATGGAAATTGGATAGGCAGAAGAGGGAACCCAGGCCAAATTACCTTGATTGTCTTCTCTGACTTCTCAGTCAGCACTGAACTCTCTTCCCCGTGACTCACCTTCTGAATGACATCATTTTCTAAATTTTAAGTGAATAGTGCCTTGAATTGTTTTTGAAGCCTGAGCCTTATTGCCCCCAAACAGCTTGAATACTGATTTAGCATTGGGAGGTAGTGCTAGATCATACTTCTCTGTCTTGAAAGAGTTAACAGGGCTCCTATAGGTATCTCCCTGCCAGGAGTTCAGGCACTGGGCCACAGACTTTAGATAAGAAAAATGCCTTTGTGCTGGAGTGCACTTTACTAAGAGAGAGCACCTCTATCCCGACACATTTGATGAATTCACACCATTTGGGAAATCCCAAGCCGGGTCACAGACATTAAGATGAGCAAAGAAAAAGCTCCGTTCACCTTCTTCATTCCAATGCTGTGAACTCATTCTTGGGAGGCCTTGAGAAGGGAGGGTGGAAAGAGTAGGAGGAGGAGGAGAGGTAGGGGATACAGAGTTTCTGACCTGAATTCCACAACAGAGGAATGTGTGAACATTGAGAGCACAGGTACAGGCTAGTGCACACACATACCTTGGGAAAGCAGTTTTTACCCAACTCCCATTACTCTGCAGACAGTTGACAGTTTGCTCTCAACCATTAATACTGTTTTCTGCTTTTCCCCCAGAGTTTGGGGGAATGAGTGAGGGGTGCTATGAAAAGGAAGGAGAGAGAAATAATATTTTTAAAAGATCTTATTTATTTATTTGAGAGAGAGAGAGAGAGAGCATGAGTTGGAGGGTGGAGGGGCAGAAGGAAAAGGAGAAGCAGATTCTCCCACTGAGCAAGGAGAGAGAGGAAGGGAAGCAGGTCTCTGGCTGAGCAAGGAGCCCGGTGGAGCACTTGATCCCAGAGCCCTGGGATCATGACCTGAGCCAAAGGCAGATGCTTAACCAACTGAGCCACCCAGGTACCTGAGAAATAACATTTAAAAACAGTTATAAGTATCTCTAGAATGAAAATGTGAATGGTTTAAGGCTAGTTAAAGCTGTCCTGGATCCACCATGTTTAAATGAGGAATACAAGGCACATGGCTAGTGTCTGTTCTGATTCATCATAAAACCACAAGAAGGTTAACTGGGAGAGAAAATGAGGTCAACCCCTCTTCTTATGAAATCCTGTTTTGAACTGTACCAGTGAGGGACTCTTGGGTCAGGAGTTAGGTTTAGAAAATGCCAAGTGTCTGCTGGTGCAAGCATAGTCCATTTGTTCATGTTGCTATGCAAACTGTAAGGGTAAATGCAAAATATAATTCAGGGCACATAAAAAAGGTAAAGGAATTGCACAAAGTGCTTAGTCAGACCAACAGGATGAACTGATGTCAAGTCACTTCTATTTTATCAGATTGAGTGCTTTCTAGATATCGGGTTAAGGAAGAATGTAAGATACAGTTATAGTACCTGCTGATTGTGATTTTTTCCCTTCCAGAGTATTTCTATTTGTGAATGAATACTGTCAGGGGGGCTTTTGCTCCTCACATAAAGATTGATTCTTTTAGCTGAGGGGCCACATTTCCTAGTGCACACAGGATCTGCTGCCACAGAGAACAGTATCCCTCATTCCAAAAGGATGTTCTTCCCACTTTGAATTGTGAGTCAGAATCTGATGTTCCAGATGTAGCATATGGAAGGCCAGGCAGTAACACATGGTTAGACTTTGACGAAAGAGTTGTTTGTAAACTTTGCTAGTAAAGGGTACATTTGTCCTTAATTTTTTCCATAATGCATTAATAGACAAAGACAAGTGATGATAAATTGGATGATGTTGAAGTGGGATGGTGATAATATTAATATAAAAAAAATTTCAGGGCACCGGGCTGGTGCAGTCAGTTAAGTGTCTGACTCGTGGTTACAGTTCAGGTCATGATCTCAGGGTCCTGGGAATGAGCCCTGTGTTGGATTCCATGTTCAGCGTGGAGTCTGCTTGAGATTCTCTCTCCCTCTCCCTCTGCCCCTCCCACTCATGCACTCTCTTGCTCTCTCTACTATCTCATACTCACTGGAATGGCTGTAACCAAAAAGTCAAAGTGCTGACAAGGATGTGAGTATTGAAACCTTCAAAAATAAATCTTTTTTAAAAACAAGTTTCACTCAATAATCTGCATAAATATACCTTTCTAAATGAAACACTTTTTTAAAGATTTTTATTTATTTATTTCACAGAGAGAGACACACTGAGAGAGGGAACACGAACAAGGGGAATGGGAGAGGGAGAAGCAGGCTTCCCGCTGAGCAGGGAGCCCGATGCAGAGCTCAATCCCAGGACCATGAGACCATGACCTGAGCCGAAGGCAGACGCTTAATGACTGAACCACCCAGGTGCCCCAAGAAAACACTTTTCTAAAGAAAGTGGTATTTAGCAACATAGAACCCCAGAACCTGTATTCATACATGGATTATTTTTAGTGTCACTTTTTTGAGAAATAACACATTCAATAAAGTATAAAAATCTTAATTTTTCAGTTCAATATATAAAACAACCACCTAGATGAAAATATAGAACATTTCTAAAATTGCACAGGACTTGTTTCTATTTAACTGTTCTCAAATTTCATAAAAATGGAATCATACAGTGTGTACTCTTTTATGTCTTGCTTTTGGTCTCATAAGGTCTGTGAGATTCATTCATATTATTATAAGTAGCTTTTTTTTTTAAAGATTTATTTATTTGTTTGACAGAGAGAGATTACAAGTAGGCAGAGAGGCAGGCAGAGAGAGGGAGGAAGAAGCAGGCTCCCTGCTGAGCAGAGAGCCCGATGCGGGACTCGATCCCAAGACCCTGAGATCATGACCTGAGCCGAAGGCAGCGGCTTAACCCACTGAGCCACCCAGGAGCCCCTGTAAGTAGCTTTTACTGCTAATTTTAATGCTCATCAATCTGTGAATAATTCAGTGATTTTATAAGTAGATAATGAATATCTTTTATATTCCAGGCATTATGCTAGATGCTAGAAATCCATAGCCCAGATATATGTGGTCCCTGCCTGCCTTCAAGGAACTCACAGTTTTAGTGGGTAAGATGGACAGTTTAAAAATGATAATATAGCCACACTGGCTTTCTTGTGATTAGTATTTGCAAGGGAGACCTTTCCCATCCTTTTACTTTCAACTGACCTATGTCTTTATAGTTGCTTGGTAACAGTTTTATTGAGTTATGATTCACACTTATTTAAAGTGTGCAATTAACTGGCATTTAGTATATCCACAAATACATGCAACCACCACCACAGTCAAGTTTGAAACACCTTCATCTCAAAAAATAATCCCGTGTCCATTAGGAAGCCCCTCCCTATAACCTCATCTGCCCAAATTCAAAGCAACTACTAATCTACACTGTCTCTTGAAATTTGCCTGTGCTGGACATTTCATATAAATGGAATCATACAGAATACGGTGTTTTTAATTAGGTTCTTTACCTTAGCATAAATATTTTCAAACTTCATTGATTTGTAGCATGAATTAGTACTTCATTTCTTTAAGGATTGAATAATATAACATCATGTAGATATACCACATTTGGTAACCCATTTGTCCGTTTAAAGACATTTAGATTTTTTCCACTTTTTGACTATTATGAACAATGTCGCTGTGGACATTCACATATAAGTTTTTGTGGGGACATATGTTTGCCTATGTCTTGAGCATCTACATAGAAAGAAAATCAGTGGGTCAGATGATAACTCTATGTAAACTTTTTAAGGAACTAGAAAGACTCTTTTCCAAAGTGGCCACACCATTTTACATTCCTGCCAGCAATATATGAAGGTTTCAATTCTCACATACTTGTCAGTACTTGTTATTATTAGACTTTTTGATTTTAGCCATTCCAGTAAGTATGAGATAGTATCTCATTGTGGTTTTGATTTACATTTCCCTAATACCAAATGACATTGAGCATATTTCTATGTGCTTATTAGCCATTTATATATTTCCTTTGAAGAAATGTCTATTCAGATCATTTGTCCATTTATGATTGAGTTATTTATTTTCTTATTATTAAGTTGTAAGTGTTCTTTACATATTCTAGATACAGGGACCTTATTAGATATATGATTTGCAAATATTTTCTCCCATTATCTGGGTTGTCTTTCAATTTCTTCATATTGTCCTTTGAGGCACTGAAGTTTTTAATTTTGACAAAGTCCACTCCATTTATTTTCCTTTGTTGCTCATTCTTTTGGAGTCATATATGAGGATCCACTGGCAAATCTGAAGATTTATCTGTTTTCCTCTGAGAGTTTTATAGTGTTAGCTCTTACAGTTAAGATTTTGATCCATTTATGGGTAAATTTTATATTTGGTGTGAGGTAAGGATCAAACTTAGTTCTTTTGCATGTGGATACCCAGTTGTCACAGCATCATTTGTTGAAAACACTTCCTTCTGCATTGAATGATCCTGACACCCTATCAAAAATAGACTCAGATGGGGGCGCCTGGGTGGCTCAGTGGGTTAAGCCGCTGCCTTTGGCTCAGGTCATGATCTCAGGGTCCTGGGATCGAGTCCCACATCGGGCTCTTTGCTCAGCAGGGCAACAGGGGGCCTGCTTCCCTTCCTCTCTCTGTGATCTCTTTCCTTCCTCTCTCCTACTGTGATCGCTCTCTGTCAAATAAATAAATAAAATCTTTAAAAAAAAATACTCAGATGAATAGGTTTGTTTCTGTAGTTTCAATTCTATTCCATTGATCTATATGTCTATCCTTATAACAATACTACACTGTCTTGATTACTGTTCTTTTGTGATAAGGTTTGATTGAAATCACGAAGTTTGAAACATTCAACTTTGATCTTATTTTTCTTTTTTTTTTTAAAGATTTTATTTATTTATTTGACAGAGAGAAATCACAAGTAGTCAGAGAGGCAGGCAGAGAGAGAGGAGGAAGCAGGCTCCCTGCCGAGCAGAGAGCCCGATGCGGGACTCGATCCCAGGACCCTGAGATCATGACCTGAGCAGAAGGCAGCGGCCTAATCCACTGAGCCACCCAGGCGCCCCTGATCTTATTTTTCAAAACTGTTTGGCTATTCTAAGATCCTTGCAATTCCATATGGATTTTAGAATCAGCTTGATATTTTCTACAAAGAAGCCAGCTGTGGGGGGCGCCTGGGTGGCTCAGTGAGTGGCTCAGTGGGTTAAAGCCTCTGCCTTCGGCTCAGGTTGTGATCTCAGGGTCCTGGGATTGAGCTCTGCATGGGACTCTCTGCTCAGCAGGGAGCCTGCTTCCTCCTCTCTCTCTGCCTGCCTCTGCCTACTTGTGATCTCTGTCTGTCAAATAAATAAATAAAATCTTAAAAAAAAAAAAGAAGCCAGCTGGGATTCTGGTGGAAATTGAATCGACTCTGTATATCAGTTTGGGGAGTATTACTATCTTAAAATATTAATATTGTCTTCTGATCATTGAACATAGATGTTTTCCCACATATTTAAATTAAAAACTTTTTTCAAATGTTTTATTGATTTCAGAGTATAAATTTTATACTTTTTTTATAAAATTACTTCCTATGTATTTTATTCTTTTTGATACTATTAGAAATAGAATTGCTTTCTTAATTTCACTTTCCACTTATTCATTGCCAGTATATAGAAATATAATTGGGTTTTGTGTATTGATCTTGTATCCTGCAACCTTGTTGGATTCTGTTAATTCTAGTAGCTTCTCTTTTACCAGTTTTTTTTTTTTTTAAGTAGCTTCCACACCCAATGTGGAGCCCAACATGAGGCTTGAACTCATGACCCCGAGATCAAGACCTGACCTGAGATCAAGACCTGAGCTCAAATCAAGAGTCAGACACAACCAACTGAGCCACCCAGATGCCCCCCCCCCCTTTTTTTAACTAGTTCTAATGGATTACTTGGGATTTTCTACATAAAAGACTATGTCATTTTTGAATAGAGATAATTTTCCTTTTTCTTTTCTAATGGGTATGACTTTGATTTCTTTTACTTACCTAATTGCTCTGGTTAGAATTTTCAGTACAGTGTTGTATAAAAGTGGTAAAAACAGACATCCTCGTCTTGCTTTTGATCGTAGGGGGAAAACCTTCAGTCTTTTCCCATTAAGTTTCATGTTAACTGTGTATTTGTTCCTAGATATCCTTCATTAGATTTAGAAAATTTTCTTTTATTCACCGTTTGTTGAGTGTTTTTATCATAAAAAGGTGTTGCATTTAATCAAATTCTTCTGGGTCTATTGAGATGATTGTGTGATATAGTATATTATATTAGTTTGTTTTCAGTTTTGTTTGCTTTTCCTCTTCTCATTCCTTAAAATATAAATTGAGATTATAGATTTGAGATCTTTCTTCTATCTTAATGTAAGCAGTTATAATTATTAATTTCTCTCTAAGCACTCTTTGAGCTGCATCCCATAAGTTTTGGTAAGTTTAGTCTTTATTTTCATTTATCTCAGAGTATTTTATGATCTCCTTTCTTATGTCTTCTTTGATCCATTGATTATTTAGGAGTGTGTGGTTCAATTTCCACATATTTGTGATTTTCCCAATTATTTTCCAGCTATTGTTTTCTAATTTTATTACATTGTAGTTGGAGAACATACACTGTATTATTTCTATTTAAAATTTACTGAGGTTTGTTTCATGGACTAACATATGATATGTCCTGGAAAATGTTCCATGCACACTAAAGAAGAATGTACATTTTGCTGTGGTTCAAAGAAGTATTCTGTAGATCTCTGTTAGGTCTATTTGGCTTACAGTGCTGTTCAAGTTCTCTATTTTCTTACTGATCTTCTGCCTACTTGTATCCATTATTTTTGTTACTTTTTAATTATTTACTTATTTATTTATTTGAGAGAAAGAGTAAGATTATGAGTGGGAGGAGCAGAGAGAGAGGGAGAGAGAATCCCAAACAGAGCGAGAATCCCTCGCTCCAGCCTGAGCGAGGAGGACAACACAGGGCTCAATATCACAACCCTGAGATCATGGCCTGAGCCAAAACCAAGAGTCAGATACTTAACTGACTGTGCCACCCAGGCACCCCTTGTATCCATTATTGGAAGTGAGGAGTTGAAGTCTGTAACTATTATTATTGAATTGTTTAATTCTCCATTTCTGTCAGGTTTTGCTTCATGTGTTTTGGTGCTCTGTTAAAAGCATATATGTTTATAATTGTTATAGCTTCCTGAATGGTTGATTCTTTTATCATTATAAAATCCTCCCTCTTTACCTCTAGTAGCACTGTTTGAGAGTTAATTTTATCTAATTTTCTTTTTATTTAAAGTATGGCTTTTTATACTAAAATTGTGACTCAGATGGGTCTTGCCTTTTATCCATTCTGACAATGTTTACTTTTAAATTGCGGTGTTTATTACATTTACTTTGAATGTAATAATTGTTATGGTTGAGTTTAAGACTACTTACTTGCTATTTGTTTTCTATTTGCTACCCTACCCCCATTCTTTGTTCCTTTGTTTCTCTAGTCCTGTCTTCTTCTGAATTAATCAAGAATGTTTTTAAAATTTTGTTTTGATTTCATTTTATCTCCTCACAATAGTCACTTCTTAGTTATGGCTCTTGGTTATTATGGGTTTTATTTTTATTTTTTTAAGATTTTATTTATTTGACAGAGAGAGAGACCAGAAAAGAGGGAACACAAGCAGTTGGAGTGTGAGAGGGAGAAGCAGGCTTCCCACTGAGTAGGGAGCAGAACACAGGGTCCGATCCCAGGACCCCAGGATCATGACCTGAGCTGAAGGCAAACGCTTAATGACTGAGCCACCCAGGCATCCCTGGTTATTATTGTTTTTAAGGGGGAAGTTGTCTGTAGTGCTTCTTTAGGGATTACAGTTCATCACAATATATATTTTCATGATTAAAGAGGTGTGGAATAATCTGGCATGTTTGGAAACTAAGATGTTCTTTGTAGCTGGATCTCAGAGATTAACATAGAGGTTAGCATAAACCATTAATCAGACTGGACGGATGATAATATTTCCATTTATCAAGTACTTATTATGTGACAGGCACTGTGCTAACTGTATTAAACACATTAAATCAAACCATTTAATCCTGACGACCACTTGATGGAGCATATATGAGAAAACTGAGGCTTGGTAAGCTTCCAACATTCATATCGCAGGTAAGAGAAGTTTCTGGGATTAAAACCCTGATGGACTAGTGGGGATAAAAGAGTAGTTATATATTATTGTTGGTGTGCATTTGAAAATTTCTAAGCATAGGGAAGATGTATTTTTAAAAAGATTTTATTTATTTGAGAGTGAAAGAGTGAGAGCATCAGCAGGGGTGAGCCCAATGTGGGGCTCAATTTCACAATACTGAGATCATGACCAGAGCTGAAATCAAGAGTCAGATCCTTAACCAACTGAGCCACCTAGGCATCCCCAAAATTGTATTTAAACAAAGTCACTCTGGCTGCTGATGGGAAATGGATTGGAGGATACCACACCTAGGGCTGAGAAACCGGCAAAGACACCACTGTTGCAACCTAGGTGGAAAATTATGAGGGCCTAAAATTAGACAAGAAGAATGGAGGTGAAAAGGAAAATTCACACTCAAAAGAAAAGGAGAAATCTGTGCACTAGAATCAACATGAGCTGGTATTGCATTAGTCATAATGAGAGAGAGAGAGAAAAGAGTAAAATCGAGAATGAGAAGGCCTTACTTTGTGCCTAATACTGTGCTAAACTGAGGAATAAGAAGTAATAGGGGAACCCTCCTACACTGTTGGTGGAAATGCAAGCTGGTGCAACCACTCTGGAAAACAGCATGGAGGTTCCTCAAAATGTTGAAAATAGAATTGCCCTATGACCCAGCAATTGCATTACTGGGTATTTACCCTAAAGATACAAATGTAGTGATCCAAAGGGGCACGTGCACCCGAATGTTTATAGCAGCAATGTCCACAATAGCCAAACTATGGAAAGAACCTAGATGTCCATTAACAGATGAATGGATAAAGAACACGTGGTATATATACACAATGGAATACTATGCAGCCATCAAAAGAAATGAAATCTTGCCATTTGCGACAACATGGATGGAACTAGAGTGTATCATGCTTAGCGAAATAAGTCAAGCGGAGAAAGACAGCTATCATATGATCTCCCTGATATGAGGAAGTGATGATGCAACATGGGGGCTTAAGTGGGTAGGAGAAGAATAAATGAAACAAGATGGGATTGGGAGGGAGACAAACCATAAGTGACTCTTAATCTCATAAAACAAACTGAGGGTTGCTGGGGGGAGGGGGTTGGGAGAAGGGGGGTGGGGTTATGGACATTGGGGAGGGTATGTGCTTTGGTGAGTGCTGTGAAGTGTGAAAACCTGGCGATTCACAGACCTGTACCCCTGGGGATAAAAATATATATTTATAAAAAATTAAAAATTTAAAAAAAAAAGAAAAGAAAAAAATTATACATTAAAAAAAGAAAAAAAGAAGTAATAATATCAATTTTTAATTGCAATATGATCAATGGCATATGCTGACATATATATGTTAGACTATATACCAGTGCTGTTGACATTAATAATATTATTGTTACTGTTGTTAATGATACTCTTGTTACCAATAGCTTTTTATTTTTTTTTAAAGATTTATTTATTTATTTGACAGAGAGAGATCACAAGTAGGCAGAGAGGTAGGCAGAGAGAGAGGAAGGGAAGCAGGCTCCCTGCTGAGCAGAGAGCCCGATGTGGGACTGGATCCCAGGACCCTGAGATCCTGACCTGAGCTGAAGGCAGCGGCTTAACCCACTGAGCCACCCAGGCGCCCCACCAATAGCTTTTTAAATGAATATGATAATGGCTAACATTTCCTAAGTGCTACTAGTGTGCTAGGTACTATTCTAATGGTTTTCTTTACATCTATTACCTCATTCATCCCCGTAGCAGTCTAAGAGTTAGGTACAGTATTCTCATTTTGCAGTCGTGGATGCTGGGGTATAGGGAGGTTAAGTAACTACCTAAAGTCACACAAGCTAGTAAATAGCACAGCTGACTCTGGCCTAAAGGTGTAGCTATCTTTTATTTGGTCTGTACAAATTTTTAAATTAATTTGTTTTGACATGTAAATGGAAAGACAATTCACACTTTTTAGAGGTACAGATTGTTCAGCTTCTTTTTAAAAACATGCTATAATCTAGCTACACTTGGCTTGCTTTCTCACATAGCAGCATTCAGCCGGACTTAGACCTCAATGCCCACCCAGCCTGCTTAACTCATTTATGTTACTTGACTCTTCCTCTGGGGAAATAGGTCATGAACCTTAAGGGGTAAGACCTCACCTACAGTTCTCAGGGAATTTTGGAGGTAGACAAACATGGATAAAACAAAAATTAAAAATACACTTTGAAATTTAATAATACACTCATGATTGAAGGTACAGCATTTTAAAGGGATAGTGATGAAGTGGGCATTTTCATAGTAAATCGCTTAAGTTGAAGAGTGGGTGAAAATAGAATCATAGGTGGGATTGATCTACCTTATAGAAAGTATGTCCCAGAAGTTGCAAGTAAGTGCTTTATATGCACATATCTCTTTGAAGCCTTTCAACAACCCTATGAAGTAGATGATTATTATCCTCTTTATATAGAGGAGTAATGCCAGTTTGGTGATTTGTTCAACGACACACAGTTACTTCATGACTCAAGAACCCTGAACTCCTGACTTCTTGTTCAGTGTCCTTCATAGTATAGTTTCAGAAAGAGTTGAGAATCTAGACAGTTTCCCCATTCTCTAAGGACAATTTGTAAACTGAAGAGGTACCAGTGTTGCAGAGAATTTGCAAGTAGGATTTGCCTCAGGTGTTCCAGATTGTCTCTAAATTTCTTTCTGGGAACTGTTGAATTAAAGATGAGACAGATATGCAGTGGTTAAAGAGATCCCAAGAGTTAATCAATACCACAGATTGTTCTGGATTGAAATTGATGTTATTGCCTTGTGGAAAAGTTCCTAGGCCCAATGTAGATCCAATCCTCTGTCCATTATAAAGTGCAGTAAATAACCTGTGGGCCAGTGGAGGCCTCACTCTTCACTCTGGCTAGTGCATGATTGATGTCTCCAGCTCTGAAGAAATCCAGTTTCCAAAAAGTGATTCAGTTCAACTTTTTTTCTTAAATGGCAGTTCAGCTATTATGCACTAGTTTGCTGAGAGAATCTCCTTAAGCTGTGGCAAGCAATTTATATAGAAAGAATATCAACAGTGGTCTTGATTCACAGAAGTAAAAAATAGCCTTTTTAAATTTAATCTCTGTTAATTAAATATATTAAGATATCCATTAGCTTGTGTTCTGGAAACAGACTTGTAGCATTATCTGATTAACTGAGTGTGAAGCAGAAACTTGTCACTGAAAAATTTCAATAATGCATAAAACCAGGAGATTCCAAGTTGAATCTTTATTGTGTTAGGTCAGTTAGTGGATTCTTGAGATCATTATCAAATATTGGTGGCAGAGGGATTTGTAAGACAGACCACCTGGTTAAGCCTTTTGAAGATCTCTGAAGAACTCTTGTTATGGACATTAATGAAGAGAGCGGTCAGGAGGGAAGTTTGCAGGTTACAGAGAAGACTCTGGGGTCTCCAACTCCTGGTGGGATGTCTTTCTTCATATATCATCCAGCCTTGAGAGCTTTTTAAAAATATTAATTTACTGCTTGACTTATTTCTCTAAGCATGATATAAAAAATTTAAATTAAAAAAATATATTAATTTACTATAAATGTGATATGGCGACTAGTATTTTTTCACTTGTAAGTGCTATAATATTACTAGTGTGTCTCCATCAGCTGTGAGGTGTACTTTAGTAACATACTAAAAATAACATACTAAAATCTGTGATTTTCTAATAAACCAGACTCAAGGCTATCCCTTGTATCAGTCAATATCTCAACAGAAAGCATACTCAGAAGTGTGGGCATTCACCCTGGACACAAAATGTAATAGAAAAAGCTAGAAAGTCTATATGGAGAACCTAGCAGAATATCCAGCACAATATATTAGGCCAATTGCCGTCACAACAACAACAATTATAGGGGCTTAACATAATAAAGGTCCATGGAGGAAACAAGTGCCTCTGTTCCAGGCAGTCATTCAGGGACCCAAGCACCTTTCATCACGTTTGTCCCATGGCCTAAAGCAGAGGTCAGAAATCTTTTCTGTAAGGGACTACATAGTGAACAATTCAGGCTTGGAGGCCATTGAGTCACTGTTGTAACTACCCAGCTCTGCTGTTGTAACTTGAAAGAAGCCATAGATAAGACTTAAATGAACAGGTGTGGCTGAGTTCCAAGAAAATCTGATTTACAATAATAGGCAGGAGTTGGACTTGACCCCTGGACCACAGTTTGCCAAGCTCTTCCATGACAGTCTTCCTTGGAACCCTCTGTATCTGAGGAGAAATAAGAAGAGAGTATGCGGAGGATTGCATGAGATGTTTTTGATTCACATTCAGAAGTGGCACATAAGAATTCTATCCACATTCCATAAGGCTAGAACTCAGTCATGTGGCTGCACCTAACTTCAAGTGAGGCTGGGGAATGTAATCTAACTATGTGTCTGGAAAGAAAAGGAAAAACTTTGGTAAACATCTAGCCAATCTCTACCACTTATGACTTCAAACATTGTTCTAAACCAATATTTCTCAAAGGGTATTCCATAAATGCAACACATATACTGGAGAATTTCTTAAGCAAAAAAAAAAAAAAAAAAAAAATGAGTCTGAGGCCATATGAGATTAGGAAATCTATTTACTAGGGCCTCCCCCTGCATTGAGATTTACAATGCATATTAATGTATCAAAGGCTCAGAAAAGCCCTGTAGAATATCACGTTTTTAAAACTTTGGTAAGAGCTGCTTTATAATGCACACTCTCATTCTGAGTGTGAGATGAAAAGAGTAGGGTTACAGGTAATGCTAGGGGAATTATTTGTAATCCCAAATATACTCACAGGAATTCTTTATGTATGAAAACTTTAAAAATTAGCTGTAAAGCCAGTACATGCATAGTTAAAAGATAAAAGTACCATTCTTTCTAATACTTCCCCACCATCTGTGTCAATAACCTACTTATTTCAGTTTCTGTGTATTGTGCTTGTATGCCTATAGCTGTGTTCTGCTTCATGCCTCTGGTATGCTGTCATTCATGCCACCTTTACCTTCAGCTGTCCCACTGGAATATAAATTATGTGATTCCAAAGACATTTGTTTGTTTCATCTATCTCTGTGCTATCATCAATGCCTACAGGACTGCCTGACACATAGGTGTTCAGTAAATGTTGCATAAGTAAAATCTTGTACTACCCAGTAGACTAGATTTCCTCTTGGTACCCACAGCTAGATAAAGCCATGTATTTTTTTTTCTTTCTCTCTTTCCATCCAGTAGTCAATTCTAGTTCCAGGCATCCTCCAGTTAGGACAGGCCATTTAGGGTATCAAAGAAAATTTCTTTGATATTGCTCAGAGCGGTGGTTCACAAACCTGGATGATTTTAAAAATTAACTGAGGAGGTTTTAGAAGAATGGAGATTTCCAGGTCTCTGGAATCCACATTTCTAATGGTGGGATCAGGGACTTTGAAACTTAAAAAAAAAAAAAACAAAAAAAAACCCTCAATTATTACACTTCCAAATACACAAATATTTAACTAAAGGTTATTGAGTACCAACAGGGGACAAAATGAACTAAGTTCTTATTCCATGAGCTTGTATACCAGTGGGGGTGGAGGGAGTCAACAAGGAAAATAATTAACAAATAAATCTATAATGTGACAATTGGTATTCAGTCCTGTGAAGAAAAATAAAGAAGTCATGTGATGTAGAACGGTGGGAATGCATATAAAATTTGAAGTGGGGGGGACGCCTGGGTGGCTCAGTTGGTTGAGCAGCTGCCTTCGGCTCAGGTCATGATCCCAGCATCCTGGGATGGAGTCCCACATCAGGCTCCTTGCTTCGCAGGGAGCCTGCTTCTCCCTCTGACTCTGCCTGCCACTCTGTCTGCCTGTGTTCGCTCTCTCTCTCTCTGAAAAAAAAAAAAAATTTGAAGTGGGGTGGCCAATGAAGGGTGCTGGTTGTTTTCTGCTGTGCACCACCACTCCACACTACACCAGCTCATTCTTCACCCTTCTTTGTTTTGTCCTATGCCTATGGTAACTAGTCTCTAAGTTGACAAACACTGAGTCTCAACTCCTGCTATTCACAACCTTGTATGGTCATCTCTCACATAGACTCAGATTCTGTGTGATCAACAGAATATGGCAGAGGTAACAGTGTGTAATTTTTCCAGGCTAGGTTATAAAAGACATTGCAGCTTCCACCTCGACCTCTCGGACCCCTCACTCTGTGGGAATCCAGGTGCCATGTTACAAGGACAGTCAAGCAGTCCTGCCGAGAGGCCAGCATGGGGAAGAACTGAGGTCTCCTGCCATCAACCATCATCAGCAGATCAATGAAGTGGGAGAGCCACTTTGAAAGTGGATCCTCCACCTTTCAGATGAGTGCAGCCCCAAGCTGACATCTTTCCTTTTCCTAGTGGGAGACCCAGGGCCTGAACCACCAAGATAAACTGTTCCCAAATTCCTGACTCACAGAAACTCTAAAAGAAAATAAATATTTATTGTTTGAAAACAAACTCAAGTGACTCTGATACTTGGTTGGGTTTAGAAACCCCGGGATTTAAGATTTCTTCTAAGTCATTTTTCTTCATAAGCCATGACATCCAGTGAAAATTCACATGCATGACATATAGAAATTTTTAACAGTGGCTAGTTTGAGAAAGGTGACTGGAATGTGTCTGTGGGAAGGGTAGGAGATTTTATGTATTTTTTATTATTTTTTTAAGTAATCTCTACTCCCAATATGGGGCTTGAACTCAACTACCCCAATCAAGAGTCACATGTTCTACCAGCTGAGCCAGTCAGGCCCCTATATATTTTATATATGTATATAAAAATATGTATGTCTTTTATATATGTATATATATGCCCCAGGGTGCATGATTCCAACCCTACAAATATGAGGGTACTAAGTTAAGGATACTAGGAAACTCAGGCAACATGAACAATTCAGGGAGGAATGGAGGGATCCAGTTTTCATTATCAACAAGGCTACAAAGTGGTGATGGGATCTCTTCTGGACTTTCAGAGTATCCCGGACATAACTTTAGCTCTGAACAATGCTGATATTACAAGATTACATTCTGAAACCTAACCAACATGAGCTGTCTCCAAGGCCCAACTAGAGTACCCAGCATATAATAGTTGCTAATTAAAGCTTGCTGAAGTGAACTGCATAGAAGAGCCATTGAATTATGAGGACCAGAATACCAAGTTAGGGTCAGACCTGCCATGATGGTGATGTTGCAGTGAGTGTTAAATTCGAGTTGAATTAAACCTCTTTAAATGCTCCCCCTCTCAACTATTATTTAGATTTATCTGAGGAGTTGGAGCATTCTTGAGGCTGCAGGTGGGAAGCAAATGGTCCCCAAAGTGAGGACTGAGAAGGCTAGAAACCAAGTAGGGGCCTGACTGGATAACAAAAATTAGGGCTGGAGTACGTAAGGGAATCTATTCTATACCAGCACATGAAGAAGGGTATTAAAAGCAAGTTGTTTAGGGGCACCTGGGTGGCTCAGTGGGTTAAGCCTCTGCCTTCAGCTCAGGTCATGATTTCAGGCTCCTGAGATGGAGCCCCATATCAGGCTCTCTGCTCAGCAGGGAGCCTGCATCTCTTTCTCTCTCTCTCTGCCTACCTCTCTGCCTACTTGTGATCTCTCTCTGTCAAATAAATTTTAAAAAAATCTTTAAAAATCAGGTGGTTTGGGGCACCAGGTGGCTCAGTCCATTGAGCATCGGACTCTTGATTTCAGCTTGGTTGTGATCTTGGGGTCACGAGATTGAGTCCTGTGTCAGGCTCCATGCTCAGTGTAGCATCTGCTTGAGATTCTCTCTCTCTCTCTCCACCCAGTCTCTCAAATAATTAAATAAAATATTTGAAAATAATAAAAAAGCCCCAGGTATCAGTACCATTTTCTAAGAATCCCACATAATCATGTGAAGTTTCTCAACTCTCACTGATTCTGATTTTAAAATGTCTCTTCCCCAGGTAGCTCAGGGGAGAAACAAACAAACCAACCTTTGAGGATAATACTATTTTCTTTCATCTTCCAGTCAGGTGAGTCCAGATTCTTGAGATCAGCAATTCATAGTCCTTGAAATGTTAAGGAGAAGCTCACAAGGCATGTCAGATTAGTGGTGCTTACCAAAGCTTGTAACATCCACCCACACAGATGAGCAGCTGTCATTAAATACCAAATTTGGAGGGGAGGGAAAAAAAAAGCTTAATTCCTGAGACAAGCACCATCAAAATGATTGAAAAAGCTACAGTCCAAATCACTCAATTCTTAATCCCTAGGGATGCTCTTCCCCTACAACCTAGCTGAGTAAAGAAGGCACTTCCCCTGGAGATGGCAATTAGATTAGAAAGCCTAGAGCCTTCCCTTTGATTACTTAAAATGATACTAAGTCCTTGAGCTAACGTAGATGGATGGTAATGGTTTCCAGGGGACAGACAACTCAGAAAAGACAACTTCATTGCGCTTCCTTTCTAGTTTACTTACTTAACACTTTGGAAATACTTCTGTAAATTTTATTAAAGAGGCTGCAAGCCTTTTTAAAATGGATCAGAGAGCTCTCTCCTGATTTCAAATAGCAGAATGAAATTCTGCCGAGTGCTGATAATAATCCTTCTGTGTCATGGATGGTCCACCCTTACTCCCACCCTTATAGTGAGTATGAAGTTCTAATCAGTATAATGAATGAAGTAGTTATTAACGTCTCAAAAAAAAATGAAACTGCACTCTTTTGTGAATTATATTGGTAGATTCTTGCTCTTTTTTTTTTTTTTTTTTTGGTCAGACTGCTCGTCCAGGGACTTGGTGATTAAAAAAGGCAGAAGGTTATTTAACAAATGGACAAATGAGGGGGTTGTTTCTTTACTAAAGAATTCACTTGACACTGGGAACATTCTCTCTGCATTGAAATTAGGATTTGATTTATACCCCTTGGAAAATTACCTTTGAAGGCTAAAATGTGAGGCACACCTGTATTTCAGGGTTAATCCCATTAGTGGTTTACAAACAGCAAAACAAATGTGTAGAACAGCTGTTTCAGGTATGTATACCTTAGACCACTTTAGGCCCCTACAAATTACTTAGCCTGTCTTAACTGTCTCAGTTTCCCTGTTGTTTAGGTGCGATAACAACACTTTCCTACCTCAGAGAGGTGTTTTGAGAATTAAGCAGTTAGTGAGCTGCTTTAAAAATGAACTGCCATGTTTTTGTAATCTCTTTGCTTCTAGTCTGGCTCAGTTTGGACAACAGCTAAACATATATAATGTCGTAAATCTGCCATGTTGGGTTTTCATAGAACCCTACTCTCTTGAAAACAAACTTTGCTCAAAATATTTTCCCATTTCTCTGCCTTTGGTCTGTGTGGGCCTTGGGGTTAATTAGCATCCACAGGCTCTTATCTAAGCCTTTTTGGAAGGCTAATTAACTATTGTATACTTTGTCAAATTCTAATGAGAACTGATAAGGAGTCTTCTTACTCAGTTTTATTTTCTCTGGGGGAGGATATATTATTTTAGCGAATGTTTTTTTTTTTCCTCAAAGAGACAATATTTGTTAATTTAACTAATGTTTACTAAGCACCTTGAAGGCCTCTAGGGGGAATACAAAAGAATAAAAAAAAGAAATTTTTAAAAGAGATGATGAATCTGAGGAGATTAAGCTAGTTACAAAATAATAATAATAAAAAAAAACCCTGTGAGCCGCAAGCATTATGCATATGTGGGAAGGGACACTCCAGCAAATGAGCATTGAAGTGGGCTTAAGGTGACAGGCTTGACTGATGTAGAGGCCTTGCTTTGGATAGTAATGAACAAGATGAAATTCATGGGATGGACTTGGGGAGGGAGATATAATGGGCTTAATCAGGGAAAGAGAGCTTAATCAAAGAAGAGGGTGGGGAAGCAGGGAGAGGGAGGCTGTAGGAGGAAACAAAGTGCCGGCCTGGGATTCAGGAGACCAGAGTTGAGCCCTGATTTGAGCTTCACCATTCTGTAGCTCTTTGACCTTTGGCTTGTCACTTCCCCTCCCAGAACTTTAGGTCAGTGCCACCACAATACAGAGGTTGGAACTCCGTCAGGGACTCCCAACTAGGGCATTCAAGGATTTGGAAGCTTCTTCGAAAGAAGTGAGTTTTAAATTTTAAATCCAGTCAGGGGTTTGAGTTCACAATAGGTCTCCATAGGTCTCCATAGGTCTCACGGCTCAAGAGAGGCAAGATTATAGGTGAGATAAATGAAACTCCTGATGGCACCTCCATTAAAACCCAGGAGCAGAATAAGGAAAAGCCAGACACAGGCCCAAAACAAAACAAAACAAAAACAAAAAACACGTGAGGAGAAAATTTTGTATCAAATTCGTTCATCCAGTGGATTCTTTGCCAAGTAGTATCATGTAGTAGAAAGAACACACACTTTGGAGTTGAATACATATGGCCAAGGTTTGAACCCCAATTTATCCACTTAGTTGGGAATTCTGGCAAGTACCTTCTCCTCTCTAAGCCAGCGTTTTCTAATCATTAAATCGGAATAAGAATACTATCTACTTGGGGCACCTGGGTGGCTCAGTGGGTTAAAGCCTCTGGCTTCGGCTCAGGTCATGATCCCAGGGCCCTGGGATGGAGACACGCATCAGACTCTCTGCTCAGCAGGGAGCCTGCTTCTCTCTCTCTCTCTCTCTCTGCCTACTTGTGATCTCTCTGTCAAATAAATAAATAAAATCTTTTTTAAAAAGCATACTATCTACTTAATAGGGTTGTTTTGAAAACTAAGTTAGTTAATCTGAGCAAAACATGTTGCACCCACCTTGCTTTGCCATCAGTACTCAATAAATGGCAGGCTTTTATAGCTTCCAATTACTGGAGCCCTGGTTTGTCTTGACTGTTTTGCTAGACAAGTTAGATTACATAAAGGGGCCTCTTGAGCTCCTTCTTAGCTCCTTCCTTAGAGCTTTTATCATCTTTAAATTGAGGGCCTCCGTGTCAGCTTACACAACAGCCCCCTCCCCCAACACAATTGGACTCCCTCAGCTCCCCTGCCAGAAAACAAGTTTTGAGGCAACTCTGCTATTGCCTATTTGTTGGTATCTGGATCTGCCTGGTCCCAAATCTAGATGTAGAGAGTTGGACTTGTATCCTTGTTCTCCAAATGCCTGTGCGTATATCTGATGGAATTCCTATCAACGTAAAGAGTTTTCCCAGAATCCTGAGGAAGCTGTTTCCCATAGCCAGACAGCCTGACCACCCTTCCTCTCATTCACAGGGGCTTACTGGGGGCCTCTGCTAGGGTAAAGACTTCGGCTCTGTTACTCAGATATGTCAGGCAAAGATCTGTTTGGCGATTAGTTTTGATTAGATAGGAGCTCCACACAAAAGAGGGCTTGTGCGCTTATTGTCGTTACCCAGATTAAGGGAGCCAGGTACTGCTGTGGGAAGCTGCCTTATTGAAAAGAGAGGCCATTCTTTGATGTTGAGAGGCCCAGCCTTCCCCAATGAGAAAAAAAATGACTATTAGTTTCCTTGATTTTTGCAAAGCACTTGAAAAGCGCTTTAACCAACTCCCTAGCTCGGATAATGCCTGTCTGAGGGTGGGGGTCTAAGTCTGTGCAGAGGAGGCAAAGTGGAGATTTAGCATTATTTAACACATTTCCTATGATCTCAGAAGCTGCTCAACTGACATTTTTTTCTCCCACTGTTGTTCTCTCCCCCCCTTTCTTTTTTTTCCATCTTTTACAACTAAGGTTGTAGGCTCTTTTTCCCTGCCTCCCATGCTGGCCTTTCCCCCTCTCCCCCAAGTAGCACCTATGTCATGGTCTGCATTGATCTAACCGGTTCCTCTCCATAAGCACTCGCTCTTTTTTTTTTCGGCACACGCAACTCCTGTCACTGTACACACCCCGTGCACTCCCACAGCTCTTTTTCTCTATATACTTTGTTACTTCGGTGATTAGAAGAAGAGGAATTATGGGGCTGTTGGGTGACTCAGTCAGTTAGACATCTGCCTTCAGCTCATCTCATGATCCCAGGGTCCTGGAACCGAGCCCCAAGTCAGGCTCTCTGCTTGGCAGGCTAGTCTGCTTCTCCTTGTCCCTCTGCCTACCTCTCTCCCTCTCCCTCTACCTGCCTCTTCTCTCTCTCTCTTTCTCTGCCAAATAAATAAATTTTAAAAAATCTTAAAAAAAAAGAAGAGGAATTATATGTATCTTCCAAAAGTTATATAGGTTTGCCTTGGGGTACTGTATTGTGCTTAATATCAGAACAGGAATGTGTCCGATCTTGAAATGGCCACCTAAATAAATTCAGAAGACATGCTCTGAGGAAGACCTAAAAGCATGACACCTGAAAAGTGGCTCACTTTGCCTTCTCCTTTTTTTTTTTTTTTTTTTTTTTTTTTAAGGAGAAGCAGGCTTCCCATTGAGCAGGGAGCCTGATGTGGGGCTCGATCCCAGGACCCCAGGATCATGACCTGAGCTAAAGGCAGACACTTAACTGAGCCACCCAGGCGCCCCATCCGTTTTTTTTTGTTAAAGATTCTATTCACTTATCTGACAGACAGAGATCACAAGTAGGCAGAGAGGCAGGCAGAGAGAGAGGAGAAAGCAGGTTCTCCGTGGAGCAGAGAGCCAGATGCGGGGCTCAATCCCAGGACCCTGGGATCACGACCTGAGCGCTGCAGGCAGAGGCTTTTTTTTTTTAATTAAATTTATTTATTTTCAGCATAACAGAATTCGTTATTTTTCACCACACCCAGTGCTCCATGCAATACGTGCCCTCTATAATACCCACCACATGGTACCCTGACCTCCCCCCCCCGCCAATTCAAACCCCTCAGATTGTTTTTCAGAGGCTTTAACCCACCAAGACACCCAGGTGCCCCTTGCCTTTTCCCTTTTTTGTTCTCTGTTCAGCAGCTCTGGATAGCGTCAGCCTTAAACTGACTCTAAAGACAGGCTTGAGCAATATGGAGCTGTTCTCTCTTTCTCCCCACCAGTCCTGTTCTTCTCCCTCTCGTTTCATCATGCATAGAACAGGCTTGGCACTGCGTCTGGCACATAGGAGGTTCTCAGCCAATGGTAGCTAAACCAAACCCCTTTGGATCCCCTCTCCCTGCTTTATTTTTCTTTATAACGCTAGTCACCATTTGCCATATGGTGTATTTTAGTTAGTTTCTTTATTGTCTGGGCCCTTTCCCCTCTCCTCATCCCATACACACACACAATGTAGTCTGCACAGAGACAGGAATTCTGGAAGTTCACTGTGGTACCAGTACTCTTAGCTCTTAGGATTGTACCTGACACTTGGAAGTTGCTTAATAGCTATTTGTTGGATACGTTAAGTCGCTTTTGTCTGTCGGCTGTTCGCTGAGATATTTGATTAAGTGATTTCAGTGAGCTCACTTCTTCCCAGGGAGGAACCGCACCAGGCATCTCACTGTTGGTGACAACCAGACCTACAAGAAGGTGAGGAATTACCCACCTCAAACCCCGCAATTACAGTGACATTTCAAAGCTGTTGAGTCATCTAAAAGTGCATCGCATCGCCCTCAAGTGCAGGTTTTTTGTTATTGAGATGTCAAGCTCAATTGATAAAATGAGGGGTACCTTGGTGGCTCAGTCAGTTAAGTGTCCAACTCTTGGTATCTGGTCCAGTCACGGTCTCAGGGTCCTGAGACTGAGCTCTCTGTCGGACTCCATGCTGTGTGGAGCTTGCTTAAGATTCTGTCTCTCCCTCTGCCCCCTACCCTGCTCACATGAGAGCATGCCACCCCCCAAATTGATAAAACAACATTTCCCAAGAAAAGATAGATCTTTTCCTAGGGGATACGTGATTTGGGACAGATTTGGGGTCTAATGGAAACAATGGTCTAGAAATCTAAGAAGGCAATCACCTAAGCAAGGTCAGAAGCTCAGAGAAAGCTGAACTCTTAATTCAAATATGAGTGATTTCAGCTGCTCCTGCGGAAGGAGGGAGTGTTTTTCTTGTATAGAATCTCAAATCCTGCATCTGGCCTTACTACTCTGTCTCACTGTGCTTTGGCTCAAAGATGCTGCTCTGAATGGAAAACTTTCTCTTTGAACGGACTTTTGCTTGAAAACTTCCGTTCTGGTGAGGCCAAATGTTGAAATTTCACAGGCTTTCAGAGTATCTCAAGGTTAAAAGTTTGCAAGACTATTTAGTGCAATGGTCTTCAAACTGTACTTCATGAATTTAAGTGAGGTACAGTCTCTTTCTTTGGCAATTAAAATGTTGGCTATTGCCAAGCGTTGTTAAGAGTGTGGGAAAATGTTCACTCTCATACCTTGCTGGTGGGAGTGGAAACTGATGTAGACATTTTGTGGGGCAATTTGGCAACACATATCAAAAATTTAAATTCATGGGGCGCCTGGGTGGTGCAGTCAGTTAAATATCTGACTCTTGGTTTTAGCTCAGGTCATGATCTCAGTGTCCTGAGATTGAGCCCTGCACTGGGCTCCGTGCTCAGCGGAGTCTGCTGGAGATTCTTACTCCCTCTCCCTCTGCCCCTGCTGCTTTTGTGTTTGCTTTCTCTCTCTCAGATAAACAAATCTTTAAAAAATATTTAAATTCACATACTCTTTGACCCGTCAATTCCACTCAGATCATTTCACAAATACATCGTATTCATCAACTCCAAAATGCACACTTATTTTTCTAAAGGTTTTTTAAAAAAATATTTCATTTATTTATTTGTCAGAGAGAGGAAGAGAGAGAGAGAGAGCAAGAGCACACAAGCAGGGGGAGTGGCAGGGAGAGGGAGAAGCAGGCTTCCTGCTGAGCAGGGAGTCCAATGCAGGGTTTGATCCCAGGACTCTGGGATCATGACCTGAGCTGAAGGCAGACACTTAATAGACCGAGCCACCCAGGCACCCTTCCAAAATGCACATTTATCTTATAGATGTGGATTTCATGCACATTTTAATATCTCTGAAATTGGGGTGCATTTTTTAATTTAATATATTACTTTCCCATATTCACAAAAAGTTACTATGTGGATTTTATTTTTTTATTTTTTTTTAAAGATTTTATTTATTTATTTGTCAGAGAGAGAGAGAGAGAGCAAGAGTAAGCACAGGCAGAGTGGCAGGCAGAGTCAGAGGGAGAAGCAGGCTCCCTGCGGAGCAAGGAGCCTGATGTGGGACTCCATCCCAGGACGCTGGGATCATGACCTGAGCCGAAGGCAGCTGCTTAACCAACTGAGCCACCCAGGCGTCCCACTATATGGATTTTAATTGCAGTGTCACTTGTAATAGTAATACAGAGAAAATCATAAATGCCCACAGATAGGACACTGGTTCAGTAACTTGCATTCATCCCAAATAATGCCCTATGGAGCTACATAGAAGAATGAAATTGATCTATCTGTGATAATTTATAAAAAATGTCTGAGATATATAATTAAGTACAAAAATTAAGTAGAATTTAAATACATAATATTGGGTTGAGAAAAATCTCTTGTGCAAAAAACCTATTTAATAAGATCTGGTGTATATATATACATATATAAATATATGCATATATACATACATATGTATATATAAGTTCTGAAAAATACAAATGTTTTTCTGGTAGGATATGTATACAACTGTTATCAAAAATTTCTTGTTAGGGGCACCTGGGTGGCTCAGTAGGTTAAAGCCTCTGCCTTCAGCTCAGGTCATGATCCCAGGGTCCTGGGATTGAGCCCCGCATCAGGCTCTCTGCTCCGAGGGGAGCCTGCTTCCTCCTCTCTCTCTCTGCCTGCCTCTCTGCCTACTTGAGATCTCTCTCTGTCAAATAAATAAATAAAATATTTAAAAAAAATTTCTTCTTAGGTGAGACTTACTTTTCACTTTGTACTTTTTTGTACAGTTCAAATTTTTTTTACCATGTTCATATATTGCTTTTTTTTCTTAAAGACTAAATGAGGTTTCTGGGAAATGAATTATGGTCCTCTTTTTCCCTTTTTATACTTTTCTGTATTAAAAACACACAATAGCTCTTATTTTACAAAGGAAACCAATAAGACAGTCCCTGTCTCAGTAGAGTTCATAGTGTGATAAACCAGAGAACAGATGCTTTACTAGGTCCAATAATAGAGATTTGAACAAAGTCCTGGGTGGCGGGAAGCATGGAAGTGAGACTGTGTGACTGTCTCAGTGTCTGGATTCAGCATCTCCAGAGGCATCAGGGAAGTGTCATAAAAGAGGTGACATTTAAGCCAAGGCTTGTAGAGCAGAGGATATGTGGTGAGAAACATTCCAGAAAGAATAAGCAGCACATGTAAAGGCAAAGTGGTGTGGAAGGGCATTGCTCAGAGTGTGTCCGTGTGTAAGCCTCTGCTGGAAAGTGATGAGTAACAAAAACAGATGAATGCATAATTCATTGCATTAATGCAGTGTCTAGGTGTTGGACACTGAGCTAAGCACTTTCAGCTTTTTAACCTCCAATCCTTAGAAGAGTGTCCAAGAATCTGTGGCCTTGAGAACAGAAGGAGTGGTAAAAACAGCCCAAGGTTGCAACATGGACCAAGCTGGGTTTCAATTTAAGCAATTTAGTCTATCTGGTTCTTTTTTTTTTTTCTTGAGAGAGAGAGAGAGAAAGAGTGTATGCATGTGAGCTGGAGGGAGGGGCAGAGGGAGAGAGAGAATCTTAAGCAGGATCAATGCCCAATGAGGAGCCAGATCCCACCACTGTGAGATCATGACCTGAGCTGAAATTGGTTAAGCCTCTGACCCTTGGTTTCAGCTCAGGTCATGATCTCAGGGTTGTGAGATTAAACCCCATGTCTAGCTCCATGCTCGGCATGGAGTCTGCTTGAGATTCTCTCTCTCCCTTTAAAAAAAAGAGTTGGATGCTTAACCAGTTGAGCCATCCAGGTGCCCCTGATTCTTCCTTAAAGAGTTGTGATGAGGTTTTATAGAAGTTGTATATAATGTGCTTGGTGTATAGACAGAACACACATAAGTCATCTGCTATCAGTATTTTCATGCTTATCATTCCTTCCCTCCTACATCTAGCTTAGTGCTGCATATATACACTTGGAACTCAATGAACCCCTTGCTACAGAATGATTTGTGAGAGAGCTAGGTAAGGTGGGGCATGATATGACAGAGCTCTCCCTTCCTATTCCCCCCCACATCCAGTTCTTGGTACCACAGAGGTCAGAACATTTTTCCAAAGAGAACCTGATATATATTCTCTCTGAATACATAAGGAGGCAGAACTCTAGGAACTGGAACAAAACTGAGGGATTTGTCTTATCTCCCTGTGAAGCTGATTACTCCCAAGGCTTTTAGACTACATGGATGACAGAATAAAAGTAAAAGTGAAAAACTACCAACACAAATAAAATCTGAAGTAAAGTCCCTTAGTGTCAGTAAACAAGGCAGTGTAGTACCAACCCCAGGACTAAAGCAGGCAGAGCATCAAAGATGGTTGCCATGATGTTATGGGAATTGAAGGTTGAAATTCCCCACTTGGTCATTTATTAGTGGTGTGACCTTGCACATGCCATTTCCCCTCAAGGGAAATAGTCCTCTGTTCTCATCTATAAAATATACAGGAGTTGAGTTAGGGTTGGATTAGTTAGGTAAGGTCAACACACTGCAGCCAAATCCAGTCTGCCACCCATTTTTGTAAATAAAGTGTTATTGGAACACAGCTATACCTATTTGTGTTAAATATTGTCTATGATTGGGTTTGCACTACAACAGTGTTGAGTATTTTTGACAGAGACTATAAGGGCATACAAACCCAAAAGCATTTGCTATTTGGCCCTTTGCAGAAAAAGTTAGCTTACCACTGACTAATGTGCAAGATTTTTTCCATCTTTGACATTCTTTGATTATCTGTACTGCTAAAGGCTGGATGCATGAGACCATCCATGATCAGTAGTTTCACCTTGGGAGCCTTTAGGAAATTCGGGAATGTTTCAGAGCTTCCATCTATACATTTATTATAAATGCAGCAAAACTTTTTAAGCCATTTGCTGCTTCTTATGGACTGTGCTTGTTCTGGGGTGCAATGGGGAACTAAACCAGATATGATCCTGGCACTTGTGGAGCTTACAGTCTACTGAAGGAGATATTTTTTAATAGAACCTCATCATCCCTTTCATTTCGGAAGGCAAAGTCATCTAATTATTTCATAGTAGGTTGATGGCTAAACATGTTTACCTATGGGTTTATGAACACCTTTATTCATTCATTTATTAGTGTGCACATTCATTCATTCATCATATATTTATGAAGTTCTTACTATGTGCCCAGTGCTGGGCTGGGCTAGATGCTGAAATATACTAATGATGGACAGACGTACTTGTGGACTTCACATTCTATTGGTGGAGTCCTGTATTCCTCCCCAAATCACAAATAAATAGTTAATTATCAACTGTAGTAACTTCTGAAGGAAAGGAACATGATCATACAGCAGTATATAACAAAGCAACATGCTCTCGACTGGAGAGATTAGAAAATGATTTCAGAGGAAACATTTTGGCTAAAATCTGAAGGATGAGTAGGGTCAATAATCTACATAGTACTAGTGAGAACTGTTTCTTCTCTTTATTGATAGAAATGGAGTTTAGGGGTATCTAAAGCAGTAGTTTTCCAACTGCAGGTTGAATGAAACCCATTGTGTTTTGTTTTTTTAAATCAATTTTATGGATCCTGACCAGCGTTCGTTTCCCAGTACAATAGAACAGAATGAACAAGACAGGAGTAGAATAGAATAGAATGAAAATTTCCAGTTGCGTTATTGGAAATAATTGTTTTGTGAAACTATATAAAATGCATTTCCTTCTGTGACTCTCAGTCCAGAAAGTGATAATAACTGACCCAAATGATCGGCCTTGGCCATTTACAGTTGATGCTTGAAAAACATGGTGTTGAACTGCGTAGATGCACTTATATGCAATTGTTTTTTTACAATACAGTACTGTAAGTGTATCCTCTCTTATGATTTTGCAATATTTTCCTTTGGTTGGCTTACTTAATTATAAGAATACAGTATATAATACATCTAACATACAAAGTATTTGTTGACTTCTCATGTTACTGGTAAAACTTCCTATTAACAGTAGACTGTGATAGTTAAGTTTTGAGGGAGTCAAATTTATATGCAGATTTTCGATTTTGGCACCCCTAACTCCCCACATTGTTCAGTGGTCAACTGTACAATTACAATTTATTAGATAACACCTCTGTTCTCCAGTTTCCTGTCTTTAGAGACAGTGATATATGCTCTTTGGGTCTAAGTTTCCTTTCACATTCTTTTCAGACAAAGCATGAGTAAGTGGGAGATCACCAGCCACCATTTCCTAAGCACTTACTCTTCTTACTATGTGCTTGGTTGATGCACTGGGCTTGAGGCTGAAGTATATTAATGATGGATAGACGTACTCGGGGACTTCACATTCTATTGGGAAGATATATATTCATCCACAAATCACAAATAAATAGATAATTATTAACTGTAATAACTTCTGAAGAAAAGGGACATGATCATACAGCAACATATAATGGCAATCCTACGAGAGGTAAGATTCATCGTCCCCTTTTGAGATAATGATATATTTGAGGCTCAGAGGAGTTAAGGACCTAGCCCAAAGTCATACAGCCAGTAGTGGGGTTTTTTTTTTTTTTGCATTAATAATTAGTAAGAAGACAAACACAAATAACTTCAATTTGGTAGTCTGAACATTCAAAACACATGTTAGAAAATTCATGTAATTTGAAAAATTGTTTGAGAACCTGGTAGGTTTCTATCACCTGTTTGATAATACAAGTTATGTAGCTCTTTTGATTAAAGTTGTCTTCTCTCTCCTCCTTTCCCAAAAAAGTGTTTCATAATTTCCCGAGCCACTTACCTGGAATTTGGACCCACTTAATTCCAATGTGACAAAACTCGGTTCTCTGCAAGTGAAAAGAAAACATCAGAAAGTATGACAGTGATGGGCACACTATCAGTCCCCTTACCCTGCAAATCTCCAAAACAATCTCTAAAGAAGTGAAATTTGGGAAATAGTAGATTCCTGTAGGATCATAACAGGCAACAACAGAGTGAACACATCTCCTGGCTGGGAAAAACAAACAAAAGATGCATGGCAAGTGAAACCACAAGAGCAATGCCTCTGGGAGGAGAAGCTGATCTTATTAAGAGACTCAAAGGGGTTTCTTTTAAATTTCTCAAACAAAATAGAGTAGCAGGTGCCTCTCCATATTTTTACCTGGATAATTTCATTCTTCTTTAACATACAATAAGAAATAGGCAGAGAGAAATCCTTCAAAGACTAAATAGAAGGAAATTAATAGCCTTTTGGGTCAGAGAATTATAATTCTGAATGCAGATTCCCCTTCACTAGATAATGAGCTACAGTTAAAGAGAAGATTGGAATAATGTGAAGATAATTTCACAAGTGCCCCTTTTAGAACCCTCTGGTTTAAAGTGGCAATCTGCCCCAAGATATGACGAAAAATTACTTCGGACTGAGAGTCCTGAAAAACTTGGTATGGATACTGTCTCATCCCAAGTTTGGGTAACCATGGGAAAGTGCCCTCACCTCCCTGAGCCTCTGTTTCCTCGTCCTATAAAGTGGGAATGAAAACAAGCCAGCTGACCTAACGCTGTCGGGTGAGGATGTTCTTAGGATCAGATGATGATAACCCTTAGGAAAATGTGTTTTATGAACTGAACATGCCTACAACAATATATAGTGTGAAGATTGATACATCCAATACTTGCTTAAGTATTTAGAGTGGGGGGTGGCACCTGGGTGGCTCAGGTTAAGCGTCTGCCTTCAGCTCCGGTCATGATCCCAGAGTCCTGGGAGGGAGGCCCGTATCAGGCTCCCTGCTCAGCTGGGAGCCTGCTTTCTCCCCCTCTCTCTGACCCTCCTCCCAACTTGTGCTCTGTGTCTCAAATTAAACAAAAAAGAATTTACAATGAGGGGCCCCTGGGTGGCTCATTCAGGTAAGCCATCTGACTCTTGATTTCTGCTCAGGTCATGATCTCGGAGTCATGAGATGGAGCCCCGAGTCCGGCTCTGCACTCACATGGAGACTGCTTAAGATTCTCTCTCTCCCTCTCCCTCTGTCCCTCCCCATTTATAAAACAAAAAGAACTTACAATGAAAACTCCAAACCCCTAAGAAGAGTCTTTGGTGTGGCCAATAATCTGGCCCTGCCTGATCTCTCCAACCTCATCACGAATCATGCTTTTTATAAGACCTCTCTGCTCCATTTTTATGGTTCCATTTACTCTTCTGCAAACAAACCATTCATTTCCTCACTTCAGTTACTTTACTTTCCCCATTCTTCTTTCTTTCCCTCCTTTTTTTTAACCTAAAAAAAGCAGGTAGAAAACACAACTAGCTTAAGAAATGCCTCCTTCAAGAAAGCTTTCTCCATCCTCACTTCTTCTCAAAGTCTGGTGCTCACACCCACAGGGTCGACATCACCCAGGAGCCTGTGAGAAATGCAGATTTTCTGGCCCCTCCCGACCTGCTGAGTCAGTTTTTGCATTTTCACAAATTCCCCACTGCACATCAGAGTTTGAGAAGTGCTGTCCCACACAGCTCTAGCCTTCACTCCCTTCTCCCTTCCCTGAACCCCTAGAACACTTGGGCTTGTCTGCCTTGTTACTGAATTGCTTTCCAGTTAAACTGTTCAACTTTGACACTGTGAGTTCTTGGGGGACAGCTATATATTTCGTGATTTTGTATTTAGAAATCACTTGCTTTTCCTGCTTTTAATTGCACAGTTTATTGTGTGTTTGCCTCATATAAGCCACGGTGGGTACAAAAATGAGTAAGATGTTACTTATCCCTACTCTGAAGGAGCTCAAGGGCTAGCAAAGGAAGGGTTGAGGTTAGCCAAGACAGAGCCTCTGCTTTTGAGCCCAGTGGAAATAGATATACATAAGCAAATAACTTTAACAAACGTTTGTTAATGCTCTAATAGCGTTGCCAGAAGAATGCAGTTGAGTGAGTAATTTGGGAAATAAGGAGGTAGGAAAGGCTACAGAAAGAAATTAGGGTTAAATTCAGAAGTTAATTTTGAGCTGCTAGTGACACAGGGGGCTCATTCTCCCCTAGCAAAGAAAGAAATGGGGTGCCTGGGTGACTCAGTCAGTTAAGCATCTGCCTTTGGCTCAGATTATGATGCCAGGGTCCTGGGGTGGAGCCCCACATTAGGCTCCCTGCTCAGGGGGAAGCCTGCTTCTCCTTTTCCCACTTCCCTTGCTTGTGTTCCCTTTCTCTGTACTGTCATAGCATGAGTGAGTGCACCACACAAATGTGCGTACACACACACACACACACACACACGCATACACAATTACGTGGTATGATTCAGGAATAGCAAGTAGTCAGTTTTGGCTACATTATGTGGAAAATGTATGTGTGCTGGGGTAGGGGCAGAGAAGTTTGGATGGCTGGACACAAGGCTCAGAATGAGTCTGGAAGTCACAATACAAAAGTCCTATATTCATACTAAGGAACCTCAGGGTTTCCCCCCCCCTTTCATTATACAATGGTGATTTCTTAGTGATTTTCAGATATTATCTTGTAGCAGGTGCTCAATAAAACTTCCTTGAATTAATTGCAGAAGAAGAGAAAAGAGTCTCTTCAGGGGTATAGGCAAAGTGTCCCTTAATTTGCTCTGGATTTTGCCATCTTGATAAGAATCATCAAGACGCTGGTGGGGAAAGAAAATGTGCCTGACTGAAGAGACCTCCCTATCGGAAGAGCAAAGTCAAAGCACAGATCGAAAAGAACAAATTGATCTGAATAAAATGTGGGTTATTATGTCACTCAAACCCAGACAGAATGTCTGATGTAGACTGAAGAATGCTTCAAGGCCTCCCTTACCGATAGCAGGCATGCAGGTGTCTGGAAAGTGAAGGTACAAGTATGTGAGCTTGGTATTGAGATAAGCTTGCAGCTGTGAAAAGAAAGACCAGTGGTTTGGAGTCTGTATACCCAGCTTCCAAGCCTGGCTCTCCAACTTACTACTGGTGATTTTGCCACAAGTCAAGCCTGTGCTTGGGGGCTGAAAGTCAGCCCCTGCTACTTTCTGTTTTTATCACCTTCTTCCCTATTTGGGAAAGAACTTCCTGGATAGAACCAGTGGGGAAGCTGAGGTGTTACACTACTAATGGGCCACTGGCTTCCTTGCAGGAAGTTGCTTTACTGACTCAACTTCTGAGGACCCTCTGAAGGTACTTGGATCATCCCAGATGCAGAGATTTATGAAGGATTGCAGGATGTCAGTTGAGTCATGGAGTCAGACTTTTGAAGCTTAAAGGGAATAAAGGAAATATTGCCTTGGCCCACCAAACGCCCTCTACCATATGCCTAACAAGTAAGAATCTCAGTCTGTGCTTACACTTTTCCAATAGACCCATGTCATCTCCAGCCACCATGCCCTCCTGGGCTACAGTAGTTCTCGTCAGCCCTGCTGAGTTTGAGGAGGTTCACCCTCATTTTGAGCTTCTGTAATATCACATTATATAAGTAGAAATAAACATGGAGTAGTCTCTAAACCTGATGACCTTGGATTCTTCTGCAAAGTTTGAGGGCAGTTCTGGGCTGTGAGGTTGAACACAAAAGTAAGGCAACTGATTTGGCACATAAAGATGCAGGTGAAGGAACTAGAGCTGCGGCAACTGGAGAAGAGAAGACTTCTGGGAGAGGTTAGCTGTCTTTAAAAAATCTGGAAGGCTGTCATGGGGAAATGGATTCACCTTTTACTGTATTTCCCCAAGGACTAGAGCGAGGGTCAATAGGTCGTAGCTCCAGGAAATAAATTGCAGCTCAATCTGAAGAAAAGCTATCTAACCATCCAAGTTCTCTAAAAGTCTAATAGGGCCACCTTATGAAGGAAGGCCTTAAAAGTCATGGTGGTTATTGCAACGTTGGCTGAATTTCAGAAATAGGAAGGACATTGTAGAGGACATTCCATCATTGCATTAGGCCCCCTTGGCAGACCCTGACATGCCCTCAAGGAACCTTGGTATTCCATGGAGTTATTTGAAAACCATTGGTTCAGGTAGCCACTACAACCAGTTTATCCATGTGATAATGCATCAGTATACCTGGGGATTTTACCCATTTGTCCAAGTTCTACCCTCTTCATAACCTACTCCTTTTTTTTTTTTTTTTTTTTACTGATTTCTTAAACTTACTCTAAGTAGGGAGCTCCATGCTGCCTAGTAGATTGTATTTCTCAGGTTTCCAAATGGGGTCTTGAGCCAAATGACCTGTGACCACTCCACACAAAGCAGGTAAAAGAGTTACTAAAGTTATTGAAGTTATGTGGTACATTCTCTTCCACCACCCTGGCCCTACCTCCTTCTCCCCCTTTCTCTCTTTGACACACACACACACACACACACACACACATACCCCAATTTGATGAAATTGAGAACCACAAATGCAAAATGACTTGTCCAAGGTCACATAGCTACTGAACATTCATTAACATCCAGAAATGAAACCAGAACAACATGCTCTTAATTATTAACGGCATGGCTTGAATTTCTGAAGAGATTTTAAAACCCTTCTTCTCCTTTGGTGTACTCCTACTAAATATTTATTGAATTAATTATTTGGAAGTCTATGTCAGTAAAGCAAATCTGTGGTTTAAAAATATAAAACCATATCTGATGGTATTTTAGACTTCTTTTATCTCAAATCAGTGAGGCTTCCCTAGCCTCTGAAGCTGCCTGTTAATCCATGAGACTTAGATGACTCTGGACATGCCTGTTGCTCCCAGACTCTCTCCTGTGAAAAGATTCTGGGATGTTCTTTATGCATGCTGTCCAGGTTTTATGACTTGGAAGTTCCATCGGGCTTCCTTTAAAATCCCTTGGCTAAAATTGAATGCTGTCCCAGGAATGACTTAGTGCCCTGAGCCTGGGAGAGAGGGCTTCCTCTCTTGGATGGCTGAGTAGCTCCTTTAATCTATTTACCGCAAGTGTTCATTGCTCTGGGGCTCTGGGATTCTTCAGGATGAAAGCCCTCTATAAATATTTGTTATTGTTATGATAACCAGTATGGCTTCTTGAGTGAGATAAATTTGTCTTCTGGCTTCTGCTTCTCATAGCTTCCTTCCCTTTCCTTTTATTTCTCTCTCCAGATAATTTTTATGTTAGAGAAACAATCTATTTGTGCAGTTAATTAAGCTGAGTGCAGGGGGATAGGCATTAGTGACTTTTCAGGTTGTGAGTGCTAACGGTCAGAGAAAGGCATTGAAGCCGGGGGCTTCGTACCATAAATATATTATTTTAATCAACAGGAAGGCGAAAAAGATCTGAAAACAGAATTAAAAGTGATAGCAGAAAAATAATTGAATATCACATGGAGAGGTCATGGGGACTACTTTCTACAAAATTAAAAATGGTAAATCAATGTTTGCAATATCCTGTAGACTATCATCATAATAGTTCTGGCTTTGGGGTTGCTATAGGATAACAGGCATCCTGTTTGCTGGGGACACAAAACCTCCCTAGTCTGGCCTCAAACTAGTTTTCCAGGCGCATCCATTTCTTCTCTCTCCAATGACTCATTCTCATCCCTCATTGGTTATAAAGACCTCCCCCATTTCTTAAATCATGACCTGTGGTTCCTCAAGAATTCAGGTGTCAACTGCTTCATGAAACTCTCCTGACTATTCTTACCCCAAAATATCCATCTCTCTGCCCTCTCTGATGAAATCCTACAGGACTGTCTGCATTCTCACCTAGCACATTAGTTTAAAGCTACAAATTCTAGTAATCTTATATGTCCTTCTTGTCTCCCCAAATATTAGTGGTTCGTAAACTCCTGAGAGATGGAGCCCATTGCTGCCTTTTATGATATGTCCTTGTGTTCCCAACAGCACCATGTGCATAGTAGACACTATATTAATAACTTCACATTGAGGAGAGAGTCATAGTTGAACAGAGTAGAAAAGTGAGAGTCACAGTTGGATATTGGCATGAATGAAATGTTGTGGGGACCCTAGCAATTGAAATGAAAGAAAATGATAGATTTCTGGAGTTTGGGATTATTTAGCCATTGGGTAAGGGCATTCACTGGAGCCTTGACACCGAATGAAATATCTGGTTGCCTCAAACATGACTGACACAGCTGTTGGTGTGCTTAGAAATACTTCACTCTTGAAGTTAATGACTTTTGTCCAGCTGTGTCCAGTCTTCTAGCAGCTGCTTTGCATATAGCAGTACTGGATTTTATCTGTTGGCTCTACCCAAGTAAGATATGTATATGTGGCTTCTTAACTTTTTATTTCCTTAACTACCAATATGTTATGCAGGTGGTATTTTCCTGAAACCTGGACTTCCCAAAGGCAAATGATGACAGCCTCTGTCCTTTAACTTTCTTGAATGTGTGAACATTTGAAATAAATACTGTATGTTTGCTCACTCTTACCTACTCCCTATTATCTTGCATTCCATATTCATACATTTCTCCCACTTCGAGCCAAGAGCTTGTATCAAGTTCTGAAACACAGGAATGGGCACCTAGGAGGCACTTAATAAATTTTTCCAGGTTTGGCTGATTGATTTAATTAAAGATCTGATAAATAGAGTCTAAAGGCTAAACCATCTGTGTTTAATTTTAAGAAGAAATGCTCAGAGATAGACATGATCATGAATCTCCTGGTACAAGGTAGAGTATTAACAGGATAAGGCAGTCAGTTGTCCTCCGTTACCTTGGAAGACAGGAAAGTAGGAACAATTCTGCAATTGCAACTGGCCTGAGTTAGATGCAAAGGCAAACATTTGCAGAGCGGTTAAATACAAGGACTTTGGGATCAGACAGCTCTGGATTAGAAACCCACATCTGGTCACTTACTAGCTGTGTAGCCTTGGGTAATTTACTTCATTCTATGGCCCTCAATTTTCTCATTTCCAAAATGAGGATAGTGATATTCCCTACCTCATGGGGTTAGTTTGAGAATCAAATGAAATAATGCAGGAGATGTACACATTTTGTAGGAGGTGGGGAAAGAGCCTATAGAGAATGAAAGGCTGTGATACAGGAAAGGGAGGGAATTCCTGATGAGCCAGAACTTGGAGATAGCAATATCTTTTGACTATAGTGGATAGATCTACTTTCAGATGGTTTGGAGTTCTGTTCTGTCTTAAACCGTGTCAAACTATGTATCTCTAGCATGGATCCAATACCTAGGATTCTGAAGCTTTTTCCAGTTTGTGCCCTCTCCACGTGCCTGATCTAGAAATACCACCCTCTGAAAAGGATCTGGAGTCCCAGGTTTCCATTTCAGCTACTTAATTCCACCCATAGCTTACCTTATGCAGTGTTGCCAGCTCATAGAATTCAAAAGAAAGGGTTACTAAGGCAAGCCTTCTGCTCTATTACGTTTGCAGCTCCCACATCAAAAAGAGTATTGATTAAGTTCTATGATAACCAGAAGAATGGAAGATGAGACAATTTCTTGAAAGTGATCATCCATCAAACTTAGGTCTGCTTGTCAGGTAAAATATGGTGGTACCATATTGATCCTCAAAGGAATTTTTCCTGCTTTCTTTGTTACTTTACCTATGAATGCTTATGCTCCCATTCATCAAATGCCTACTCTATACCATGTGTATAGAACTGAAAATACAGAAATGAATAATATATTGAATTTGCTCTTGAGGGACTCATACTCTAGTAAGGGAGACAGATAAGAAGAGTGATGGTTTTAATGCAGAGTGCAAAGTGCTATGTATAGAGATGCTGTGGGCGTCTAGGGCACCCTAAATTGTGTGGGAGGTATCAGGCAAAACTTCTTGGGGAACCTGAGTACCAGTGATATTATATGGGAATAACCTTGTATATGCCTTCAATCATTTACAAGCCTTGGGACTTTAGCAATTCTTTGTAACAAATTATTTGGATATAGTCTACAAATGATATTAACAGACTGATGTGTTATGATGATTAAAAGTATATAAGATAGCTTTGTAGCTTTGGACCTTTCCAGTGCCTAGCTAAACCCTGTTCTGGACCATCTATACTTCATTGCCATGGTGAGTCTCTGAAAAGTTCCCAAAGAGAACTTGGCAAGTTGGAGTTACCAGGGGAAGGCAGAGAGGGAGAAAGAAAGAGAGGAAGAAAGAACACATTGCAAGGAGAAGTAAGAGTGTGTGCAAAAGGAAGGGGATGAAAGAGGGCAATTTTTAGCATAAAATGAGGTTAGTGGACGTGACCAGAGAAGGTGGTTGAGGCAGACATAGAGGGCTTTGCATGCCATGGAAGGAAGTTAGATTTCATCCTGTAATGAGAAACCACAGAAGTGGTTTTGCATGAGAGGGACCATCTATGGGTTGCGATTGTCCCATCTCAGTGGTTATTGAGTAGGAAAGCAGGCAAGGCGTACAAGTGGAATTTTTACCAGATTCCAGGTTGGAATGACTTTTGAGAGCCAAAGTTGCTATGCAGTCAAGTCATTTTCTAATGTCTCTACTGAGAAGTCACCCAGCTCTGGGTGCTGTGTATGAAGCAGCAAGTAGAGGAGTCCTTGCCTATCCATTGCAGATTTTTTGATCTTGTCTAGTCCCATATCCAATGTGTATCATGTTAAAACTATGCTGTATATCTTCTAGTTCTTTTTTTAAAAAAGACTTTATTTATTTATTTGAGAGAGAGAACCATAGAGAAAGCATGAACAGAGGGGAGAAGCAAAGGCAGAAGGAGAAGCAGGCTGCCCACTAGACAGGGACCTCAATGTGATGCTTGATCCCAGGATCATGACCTGAGCCAAAGGCAGACGCTTAACTGACTGAGCCACCCAGGCATCCCAATGTCTTCTAGTTCTAATATTCCTTTGGATCTTTTCCCAGTCCTATGTATTTGTGAGCTCTCTGCCCATTATTCACTGAATGAAGTATCTATACTTGTCTGTTTGTATATACGTATGTATGTTAAAAGATAATGCTAAAAACCACCTAAAAAGGAATAAAGGGCAGTCTAGAATGAGTGGTGTGGACAAAAAGTATTTAGAGTTTAAAATTCTTTTTTTTTCTCCTTAAAGGGAATTGAAAAGACTTTTCTGCCCTTTACTGTTATATCATGAGGACAATGAGTCAGCGTTTGCAGGCATTTTTCATTCTTTTTCCGATGAAAGGTGTTACTTCTGCTCTTATTATTTTAATAGATAAAGGGTTGCAGATGAAAATTTCCAGGGAAATGAAGAATGATAATTACACCCATGAACCAACTGTCTGTATTGATGACATGTTGCCAGCTTCTTCACACTTATCTCATTTAATCAGGCTGTTTTTCTTGGAGAGCTCTTTATGTAGGTGATGGATACTTAGATTTATGGTCATTGTTTATGAAAAGGGTGAATATTCCTACACCCTGGTATTTCCTGCCCCTTTTTCTGATGCTTCTAAACATTTTAGAGAAGTTTAAGTCTGGGTGCTAAAGCACAATTCCATAGATGAAAATTCCATGTTTCAAATCTGATTCAGTGTGGAAAGTGTTCTGTCACTGCTCCCATCTACCTGCTTCCTCAGTGCCCCACTACGAGGTTAGCTCTGTAACCACGTAGCTTGCTTTGTAAGACTTTTCAGTGAGCCTTATGCAAATTACAACCCTTAAGGACAGATTTTTGTATTGCTTGAACACTTCCCTGCTCTGTGGTTAAGATACGGACTTTGCAGCAAGATTGTGCAGCAAGATTTCAATCCTAGACCTACCATTCACTAGCTATTAACTTTGACTTAGTCTTCCAACCTCTCTTTGTCTCATTTTCTCCTTTTGAAAATTGGGGTTATTAATAATATGTACTTCTTGCAGTTGTGGTGAGAATGAAATGATTTTGATATGCAAAGCATTGAAACAGTGCCTGTCACATGGTTAACATTATTATTTGCTGTTGGAACTCTGAGTTTGCCGTTCCTTTTATCCATAACTTTCTTCCCTAAGAGATATACAGGGCTGACTCTTTTTTTTTTTTAAGATTTTATTTATTTATTTGACAGACAGAGATCACAAGTAGGCAGAGAGGCAGACAGAGAGAGAGAGAGGAGGAAGCAGGTGCCCTGCAGAGCAGAGAGCCCGATGTGGGGCTCGATCCCAGGACCCTGGGATCATGACCTGAGCCGAAGGCAGAGGCTTTAACCCACTGAGCCACCCAGGCGCCCCTACAGGGCTGACTCTTCACCATCATGCCAGTGTCTGCTCCAATGTCATCCCATGAGGATGTCCTCCCCGTGGGGCACCTGGGGGGCTCAGTCAGTTAAGCGTCTGCCTTCCCCTGAGGTCATGATCCTGGAGCCCCAGGATCAAGCCCCACACCCTGCTCCTTGCTCAGTGGGGAGTCTGCTTCTTTCTCTCAAATAAATAATTTTTTTTTTTTAAAGAAAGGATGTCTTCCCTGGATACCTAAAGTAGATCCCTCCCTGCCATGCTCTATCACATGGCTCCCTTCATTGTTTGTATCCAGTCTCTGAAATTATCTGCTTCCGTAATTTATGTATCGTCTGAGTACCCTTGCCAGAACATACGCTCCATGAGGCCAGGGACCTCGTCTACCTTGTTCACCAGTGTATCCATATAGTGATGCATAGCCCATGGGAGGGTTCAATTAATATATGTTGAATGAATAAACAAACATAGTCATTCTATTTTCTGAACCAAAAACAGGGGCATCTCTTTTATCAGAGAACCTTTATATGTGTGAACGTGTAAGAAATAGTATAAAGATACATCCTTTGGATCCTAAAACAATGAAGTGTCTCGCACATTTTTGATGGTTCAGGTAGGGCTAGGACAGAGAATATCACTAGCACTGGTGTCAAAAATCCAAGCATATGATCTCTAGCAATGTTAGTATCTCCTACAGTCATCCTTGCAAAATGGGTACCTAATGATATTGGTCACTTCCTCTTCTGTTCCCATGGGTCTCCCTGGATAGGTCTTGACATCTCAAAGGGTATGACCTTGCCATTTTTATGATAGTATCTCTAGAGTATTTAGCATGAGATTTGCACACAGCAGGAGCTCAATAATTGACCCCTCTACTGATGAACGTTCACTTTTTCTTCTGCATCACAACTTTGCATGTCAATGCGGCATGGAAAGAAAAGAGACCACTTGTATAGGAATTTCAAGAGTTGGGGTTTAGAATTGTGGCTTAAGGAGTGGTTTCACTTATTTGTGGAGCATAACAAATAGCATGGAGGACAAGGGAAGATGGAGAGGAGAAGGGAGTTGGGGGAAATTGGAAGGGGAGGTGAATGATGAGAGACTATGGACTCTGAAAAACAATCAGAGGGGTTTGAAGTGGCGGGGGGTGGGAGGTCAGGGTACCAGGTAGTGGGTATTATAGAGGGCACAGATTGCATGGAGCACTAGGTGTGGTGCAAAAATAATGAATACTGTTACGCTGAAAATAAATAAAAAACAAATTTAAAAAAACCACACACACACACACAAAGAAGTGGATACACTGACAACAGCCTACCTCTTAATAAAAGATTGTCTAACCCAGGCTCTAGAGACTTCTCAAAGAGACTATTGTTTGGTGATTTCAAGGTGGGCTCCCTCTCAGACTTTCAGGTTGCCATAGAGATGGCATGTTTTTCCTCCTAAATGATATTTGCTTGTAATCTCAGAAGTCTGTTTGGCAAATTAGCACAGGTGATTTGGGAGTTGGGGGAGAAGGTATGGCAGCTTTGAGGCCTTGCTACCCTATCAAAGGCCTAGTGTGTTAAATGAAGTGAAGAAAGAGAATCTGAAGACCATCCTATGAAAAAGGCTATTGTTGGAAAACCCTTCTTTTCCCTTTTGGTGAATGAGGAAGGATGAACAAGGGGAAAGAAGGAGGGGTTCTAGGTCACAGGGTTCAACACTCAGGGCCCCAATGTGCCTGTGAGAGCTGTTGCCACAGAACGTAGTATTTGGCGGGGGACATGTTGAGAAGTTTTTCTAGTCAGTGTCCTATAATAAAGCATTTGTAGGACTCTGCTAAGCAGTGAAGAATCATTTCATGGTGTTCACTGGTTTTATCGGAGTATATGCTCAGAGTTTATCTGAGTATATTTGTTTGCTTTGTTTTCAGTATATACTTCTTGAGGAAAGAGAATATCTTAACTCTTTTGGTATCCTTATTTTGTGTCCTCAGCAAGGTGATCTCTCTTTTTCCAACTCCCTGGAATTGTCTTTCTAAATCACTTCTCCAATAGCATCACTTTCTATCAAAACATTTAATGGCCTTGCCCTGCCAATAAAATAAAACCAAACCCTTGAGTCTGACACTAAGACCCTTTCAAGATCTCTCTTTCCAGCGTACTTTCCCACCACTTCCATAATATGCTGTAATCTCAGACATCCTGTAGTACTTACCTCACATTTCCCGGATATGCCCTGTGCTTTTTCAGTTGGATTTTTCCCACCGCCCCTTCTCCCACCACATGTTTGCTTATGCTGTTCCTTCCCTCTGGAATGCATCTCCCTAACCCTATAATCTCTAGCTAATGAAATTCTTCCCATCCTTTAAAGCTCTTTTAAATGCCCCCTCAGTGGGAAGTGATCTTTTGGTCTTATGCATTCTTCTAGCCTTTTCTCCTAATCTTCTTTTCATCCTCCTGAGGCTTAACACAAAGCCTCCATACAGGTACTCGAATATTCACGGAATCATACATGAACTGTAGGCTGATTCACATATATCCCAAAGCCATAGAGGCAAAACAGCAGCTGTCCAGCAAGGCTGGCCAAGAGGGATGCCATGTACTGAAGCTTGTTTTCTCATGGTCTCCCATGACAAAAAGAGGAGATGAAATTGGAGATTGTTTGGGAAGTGATAAGCAGACAAAGAGAAGTAGGCTCACTTGACTACAACTGGGAAGGACTTTCTGAGGAGACCTGGCTTGTCACTGCAGTGAAGAGTAAAACCCAGGCCTCAGGGGGAAGAACACTGGGATCTAGAAACATTGAAGACTGTGGCCTTATCTGGCCTTTCCTTTTTTTTAATTTTAAAGATTTTTGTTTATTTATTTGATGGACAGAAATCACAAGTAGGCAGAGAGGGAGGCAGGGCGGGGGGAAGCAGGCTCCCCGCTCAGCAGGGAGCCTGATGCAGGGCTCCATCCCAGGACCCTGAGATCATGACCCGAGCCGAAGGCAGAGGCTTAACCTACTGAGCCACCCAGGTGCCCCTTGCCTGGCTTTTATTTCTTGCCCCCATCACCCTGTGTAGCTCAGCCACCGTGTCAGAAAATTCAATGCCTTTATTATCACCTCTTCAACCAGTGGTGATGCCAAAGAGACTATATAATGGGATTCCAGAGGGATGGGATTGATAAGAGTAAAGAAAATTAATATGTATCCCCTTGATTAAGATTTTCTCACAAGGACCCCCAAGTTCTAGGAAGATCTTGGAAGATGGTAGGCAAGAGTTGCCTTATTTCGAAGCAGCATAGCATAAGGTAAGGCCAGTGACAGAGAATGTAAGTGCAGACCCCTCAGGGACCTTGGAAATTTGACTCTCTTACTTTACCTTAAAAATCAAGACCCATTTTGTAGCCTCATCCATAGTATAATTGGGTTTTCTGAGTACTTAAAATAATGTTTTGAATTGAAGTTGATCCTCCAAAGGTGTGTCCTAGGCTTATGCTGTGGTTTTCCAAGGACTACCCGGCCCACCACTGAAGATGACAGGATCTGGTCAACTCTTCTGTAGTGAGGAGTCAATGAGATAATGCATAGAAATCCCAGGGCCTACGTCTGTCAGATGCAGAGCAAGTACTCCCCACATGAGCCTCATCTGAGTTTAAGTCCTCTCGCGGTACCATGTTTTGCTCATTAAGCAATTAATATCTTCCTCAAAGTTTTGTGAGAAGTGTTCTGTGGGGCATGTACACAAAGCACATTGACTCCTTGCTTCCTGGTGAAGCAAAAGCCCACTCCTGAGGGGAGGGCTTTGCTGTTCGCTCCTTCCAGAGTAAAATGGTGGGTTGTATTCACATTAAATACATGTTCAGCATCTGCTTCTTATGGGTCTGGTGTGTCCCTTCTTTTCTAGCTGGAGATAGAGGAAGGAAAACAGAGGCAAGAGCCAAGCGAGGAGCATGTGTTCATGAGTGTGCTTGTGCACAAAGACACACACACACACACCCTTCATAAGAGCCTCACAAAAACTCTTCCCAGTGCCTGTGTTTACCTAAGTGCAAAGCATGGACTGTAGGCCAGAGCGTTCTGACCAAGATTCTTATGTACCTTGCCACAATGACGGGGGGAAAAGAGGTCTTATAATAGCATGGCAATTATCCAGGCAATTTGAAGAGGACATCTTATTTATCTGCCAGTATGCTCCCAGGCAGAAATGATGTCTGATTACAAGACTTGTGCGGCAACTTGTATAGATAGTTCGCTATCCTGCCTCCACACACCCATGGGGGTGTGTGTGTGTATAATTGATGTCATTTTTTCTCTGCCTGAAAAAATGCAGCTTTAGTGGTTTTTCTTTGCACACAACATCACTATTTATCCCGGTTGGAAATAACTTTATTTTGTTGTTCTTATTTTTCTCCCCTTCTTTCTGCCTCTCTCCAAGCAAAGCATCCTTTTGCATCCTGAAATTACCTCACTTTAAGTTCAAGATCTTATAGGAGTATTACCATCCAGCATCTGGCTCCAAGACAGACAGGTGCTTTAAAAGTAATCATAGGGGCACCTGGGTGGCTCAGTGGGTTAAAGCCTCTGCCTTCAGCTCAGGTCATGATCCCAGGTCCTGGGATTGAGCCCCACATCCGGCTCTCTGCTTGGCCAGGAGCCTGCTTCCTCCTCTCTCTCTCTGCCTACTTGTGATCTCTCTCTCTAAAAAAAAAAAAAAAAAAAAAGTAAATCATAACCACAGGTTCTGTTTGTTTGAGGGCTGGTTGTTAAGAGTCTTCCTAGCCACTCTTCCAAACACACTCACAGTCACTGACTTTTTTTTTTTAATATAATTTTTTATTTTTTATAAACATATATTATTATCCCCAGGGGTACAGGTCTGTGAATCACCAGGTTTACACACTTCACAGCACTCACCAAAACACATACCCTCCCCAATGTCCATAATCCCACCCCCTTCTCCCAAACCCCCTCCCCCCAGCAACCCTCAGTTTGTTTTGTGAGATTAAGGTACGAGAAGAATAAATGAAAGTCACTGACTTTTTAAAAGACTGCTTCTTTTTTCTGTTGAAAACTTAAATTTTCAAAATCTAATCGTACTCATTGCAGTCATTTATTTCTAAATTTAAAAAAAATCTGCAGATAAATATAAAGAAGAAAAGACCACCACCACCCACCCATCCCCACTGAAATAGCCACTCTTAACATTGACAACAGTGGCTATTATATCCTTCCAGAACACCAATTCGTGTAATTTCATTTTAGTAATGAAAAGCAAGCTGTTGATAGGGCACAGTTCTTTGGGAGATGACAGTCATGGAACTTAGAACGAGAAACAAAGACAGGGTGTTTAGATGTGCACCTGAGAGTCCACTTGAACCCCTGAGGCTAACCTTGGCTCTAACAGAATTCACTGTGGATAAAACAGAATTTAGTGCCAGAACAGATACCAGTTCTGATGGATTGACTGTCCTTGAGAGGCTCTGTAGTGTAAGCATAACTTTCCCTGCATATTGCTGGCTAAAACCCTGGGTACTGGCTCTTAAGAGGAAAGAGGTAGATTTTGACAGTCACCTGCCCCCAAATCAGAAACAAAGTCAACACTAAGTACCAAGGTCCTTCGAACATCATTTATTTTTCAGTAACAACTCTTTCAGAAAACTCAATTACAGGTGTTTTGTGGGAAAGTTAGAATGTGTGGCAAAAAGACCTGAAACTCCCTGTTGTGCAAGATTTAGTTGTTACTTACAGAAAGATGAATGATTTAAATCTTTCTTAAAGTGGTAGCACTTTCAATATTCACTTAGATCATTACCACCTACAGCCGTCCAAGGCAACATATTTATATGTAAAGATTTCTTTAGAAAACTGAATCAAATTAACTTTTTCCTCATTTTTTCCGCTTACCCAAACAACTCTGGTTCTCAAACTGTAGCATGCCTCAAAATCACCTGGAAAGCTTGGGAGAAGTTGGTAGGTTCCAACTTAGTATATGTTTGGGGGGGCGCTGAAAATTTGTATTCCTCAAGTTTCTAGATGATGCTGATTTTGCTCATTTCAGAACCAGATTTTGAGGTCCACCGCCCTACAAGACTGTATAGGAAAGTCCCATCCAAAGTATTTCAGAAAGATGAAACTGTAAAATTTCCAAACTATTATTCTCAATTTAGGCTAATTTTATCTAAGAAAATTATTGGATTTAGCCACTATTACTCCACCACTCCGTACCATTGCTGATTTTATTTTTTAGATCTGTGATAACATTTTTGTTCCAGAGTTCCTTTTTTTAAAATCTACCCTTGTACCTTGTAATCAACAGAATTGTTTCAATGTTTGTGTGTCTGGAAAAAAATATAGTCTTCCAGTTCCTTTAGGTGATACATGGGCTCATCTCGTTTGAAGAGGATTTCTGGCTCTGCCAATTATTAGCTGTCAATCATTGAGCAAATTACCTAACATCTCAGAACCTCGGGTCCGCATCTGTAAAAAGGACAAAACCCAAAATAAACAGGACACCTGCTCCCACAGGAAGTATGAGCATTAGACAAGATAAAGTGTGTAAAAAACCTTGGATGGGGACAATGAACATTAGGCGTCCACCCCCTTTTATTATCTGTATTTATGTTTTAAGTGATTCTCTACTGTGATTTCCAGTGAAGATTAATCTGTAACAGGTTATAAATATCTAATGGAGCCTGAGCAACATCTCAAAGATAATCATAGCAAATCAAGTTTTCTCTACAGTTTTAAGGTATTTTCATGTCAGAAACAAGCAAGAACAGGTTCAACGATAATAGCATCTATTAGTGCCTACTACTGTGATTGCTGAGAATGATCTCATCTAAGCCTGGCAACAGCTGTGTAATGAAGGTATTATGATTATAATCATTATCTTACAGATGAGAAAATGAAGGCACAGAGAAGTTAGGGTAACTCACCTAGTTACCTGAGCCAAGATTTAAACCAAGGGCTGTCTTCGCTCCAAAGTCTGAACCTCTTACCACTGCCCCTTCAGCTCAGAATCATAAGTGGCCACTGTCTGGGAAAGGACCTTAGACATCATTGTCTAGCCCTCCTATTGTAGAGATGAAGGAACTGAGGCCCATGTTCCACGGTCCAGGGGGTGGCAAAAGGCACCTGCTGTTTACATAGTCAAGAGCTAAACTTGGGTTGAATCCAACCCCTGCAGTCTTTACAGCAATGTGGTTTTGATTTGGTACAAATAAAAGTTTTGCTCCCCCACTCAAGCATGGGACAAACAATCGCTCTGCTGAATTAGGAGGGGAAGTTAGATATTCCCATGTTCAACAGCCAGCTTTATGTGGGAGGAGGGGAAACCTCTGATTTGTAGCATCTGCCGATTTCCATGGTATAAATCCTCCTACCAAGGCTGATTTCAAGCTGTCAGTATGATGTCACCAGGTGCAGTGCTGGAGAAGAGACTCACACGATCCAAGGTCATAAACGGATGTGAGCTGTCTCTAGCACACCCGGCCTCCATCTTGGTAGAGAATGACAAAAACTCTGAGTGTTGTTCCAAGGTAAGATTCCAATAGTCAAGGAAGAAAAAAGAGTGTTTCTTACGTATGCCAGGATTCTGAAATTCAGTAGAATTGGTATCCTAGCCAATTCTTCTTTTACAGTTTAGGACTGGCTCTCTTACTGATACTGAGCCCCTGCCAAGGGCCTCTTGTGACATATTTATAGAATCTTTATTTTCCCAAAGGGTACATGAATATATTGTGTCACGCTCTATTTTTAGAAATGCAAATCCCTTTTCTCAAATAGTATCTTTGAGATGAAGGGCAAATAAAATTCTCATGAAAAGTTGTTTTATTGAAAACAACTCTCCAACCACCAAAGACCTTTCTTTTTAAACTTGCAAAATGACCTCAGGAATACAAGTTTCTTTTAGGAAATTTAGAAAATACCAGCAAACAAAAGAAAACAGGTTAAAAAAAATCATCCATTACTCTGTGATCCAGAGATAGACATAAACATTTTAGGGTGGATACTTCTAATATTTTTCTCTTCTTACATGCAGATAAATTTTTTAAATGGCTCTACTGTAAAGGAAATCCATTTACAAATGAAAAGATATCACAGATTATTATCCTCCTCATACAGGTCCTGCCACCCTTTGTATTCCCGGAAATGGTGTGTTAGCTATATTTATGCTGATGTTCTTTCTACGAGCATCTGAAGATAATACTACTAATGGGGATTGTTATCTGGGAGGACAGATGGGGCTAAAAAGACCAGGGTGACAGTCTCGGCCCTTTCCAGTCCGTAGCCCACAGTTCACACAAAGACGTTTTGAGTCACAACTGCAGCTGTGCCGATATGGCCCTTGATTGGGACTCTGCTTCAGAGGCCTGAGGTCATCCTGGAGCTCAGAAAACAACCCCCTCCTGCACTCCCTTATTGCTGTAGCCAGCCTGGCCAGCCTGCTGCTTATTTCCTGCTGCCTGTGGCTCGGCCCCATTGTTTGAAGTGGGGCCTCCGAGCTGCTTTAATGGGTTTTCTTCTGCCCTCCCTGCTCGGGGTTGCCTCACCACAGCTCACCATACAACAGTCTGATCTGGTGTCCTGGGGCCATCCATCCTTCACACATGTCCAGCCCAGTGGGGCGCTGTTAGAAATGGAATTCGCTCAGTCCCTCCCCTCCATCTGGGTTTTAGCGAAACAATACCCTGGAAAAATTTAACCGTCAAGATCACAAGGCCAGATCCCTGATTCTGGGAGACACATGTTTCTTGCTGAAATAGATGCTCATTAATAAGTTGAGGAAGGGCAGTCAATGGGAGTGACCAGAAGGTAAGCTAAAGCAGCTTGACCTTTCTGGAATCTTTGCCTTGGACTCCTGGGGCTCCTTGTCTCAAATGTGGATTTTCTTGACAGATCCTCTTCTGCTGCGTTTCCTGAGTGTGACTGATTCCTTGGAGGCTCAGGGTGAGAGATGAATAACCACAAAGCGTTTGGGGACATGGGAGTCTTTTTTTTAAAAAATATTTTATTTATTTATTTCACAGAGACAGAGAGAGTGAGAGAGGGAACAGTGGAGGAGTGAGAGAGGGAGAAGCGGGCTTCCTGTGGAGCAGGGAGCCTGATGCAGGGCTAGATCCCTTAATTAGGAGTGGCTTCAAGGGAAGGTAAGTTGTGTAAATACAAATGGGCTCTATTGGGTGGCTACAGGCTGACATTTTTATCCTTGTGCATCATGATTGGTGAGCATAGATGGCCAGGCTCCCTCCTGAGAGAAGAAACGTTTTTAGCTGTGAAAACCTGACAAAAGAGAACATGTGGGCACCTCATGGAAGATCAATCATGTTTTTAGTTTCAGTCATTAAGAGTAGCTCTGTGACCTTAGGAAAATCACTTCACCTGTTTGTGCCTTACTTTTTCTCCTCAGTAAAAGGCAATAAAACTAACATGTCCTGGGGTGCCTGGGTGGCTGTCGGTTAAACGGCTGCCTTCAGCTCAGGTCATGATCTCAGAATCCTTGGTTCCATTTGGGAATGGAGGGGGGGTCCTTGCTCAGCGGGGAGCCTGCTTCTCCCTCTCCTGGTCCCCCTGTTTGTGCTCTCTCTCACACATAAATAAAATCCTTAAAAAAAAAAAAAGTCCCTCAGGGATGTCATGAGGATTAAATGAGACACAGTACGCGAAGCCAATTCAAGCTTGACTCTTTTCTACAAGGGCGCAGGCACGGTCTTCAATCCCTGTCCCAAAGTGGGGAGTTCATTGTCGAAGCTGTGGGGTGCATGTTGCTGCCCCCCCACCCCGCCACTGTGTGGTTTGGAATCCTTGTGACTCACAACATTTAGACCTTAGTTGTGCGTTGGAATGACCCGAGGAGCTTTCAAAAAAAAACCTCAGACCTCTGGGCTCTACCTCCAGAATAGGGCCCTATTCCTCGTTAGTTCAATTGTGGTGGAGCCTGGGTCATGAGGTTTTTCGAAACTCCCCTAGTGCTTCTAACGCACATCAAAAGTTGAGAACCACTTGATTTTTGGCAGATGCTACACATCTGTGGTAAAGATGATGCAAATTAACATCATGCTATTAAAGATAGCAGTGTGCCTCTATGGCCTCTACAGCCTTGAACGTGGATTTTCCCCAAATCTCTTGACCCAGGGCAATAATCACAAATGCACAAAATTTTCATTGGCCCCACCTGTAGTTACCAGATGTCACCTCTGTCCTTCCTGTAACTACTCTCCATTTAATGTATCCAATTTGCATGGAAGGGGAGGATAAAAAGCTCACACCTGGCCTCATAATTAAGTTAACTAAACGTATGATGGTAGTCTAAGAGTTAATCTCATTAATGCCGAGCTCTAATGCTTGGGCTGTTAGCTATTGCTCAGCCTTTATTAATTTAGGCTTCAACATGTATCTGCCTTGTCCCCAATTCCAGATGGTGCTATAACTCATACCCTTCTGTCGGTTCCAGAAGATGACTACATGTGTTTTATTTAGATAAACTGTAATTATGCCGACTTTCAACTGTTTCAGTAATTTTGGCCCATTTGTGGATGATAAGTGGTAAAATCCACCCTTCATTATTCCTTACTAAAACTCACCTGAAAACAGATTTGTTTGGTTAATGAAGTCTTACGGGATGGGGATGGAGGAGAGGGAACATAGTACTTGAGGCTTTAGTTAAGTATAGATTAGAAACAAGTAGGACAACTTTTGTTTGCTTGGAGGGCTCAAAGCCAGACAATAAAAACCTCCTTTGGGAGGCCAACAGTTAGGAACAGGTCCCCACCCTATATGTCTATGATGTTTTCCACCTTAGTGAAGACACTTAATCCAGGGTGGGGCCTATTAGTAACAGAGGCACAATCATTTCCCCTCTTACCCTCCATGGTTCGTATTCATCTGGGTAACCAGCTCTGCTTACAGATAATTTCGATGTAAAATGGAAATATAAATCATAACCACTCAAATACTGGATATTTTCCAGAGTCTCATTGCCCCTGCTGGGGGAAATTGATCTGGTTTTCACACAGGGACATGATTTATGAAACAACTCGGAACCCCAGAAATCCTAGTTGCAGATAACTTTAGCAACGTGAAGTCAAAGGATCTTGCATCAGAAACAAATGATGGCTGATCACACAAAACTTTGTTAATTTTTAAAATTATTTTTATTAACATAATGTATTATTTGCCCCAGGGGTACAGGTCTGCGAATCATCAGTTTTACACAAGTCATAGCACTCACCATAGCACATACCCTCCCCAATGTCCATAGCCCAACCACTCTCTTCCTCCCCCCCACCCCCAATACTGTATTAATTTTAAGTCTTCTTTCCTCATAAACATTCACTGGAAATAAATTATCGATAATACGGGTTTTATGTCTTTGATAATATGGTATATTAACTTGTGACTTCGGTTGCTAAAGAGAATTTAAAACTATCTTTTTGAAATATTTAAAAAAAATGCCTTCTGGAAGGGCCTTAGTGCTGAGCCTCAGCAAAATTCAAGTTTTATCTTAAGCACAGATCTTTTATATTCCAAAATCTTCCCCTAAACTCTGAGATTCTGCCAAGTAGGATGAAGAAAGCAGAAGGGGAGGATAGTTGGGTTTGTTTTGTTTGTAAAGCTGTTCCCTTTTTCTTGTTTATTCTTGGTGGCCAGGAGAGAGGTCTTGCGCTGCTTTGTTCTTTGGCTGGGATCACTGTTCTACCAAACGAAGGCTTTTGACATCTTTCGTCTGCTCCCTAGAAGTGGAGAGGCAGAGGCAACTTTGCCTCTAAGTCTATTCCAAGTAGAAACCCATGTTTTGGGTGTTTTGAGGGGCTGACTGGAGACCCGGAGTCCTACCTTGGAACTTTTCATGCAGATCTGAGACTTCAAGAAGCATTGTATTTTGGAATGAAGTTGATTTTATTCTTGGAGTGGGATAAAAATGCACACAGTACTTACTAGCACAATTGGTAAAGTGGATCTTTACAGAGAAAACATTAATGAAAAAGAAAACAAAAAATCAAGCTATTGTATTTTATCCCTACCACTTAGTAAGAGGCGGTTAGGGTTGTCTAATCAATTTCACTGTTGCTGCTCTCTTCCTGCTGCCTGATAGGGACACCTTCAGTTGATTGCTAGATACATTTAAAGGGCAAGCAACTTAACTCTCTCTCCAGTCCTCCCTCCAGCTCTCCACCTCCCTTCCCAGCACTGCAACCCCCCCACCACCACCATTTTGGCTTTCTGCCTTTGCAGCCAAAAATAACTGGTAAATTATGTTCATTTCATCCTAAATTGGAATGGAAGGATAAAACCAAAGTTTTATTGCAATCTCTTTGGTGCCTCTAACTTCTGGTGTCCAGTCACATTTATTGAGTGTATGGATAAGGAATGCTCTGTTTTCTATTTCAACTAAGAGTTAATCTGTGAAGTCAAATCTCAGATTTAAGGCCTCTTCCAATCTCCAAATCTGATTCATCTCTGATCCCAAACCTATAGGACATTAGGGCTAGGAATGCTTATTCTTGTTAGGTAATGTTTGTTGTTGTTATTTTCTTGAAAGAAAGGGGCTCTTTGAAAAGCAGTGACTTTTAGTGTGTGATTAAACATCCCATCCAACCAAAAATGAACCTTGAGAATTTAAACCAATTTTTTGCCACCCTAGACTGTTCTGTACATCCCAAATCCTGCCACACTGCTGTCCCCCTGGTTTTTATGGCATGAAGACAGGAGCCACATTTTGGTGGCTCCCACATACCAGATATTTGTTAAGTTGAATTTAGTCTACCTTGTGTTCAATGGGTACATGGTCAACCCCCACTTGGCACATACATAGCAGGTGCTCAACAAACCTTGCTGAATTGAGATAATTCTGCATGTTTGAACTGGAATAGGGTAGGAATTAGAGAATTACTTTGGTTGGAATATAATTATAAATAAGCCTATGTACTTACGAAGTATTATTTGGGCCATATACACTCTGCCAGAAAACCAGATTACTGCTAAATTATTCATAGTCCTCCATTTAAAAATATAGTGCAATTTAGACCAAAATATTCAATAACTTAAACATTTTTTCATATGTAAATATTCCAGTGTGGATCTCTGAAAGATAGCCCTTTTTATGTAACTACAGTAGTATTACCACAACTACAAAAATTAACAAGACATATATTTTAAAAGCTAGCTGTTCTTAACTATGTTCTCAACTATTTCTCAAAGTTCCCAGCTTCTCCCTCTATTTTGCTTCTTCTACTCTGTTCTTTTGCTTCCCCAGGAAAGAGCCTCTTGTGGGTTTTGTAGGAGTATGACCCATACTTCTCAATCACACATTGTGGGGTCCTGGGCTTGAATATGTTTTTCAGGCAGATTTCTTGGGGAAGGGGAATATGAGATTTCTTATGTATGGGTATTGGGCCAGGCATGTGAGTCTTCAATCCTCACATTATCCCTGCAAAATAGGTTTTATCAACAAATACCTGATAGTTTTCTAAGTCACTTTTGGACACTGGATATGAGTCTATGCACGTGACCTGGAAAATGAGCGTTTATTGATCATTTGTTATGAGCCACACCCTACGCTATGGGATTTTTATGTATTTCATTTAACTCTCAAATAACCCTAGGGCATAATTATTCTAATTCCCAGTTTATAAATAAAGAAACTGAAATTCAAAGATATTAAATATTTTTCTTGTTTTTAAAAAGGTTTTATTTGAGAGAAAGAGAAAGCATGAGAGGGTAGAAGGTCAGAAGGAGAAGCAGACTTCCCATGGAGCTGAGAGCCCAATGCAGGATTCGATCCAGGGACTCCGGGATCATGACCTGAGCTGAGGGCAGTTGCTTAACCAACTGAGCCACCCAGGCACCCCTATTTTACTTGTTTTTTAAGAACTTTATTTTTAAAAAATGAGGCACCTGGGTGGCTCAATGGGTTAAAGCCTCTGCTTTCGGCTCAGGTCAAGATCCAGGGTCCTGGGATGGAGCCCTGCATCAGACTCTCTGCTCAGCAGGGAGCCTGCTTCCACCTCTCTCTATCTGCCTGCCTCTTTGCCTACTTATGATCTCTGCCTGTCAAATAAATAAATAAAATCTTAAAAAAAATAAAAAAGTAAAAAAATAAATCTGAAGATCCTAAAGGCAATGAGATATGGGTAGGATTGTTAAGAATGACAAAGGAACTAAATGTTCTAGCCCCTCCCCCTGCATGATTCTTTACATGGTTCTCACTAAAACCCTCTATGATATGTGTCATTTATCCTCAATTTAAAGATTAGGCTCAGTAAAGTTAAATCACTTATCCATGGCACAGCAGGTAATCCAGTAGCATAAGGGGAGCTGAAATCGGGGCCATCCCTAAAACTTGTGCTGGTCCCCTTGCACTGCACTGCTATTTCTCCAGTTACTGCTAACTCTGAACCCACAGACTTGTCTTTGCACCTTACTTTTAGTGTGTGTAATTAACATGTATCATCTCATGGTCTCATATGTGTATTATGGCTGGTTGTATCTTCAACTGAATGTAAACGCCATGAGGGCAGGGATCTGGGTCTACTTTGTTCATCGATAATATCCCCCAGCCCTAGGACAATGCTATTATATGCAGTAGGAGTTAAACAAGTAATTATTCCCAATGTATACACTTTTCAGGGGTAAGTAAATCTTGGCCATCTAAGCAACTAGAGCAGTGCTATGCATCTAATAAACAACCAATAAAAATGCCTTGACGTTGGGCTTTATACTTACCAAAGTGTTATCATGTGTGTTAACATAAATGGAAAGCCCAAGGCCAAGATTTATAGGAGATGGCAGGAGTTGGCAAAAGGTGGTCCCCAGAAGAGGCTGTGAAGCTCTAAATGAGGGAAGGCAGAAAAAAGTGCCAGGGAGAGAGAATGAGATTCTCTTCTGGGGAAACCAAGAAGGGTTAGCAACTTGTAAGTCTTACACAGGCTTGCTTTGCACAGGCAGGGCTAGAGGGAGCCACCAATTCCTGTGGACCTATGGAAGCAGAGAGGGTCTGATCTCAGCCTGAGCATCCATAACCTCACCCTGTGTAGACTCTCATTCCTCCCTGACCCCCCCATGACTTTGCCAGTGGCTATGGAAAGGAGATAAATATTTCCTGCTCACTTCCAAGATTTGGTGGGTACTACAGCGGAGCTGGGGAAGTAATAAACTTCAATCCCATTTGGGGATCCTTGGGGGAACTGGTCAGCTCTTTCAGGTCAGTTCCGACTAGGTAGGCTCAGAAGCTGCTAGCAGAAAAGTTACCACCTCCTCAAAGTCTCACGAGACAACACAGGAGAGAGAAACATGGTAGTTGGTGCATGGTAAGGGAATGGTGGGAGTGGGGTACTGTAAATGATAGTATTCTATGGGAATTCTCACAGTCCTGATGTGGATCCCTCACCTAACATTTGTGTGTGCTGTGTAATATTGTGTTAATTATGCCTCTTAGTGCAACTTGGTGGAAAAAACAAGTGTTTGTATTTCAGACATCTCCAGGAATGCTGAGAAAGGAAGGCCAGCCTAGACTGATCTGACCATATTCCATGAAAGTCATGTCAAATTGCATGGATGCAAGAGCCAGATGCATTCATCATTAAATTTGATCTTCATGCTAATCCTGTGAACCAGAGCAGTTATTCTTATCCCCGTTTTCTAGATGGATAAGCTGGGTAACAAGGAGGGTAATTGGCTTACCTAGGAACATACCGTTATGCATTGGTAATTCTTCTGATTATAACTATTTTGTTCTTTCCCCCATCATTTCTCAGTAATATTGAATAATTTGTTTGTAGGAGTATTAAGCTGGTTTTGGTACAATGGATATAAAGGAAAAAGGAAGAGTTAGAGGGTGGGGTGTTATCACCAAGCAACTGAAAAGATCTAGGTAAGAGATAAGGTGCCTGCACTATCACCAAATAAGTTTTTCCCAAGCCCAATGGTAACTTCTGTCCCTCTAATTTTTTTTTTAATATTTTATTTCTTTTAATGTAATCTCTACTCCAAAGGTGGGGCTCAAACTCACGACCCTGACGTCTGGAGTCTGCACGCTCTGCCAAGTGAGCCAACCAGGTGCTCCTCTCCCTCTGATTATTGGACCCCTCAGTAGTTCTCAACAAAGCTGCCTATTCTCTTCTTTCCTCTCTGGAAGTTCTTTTCTATTCTGCTTTAGTGGTTTAGTTGCCTCTGACCTCTAAATGCTGTAATCCCCCAGGGCTTGGCCCCAAGTCTTCCCTTTCCTTTGTGTCCTAGTCAACCTTAAGCATTTCCATGACTGGCATTTGTGATCTCATTAATGGTGATGACTTCCAAACTTATACCTCTACTCCAGAACATTGTTCCAAGTTCCAGATCCACTTTTGCATTCCTTCATTCATTCAGCAAATATTTATCAAGTGCCTGCTATGTACCAGGCACTGTTCTAGGCACCTTGGTTTCATCATTAAATAGAACTGGACACCAGCTCTTATTTCATTTACACTGAGGGAGAAAATTGACCGTACATATAATAAGTTAGTTGTATAGCATGCCAGAAGGTCATAGGTGCTATGGTAAAAAGGAAAGGTAGAGTAGGGTAAAGGAGGTTGAAAGTGCTGAAAGAATGTAGCAATTTCAATAGGGTGATCAGGATAGGCTTCACTGAGAAAGTGCAATGTGGGCCAACACTTAAAGGAATTAAGAAAATTATCCATGTGGATCTCTTAGAGGAAAGGTGTCCCAAGCAGAAGGAAGAGTCAGTCAGTGCAAAGGCCCCCACAGTGGGAGTTTGACAAGGAGGCCAGCATAGGTGGAATGAAGTGAATGGGAGTGAGAGTTATAGATCAGGTTAGAGGATCTAAAAAGAGTATGTAAATCATGCACAGTCTTGTAGGCCATTGGAAGGATTTCAGCTTTCACTCTGAGTACAATGGGGAGCCTTCGGAGAATTGGGGATAGAGGGCAGACATTACCCACATATGTTTTCAAAGGTTGAGTGTCTCCTATAGAGGGGCAAGACCAGATGGAGGAAGACAAGTTAAGAGATTACTGCAATCAAATTGTCTGCTTGATAGCTCTTCTTGGATGTCTCAAAGGTGTCTCAAACTTAACGAAAGACACCTGCCTCCCTCATCCCCACAAAAACCCATCCTGGCTCTCCTCCATTGTTCTTTATCTTAGTGAATGGTTCTACAATCCACTTAGTTGCTCAAGGAGAAACCTGCTTATCATCCTTGACTCCTTGCAGTTTCCCACACCCCAAACCAGTTCTTCACAGAATCCTATTGATTTTTATCTCATATTACATTTCCTTGTCTTTGTCTCTTTGTCTATACTCATTTTTCAGGCCACCATCATGTCTAGCTTGAATTACTACAACAGCCTCCCAGTGGTCTTCCTTAGCCACTGACATCTTCTCGTATATTCTCTACAGGGCATTTAGAATGATCTTTTTGAAAGCAGATCTGCTCAAGTCAGTGTCATTGCTTAAAAGTTCTCACTTGCTTCCCTCAATTCCCACAATTCTCAGGATGGCCCACAAGATTCTGTGTGGTCTGGCTCTGTTTCCCTCTCCGGGCTCAACTCAGCTCATCCTTTTCCCTCACTTATTACATTCTAGCTATACTTTCATTTCCTCCACTGTACCAAATAACTTCCCAGTTCAGGACCTGCACATTGTTTATTCCCATTCTCTCCAATACTCTTTTTCCCATTTATTCCTATGGCTTACTACCACCTCGAGGCTCAGCTTGACTGATATTACTCAGGGAGGCTGATGGTCCCAGAGTACTCATCTAATTTAAGCTCCGTCATTAATCCTCTTCGTAGCCCTCTTCCTTTTTCTCCACCATGTTTATTACAATTTCCAAGTGTATAGATTGATAGAAACCATGCATCTACATACATAGAACACTGATGCTTAGTACTTTTCTATATGTTTGGAGCATCTCTGTGGGTCATGTAAGTTCCGTGAGAGTAAATGCCACTTCTGTCTGGTTTTCCTATATCTTCAGTATACAACACAGGATTTGACAAATATCAGGCACTCTTAAATATCTTTGTGAATAAATGACCAAGTTCCCTTTCTTCTCCTTAAAACAACCCCATACAGCTGTCTAACTAAAACATTTAAAGGGCATGTAGAGTCAAAGTTTCACTCCTTAAGTATCCGTTAGGGGCTTAACTAGTCGAGCACTGTGCTCTCTCAAAGAGAGCAAGCTCAAAGAATTAGCAAAACCTACTACTGGCCCTTGAAAAGCTTATGTTTAAATAGAGATGCAAGGCACACCTACCCAGCAAGACTTCTGCCTGAAATTATCCAGAAAATGTGCCATTGCTTTTCCCACTCATGAACACTATGTATTTTTTGTTCAGAAGGGGTGGTCACCCAGCAGCATTCTCAGGGAAAGGTTAAATGGCCTGTTGGGTCACCTCTTACTTAGTTCCCCCCATTTCTGAATCTGGCTCTAAGTTTTGTCTACTTGGGAAATGAGTTTTGTCAACCCATAAGGAATATATCATTTCTTTAGGACACACCCACACTAGCCACGTTCAGAAGAGGTGGATACCTAAACTAGAATACTAATTTATTAATTTGGCATAAGCAAAAAATAACTACTAAGAACAACCAGACAATCACAGGAATGAGTCTTCAGCCTGTAGGAAAATCCATGTGGGAAGCCAACAGATAACAGGAAGGCTGTTTGGTGTGTTTGGCACCACAGCGAGGAGAGTTGGTTGCTGGGAGACAACTCAAGTGGGCTGATCTATCCATTTTCAAGATGGGGATATGCTGACCTCAGTAAATGGAAAGTAGGTTTTTAGAAGATTTTTATTTATTTATTTGACAGAGAGAGAGAGACAGCAAGAAAGGGAAAACAAGCAGGGTAGTGGGAGAGGGAGAAGCAGGCTTCCCGCCAAGCAGAGAACCCAACTCAGGGCTCCATTCTAGTGACCCGAGCAAGTGGAAAACAGACGCCCAGTGACCAAGCCACCCAGGTGCCCCAGAAAGTAGATTTCTTGAGCCAGAGGTTCTTCCTAGGCTTGAATGTGCTGCAGTGCCGAGGATTTCTTTTTGAAAATCCCCATTTTCACTCTTTCCAACTGACCTTCTTCCTCCCAATGCACTCTTTCTTTAGCTATGATAATAACATTGGTTGGGTTACTGTCTGGACTGGCTTTCAGCTGGGAACCTCTGTGATTTCATTTAAGGTGACTTTGCATCTCACTGGTCTTATTTAATGTGCTTTAATTTCACTCCTCAGATTTTTCGAGTTTGGTGGGTACTCTCCAGATTCCTAATATAATTTAGTACAACTCTCCTTTGGGAGGGCAAAATGCATTTCTGACCCAGGAGTCACTGGTATTTATTTTTCAAGTAGAAGAAAGATTATTAAATGGTAGGAGTAATTAATTTTGTCTTGGACAGTTAAGCAAAGCTTTCCAGAAGAGGTGACATGAGAAGCAACTCTCAGGTTAGAAGCTTTGAGGGTGGGGTGGAGCATATGGTAAGTTCAAGGTAGAGAGAAGGACTAATATCAATGTTCTATGTTACATATAATGTATATGAATGTAAAAATTATAGTTATTTCTGTAAATATACAAACATGACTTGTCCTCCTGTCCATCACCCTACTAGAAGATGATAAGTCCTAGAAGGAGGAAGAACTTTATTTTTTAATAAACTAGTTCAGATATTTGCCATTCTTACTTATATCTTTCTACTTTTATGACATTCCTCAAAAATGTAGAATATTGCTTGATGTATTATAAACTTTATGTCAATGATGTAACATGGAACATTCTCCAGCTTTGTGTTTTCATTCAACATGATGTTTTAAGATTCATCTATGTTACAGTTCTCTCTCTTCCATTTTAACTGTGATATAGTATTCCATTGTGTGCATATAATCACAGTGTGGTTTTTTTTTTTTTGTCTCTTGTTGGATATTTATTTTTTCATTTTTGGGGTGATACAGACAACCATTTTGGACCATGTTGGGCAATAGCTAGTAAAGCTGGAAAGGCAGATATTCTTCTATCCAAGCAAGTCCGTTCCTAGATATATATACACTAGGTCTACACTATGCAACATGAGAGCCATTAACCACCGGCAGTTGCTTAAATTTTAATTAACAGAAATTAAGGAAAATGTAAATATTAGTCCCTCCTTTGAACTAGCCACATTTCAGGTGCTTACTAGCCCCAGGTGGCTGGTGGCAACTGAATTGAACAGTGCAGATACAGAGCATTTCTATTGCTACAGAAAGTTCTATTGAACTCTGTAGTGTTGCCTCAGAGAATAACTTCATTTGCATATTTGCAGTATACCATGAATGCCAAAAGCACTTGTTATCTGTGGAATGAATTTGGATGTAAAAATATTGCGTTGGGAGGCTGTATGTGATATATGTTGGTTGAGTTCCAGGAATAATAGCTAACCAAGGTTAGAGGGGGTAGGATTCTAGCAGAGCTTCAGGGTCCTGTGCGTGAGTTGGGAGAGTTGAGGAAGGTGTTTATCCATGGCAGTCAAGTGCAACATAGCAAGAAAAAGAGTTGGAATCAGTATTGTGTAGGAAACCAGATAGCCCCCAAACCAAGAAACTGTAGCAAGAATCAGATCCAAGGCAAAGCTGTGAGTAGGGAAGATGAGTCATGGGGTCAGAAGCCGAAAAGAGTAAAAGGAAGCCAAGAGGTGAAGTCAAGGCAGGTGGGGGAGAGTAGTTTGGGACTGAAGCTGTGAAAATTGTTTAACTCTCTGAGGCCTGTGCTCCTGGCTTTGAGATCAAAATCTGTTCATTTCTGAAGCAGATTGCCATAACTCACGAGACAGGGAGCACTGTCTATTTTTAACGGAAGCTGTGGTGAGGAGAGGGTTATCTGTAAGAATGTGGAGGAAGATTAGGATTTGGCTCCCACAGCAAGGAGCCCTGAACATTTGGAAGGCTGAGGGTGGGGCCTGGAAGAGGCTTCTAAGGACTGGGAAGAGTAAGAGCCAAGGGGGGGGGTAGGGAGTGGAGTAAAAGAACAGATTAAAAAGGACAGGGAGACCAAGGGTCCAAGGGTCATATGAAGAGAGAATGCAATGAGAGAGGAGAGGACATTATATATGTCTTAATATTGGTTTTCAGTTCACTGTAGAGTTCTTTCAATAAATTTTAAAAAACGGCAGGAATGTGGTGTGGGGTTCAAAAGCCATGGGTCTAATTGAGTCAGAAAGTATGGTTCTAGCCCCAGGCTTTTGCCCAGCTCTGAAGTTAGTCTATAGTCCATTCCTGGATTTTCTGAAATCGTCTGTAGCCATCCCCTCCCCCACCCCAGTACCTCCCCTGCTCCCCTAACTTCCACAATTCAAAGGTAGTGATTTTAAAATTCTGTGTTTTTGTTGTTGTTGTTGTTTTGGCAGGCAGGGAGGGGACAGGTACGGGGCCACAGGGAAATTTGGGGATGAGTGGAGAATTAGAGCCGACCACTGTAAAGTACACCAATCAAGAAAGCTATCCTCTGTCATTCTCTGATACCTTTTGAAGCTTAGCTTCACAATAAAAATCCTCTCTCTTTCCTGGCCCCCTCATATAACGGATCATCCAAACTCAGTTAAGATTCCAGTTACCACTTTCAAAACTCCATAATCAGATTTGGGCCTACCTTCAAGAGAAAGAAAACCCATTGGAGGACCAGACCAAATGAAGCTGTTTATTTGCTTGCTTACAAGAGTGTTGCCTTGTTTCTAACCACGGCTTTTGAGAACCAAGGGCTAGAGGGGCTAGAGATAGTTCACCAGAAGGGGCAAGCAAATATATTGGACCTTAGGAAAATAATCATTCCAGTGGGGATCATGCATTATGAGAGTAGGCAACTGTCTACCAGAAAGCTTTTCCCAATGGCTTTCCATACCCTCTAGCGATACTGACAGGGGTTTGGATTCCCGAGCAAAAGGACAGTCTGAGAAAGCTGTGTGTGTGTGTGTGTGCATTGCTAATTCTTTACAAAGATTACAGCCCTTTAATTCCCAAGGCCATTTCTTGTTCTGACTCCCCCCACTTCTTTCCAGCTCATGTCACTTCATTCTTCAGCCTCAAATTCCTGTGCCCAGGCATGAGCGAGTCTACTGATATGTGGGCAACTGTCTTGGCATGCACGGGCAATCAGATGTTTGAAGAAAATTGATGAATAACCATGAGTCCAAGAGATCCATAGGGCTTAGGGAATTAAAAGGCTTATTCTTGTGGTTAAACTCTGGGAATGCCATCTCATTCCTGTCCACTGATTTCTCTATTATCAGCTGGTAAGCCACAAGCAGATCCCTTGTTCATCTGCCAGGATGCAAACTAGCCCTTCTTTCAAGCCCCACTTTTGTTCTCAGGCTTAAGAATGCTGTAGTTATTCCAAAAGGAATCTGGGTGGCACAGTTAACTGGACTTATTAGGTCATAATTACAGTATCACAGCATCAGCCCGCATTTTCCTGGATTTGATTACTGAACCTTCCAAATATATCCTTGGGTCCTGATGCCATTGGTTAGGACCCCATGGTTGAACCTAGCATTCTATAAATGACAAGGCTGAATGCTTCCCTGAGCTCTAGGTTGATGAATAAATGGTTTCCTTAGGAAGGAGGTTTAGGAAAGCAATTGATCATCACAAACACGTATGTGGAGTCCTTGCCATGTGTCTGGCACTGAGCTGCCATTATTTCATTTAATATTCACGTGACCAAAGGCAGGTACCATTATTAATGTCCCGTGTTTACAGATGAGAAAACAGAGGGGTAAGGTACCTTGCCTAAGATTACATGTACATTTACTCCCATGTCTGTTTTGTTTCAGAACAAATGCTCTTAACTACTACATCATTTTGCTTCTTGGAAAGTATCTGCCTGCTCCTTGCTTCACTAGTAAGAGCTCATCTGATTCTCATTTGGTAGAAACTGGAATACAATAGAGTAAACAGATGTTTCCTCTCTGATGAAGTGATGGGTTCCACTGTCCTGTCGTTCATGTCAGCTGTGGATTCAAGGCAGGTGCAAGAAACAGATATTACCATCAAGAAGCAAGTGTATTACCAGAGAAGTAGGGCTCAGCCCCAGGAACTCCTTCCAAACATATTTACATGCATATAAAATAACATGCCCGCTCACGTGAAAACTCTAAGTGCTATGGGAGACAGTCAGGTGTTAATATAAGGGATGCTGGGCTGAGAACCAAAAGGTGTTGTTTTAGGAAACAGTTGTGTAACGGGAACTTTCAATGTTAGTTTAAAAAATAAAGTGGACCTACCTCTGTTATTGTGGGTTTCTTGATTAGAAGCCAAAGAGAAGAAATAATCAGGGACGCACTTGTGGATGAGCTGGGCCATGAAGGATGGTTACAATTTGATGTGATGGGGAGGAAGAGACTCCACGTCCGAGAAGGACTAGGGAAGGGACAGTAGGGGTATGGCAGAGAGAGGGGGAAATGAGTCTAGAGTGTTTACAGGTCAACAGAAAGTAAATGTTTGTAAATGCTTTAAGGAGCAAACCCGACAAAGTCAAGCATAAGGAAAATCCAGGACCAATGGGCTGGTTCATTGTTGATTGATTGGCTTTTTTTTTTTTTAAAGATTTTATTTATTTATTTTTTTGTCAGAGAGAGAGAGAGAGAGAGAGTGAGAGCGAGCACAGGCAGACAGAGTGGAAGGCAGAGGCAGAGGGAGAAGCAGGCTCCCTGCGGAGCAAGGAGCCCGATGTGGGACTCGATCCCAGGACGCTGGGATCATGACCTGAGCCATAGGCAGCTGCTCAACCAACTGAGCCACCCAGGAGTCCCGATTGATTGGCTTTTATTGTGGAAAAATACACATGACAAAGTGTATCTTTTTCACCATTTGAAAGTGTACAATTCGGTGATATTACACTCACAATCACAACCAGTCACAGAGATTTTTCAACACACCCATGGGAACACCATACCCATTAAACCATCATTCCCCAGTCCCACTTCTCCCAGGCCCCTGGAAACCACACAACTCTTTTTACCTCTATGGATTTGCCTGTTCTGAATATTTCATATAAACGGAATTAGACAATATGTGGCCTTCTGTGTCTGACACTTAGCATATATTTTAAAAATTCATCAAGGTTGTAATAGATATCAGAATTTTGTTCCTGGGACACCTGGGTGGCTCAGTCAGTTAAGGTCTGCTCATGATCCGAGAGTCCTGGGATCGAGTCCCACATTGGGCTCCTTGCTCAGTAGGGAGCCTGCTTCTCCCTCTGCCTGTCGCTCCCCCTGTTTGTGAGTGCTCTCTCTCTCTTTCTGACAAATAAATAAATAAAATCTTAAAAAGATATATCATTCCTTTTTGTGGCTGAATAATACTTTGTGGTATGAATATACAACATTTTATTTACTCAGTCATCTGTTCGTAGACATTTGGGTTGTTATCACATTTTGTCTGTTGTGATTAGAGCCTCTGTAAACATTAGTATGTAAGTTTTGGTTTGAACACTTATCTTCAGGTCTTTTGGGCAGATCACTAGCAGTGGAATTGCTAGATCATATGGTAGTTCTATATTAAATTTATTGAGACAAAACCATGCTTTTCTTGAAAATCTAGCATAGTGGTTAAAAACAAGGGCTTTGATATTTGAGTTGAATCCTGGCTGTGCTACTTAACTAGTTGTATGACTTTGAGCAAGGGATATAATCTCTGAGCCTGTTTTCTCATCAGCTGAATAAAGTTGTTTTGGGGATTACCTGGCATAATGCATAAAGCATTTAGCATAGTGCTTGTCACATAGAAAGCACCAGATACATCTTAGCTACTAAGAAATATAAGTCTCATGCTAAATGTGATGGACAGTCAACATCACAGATAAACAGAGGCCTAGGCTTCTTACTGGCTTCACTAACTACTCCTGCCCCACCTTGCAGAATTCAGGATATGATCTGAATTTCTAGAAAAATGAGCAACCCTCTTTCCTCAACCCCTCCATTTTTTAATTATTTAAACTCTGTGCCTATGTGGGAGCATAGGTGCTCACACATACATGTACACACTAATTATTCTAGGGAAAAGGGTTCTTCAAAATGTGAAAAGCCTGTGTGTGGGGGGTGTGTGGGTGTGTGTGTTTTGTAAAGGAGATACTTTCCACGAAGAGGCAATTCAATATAGTAGTTAAAAGCCTATGTTCTTGGTCAAAGCAGACATGAGTAAATTCCAGTTCTGTGTTTATGAGCTGTGTAGTCTTCAGCAAATTACCTCAACCCGGTGAGCCTCATTCTTTTCTGTAAACATGGGATATTAATAACAGGACCCACCCTTGTTGACTTATTGTATTAAATGAGATAAATGTGGGGTGCCTGGGTGGCTCAGTGGGTTAAGCCTCTGCCTTCGGCTCAGGTCATGATCTCGGGGTCCTGGGATCGAGTCCCGCATCAGGCTCTCTGCTCAGCGGGGAGCCTGCTTCCTCCTCTCTCTCTCTCTCTGCCTGCCTCTTTGCCTACTTGTGATCTCTCTCTGTCAAATAAATAAATAAAATCTTTAAAAAAAATAAAAAAAAATAAATGAGATAAATGCAAGGTGGATGCAAAGCATATAGCAAGCATTCAACCTTCTGCTGTTGAAGGGATACCCATAACTTTGACCTTCCTTGTTTTCCAGCATCCCCGCAAAGCCATCAAAGTGGCCCATGGGAGTCAAAGAGCCAAGGGACTTTAGCCAGACCTAAAAGAATGCCAAATAGTCATAAATATTCTTTCCAAATGACATGAAATTCTACCATAACAAAAGCACCTCAAGACTCTGCAATCTCAATTGTATCTTTTGAGTTTCCTGCTTATGATTAGTCTCTCTGTTGGAAGTTGTATTTTTCCAAGACAGATTAACTTTCCACCTACCGAAAACAGAATCATATAGCATTTGAGCTGAAAGGGGAAGGGGCGATGAAAGGAATTAACATCTATTGCACTCTGTGCACCCAATTTGTCTTATGTGATCTTCGAAAAAACCCTCTTGTGAGCTAAGTATCCGAATTTCCATCATGCAGCTGCAGAATTGAGCTCAAATGTCACTCATGCCAAACTAGTAGCTGTCAGAACCAAGGTTTGAACCCAGATTTTTTCAAAAGGCTTCAATTTATTGTACATTTGCTTTCAAGATATTGTACATTTGCTTTCAAGAATTTCTGGGATCTTGTTTTGCTGTTGGTGAAGCAGAAAGGTTTTTTTACCTAGAAAGGTAAAATGAGTTGCCCAAGGTCACTTAGCCAGTTAATGATAAAACAGGGGCTAGAAACCAGTTCCAAGCATGCCAGCTCATGTTGCTTTATTTCCTCTTAATGGATGAATAATATGGTGGTTTATCAGTTTAAAAAGTTTCAAAGATTGGAACGAATCTGGAAATAAATTTCATCTGTACTTTAATTATTTCCAGTTCATGTTTCACAGACTTAACTGAAAAATGTTTTCCTAGGGGCTCCTGGGTGGCTCAATGGGTTAAGCCTCTGCCTTCAGCTCAGGTCACGGTCTCAGGGTCCTGGAATCGAGCCCCGCATCAGGCTCTTTGCTCAGCAGGGAGCCTGCTTCCGCCTGCCTCTCTGCCTACTTGCGATCTCTCTGTCTGTCAAATAAATAAATAAAATCTTAAAAAAAGAAAAACGTTTCTCTAGTCAGAAATTAACTATGCCCTGGTGTTCCCTGATGTCTGTGTGTCCACTGTATTTGCTGCTTGATGTTCAGAAGTAGTACATAAGTACAGGCAGTCCACAGTTAATTGTAGTTTTTGGTTCTTATCAGATGTTAAAGACTATGAGGGCACCTGCGTGGCTCAATAGGTTAGCGTCCACCTTCAGCTCAGGTCATGATCTCAAGGTCCTGAGATTGAGTACCACACCAGGCTCCCTGCTTCTCTTTCTCCTACCTGCTCACACTCTCTCTCTTTCTCTATCTCTCAAATAAGGTCTTTAAAAAAAAAAAAAAAGACATTAATTAATGTGGTTAATTTTATGTGTCAAGTTGGCTAGGGTCTAGTGCCCAGATGTTTGGTCAAATACCAGTTTAGGTGATGCTGTGAAGGTATTTTTTATGTGTGCTTAACATTTAGATCAGTAGACTTTGCATAAAGCGGAGTACCTTCTATAATGTGTGTGGGCCTTGTCTAATCAGTTGAAGACCTTATGGGAAAATAGCTGAGGTCCTCCGAGGAAGAAGAAATTCTGCCTGCAGACTGCTTTTTGGCTTGAGACTGCAACATCATCTCCTTCCTGGGTCTACAACCTCCAGCCTGCTCTGCAGATTTTGGACTTGCCAGCCCCCATTGTGTGAGTCAGGTCAAATCAATCAATTAATCAAATAAGTGTACACGCACACATACACATATCTTCTTAGCACCATTTCTCTGGAGAACCCTGATGAATACAACCACCTACTAATATACCAAGCAAAGTGTTAAGTTCTGAGGATATAGAGAAGAGATCTCTGTTCAGAGATTTGTAGCAAAAAATGAGAAAGCACGTTGACAAAAGTAGAATAGGGTGGGAAACAAAGCCACAAGAAAAGCACTGAGGTATATTTCCTGATGCTCTTTACACTTGCTAATGATACTAATGATACTTGGGCTTTATCTGTAAGGGGACACTTGACTTAATTCTGAAGGAGAGACCTTGACATGAGGCAAAAATTGATTCCCCTCCTCTTAGACTATCCTGAGAGTTTAAATCTATTGATTAAATTTATTAATTTAGTCAACATTTATTGAATCATGGTTTCATGCATAGTGTGTAATAACAAAGTGGTAATGGTCTGAGGAACCTCAAAGTTACTAGGGCCCCTTCCTAATCTTGGCCTAATCTCTGGTACCCAGGCTAAGGATGGAAAAGTCCCTTGACGTAGCTGTGGAGTGAAAACCAGGCACATGTAAGTTCCTGATCAGTCCATGTGTCTCCCTGGCAACTGGATTTGGGCCCAATTAGATAGTGCACCTACCTCCTGGTTTCTAGCATTGCCTCCTCAGTTTTCAGGCTTTATCAGTGCCTACTTTGTTGACCCTGGGTATTCTAGGGAAGGCTTATGCCTTTAACATATGAATTCCACTGATTCCCTCTAACATCAACTCTTCTCTGACTTCCTGCACTGAGGTCACATACAGTCTTGTAAGAAAGAAGACTAGTTAATGCCCATAGAATACTTGGAGAACCAGGCAAGGTAGCATGTGGATATTTTCAAAATGTTGTCTTCTTTGCCCAGTATCTGGGCTAGTACCAGGCCTATAAAGCTTATCTGAATGGGTCCCTGGCTAACATGTAGGCTCTGCAAAGGGAGAGTTTTTGTCCCATTCTGCTTTGTACCCCTACAGTTAGGGGCTGCTTCCTCTGCTCACATCTTTAATGTTCTTTAGTGTTCTTCAGCCCTCTATCCTAGGATCTCTTCTCTCTCTGTGCAGTGTCATTGGTTCACAATTCTATGCTTCAGCCCAAATCTCCCTTCCAAGCTTCAAGGCCACACATAGCTAAATGCAGAGACGTGTCTCCCTGGCTATTCACAGTACCTCCAGCTCAGTGAGTCCAAAACGGAATTCATTCTCCATAAACACACACACACACACACACGTCCTAGTCTATGCCTCCTCATCTCAGTAAATGGTATTACCATTCTCCCTGTTGCTCCCTGTTTACTCCTTTCTCCTTCACCTTCCACATCTAATCATTGACCTTCATCCATTCATTCAGATTTCTGAGTTCCTTTTATAGGATGATGTTTTCTAGAAAACTTCCAAATACAATAGTGCGATGAAACCCCTCCCATATACCCAATGCTCAGCTTCAAATTTACCAGTTAATAGAAAATCATGTTTCGTCTATTGCCACTTCTTCCCACCCTCAATTATTTTGAAATGAATCCAGAGATCATTTCATCTACATTTTATTATGCATCTCTTCAAAGTTACAAAAACATCAAGAATCCCATTACCACACCAAAACCAAAATTCACAATGATCAAATATCCAGTCAGTGTTCAGATTTCCTCATTGTTTTGTACATGGCATTGCTTTCTTACATTTGTATAGCTAAAGTCCCCACATGGCAATCAGATAAGTCTCTTAAATCACTTTAATCTAGTTTCTCCCTTATTCATGCCTTTTTCTCCCTGACATCTTTTGCTAAAAAAAAACTGCATCATTTATACTCTAAGAGTTTCCCACAGTTTTGATTGTTGATTGCTGTTCCCCTGGATTTACTATAACATTATTATAAAGTATTGGTTGTTAGCTCTAGAGACTTGGTCATGTTCCAGTTCTCTTCCTCTGAGACTATTTATTTCTTCAGGTGGCTTTATTCTTTCATCATGAGGCACAAAATGTCTGCAGTGTTTGCAGTGTCTTTGGTGTTAGCCATTAATATTCATCATCTCAGTCCCTTACTTCATAGGAGCTTACAAATATTGATTCTATAATTTTGTCTTTTCTCTAGGAGAAACATCCTTTCATTGATTTTCTATGGTTACCCTGAGTTCATTCAGGAAAGGCAGGATAAATGCTTAACTCCACCACTACTTCCTTTTTAAAAACCAATTTTTGAAATAGTTATTTCCCTAACATCCTTCAAAGGTGACCAGTGAAGGGTTTTCGTTGGAGGTGGGATGAGAGAGGAAGGGTTACTGTTAGGAACTCATGGAGCTTTAGATATTTAAAGAATCTTGTTTTTTTCAGTTATCATTACTGATGATCAATCACCACTTACTTGGCGACTGGCTGTTTAGTCCTGTCGAGTACCCTATTAGTTTTTTGTAATAGCTCTACTGAAGTATAATTGACATACAGTACACCGTGCATATTTAAAGTGTACAGTTTGGTAAATTTAGACATATGTATACAGTCATGATACCATCACCACAATCAAGATCATGAACATATCCATCACTCCCAAATGTTTCCTTACATCCTTTTGTAATCCTTACCCTCACTTCTCCACCACTCCCCATCCCTGGGTAATAACAAATCTGCTTTCTGTCACTATAGGTTAAATTTCATTTCTCAGAGTGCTTTGTAAGTGGAAATATAGAAAATATATATGCTTTTAACAGGCTTTATTTCTTAGCACTATTATTTTGATCTTCATTCATGATACTGCCTCTATTAATAGTCCCTTATAAGATATGTGATTTGCAAATATTTTCTCCCAGTCTTAGCTTGTCTTTACATTCTCTTAAAGATATCTTTCTAAAATTAGAAGGTTTTAATTTGGATGAAGTCCAGTTTCTCAATGTTTTTCTTTTTTATATCAAGTTCACTATGTCGTACCTAAGAATCTTTGCTTAATCAAAGGACACAAAGATTTTTCTCCTGATTTTTCTACTGACACTTTTAAAGTTTTAGGCTTACATTTAGGTCTACAATCCATTTCCAGTTAACTTTCGTATATGGTGTGAAGAACAGATCAAAGTTCATTCTCTCTCACACACACATATGGATGTCCATTTGTTCCAGCGTCATTTGTTGAAGACTGTCCTTTCTCTGCTGAATTGCCTTTGCAACTTTGTTGAAAATCAGTTGACCATGTTTTTATGGATCTATTTCTGAGCTCTCTATTCTGTTCTATTTATATATTTCTGCCTTTATACCAATAACATGTTGTCATATTAAGCCTTTGAAGTCAAGTCCTGTAAGTCTTAAAGCTTTGTTTTTCCATTTCAAAGTTGTTTTGGCTATTCTAGGGTCTTTTGAATTTCCATATGCATTTTAAAACTACATTGAATAGATGATGATCAATGGGGAAGAAACTGGTTTCAACAATAGCTTTCACTTTTTTAGTTTTTTTTTTTTAATTTTCTCAGCAATTAAGTTTTCAGTGTATAGGCTTTGCACATATTTTGTTAGATTTATCCCTAATTCTTTCATACATTTGATGCTCTCATCATCATATTTTAATCTCAATTTCAATTGTTGTTAATATATAGAAATAATCTAATTTATTTTTTATATTGATCTTATATCATCAAGCATTGCTATCCTTACTTATTTGTTCTAGTAGCTTTTTTGTAGATGTCATATATTTTTTACATTGTCATCTGTGAATTAAGAAAGTTTTACATCTTCCTTCCAGATTTGGACACCTTTCCCTCCCATGCTTTATCAGACTGGCTAGAACCAGCAGTACAATGTTGAATAGAACTATAAATGTGGGTATCTTTCCCCTGCTCCCAATCTTAGTATGGATAGCATTCAGGCTTCTACCATAAGATATAATGCTACATGTAGGATCTTTCAAAGAAACTCTTTAGCAGATTGAAGATGTTCCCTTTATTTTTTTCTATTTTGCTTTGAATCTTTATTAGGAATAGATGTTGAATTTTGTCAAATCATTTCTCTGCATCTAATGAGATAATCATGTTGCTTTTTCCTTTTTGGTCTGCTGAAATGGTGAATTATGCTGATTGATTTTTGAATGTTAAACTAACCTAACATTGCTGGGATAAATTGCACTTGGTCATAATGTACCATAGTTTTTTTTATATATCTTTGGATTCAATTTTCCTAAATTATTGTAAGAAATTTTGTGTCTGTACTCCTGAAAGATATTTTGCAATGGTAATGTTTGACTCATAAAATGAGTTAGAGAAACTCGTGAAAAGAGTTTCAATTTTCCTGAAGAATTTGTGTACAACTGGTATTATTTATTCCTTAAACATTTGGTAGAAATCAACAAGGAGACTATCTGGCCTAGGAATTTTCTTTGTGGGGGGATTTCTAACACAAAATTTTATAAATCGAGATAGGACTAGTCAGATCATCTATTTCTTCTTCAGTGAGCTTTGATAGTTTGTATATTTCAAAGGAATTACCAAAAATGTGCTTGAGGCTTGGCCACAGATGAGCTTTCTAAAATCACTTTTTCACTTCATTCTGCAACAAAGTTGCAAAGAATGCAAAGAAAAGTAGGTGAGTTTCAAAGCCATGAAACATAGAATTAAAGACAGAAATGCTAGACCACTCCTTTGCTTATGGGCTTTGGCTAAGGCCAAAAAGTTTGAACTGGAGTTTGAACTTCACTTGTGATATATACTGCTGTATTTTTTTAAAGCATGATTCTTTTTAAAGTCTGTTCCCACCAACCAAGTAGACTACTTGGCTAGTTTCTATTTTCTGCATATGAGAAGGGATTAGGTCTGTTTCTCCTAATTTTAGAAATGCAGGCATACGTGACAAGTTGGTTTGTCTTGTTCACCCTGCAAGCAAAATTAAAATTAGCTTCTGAAGGGATTTACAGCTTAAAATTGCAGCCATAAAATTGGGTAAAAGTAACATGCTGTTCTTGGCAAATGAAGACAGAGATCCTGGTCTTCTGCTACTTACTGGGTTTGCGGGGAGGGGGTTTCCCTCTCATTTTCCTTCTAGTCATGAAGGATGGATTTGCTACAAGCCATTCTTTTTTCCTGGTTCAGTTCCTCCTCCCCATGTCATCTTTCCTCATCTCTGAGCAAGGCAAAACATCTTTAGCCTCATCAACACCAGTGGGCCTTAGAGACATAAGTGAAATATCTAGCTACACATTATCTTTATGGAAAGAGCCTGTATTTGTCTCCTACTCATAGTTCCTACTGCTGGTGAACTCCACACGGACTTACTGTTGGTCTTAGCTGGGCATTTGTTAGACTCCCTTCCCCTAATACAAAATACAGAAATGGCAGTGTCCTTGATCATTTGGGCTTTATAACAGATGAGTTGATCTTTCAGAATATTTCCAACAAGATGCAGCCTCTGTCCTGAAAGGCCCAATCCTTCCTATTTCTGTAGGTTCAAATCTTAGAGAGCTTATCAATTCTTCTGTTCTAACTTGGGCTCCCAGTTATAAACCCGAAAGGATTTTGTTTTCAAATCCTTGGAATTATTTTCCTAAAGACATATTATAAATGAATGATAAGGCTCTGGACCAAGCCACTAAAGCCCATGACACTGTATACCTAAAGTCTAATAGCAAGAGTAGGCTTATAAAAAGTAGAAGGACATGCAGCCTCACCATGTATTGCACAGCCAAGGAAACAGGCTCAGCCTACTGTTGAGTGCCTAACCACTCAAAATAATCTTTCATATTATTATTTTAAAAACTGTCATCACAATTCATCTGAAGTAGTCAAAAGGGAAAGCTCTTAGAGTGGGCAATGAATACCATACAAAATTGTGCTATTGTTGGGAATGAGAGAAGGTGACATTTAAGAAAGGATGTGTGACTGTATCGTATATGAATTATATCTCAATAAAATTGTTACAAGAAAGAGGAAAAAAGGATATGACTAGAATTTCAAGATAAATGGATGGAATATGAAAAATAGTCCAAAAACATGGATCCTTTGATAAATAGACCTCTAGGAGTAGAATATTTGAGGTGATAGGTGGGTCTGCAGTGGTAGGTTGAGCCTGACTTAGAAGGGCCCTTAAAGGTCATACCTGGATTTTGAATTTCACAGCTTTTCAGGTAAGAAGGAGTTATTGAAGTTTCTTGAGAGAATACAGAATATAACATAGCATCTAAGTTCTAGAAAATATCTCTTTACCTTTTCCAATTATACTTCTCACTTTCTTCTTTTGATTACAGTTATCTCTGTCATTATGTTTTAAGTTCCTTGAGTGCAGTAAATATTGCATTATTTTCTAAATATTTGTCTTTTTCCATAGCATCTAACATGGTGCCTTGATTTATAGCAGATGTGCATTAAAGGTTGTCCTCAAATCAGTGAAGTGGATTTGGTGTAAGAAAGCCTTGGTTCTAGTCTTGTCCCTTTCTGGCCATGCCCCCTTATTTAAGTACGTCTTAGATCCACTCACTTCTCCCCATCCAACCTCCATGACCCTTGCTCAGACCACCATTGGTCTCCCACCCCACTACCAACCCTCATGTCCATTATCCTTTATGCCATTAGAACATTTTTTCTCAAATATCAATCTGATCAAGTTATTCTCTACTTAAAATTATTCAGTGACTTCTTACTGTTCTGAGGATAAAAAGTCAACCTCCCTAACACTGCCAATGAGATTCTGCATGGGAAGGCATTTCCCTGCCTGTACACCATCATCTCATGTCACTGCCCCCTCTACGTTCTTGTTCCAGTCACTCTGGCTTTCTTTAAAATCTCCCCTATGTGCCATGCTCTCTTTCACCACAGGGCGTATGCCTATATTGTCTCCTCTGCCTGGAAGATTCTCTGCCTCACTCCCGTCCATTGACTTAGTTTATGCCACTTCATTCTTCAGACCCCAGTTAAACTATACTTCATTAGATAAACCTTCGCTGATCCTACCATGGAAGCCAAGTGCCCCTGTTACATGCCCTCATGTCCTTCTGTTGGTGCCCTTTGTATCATATGGCACAATTTTAATTAAAAGATTATCATTTACTCACCCAATGTTTGTCTCCTCTACAAGATTACACAACAAAGAAGAAAGTCTATTTTATTGAATGGTATACTCCCCGGGTATAATCCAGTGCCTGGCACAAAGTAGGCAGACATTCAATAAGTCTTTGTTAAATGAAGGAATGATGTTTATGTCTTAATAATTTAAATATTGTAAAGTTTCCCAGTACCATGTGTTTGTCTATCATACTTTTCACAATTATTACTCTTTAAATATTTGTATAATTGATCTGTATTCCATATGAGAATGTAAGCACCCTGATGGCAGGGACTATATTGATTTTTTAAACTGAGTTATAGTTTACAAACAATGAAAGGTACAGATTATAATCATATACTTTCAGACACCTGGCTGGCTCTGTTGCTTAAACATCAGACTCTTGACTGTGGCTCAGATTGTGATCTCAGGGTTGTGAGATGGAGCCTGGCATAGGGCTCCAGACTCAGTAGGGAGTCTGCTGGAGATTCTCTTCATCTCCCTCTGCCCCTCACCCCTTGCTTGTGTGCCTATGAATGCACACACTGTCTCTTTCTAAAAATAAATACATCTTTAAACATGTTTAAAAATATATACTTTCATGAGTTTTGACAAATGTGTACACTCATACACATCACTCCAAACAAGATATAGAACATTTCTGCCACCCCAGAAAGTACCCTTTTACCTCTGAGTCACCTTCCTACCCCCCTACATGACAGAGGTAACTGCTGTAATGATTTGGGTTTTCTTGGACTTGCTTTGTGTTTTAGAGCTTTGTATAAGTGGACTTGTACTAAATGTGCTCTTATGTGTCTGGCTTCTCTAATATCTGTGAGATTCATCCCTGCAGTTACGTGTATTGATAGTTGGTTCTTTTCTTTCCCCTGAATAGTGTCCCATTGTACAAATATACTACAGTTTTTTTATCCATTCACCCGTTGGTGGATATTTGATCTCGTTCCACTTTGGAGTTATTATGAATAAAGTTCTACGAGCTTTCCCATACAAGTCATATTCTATTATCATATCCCCCCACCTAGCACAGTGCCTGACACTCAATAAATATTTGTTGAGCAAATGAATAAATCTAATCCTCACATTGTCAGTTACAACTCTACCTTTCCTTCCTAATTGGATATTAGGATGCAAATGAGGAAGAGTGACCCAATTACAGGAACTCGAATACCCTTTGAATTTTCTAAAAAGTAAGTTGCAGAGTTTGTACTTTAACTATTGATAGCAATTCCTTTAACACACCTCACAACCAAACTTGTCACACAAGTGTGTGATGTATGTGCCCCTGGTAGGATTTCCAGATTTAAAAATAGGACAGAGTTCAATGTAATTTTCAAACAACAGTTGGGTTTTTCATATAAGGGTGTCCCAAATATTTTATGAAACATATTTATGCTAATTTGGGACACAGTTATAAAAAGTGTTTCCTGGTTTTTCTGAAATTCAAATTTAATTCAGCTGCCTGCATTTTTGTTTGCTAAATCTAGTCACCCTCTATGTGAACTGTGGAACTTCTCATCCTTAGGCCCATTCCAGCCTTAAAGCTTAAAGATTCCTCACCTGCTCCCAGTGACTGGCCCTAGGAAATGCTGTTTTTTCATAGTTGCTCAGTAAGTACTTACTGGCAAGGGAGAGGGAGGCATCTACTTTAAGAATATTATGGGCAACATTTACTTCATCTAGTTGTGTGTTAAGCATTTGCTTAACAAATTCATTTTAAGGTCTCATTGAACAGTACGTACTCATGGGTCCTGGTTCATTCTGGCTGGCTAGGGCTTTTCCAAGTGAAATCTAGCATGGCTGTTCTCCTCCCCACCCCCTGTTCTCATCAGTTATGTTTGTGGATGTGTGTGAACACAGACAGATGTCAGAGGGAAATGCCTTCCTGAACTACTCAGTAATGTCTGGTATCAGCGTCATCCTTAAAATAAAGTGTGGGTGACAAGTTCCACCTGGTAAGGGGCCAGCTCCACAGATTACTTCCTTCTTTCTCCAGAGCCTTTCATTCATAAACTCAAAGGGAGCTGTTCTTAAAAAGCAAATGCACATTAAACATGGGACAAGACTCAGCTTGGTTTAATGTGCATATGTGCATAAATTTCAGTGAACAGGTTCTGTTTTAAAATTGCTCAAAGTAAAGTCAAACTCTCTGTATTATTAGCCTGAGGTTTGGAAACCTAGACGGATGCTAAAGGGGCCTGGTTTAGTGGAAAACGCTAGTTGTTATCATGAATGTGGCCCCAGGAATAGATCTGATCCAGGTAAGAGGTCTCTCTGGATTTCTGGGCCCTGAACTGCTAAAATGGCACCTTGATATCTTGTTTCACTTTTCCCTTTTAGAAGTTTAGCTGTGCACTGAAAAGAGAAGCCCTGACTTTGAGTCTTTGCTTTGTAATTTAACCAACAAGAGACACCAGCTCTCTGAGATTCAGGTTTGTGTGGGGTTTTTTCACTTGAAAAAATGGACATATACAAATTCTTCATTTGTATGTTCCAAAAAGATTTATGAGAATCATATATAAAACTTGTTTAGAAATTATTGAAATGGCACAAGTAATATTGTAAGGTAAGTAAACCAAAGTTGATTTAAAAAATGCAAAAGAAGAAAAAGGGCACCACTCTCTTGACCTTGATCTTTCTTTTCCTGACTTCTCAATTTCAGGCTAATTCCTGGAACCAGTGGCAATGGGTCTGATGGAAAACAAAAACAAAAACAAAAAAACAGGGCACCTGGGTGGCTCAGTGGGTTAAGCCGCTGCCTTCGGCTCGGGTCATGATCTCAGGGTCCTAGGGTCGAGTCCCGCATCGGGCTCTCTGCTCAGCAGGGAGCCTGCTTCCCCTCTCTCTCTCTGTCTGCCTCTCCATCTACTTGTGATTTCTCTCTATTAAATAAATAAATAAAATCTTTTTAAAAAAAAAAACAAAAACAAAAAAAACAAAAAAACAAGAGACAGAGAGTGAGGATACCAGAGTTTTTAGCCCAACTCTGACACTGACCTTCCAATATGGAGAAAGTCACTAACAGCTGGGCCTCCATTTCCTCATCTTGAAAATGAGGAAGTATGGAAATGAGGAAACGGACGCCCACTCAAGCACTGAGTGGGCCCCTGTTAGGTCGGGTAGGCATAGTACTAGATATTGTAACTGTAAATAATACCAGCTAACATATGTTGAGTATACTAGATATGCCAGGCATTTTGCTAGGGATGTTATCTCTAACCTCATGAAACCCCACAAAGTAAAATTTTATCCCTATTTTATAGTTCACAACATCGAGGCTTAGAGTTGGTTTTAAATTGATTTGCCTTACGGTGAATAAACCAAAGTCTTCAATCTCCACAGAACTGTCTAGGAGGATAGTTGAAGATATAAAGAAATCATTGTAATATTGTGTATGGTTATATGTTCCTACACATCTGAAATATCCATTTTAGACTCATGGTAGGAAATCAGATGAGATTGGGTGTGAAAAGTGATTTGAAGAAACCTTAAGTTATCAAAGTAGAATAGTTCTCTTACATTGTATGAAATCAGGATTGAGCAACCATTTTGACCATTTACTGAGCTACTTCAAAGAGAATTTATTCTATTCCATTCTATCTCATTTTGTTCTATGTAGTGTAGTAATAGGCCCCAGCCCCTCCATGGCATCACCTCTTCTTTCTTCCGAGATCTTGTCACAACTTGAAAACCCACAAATTTCTTCAACTTTGCTAGAATCCATAATCCATCGATTCTACTACCTTTTCACTGCCTCTTACCCACTGCCTGCCTGTGTTCACTTCCATCCTTAGGAAGCCCAGATTCTATGGTCCACCATAGTTCCTTTCTTCTGTACAATGCTGAATTTCTTGCCTTTCTTGTCCTTTATCGCTCTTACCTAATAGAACCCAGCTGTGATTACACCTGATTCTTCTGCTAATCTGTATCTGTACCCACATGGCTGAACAAGGCTAAGGAAAACCTCACAGTGTTGATAACTGGTGTTAAGTTCATGACCGCTAATCTCAAGTGGGCCCTTAGAGCTGCCTTGCAGTACTACCATATTTCCTTGGTTCTCCTTCCTGAAATTGCTGTGGTCCAGATTACCACATTGTTAGATCTGCTGGTATGTTCTCATCCTGCATTTTACTTGACTTATCAACAATTTAGCACAGTTTTTCACTCTTTCCCTGCATTTTATCCCTTGGTAGAATCATGTAGTCTTGTGGCTTTATATAGATACCAATGGTGGCAGAGACAGTGCTCACCAGATAATCTCTGTTTTCTCCTACATTCCATGCTCTTATCCACCATATCTAGTTCTTGCAAACAGCAATATGAGCACAGTAGGGAGAAACTCAGAGAAAGTATTAGCATCTGAGGAAATGGAGTTGCTACACAGAAACAGCTTGAAAATCCAAGTCACTTCTGGAAAAAAAAAAAGTCACTAAGAAGTCCTGACTATCCCTCATTGAATCGTGACATGAAAAAAATAAATAAATAAATAAACCTTAGCTGTTTTAAACCACTGAGATTTGGGGTTTGTTACTACAACAAAGTCATGTCTGTACTGACCAAAGTACTACACATACAAGTTCAAGCTAGCCATTCTCCCTGGGACTCCAGATTACATAGCTAGCTGACCTACAGAATCTACTAGCTATCCAGTGCCTCCACTTAAATGTCTACTAGACACCTCAAAACCAGAATTCTCAAATGTATTTTTTAATATTTTATTTATCTGAGAGAAAGAGCACACAAATGGATGGGGTGGGGAGTAAAGGGAGAAGGAGAAGCAGGCTCACCACTGAGCAGGGAGCCTGACTTGGGGCTTTATCCCAGGACCCTGAGATCATGACCGGAGCTGAAGTCAGATGCTTCACTGAGTTGCCCAGGTGCCCTAAAAAACAGAATTCTTGACTTTCCCCCTCAAAGCTCCTCCTCCAACAGGAGATGTCACTCCTTGTCTCAAAACCATTTTTTAAGTTTTTCTTTATATTCCAGTTAGTGAATATACAGTGAAATATGAGTTTCAGGTGTACAATATAGTACAACACTTCCATACATCACCCTGTGCTCATCAGGACAAATGCCCTCCTTAATCCCCATCACATAGTTCCCCCATTCTCCCACCTACCTCCCCTCTGGGAACCATCAGTTTGTTCTCTAGAGTTAAGAGAAAGTCTCTTTCTTGATTTGTCTCTCTGCCTCTCTTGTTTCCCCCTTTGCTCATTTGTTTCCAAAGGCGGAGTTCTTACAACGGCCTCTAAAATCTTTCACAATCTGGCTTCTGCTACATCATGGACCTCATCATCATTTCTATTCCCTTTACTCTATCCCAGCACTCTGGCCTCCTTGATGCTCAACCAAAACATCGAGCATGTTCTCTCATCTCCTGCCTTTGTTCTTACTCTTCCCTTGGCCTAGAAAGCTCTTACCCCAGATTAACTGCTTAGCTCCCTCCCTCATTTTCTCTAGCAGGGATCCTCAAACCTTTCCAGACAGCAGAATCACCCAAAGACAGGTTGCTGGGCCCCACTCTGAAGTTTATGATTGATTAGGTTTAGGAGGGGGCAGTAGTTTACATTTCTAACAGGTTTCCAGAGCTAATGACACTGGCCCAAGGACCCTGCTTGAAGAAACACTATTCTTTGCTCAGAAGTTACCAGATCAGAGCGCCTGGGTGGCTCAGTCAGTTAAGCAGCTGACTTTGGCTCAGGTCATGATCTTGGGGTCCTGGGGTCCTGGGATCAAGCCCCATGTTGGGTTCCCTGCTCAGTAGGGAGTCTGTTTCTCCCTCTATCACCCCCCCCACCCTGGCTCATGATCTCTGTCCCTCACTATCTCCCAAACTTAAAAAAAAAAAAATTACTGTATGACCAAAGCCTTCCCTGACTTCCCTATATAAAGTGACAACCTGACTACAACACTTTGTGACTTTCTTACTCTGCTTTGTTTTCTCTTTGTCTTCCCCCCTGGATTGCAAACACCATGAGAGCAGGGATTTGGTTTCACTTGTGGCTGTATGATACGACCTCTAGCTCCCATGCCTAGCATGGTACCTAACACAGAGTAGATGCTTAATACATATTTGTTGACTGAATGGTCAGAATAAAATGTTGTACAGCCAGCTTTCTGTGATCTAAGCTCCTGGAGGAATTGCTCACAAAAATGACTCACTTTTGGGTGCCTGGGTGGCTCAGTTGGTTAAGCGTCTGCATTCAGCTCATGTCGTGATCTTGGGGTCCTGGAATCAAGCCCTGCATCAGGCTTCTCACTCAGCAGGAAGCCTGCTTCTCCCTTTCCCTCTGCCTGCCACTCCCCCTGCTTGTGCTCTCTCTCTCAAATAAATAAAAACTTTTTAAAAATTAAAATTAAAAAAATAAGAAAAAGAATAACTCACTTTTGCCAACTATTCATTCACTTCAGCTAAGCTGCTTTTCCATTCTTACATTAAATCTCTTGCTTCCTGGGTTAGCTTGTGTGTCATTTTCATCCCTGCCACCACTCCTGACTGAAAGCACTGGCAATGCCAGGAAAAACCAGTTGGCTTCTGAAAGGGACACTGTGATGTAAATCAGGATGTATTTCAGTAAACCAAAGGGGAAGGAGAATCCCAAGCGGAGCCGGTCTAACACTGGGAACTCTGTTATCCTGAGAGAAATTATTTCACAACCCTTTACTGAGTACCAGCTTGTACAAGGGCCACAGAGAAGAGAAAAACAGAGTTCTCTTTCCAGTCTGATGGTAGAACCAAACAGATTGAGTCAAATATGGCAAATCACCATTAGCAGAGGGGAGGGAGTAAGAACTTCTGCCCAAAATCGCTGAGAGGGAAAAATTGATGCTGGGAGAAGGACGGGGTTGGGGGGGGTGCGCAGTTCTTCACCAAGACTATGGTGTTTGAGCTGGGTTTTGAAGAATCTGTAGAAGTTTGGTTTGTGATAAATGTGAAAACGGGGCAGGGAAGGCATTTTGGACACAGGAACCAGCATCAGCAAATGAATAGATGTGATACTGGTGATAGATAGATACTGATGCTATTAAAAATACTGTATGATCAATTATATGCAGACATCAACAAATCCAAATGGATGTCCTAACCAAGCTGAGTGGATATCAGCCATAGACAAACTGGCATGGACATATCGTCCCATCCCACTGACTCTCAGCTCCAGGAGAGGCCAGGGTGTTATGCCGAAGAGTGTGGCATAGCTAAAATCCACGTAATAATAATAGCTGATGCTAAATGCTTACCATGAGCCAGGCACTGCGCTTTGCATGCTTTATCTTACTTAATCTTCCAATCAACCCCTAGACGGTAGATATTGTTGCCATCTCCATTTGACATTTTAAGTCACTTGTCTCAGGTTAGTCCCAACTATGCTGGGATTTAAGCCTCTACAGATTGACTCCAGAATTTATATGCTTATTCAAGGCACACTGCCTCAAGTAATGGCTAGAACATGGGGCGCCTGGGTGGCTCAGTGGGTTAAAGCCTCTGCCTTCGGCTCAGGTCAGGATCTCAGGGTCCTGGGATCGAGCCCCACATCGGGCTCTCTGCTCTGCGGGGAGCCTGCTTCCTCCTCTCTCTCTCTCTGCTTGCCTCTCTGCCTACTTGTGATTTCTCTCTCTCCGTCAAATAAATCTTAAAAAAAAAAAGTAATGGCTAGAAGATAGGTCATCCCTCTTAAAGCTGTGGGAATATACAAAGAGGTAAAATAGATTGACCTTTCCTTATCAACATTATTGTTCGGTTGAGGAAACAAGACACTCAACCATGCAACCTCGGAAACATTGCAAGTACTGTCAGGAAGCGACACGTGACACTTGCTCAGTGGGTGGGCCTGCTGAGTCATTTTGCTGAGCTAGAGTGCCCATGGAAGAAATGGAACTTGAACTTGGCCTTGAGAGGTATGGAATAGCAGGAAGAATGTGGAGTTGCAAGGGAAGTGTGAGGCTTCACTTGCTAACAGTGTGACCTGGACCAAAGTTCTTTCCTTCATGGTTCTTATCCGGAAAATTAATGATGTGGATTAGACTTCTTACCAGAAGTACCCTACCCCTAGGAGGTATTTTGCAAATTGTGAGGTCAGTTTGGGTTGTGAAAATAATTAGGAGGTGGCTCTTCGGTAGGAGCCAGGAATGGCAGGTGTTCTGCACACTATGAAGAATTGTCTTGTAGGGCACCTGCGTGGCTCAGGGGGTTAAGCCTCTGCCTTCGGCTCAGGTCGTGATCTCAGGGTCCTGGGATCGAGCCCTGCGTCAGGCTTTCTGCTCAGCGGGGAGCCTGCTTGCCCCTCTCTCTCTGCCTGCCTCTCTGCCTACTTGTGATCTCTCTCTCTCAAATAAATAAAAAAATAAAATCTTAAAAAAAATTGTCTTGTATCTTGCCCGAGCTTTAGAAGACTTCTAGACATTCATGTATGTGAGAACTCTGTTTATAATTATCTGAGCCTAGAACATAACCCCATTTTACATCTCAAGTTGAATTTTTTTTTTCATGGCTTCATTTTTAAGTAAAACTTCCCCAAAAATAGAGGAAATATTAAGCTTTTTTTTTTTTCCCCCAGAACTTTACTATGCATTATTAGCATGGGGATAGCAACTGCATTCATGGTGCTTGAGTCATTGATACCACATCCCAGGGTCATTCTACTTTAGCAGGCTATCCCATTCATGGTGACCCTGCACTGAGCTGCTAGCCTCTGACACCTTCACATTTTCTAACATAGTTATGTATGAGCATTTATAGATGAGAATACATATTGTTGCATTATAAATGCCTTTCGTTTCTGCTTTGCAAGACAGTTATGTCATAATATGTGCTTTTGAAAGTACGGTTTACATCTTTATTATCACTGATTCTGATGAATTTCTTTTCAGGATAGCAAGAAAGAACAATAAATACATATAGTTAAAAAAAAACAGGTAGACTGAAGAAGGACTGTATTGGATAACCTCTCAGTGCCTTTGCAGTTCAAATTTTCGGTGGATGTAGGGAAGGGGTTGGGTTTGGAGAGGAAGCAGAGAGCATTCCAGGATGGGAATGACATGAGGGATGTGGCCCGGTAGAGCAGGGGTTGAAGGATCCCCAGACAAGCCAGGAGAAGGAAGAAACTTCCTTAGAGCCTGGTCCTGTAGTGTTCCCTGGAAGCCACTCCTTTCATTCCTCCCGCCCTCACTGTAATTGAAGACTCCTGGGAGAACTGACCAGGGCCAGAATGGCCGGAAATTGCCTTGTGGCCAGTGGGGCTTCTCTAGTTACTTCCCTCTGTGACCAAGGGACGTGATGGCTTCCTGTCTGTTAGCTGGGTGTCTTTGCCTCCTTGTTCTGCCAAGTTCCCAAGAAACCTTAGCTTCTGTTCCTTCCATTTTTGCCCAGCTACTTTGCATGGGATTTTATCCCCTGTCTTATCCAGCTCTCTTGCTCCATACGAGTGATCTGGAAATGTTGGGTTCGTGACCGACACATTTTGTAGGACACCCAAAACGCATTGTTTGGAAGTAAGCCAGAGATACAAACGGATATCCAAACAACTCTGGCCATGCCTGTTGTGTCCTCTCCCTTGAAGGGGGATAACTTGTATCATTCAGTAACATAATTGTTTTTCTCATTACTAATTATATATGCTCGCTGAAGACAGCTCAGAAAATACAGAAATATGTGTAGAAGCAACTGCAGATTATCTGTTACCCCCAAGAAATATAGTACTTGGCAGGAGACAAGGGTGACAGCATGAGTGAAGGTTGAATTTGGTGCTGGCCTGTTGCCAACCCCCCCCCCCAACCACTTCTTCCTCCCACAGCACCTCTTGATCTCACCCTTATGGAATTTGCCTGTCCTGTATACCATAAAATGGAAGGCAAACTGGAAAGTGTACAGTAACACTTACCATGTCAAAGGCATATAAGCGATAAAATATCTCATATCAAGAAGGTGTTTGAAATCTAAAACAGCAATACTGTGTCAGAGCTCTGCTACCACTATGTTGTGGTGATAAAGTGTTGTGGGAATGTCTAAAGAGATAAGAGACCATCTGAGAAATTCACAGTGCTCCCTGGAAATTAGGAAAAGACTCACAGTACAAAGAGGCAAGAATGTTTAAGTACAACGCAGGGCTCATAAATATGCCTTTCTCTTTTGAGGGAAAAAAAAAAGAACACTCAACATTAAACAAAAAATTGGGTGATACTAAATCCATCCCAGAGATCAAGTTCTTGTTATAGATAATAGTTGGAATTTATGTTTTGCTTCTCCTCCCCTCCAGGTAGATAGGGTAGATAGGGTCAGAATGGAGAGTCCTTATTTTTGAGCCCTTGCTTTGAGACTCTGGGAGACAGAGAACTTAGAAAACTCTAAGGTATAAGTGTTAAGGTCAAGGCTTTAGAGTTAGTTAGACCGGGGTTCAAATCCCAGCTCCACTCAGACAGTCATCAAAACACTCTTTGTGCCATCTGCTCTCTTCGACATTGGGAATATAACATTGACAATTTAGATAAGGCCTCTACTTACATGGAGCTTACATTCTAGTGGGGGGGAAGAATGTTTAATGTTGAAAGGAGAACACAGTGATATGATGGGAAGGAACTGGGGACTGCCTTAGGTTGAGTAGTCAGGAAAGGTCTCTCTGAGACTAGACAATTGAACTATGACCTGGATGATTAAAAAGAGGCCAGCAATAAAAACAAAACAAAACAAAACAAAACAAAACTTCTAGGGGAAGAACATTCCAGGCAGAAGTAGCAGCAAGGGCAAAGGCCCTGAAGCAGGAACAAGCTTAAGTTTTTATACAGAGAAATACCAGTGTGATTGAAGCAGAGCGAGCCAGGGAGAGGGGGAAGAGATGAGGTTAGAGAGGTCAATACAGGTCAGGTCACACAGGGGCTTTGTAAAAATTCAGCTAGTACTCATCTTCATCATCATCAAGCAGATAAGAAAAAAAGGAAGTTGACCAATTGAGGGTATATTGTTCAATACCAACTGAAACATTTGAATCTGACTAACTGGGGCACAGGGATGTTACTGTAAAGTTTGAATGATATGTTGAAAGTGAGCCTGAGGAAAATAATTCTGAGAACAGGGTACAAGGTGGCCATTTTCGTCTATCATCACGTTCTAACACTTGAATTTCTCTCAAGTTCTCTACAGTTACTGCCTTCTCCCTGAACACCAAATACACAAGTTCAGTGTGACTCACGACACCATCAATTGAGGTGATTAAGCCGCTCTGAACATATTTGTTCGGAGGAGTGTGGCTAAGGGTCAGGTTCCCTGGGGCTACATTGTTTCTTGGTGCGCCTGGCTTACTAATTTTTTTTTCCTCTCTCTCTTTTTTTAAATAGGGAGAGAAGAAGTCCTATGGAAAGCCATGTGGGGGCCAAGACTGCAGCGGTGGCTGTATATGCTTTCCTGAGAAAGGATCCAGAGTAAGTGGCTTCTTCCATTGCTGAAAGACACACAGTCAAGGGAGTTTTGATCTGATGTGTGTGTGCGTGTGCGTGTGTGCTTTCTTTAGACTTAAACTGCTTAGAATCCACTCTTGTGACTTCATGGAATAAGCCAAGTGGTGAGGACCAGCTGGAAGGATCTTTGCTAACCAGATGAGAGGCAGAACTAAATTGGTCAAGGTCTCTGCGAGATCAGAAAGAGGTTTCCTTTGTTGACTTAATGCCAACCTTCCCTCAAGGTTTCATCTGGAGTACTTCCAAAAGCCAATTAGGTTGTGAAGAACCAGATTATGTTTGTAGATAGACATGCATTTTCATAGCTCCTCATTAGCCACTCAGTTCTTCCCTCTGGGTAACAAGTGGTCCAGTTGTTATCTACTGGGATGGGACTGGTCAGAAGTCAGGAGTTTCCTTGGGATGCCTGGGTGGCTCAGTCTGTTAAGCATCTCCCTTCGGCTCAGGTATGACCTCAGGGTCCTGGGACCGAGTCCTATGTTGGGCTCCTTGCTCAGCAAGGGGCTCGCTTCTCCCTCTGCCTGCCATTCCCTGCTTATGCTTTCTCTCTCTCTCTATCTCTCTCTCTGACAAATAAACAAATGAAAGCCTTGGGGCACCTGAGTGCCTCAGTTCGTTGAGCATCTGCCTTCAGCTTGGGTCCTGGGATTGGGCCCCCTATCGCCCCTATCGGGCTCCCTGCTCCACAGGAGGCCTGCATCTCCCTCTCCCACTCCCCCGCTTGTGTTCCCTCTCTCGCTGTATCTTTCTCTGTCAAGTAAATAAATAAAATCTTTCAAATTAAAAAATAAATAAATAAATGAAAGTTTTGGAAAAAGAGTTTCCAGGGTAGCCTTAAAGTCCAGAAATTCGGGTGACTGCCCATAAAGAATGATTTATAGATCTTATGTTAAAATATAGGATTTGTTTAAAAACATTATGGGAAATAACTCTGTGTTTTGGTCCTTATTGGTAAATCACAGTGAGCACCATGTGTTAACAGAGCGTTTCCATTAGCCCTTGTATATGCATATGGGAAGGGTTGCCCAGCTGATTTGTACCCCTGACTCTCACAAAATAAACTGACATCTTTAGTGTAACTCAGGGGAAAAAAAGGTATTCAAGGGGGTTCATTTTTACAAAATGAAATATAATCTATGTCCCTGGGATTTATGGCCACCCCGTGAATTCAGATCTTCTGACTTACAGCTTTGTGTCTGCACTCTGATCACATTCAAACAAGCCTAAGAGCTTAGACTGTCAAAGGGAGGGAGCGTAATTGGTCAACCAGACCCTCAAAAACATGGCCAAACAGGGAACAGAGTGGCCACTCCACCTTCTCTTTCATTATCTTCCATTTAGAGTAAAGTGAAATATCAAACTACACCAGAATTTGAAGGAAGAGAAAAAGCCATCTCCTCATCAAAAGTGACCAGACCCATTATACGTTAAAGGAGTAGACTTAGAGAATCATAAAATATCAGAAAGAGACATATCTTAGGGAGCTTCTCATCTTAACCACTGATTGTACAGAGAAAGCAGACTCTGAGAAGGAAAATAACTTCCCGGGGTCACATAGCAAATTGATGACAGATTCAGACTATTACCTGGGTCCTTTGATTTCTTGCCTATTTACTTTTACCCACTGTTGCCTCCCAGAGAAGTCATGTTCACTGTAGCCACCGAGGCACATGCCTCTGCCTCTAATCTTTAACCAGGAAACGCTTTAGAAAAAAAGATGCTTCTATAACAAATATATGAATACATTCTTAAACAACATGTAAACGATAGAGGTTAAGAAGTCTCCTTTGAGATTCCAGACCCCCTGTTGTCTTTCTGGTCTTTTCTTGTATATTATCAGAGACCTGTAGAAATATGAATAAAAAGTGACATTTTCTGTTTTTTTCCCTGAAATACAATCATATATTGTGTCTTGTTCTGTTTTTTTTTTAAAGCCATTTAATATGTCCTTAAGAGCTTTTTCTCTCCCCCATAGTTTAATCCGTCCATTCGTTCCTCTTTTGATGAACATCTTAGGTTGTTTCCAAACGTTTGCTGTTTTAAAAAGTGGCAGTGCCCCAGTGGAAATCCTTAAACAGACCTTCTTGTGCATATAGGATCAGAATTTCCAGATACAAGGTAATAAAGATTTTTAATTCTCAAAGCTAGTGCTCACTTACCCCAAAATACTCCGATTTACACTCCCATCAGCATTGTACAGGAGTGCCCACGTGTCTACACCCTTGCCAACATTTAATACTTTTGCTAATTTGGGTGGAAATCTTCCCAATTGCCAGACTACAAGTGTCTTTTCCCATATTCATGGAGCATCTGTATTTTTTCTGTGAATTTTCTGGACATGTCCTCTGTCCACTTTCATAATGAGTGATTCTGACCAACTTATCTTTCCTCTACAAAGATACCATAAATAAAAATGGCCCAGGTGGAAACTTGTGAGATTTGCAGTTTGATGCAGAAAAGCATTTCCTGGCAGGTTGTAGGTGATAGGAGGCATCGGTCAGACCCTGCCACCCAGGAACTCAAAAGTAGATCCAGGCTGCTGGTTGGGGTTCAGAGCCTTTAAAAGTAGGAAATTTATTTATACATCTGAACAGACCTTAGTCCCACACCAGACAAACATGCTGAAGGTAACCACATTGTTTGACCTCTGGCTGAGATTTTGATCTTTAAAGATAGAAGCCAGTGGATTTCCTAAGTAAGGAGCTCTCATTTGGTTTCCAAACATATGGAGCCCTAGCCTGTCTTCTTCGTTGAAAACATGGGTGGTTGAAGGGCTGTGGAACTGAGAAAAAGAGAGTATCACCGCACTGATTGTTTTTTTCTCAATATTTAAAAGGTTCCGAGCCTGCACAGTTAAACACAGTCCTGGAGCTTATTTGTGAAGTCTGTGGTTGCTGGGAACATTTGTCCAGGTTACTGATCCAGACCAAGCTGTGATTCACAAGTCAAGACCGGGGATGTCCTATTTCCCATATAGATCAGGGGGCCAGCGCATGTGGGGCAGACCTTATGAATGCAGATGCTGGGTGCCGCCTGGGCCACCAAGTCCCTTTGAGTCACTCTCCCTACCCTCCTGAGTTCCCAGGGCCAAGCAGGATTGTTTAAACTGACTCCAGCTCTGTTGACCCTGCAGGGCAGCCCCTCAGTATCCCTTTTGTGCAGATGTCAGAAAGATTTGAGACTGTTTTCCTTAGCTGAGCAGCGGGCCCCATTTGGATTTCAAGCTGTTCCCTTCGAGCTCTGTGAGCTGGGAGAGGAATGGAACGCTGGGTCACCCCTGAGATATGCCGCAGCCATTGGCGGGGCTGCCTCCTGCCTCGGGGAAACATCCAGTACATAGTTTGCTGGGCAGTGTGTACTTTTCCTTTGCCAAAGTCCTCTTGAACTGACTAGGACATTTACAAAACACCTAATACTCCTGCACAATGGCAATCCAACCCTTTTCTGGTTTAAGCACTCTCGAACTGCTTTCTTGACAGTTTGCCCTGCCTGGTAAAAAGCCTTTGCCTGGCATTGGTGCACTGCTTTGGTACTTTCCAAAGCACCTTCTCCCAGGGTCCATATTATCTGTATGCCACAAGGAAGTGTCTTGGCCAAGCTCACTAGCCTGTCCATAGGGAAACTTGCTTAGCCTTCTTTAAGCAAATGTCAACTTTAAAAGAAAACATACCTGCTAATGTTAAAGAAAGGGTTTCTTTTTTTCCCTTGGACATTGAAATTTGGACTTATGATTTGACTTTCAGTTTTCTTTCAGGGCGGGGGGAGATCTTTTATTACCTGGGAAAACCATTCTTGGAGTTGTTTTTTTTTTTCCCTGTATTTAGATGGGGGAGTGGTAGCATTAGATCAAACAAAATATATCCACCTTTTCCCATCTTTCCCTACTGGATTTGCAGGTTTCTCTGCATTGTACTGCATTGGTGTGTGCTTGAGCTGGGAGCTGGTGGGACTGTGTGTTTTATTCCAAGCCTGCTGTATTCCTTAATATGATTTCAGACTTTTCCCGCATTTTCGAGGTGTTTTGGCTGGCGTTTATATATAGCACGGTGAGCTCCTAATTATGCCTGCCACCTAAAGGATTATCACAGGTAATCCCAAACTATAGGGAATACTGGGATTCCCCTCCTCCCCCGTCAAGGCTGTTTGTCCCTGTTTTACCTCTGTGTCCTAGCTAGAGAGTTTCATGTGAAACACCCCAGGTTTTTTATCTCCTCATCTGCTGCCTGCTTCCTGCTGCTTCTCTGTCAAAAACTGTGTGTTTCCCATGAATTCCAGGCCCAGATGCATTGACCACTACTTTTGTTTTTGGGTTTGATTTCCTTTGGTTTGGCTTTGTTTGACTCTCCTCCTGCAAACAGCTGGCGTTCCCTGTGTCAGAAGACTGGTGCCATAGCTACCCAGAGGCCTTTCCACTGGCTCCTGATCTGGGCCATTTTGGTGGACATCTTTCCCTTTTTCCCTGTGCACCCACCCAACCCCACAACCTTACCCTGACTGACTGCTACCATGCACACCCCAATGTCCTTATCCTCTGCCAAAGCTTATGTTGCACATGAACTCCTTGGGTGGCCGGACCTTGCTCCAGTTGCCTGTGTATGGGCAAATCTCTTGCCTTCATTGCCCAACCACCCGTCGGCCCTCTGCAGGCTAGCCTTGCAAGCACCAGTCCCCAGTAACCGTTGCCAGATCCAATGGACATGTTTCATTCTTTATCTTCCATTGCCTCTCTGCTGCACGAGACACTTCCTTCCTTCCTGAAATGCTCTGTTCCCTTGGATTTCATGAAGTTCTCTCCTTGTGTTTCTCCTACTATGATTAGGACTCCCCAGGGTTTTGTCCTCATCCTGCTTCTCTGCTACATCTCCTCTTCCTAGGAGAGGGTGGTTTCATAGATGCCAGCAATTTCTGCTGCCACCGATTCGATGATAAATATTAAATCTCTATCTTTAGCTCAGACCTTTTTCCTTAGCTTCAGGTCAGCTTATTCAACTTCTTTATTATTATTATTATTATTATTATTATTATTATTTAAAAAGATTGTATTTATTTATTTGGCAGGGAGAAAGAGAGAGAGAAAGAATAAGCGGGAAGATGGAGAAGGAGAAGCAGACCCCCCTGATGAGCAGGGAGCCCGATGCAGGGCTTAATCCCAGGACCCTGAGATCATGACCTGAGCTGAAGGCAGATATTTAACCAACTGAGACACCCAGGCACCCCTGGCATGGTCAATTTCTTATTGACCATCTCTGCTTGGATTTTACTGGCACCACAACCATGTCTCATACAGAATTCCACTATCACCTCCCACCAGACGTGTCCCTTCCTAAGTCTTAGCCATCTCCTCTATCTCAGCAAATGCCACTACTTTATTGCTCAAGACAGAAAACTTTATCTACCATCACCTCCAGGTCATCATCACATCCTGTCCGTTTATCTTCTGAAACAAAGCCCAAATCCATCCACTTTTATCCATACCTATTTGTCCAATGCAGGGCCATATAATGTCTTCCCTGAATTACCCTCTGAGCCCCCAGACTGGTCCTCCAATTGCTAGTCTCAGTCTTTCCCAGCCATGTGCCATTCTGCTGTCATAATCTTTCCAGAATATAAATATGATCCTAAAACTCTTGCTCAAAATCCTTCAGTGGCTCCCGGTAGATCTCACAATAAAATCTTAGCTCCAGTAGCCTTAGGAAGTCCTCTGTGGCCTAGGGCTTGACTGCCTCTCCCACAATAGCTCTCACCACCAGGAGCCTCCTCCTCCAGAAAACCAAACCAAACCAGACGCCTGAACTGAACTCCTTACAGTTCACAGAACCTGCTGTTATTTAATAGGATTCCAGGTTTTATACCTGCTGCTCCATCTCCATGTACTCTCCTTCCACTGGCTCTACCCTGTCTCTGCTGGCTTGCTTCTGTTTACCCATCCTTTAAAACCGAACACAGGTTTCACCTCCTTGTGGAGCTTTCTGTGATCTGCAAGGCTGAGCTTATCTCCTTGCTATTCCTCTTGTGCTGAATCATAGCAAGCTACCGACTTGTCCACTCTCCACTAGCTTAGGAACTCCTAAAGGGCAGAGGCTGGGTCTTTTTAGATTCTGTGGGGGCAGTAGGCACTACCAACTGTTTTGTAAAGGACTGACCAACTGACCAACCAATTGGGATGGGTAGGGGTCCAGCCCTACTCTCCACACCCTGGATTAGATGAGAGTCCACTGTCTTGGAGGGACTCTCTTCTGCTAAAAGGCAAGGGCCGGGGCAGTCATTTCCATATTGTTTCTAGTTCCTATTAGCTATAAGCAACACCCCTCTACTTCCCCACACTCTGGTTCCTATAGCGATGAGTTCTTCCTCGAAGATGAGGCTGTTCTTGAAAAATTGTGAGTCAAAGGTAATCACAGGCTTTCTTTTTGACAGTGATTGCACTCTCCTCCCCACCAGGCCTCTTAGCTTTTTGCAAAGTTAATGGTCTTGAGTTTCCCTTGTTCCTCTCCCCTCGTGGGAGGAAAGGAACAGCCTTTGAGCAGGGAAGTAGCCATCAGGTGATCCTAAGGGAGGGAGGTTGAAAAAAAAAAAGGAAAAAATTAAAATTCTCTGTGGAATTCAGTATACTATGATTATTTAAGTGCAGGATAATTGATGATAAGGTTAAAATTTAGTGTCTCTGCACCAAATCAAGGTGCAGTCATAGCCCAGTAGATGTTTGTGGTGATCTTAATCCATTCTTTGATCGTTTGGGGGCAGTGTGGGATTTATCCACATTAATGAGGGAGGCTTCTGTTAGGAGCCAAGAAGCCAGAGGAGGAGATAATACGCAGCAGTGACATCAAGAGTTCCACTTTAGATATCCAGAGACCCAGGCAGCAGGCCAGAGTTTTGCTGACTGGATGACTTTGGGCTGATGCTTTCCCCTCTCAGGGTAAAATGAGGTAAAATGAGGGTTTTGTGCTGGGTAATCTCAAATGGCCCACCAGCTCTGATCAACTAAGACACTGTTACCACACTGCACCTTGACAGTCCCCTGCTGCCAGAGTGTCTTATGCTTTCTAGTGTTGCAGGGAGATATGGAAAGCAATGGCTGATGGTGTCTGACCCTTTGGAGTTGTGTCTGGGCAGTTGCCCAGATGTAAATCAATTGCTGTGGCCTTTTACTCCCGATGCTGGGAGCTTCTCACAGCTGAGGCTGCCCTGCCTAGGAGTTCTTTCTTCCCGTAGTTCCAGCTTCACAGACCCACTCTTTAGGCTAAGCATTGTTTGAGCCTCGCACTGCTTGAATACATTACATCCACCATTCCGATGAAAGGAAACAGTTCCCCCCTACTTCCGTGGGGAAGTGTTCTGTGTGCAGATCTCTAGAGACCTCTTGGTTTTCCTGGGATTGGCTCGCTGACCCATACGTCAGAGACATTGGCTGTCAAGACATGGGTGAGCGTCCCGCATGCCAGTATGTGACATACTGTCTTCTCATAGAGTCTGCGATCATCTTCCCTTGCCATCTGGTTACCCCTTTCCTAACTTCCTCCTTTGGCCATCCATTCTTCCCTGCCTCTTGCTCTGGCATTTCCAGCTCTCCATCCCTCCTTCCCACTGTCCCACCATGGCATCCTCACCCACTTCTTCCCCTCTGCTTTCAAGTTGCCTGGGATCACTTCCTGTGTCACTAGTCCATTTTTGGTCATCTATCAACAGGCATGTTGTCATGCAGGATATTAAAACTTAGGATTTGTTTAAAAGCATTATGGGATAGCATGCCTGGGTGGCTCAGTTGGTGAAGTGTCTGCCTTCAGCTCAGGTCATGATTCCAGAGTCCTGGGATTGAGTTCCACATTGGGCTCCCTGCTCAGTGAGAAATCTGCTTCTCTGCCCTTCCCCTGGCTTGTTCTCTCTCTCTCTCTCTCTCTATCTCTCAAGTAAATAAATAAAATCTTGAAAAAATTACGTGATATATTCAAAGTCTTGTTCCTTACTGGCAAATTGCAGTGAACACCGTGCATTGGCAGAGCTGTTCCATCAGCCTACAGCAACAGGATGTCAGAAAGAGTTGCTGAGATGTACTTTACAGAAGCTTACCCACTTATCTAGAGATTTGTACCCTCAGAGCCTGGATCAGTAGGCTCCAAAACTAGGGGGGGGGTGTAGCACCACGCACACAAGTGAATCCATTGGCAGTATTAAAAGAAAAAAATACTACAATTCCCCCAATTAAATTGAGAAAGTCTAGAAAACAATTCAGATTTGGATTGAATTATTTAACTTAATGTAAAGTGCTTACGACTAAGTACCATGTGAGCATTAGCCATTATTACTGCTATTGTGGAGTCTGTCTAATATGTGGTGCACATACTATCCCAGGCACCCGCATCCAGTGGGTCTGTCTTTGGCTTTCCCGTTGCATATGTCCCATGAGGCATTCTGAGGGAAGAATGGGAGCCCAAAGACAGGAGGGGTGATGCTGGGGTCCTCACATTTTTCCCCCATATCTATATCAGAGTTGTCACTATTTCCTTGGGCCCAGTTAAGTGGATTTATAGATTATATTCTCTAGCTACAGTAGCCCTCACAAAATGGATAAATGGCTTAAAAAGATTCCTACAAATAAACCATGTCTTGAAGATAAAACTTATAATGTGAGCATATTAAAATGGCAGCACTCACACTCCTAGACTGAGCTTTTCCATCAGCTTCATTATAAGGTAAAAAACCACAACAATCGACCCGACAAGGTGGCAAAAAAGTAATGCAAGAATAATCAAGAAGACTATATGAAATATGGATTTATACCCATTCTCAGTAATGAAAACTCTTGTTCTAAATGCATGTCCAAATGTATATTGTGCCTTGAAATATTCATTAATAATATAATTGAAGCCATCATGACAGGACATTTGACATGAGATACATGAGATTTACTTCATCTTTTTACATTTTCTGTATCTTATGTGTTTCATTATATATATGTAGAGTAGGATATGTATATAATTTCAATAATTATTAATGATATATCGTATTGTGTGTATTACATATATAAAGAGAGATACAGGGGCAGACTGGAAGAGAGGAAGCATGCTCAAATTATTTTTTCCCTGAAAAAAGGTAGGCAATCAGAAAGATTTGGAGGCCACTGACCCAGACCATACTTAGAATAGATGGGGACCCACAAACAGAGCAAAAGAACTTCTTGAAATCTTTTGCTTTTTCCCTATAGAATGGCCATGTCATCAAATTTAGAGCTTCACATTGGCAACCTTACATAAAACAAATCAATGGGAATCTTAGGAGCTGGGAGAAGTGAGACAGTAATGAAATGTAAAAATCATAAAATTTCAAGCCTAGAAGGTTGGATTTGAACCCCAAGTGGCTTATCATAGTTTATAAAAGGCTTTCCCAGCTTACCTCTAAAAGCTCTTGCCCTCATTTTAAATAGGAAGACTTGTGGAAGAAACAGCTTCAGAGAGGTTAAAAGACTTTACCAAGGTCCCTTGTAAGTGGCATTGCTGAGATTTGAAACAAGTATCCCACCCACCCCCTAGTGTGTTTTCTGCAATGCCAAATGGCCTCTTCATCCCATGACCATAACCAGATGAGCTCACGTGGGTTGTAACTGTGGTGAAAGCAGGGACAATTGTGGGGGAGAGAATCAGCTAAGATGTAAACCAGATACCAATAAATTCATAGTCCTTCCCCTGCCTTGGTGAGAAGTAACTCCTGACTGTATGTATAGCATCTGTTTAATCCTCGTCTGGGTTTTAAAATATTTTCCTCGTATTCCTGGCTTTTAAAAGCTAAAGAGGGGATGCCTGGGTCTGTATTCAGCTCAGGTCATGATCTCAGGATCCTGAGATCAAGCCCTGCATCAATCCTGCTTCTCCCTCTGCCTATCACTTCCCTGGCTCTCCCTCTATGTAGACCACTCATTGTAGGGCAGTTCACTGCAATGGAGTTGGAAATATGTGTAGATGAAATTCCCAAGTATATGTCAGAGAAGTCATTTGGTGTCTATTCTGAGAAGACTTGCATTAATGGAAGCCTTCCCAGACTATTTAAGAAAATTAATTGCATGGCATCTCTCTTAAGCTATAGTAGAAGTTGATGGGGGATAAAAAAATGTGCAATGCTTTGCAGAAGTTTGCTTCATTGTCATCTATTCAAAAGAGCTTTTCTTTTAACAAATGGGGCACATGACCATTTATTTAATGGCCACCTTTATTTATAGAGATCAAGGTCCCAGACTATGTTCTGTATTTTGTTTTTCTCATTGTGTTGTGTGAGGTTCGAGCCCATTAGACATGATTTAAGAAAGCACTCTGGGGGCTAAACATTGGTGCAGACACTGTGAGGAATGAAAACATATTACAAGGACCAGACCTCTATTTGGAGAGGCTACACACACACACACACACACACACACACCACATGTGTGTGCACGAGTGCATGCGTGCATGCACACACATGCACTCCAAGACACTGCATCCAATTGAAGTCTGAAAGGCAGAGCACAAGTCCTCAAAAGGAGATATTGGTATGGGCTAGAGTGATTAAACAAAATATTTTTTAAAATATTATGACCAAAAAAAGTTTCTTTAGGAGCATTAGTTTGGTGGGGGTCGTACAGGGCAGATTGGAGTAGGAAGACATGAGACAGGTAGAATGCTCCCCATTTTTAGAGATTAAGTGGCATATCCCAGCTCCCTTGACACCACAGAAAGGAAAGTGTGCATCCTTTCCTGCTGCTCAGATCCTATGTTTCTTCCATTGATTCTCTCCAGCCTTGAATACACACACACAGACACACATCGACATTCACCTAAAAACAGTGATTGGATAACGAGGAGACTTTTAGTTTTAGTTTTAGATGTTTAGATGTTTAGATTTAGAGTTTTAGATGAATGTATCACCTTTTCATTTTTTTTTAATGACCTGGAAGATGGGGCTAGCTCCTTTCCCCCTTACATTCCTCTAACTCCTTGGAAATGAGTATCTCCACTGGTGAGTCCCTACTGATCCCAAATGAGGAAATTCATCCCCAAACCAAGTGGAGTCCACAGCACTGAGGTGACCCTTGTCTTGATTACAGAGGAGACTATGTGATGCTTTTCTCCATGGGAGACTAAGAGCTCCTGCTGTCACTGCAGGGCCTAGGGAGAAAGGCCAACTCAGTGGGTTCTGAAAGAGCTTCTGTTTCCTACTTGACACATTTTGTTACAGGAGTTATGAGTGAAAGGTAGGACTTGGGAACCATGAAAGAAGGAAGCCATTGTTTCCCTTAAGACAAAGTTGGAAATGTGGTCAGTGGAGATATCTACAGAGTACCTTGGCAATTTGTCTTTATGCTGAATTACCAACTGTGACCATGGCAGTCTCGTTCCGTGGACTTAACTGGGCCCTTGGCTCTTCTATGACAGCTTCTACACTTTTTAATCCTCAGTTTTACAAGGTTAGTTTTAGTCTTTAATTTTTGAGAACCCAAAGCGGGGGGGAAAAGCTCATTCCTTTGGACCCCAGGGAAATTACTGTATATGTTCAGTTATTGTCCACATCAAAGAAACCATGATCTCTGTCCCCATTCATGTCTTTGCTAGTTTGAGTAATTGTAGTGACTTGGCATTCGACTGTTTTAGTTGGGCTCCCTCTTGGAGCTGACACCAGTCACTGATTGCTTCCCCCTTCACATATTGCTGGGGAAATGCTAGTAAAACTATGAGCAAAGGAGGGAGCAGGGGAGAAACATGCTGTGGGGCCCAGAATGGAATGAGGGGTAAGCAGGGTTCAGGAGCCAGGTTTCCCCAGAGAGAAACAAAAAGAAAGCAAACAAAAGGAAGAGACAGGTCTAAACAGGCTCCCCAGACAGGGCCCCTTTGCTATAAGAACAGAGCCTTAAACTTCACAAAGCTCAGGGAGGGAAGGGAGCCAGGGGTTAAACACAGTCTTTGCAGTTCAGTTGAAGAATTATTAACTGAGTATACACAGAGAGAAAAGGCACACATGTTCACATAGAGCAACATTTATTTTTCTTAAAACCCATTCAGAACCTCCATGAACTCAGAAATGAACCTAAACCTGTATATCCACATAGATAGTGATCCCCCCAAATCTGAAAGGTAGCTACCCATACATAGAAACATAGAGACTCAGAGAGGCTCAGGAGGGCACCCAAGAAGATACTCGGAGCCCCATGATGCCTAACACAGGCTGGTTTTTGAGACATGTGCTGGGGAGCTTAGTGACCTCATTAAATCCATTGTGCCAAGTGTGAGCCCATGGTTCCAGTGACTGACAACTGGGGTAAGGCGAACTAACTTCTGAGTTTTACCTTCCAAATGGCATCAAAACCTCACCAAAGCTTTGAGAGCAGGATGAAAGCATATCTCCTTCCTCCCTTGTGGAGTGAGGGGCCGGGCTTGAAGGCCTCCAGGGTTCTTTGGAGGAACCAGGGAACCGCTCCTTGGGAGGCCCAAGCACGAGCTCACTCCCACACCACCCAGCCTCACGGAGGTACGGGAGGCCAGGTTTCTGAGGGAACCTCTCGGGGCTCAGTCGCAAGGCTGCCATCCGTGGGAGGGGGCCCTGCCTAGCCCAGCGGGAGTGACAGAACCTCTTCTGCAGCCCAAGGGGGAGGCGGCCGCCCCATTCGAAGCAGCTTGGGGTAACCATAGACCACTGCCCGCTGCCCCACTGTGCCTGTGGCCCAAACCAAGTGGCCCTTGGCTCTTTGCAATGGGAGAAAAGAAAACAAACGCAACCTGGGAACTTCGGACCAGCTGCCAAACTGAAAGGTCCTCAAGTGTCCCTTGTCCCTCACCCCCCTCCACAAAAACCATTTACCTCATGAAAAAAGGGAGGACATTTAGACTCACAGGACATTAGAGCCGGAAGGCACTTTAGGAATCATATAGTCCAACAATAATTTCATCTTATGTATGAGGGTCCAGAGTGGAGAAAAAATTGATTATGAAGGCCAGGAAGGCCAGGTGTGTGTGTGTGTGTAGTGTGTTTGGCAATGAGAGAGAGTGAAAGAGAGAGAGTCAGATTCAGAGACTATATGCAAGCCCAAATCACCAAACTTGTGAGCAGGAAGGCACTTGCTTGGCCCATGGCCGGATACTCTTCGTCCTTCCCAGAAATCCACAGGTACCCAGAAGAGGGTAGGAGAAATTTCTCATCTTCATGGGACAAATAAGTTCAGTGGTTGAGAGCACAGGTATTGGAGGCAGATAAACCAGTCTTTTAAGACCTGGCTCTGTCATTTACAAGATATGTGATCTTTATCCTGTGGTTCACAACCAAGGGCACTCTTGTCCCCCAGGGAATATTTGGCCAGGTCTGGAAAGTGTTTTCATTGCCATAGTTGGTGGGGTGCTACTGGCATCTAGTGGGTAGAAGACAAGGATGCTGTGAAACATCCTACAATACACAGGACCCTTCCCCCACAACGTGGAATTATCTGGCCCAACATGTCAAGATGTCAAGGTTGAGAAACCCTACATCAAGCTAATGACTTAACCATTCTGAGGTTCAGTTTCTTCATCTGTGATCTGGAGTAGCAGTAACTATCTCACAGGGTTGTTATGATCATTGCATAGGCCAACTCATACGACATAAACCAATCGGTGTAGTACCTGACAAGAAGTAAGTACTCCATTAATTATTAGCTATTAGTATGATCAAACCCTCCCTTAACGTCTTGTTCTCCTACAGTTGCCATCCCATTTCTCTGCTTCCTTTATAGCATTACACCTTGAAATAGCTGTTTATACTGAAAATCTTCACTTTTCCTGTTCTCTCTTGAATCCACTCTAATTAGGCTTTCATTGTCACCACTCCTTTCTTATAAAGGTCACCAGTGACCTCCACATTGTTAATTCCAATGATCATCTCTCAGTCTTCTTACTTGGCCTACCACCAGCATTTTGAAAAGGCTTTTCACTCTCTCTTGAAAAACATTCCTTGCTTGACATCCAAGATACCACATCTTTGATTCTCTTCCCACCTTGATGAAGAAAGTTTCTTCATCTTCTTTGCTCCAAGTGGAGAGAGACTTGGTCTGATTTGTTTTGTTCTGTTGAATGAAGGAACAAATGAGCTTTATTGTGAGGATGGAATAAGATAATGTATGTAAAGAGCTTAGCACCCATTAAGCACTTAATAAATGGTCATCATCGGATGTCGGTCAAGATGGCGGAGAAATAGCAAGCTGAGACTGCTTCAGCTAGCCGGAGATCAGCTAGATAGCTTATCTAAAGATTGCAAACACCTGAAAATCCATCGGAAGATCGAAGATAAGAAGAACAGCAATTCTGGAAACAGAAAAACAACCACTTTCTGAAAGGTAGGACCGGCAGAGAAGTGAATCCAAAGCGACGGGAAGATAGACCCCGGGGGGAGGGGCCGGCTCCCGGCAAGCGGCGGAGCAACAGCGCACAAAATCAGGACTTTTAAAAGTCTGTTCCGCTGAGGGACATCGCTCCAGAGGCTAAACCGGGGCGAAGCCCACGCGGGGTCAGCGTGGCCTCAGGTCCCGCAGGGTCACAGAAGGATGGGGGTGTCTGAGTGTCGCAGAGCTTGCGGGTATTGGAATGGGAAAGCCGGCTACAGAGACAGAGCCGACAGTAAGCTCGCAGCTCCGTGTTACCTTGAACCGGTCGCAGGCTCGGTGAGCTCGGAGCGCGGCCGGAGGTCAGGCAGACGGGAGTAACTGGGCGCTGTTCTCTGAGGGCACACTGAGGAGTGGGGCCCTGGGCTCTCGGCTCCTCCGGGCCGGAGACCAGGAGGCCGCCATTTGTATTCCCGTCCTCTGGAACTCTACGGAAAGCGCTCAGGGAACAAAAGCTCCTGAAAGCAAACCCGAGCGGATTACTCACCCCGGCCCCGGGTAAGGGCGGTGCAATTCCGCCTGGGGCAAAGACACTTGAGAATCACTACAACAGGCCCCTCCCCCAGAAGATCAACAAGAAATCCAGCCGAGACCAAGTTCACCTACCAAGGAGTGCGGTTTCAATACCAAGGAGAGCAGCAGAATTCCAGAGGAGGAGAAAGCCAAGCACGGAACTCATGGCTTTTTTCCTGTGATTTTTTTTTTAGTCTTGCAGTTAATTTAATTTTTTCTTTTTCATTTTTTTTTTTTTCTCGCCTTCGGGTAAAATTTTTTTTTTTTAACTGTTACCTTTTTCTTTTTTAACGATTTTTTACTAGTTTATCTAATATATATATATATATATTTTACATTTTTCTTAGGTGTTTTCTTTTTTTAAAAATTCTTTTCTCTTCTTTTCTTTTTTTTTTCTTTTTCTTTTTTTTTTTTGTTTTTTTCTTTCTTTCTTCCTTTTTGAACCTCTTTTTATCCCCTTTCTCCCCACTCACGATTTTGGATCTCTTCTAATTTGGTTAAAGCATATTTTTCCTGGGGGTTGTTGCCACCCTTTTAGTATTTTACTTGCCCCTTCATTTACTCTTATCTGGACAAAATGACAAGACGTAAAAATTCAACACAAAAAAAAAGAACAAGAGGCAGTACCGAAGGCTAGGGACCTAATCAATACAGACATCGGTAATATGTCAGATCTAGAGTTCAGAATGACAATTCTCAAGGTTCTAGCCGGGCTCGAAAAAGGCATGGAAGATATTAGAGAAACCCTCTCGAGAGATATAAAAGCCCTTTCTGGAGAAATAAAAGAACTAAAATCTAACCAAGGTGAAATCAAAAAAGCTATTAATGAGGTGCAATCAAAAATGGAGGCTCTAACTGCTAGGATAAATGAGGCAGAAGAAAGAATTAGTGATATAGAAGACCAAATGACAGAGAATAAAGAAGCTGAGCAAAAGAGGGACAAACAGCTACTGGACCACGAGGGGAGAATTCGAGAGATAAGTGACACCATAAGACGAAACAACATTAGAATAATTGGGATTCCAGAAGAAGAAGAAAGTGAGAGGGGAGCAGAAGGTATACTGGAGAGAATTATTGGGGAGAATTTCCCCAATATGGCAAAGGGAACGAGCATCAAAATTCAGGAGGTTCAGAGAATGCCCCTCAAAATCAATAAGAATAGGCCCACACCCCGTCACCTAATAGTAAAATTTACAAGTCTCAATGACAAAGAGAAAATCCTGAAAGCAGCCCGGGAAAAGAAAGTCTGTAACATACAATGGTAAAAATATTAGATTGGCAGCTGACTTATCCACAGAGACCTGGCAGGCCAGAAAGAGCTGGCATGATATTTTCAGAGCACTAAACGAGAAAACGTGCAGCCAAGAATACTATATCCAGCTAGGCTATCATTGAAAATAGAAGGAGAGATTAAAAGCTTCCAGGACAAACAACAACTGAAAGAATTTGCAAATACCAAACCAGCTCTACAGGAAATATTGAAAGGGGTCCTCTAAGCAAAGAGAGAGCCTACAAGTGGTAGATCAGAAAGGAACAGAGACCATATACAGTAACAGTCGCCTTACAGGCAATACAATGGCACTAAATTCATATCTCTCAATAGTTACCCTGAATGTGAATGGGCTAAATGCCCCTGTCAAAAGACACAGGGTATCAGAATGGATAAAAAAACAAAACCCATCTATATGTTGCCTCCAAGAAACACATTTTAAGCCCGAAGACACCCCCAGATTTAAAGTGAGGGGGTGGAAAAGAATTTACCATGCTAATGGACATCAGAAGAAAGCAGGAGTGGCAATCCTTATATCAGATCAATTAGATTTTAAGCCAAAGACTATAATAAGAGATGAGGAAGGACACTATATCATACTCAAAGGGTCTGTCCAACAAGAAGATTTAACAATTTTAAATATCTATGCCCCCAATGTGGGAGCAGCCAACTATATAAACCAATTAATAACAAAATCAAAGAAACACATCAACAATAATACAATGATAGTAGGGGACTTTAACACTCCCCTCACTGAAATGGACAGGTCATCCAAGCAAAAGATCAGCAAGGAAATAAAGGCCTTAAATGACACACTGGACCTGATGGACATCACAGATATATTCAGAATATTTCATCCCAAAGCAACAGAATACACATTCTTCTCTAGTGCACATGGAACATTCTCCAGAATAGATCACATCCTCGGACCTAAATCAGGACTCAACCGGTATCAAAAGATTGGGATCATTCCCTGCATATTTTCAGACCACAATGCTCTAAAGCTAGAACTCAACCACAAAAGGAAGTTTGGAAAGAACCCAAATACATGGAGACTAAACAGTATCCTTCTAAAGAATGAATGGGTCAACCGGGAAATTAAAGAAGAATTGAAAAAAATCATGGAAACAAATGATAATGAAAATACAACGGTTCAAAATCTGTGGGACACAACGAAGGCAGTCCTGAGAGGAAAATATATAGCGGTACAAGCCTTTCTCAAGAAACAAGAAAGGTCTCAGGTACACAATCTAACCCTACACCTAAAGGAGCTGGAGAAAGAACAAGAAAGAAACCCTAAGCCCAGCAGGAGAAGAGAAATCATAAAGATCAGAGCAGAAATCAATGAAATAGAAACCAAAAAAACAATAGAACAAATCAACGAAACTAGGAGCTGGTTCTTTGAAAGAATTAATAAAATTGATAAACCCCTGGCCCGACTTATCAAAAAGAAAAGAGAAAGGGCCCAAATAAATAAAATCATGAATGAAAGAGGAGAGATCACAACTAACACCAAAGAAATACAAACTATTATAAGAACATACTATGAGCAACTCTATGGCAATAAATTTGACAATCTGGAAGAAATGGATGCATTCCTAGAAACATATAAACTACCACAACTGAACCAGGAAGAAATAGAAAGCCTGAACAGACCCATAACCAGTAAGGAGATTGAAACAGTCATTAAAAATCTCCAAACAAACAAAAGCCCAGGGCCAGACGGCTTCCCGGGGGAATTCTACCAAACATTCAAAGAAGAACTAATTCCTATTCTCCTGAAACTGTTCCAAAAAATAGAAATGGAAGGAAAACTTCCAAACTCATTTTATGAGGCCAGCATCACCTTGATCCCAAAACCAGACAAGGATCCCACCAAAAAAGAGAGCTATAGACCGATATCCTTGATGAACACAGATGCGAAAATACTCAACAAAATACTAGCCAATAGGATTCAACAGTACATTAAAAAGATTATTCACCACGACCAAGTGGGATTTATTCCAGGGCTGCAAGGTTGGTTCAACATCCGCAAATCAGTCAATGTGATACAACACATCAATAAAAGAAAGAACAAGAACCATATGATACTCTCAATAGATGCTGAAAAAGCATTTGACAAAGTACAACATCCCTTCCTGATCAAAACTCTTCAAAGTGTAGGGATAGAGGGCACATACCTCAATATCATCAAAGCCATCTATGAAAAACCCACCGCAAATATCATTCTCAATGGAGAAAAACTGAAAGCTTTTCCGCTAAGGTCAGGAACACGGCAGGGATGTCCATTATCACCACTGCTATTCAACATCGTACTAGAGGTCCTAGCCTCAGCAATCAGACAACAAAAGGAAATTAAAGGCATCCAAATCGGCAAAGAAGAAGTCAAATTATCACTCTTCGCAGATGATATGATACTATATGTGGAAAACCCAAAAGACTCCACTCCAAAACTGCTAGAACTTATACAGGAATTCAGTAAAGTGTCAGGATATAAAATCAATGCACAGAAATCAGTTGCATTTCTCTACACCAACAGCAAGACAGAAGAAAGAGATATTAAGGAGTCAATCCCATTTACAATTGCATCCAAAACCATAAGATACCTAGGAATAAACCTAACCAAAGAGGCACAGAATCTATACTCAGAAAACTATAAAGTACTCATGAAAGAAATTGAGGAAGACACAAAGAAATGGAAAAATGTTCCATGCTCCTGGATTGGAAGAATAAATATTGTGAAAATGTCTATGCTACCTAAAGCAATCTACGCATTTAATGCAATTCCTATCAAAGTACCATCCATCTTTTTCAAAGAAATGGAACAAATAATTCTAAAATTTATATGGAACCAGAAAAGACCTCGAATAGCCAAAGGGATATTGAAAAAGAAAGCCAACGTTGGTGGCATCACAATTCCGGACTTCAAGCTCTATTACAAAGCTGTCATCATCAAGACAGCATGGTACTGGCACAAAAACAGACACATAGATCAATGGAACAGAATAGAGAGCCCAGAAATAGACCCTCAAATCTATGGTCAACTAATCTTCGACAAAGCAGGAAAGAATGTCCAATGGAAAAAAGACAGCCTTTTCAATAAATGGTGCTGGGAAAATTGGACAGCCACATGCAGAAAAATGAAATTGGACCATTTCCTTACACCACACACAAAAATAGACTCAAAATGGATGAAGGACCTCAATGTGCGAAAGGAATCCATCAAAATCCTTGAGGAGAACACAGGGAGCAACCTCTTCGACCTCTGCCGCAGCAACATCTTCCTAGGAACAACGCAAAAGGCAAGGGAAGCAAGGGAAAAAATGAACTACTGGGATTTCATCAAGATCAAAAGCTTTTGCACAGCAAAGCAAACAGTTAACAAAGTCAAAAGACAACTGACAGAATGGGAGAAGATATTTGCAAACGACATATCAGATAAAGGACTAGTGTCCAGAATCTATAAAGAGCTTAGCAAACTCAACACCCAAAGAACAAATAATCCAATCAAGAAATGGTCAGAAGACATGAACAGACATTTCTGCAAAGAAGACATCCAGATGGCCAACAGACACATGAAAAAGTGCTCCATATCACTCGGCATCAGGGAAATACAAATCAAAACCACAATGAGATATCACCTCACACCAGTCAGAATGGCTAAAATCAACAAGTCAGGAAATGACAGATGCTGGCGAGGATGCGGAGAAAGGGGAACCCCTCTTACACTGTTGGTGGGAATGCAAGCTGGTGCAGCCACTCTGGAAAACAGCATGGAGGTTCCTCAAAATGTTGAAAATAGAACTGCCCTATGACCCAGCAATTGCACTATTGGGTATTTACCCTAAAGATACAAATGTAGTGATCCAAAGGGACACATGCACCCGAATGTTTATAGCAGCAATGTCCACAATAGCCAAACTATGGAAAGAACCTAGATGTCCATCAACAGATGAATGGATCAAGAAGATGTGGTATATATACACAATGGAATACTATGCAGCCATCAAAAGAAATGAAATCTTGCCATTTGCAACAACATGGATGGAACTAGAGCGTATCATGCTTAGCGAAATAAGTCAAGCAGAGAAAGACAACTATCATATGATCTCCCTGATATGAGGAAGTGGTGATGCAACATGGAGGCTTAAGTGGGTAGAAGAAGAATAAATGAAACAAGATGGGATTGGGAGGGAGACAAACCATAAGTGACTCTTAATCTCACAAAACAAACTGAGGGTTGCTGGGGGGAGTGGGTTTGGGAGAAGGGGGTGGGATTATGGACATTGGGGAGGGTATGTGCTTTGGTGAGTGCTGTGAAGTGTGTAAACCTGGTGATTCACAGACCTGTACCCCTGGGGATAAAAATATATGTTTATAAAAAAAAAAAAAATATTGGCTTTACCCTAATAAGTAAATGTGTACATTGAAATGAGGGCTAATTTTGCAGTGTCTTACATTATTCAGGCAAAAGAAAATAATAATTGCCAAGTGGAAAAGGAAGACCAACGATGAGAGAAATATATGTCTTTTATGAACACATGACAAATGCCAAAATAAATGAATATCTTGATACAAGAAATGAAAAAAAAAAAAAAATAAATGGTCATCATCATCACCACTACTACAGCTGTTATCACTGATGTTATTGTGATTATTATTATTATTAGTCTCACCTGCTGGGCTTTAAGGCCCTTGAACATGGGATCAATGTTTAGTGTCTTAATATTCCCTTATATAGAACTTTATTGAATGGAGAAGTATATATTCAAGCCTGGATATATATGCAGAAAACAGTTTTCCAGGGACAGGAAGAGTTGATGAGAGCATGAGGCTTCAAGGGTGCAGGACCTTAGAGGAGAAACAGATTTGGAAGAGCTTGACCCATGTGTGGGATGGGCACCTAGAGGCTCATGGGAATCCAGAGCAACAAGAAGGGAGTCACAGCCTAGCCACTTTAAGTCTCCTCTTCATAAATGATGGGACCATAAAACATAGGGAGTAGCAGTTCTTACCCATTAATCATCCCAATTCCTCCTCTCCCAGGTATGGGGGAGAAGTGGAACTGCGGCCAAATGTTAGCATGAACAGAGCTTATCTATTGGGTTGGACAGAGTAAGCAACATAAATTCACTTTATTCACGGGACTGGTTAAACTTCATTTTCAGTCATCTTGACCTTTGAACAACTTCAAACACTAATTGGCTCCTACTGCCATCTTTAAGAACTGGCAAGTGGCATTTATATTAGACTGAGAACTTGGTCCCTTAGGGGTAGCCATTAGAAAAAGCACACAACTCATATCTTATTAGGAAACTTGTGAACATTCAACATGACCATTAGGTGTTGCTGATCATTTTAATAACATAATTTAGCAACAGTTGGAGTGAAAATGGGATAATAATCAAATAGGCTATTTGCATCAAGTTTCTTTTTTCTATTAAAAATAGAATGTCTGGTTTTTATGATACTCGGGCCATTGACTCCTACTCACTGTGGCATTAAGTGATGGCTAGCCTTTCCTTTTTCTCTTTTACTCCCTTCTTCCAGCGAAATGTCCATAGCTTAGAACCTAAGAAATGCTATTAAATAATACCCACAAGTTTCCAGTCTCTGGCCATCCAAAATCTACACTCCTGTTTTCTTGCATTATAGCCCATACGCAGTAACCACCCTGCTTTGCAGATAGGTCAGCTTATCTAGCTTACGTAAAACTCCAAAGGACTTTTTTTTTCAACTTACAGACCCAAATCATTGACTTCAAAGGGAATTATGGTAATACAACTTTACTCTCAAATCAGCATTTATTCTCATTGAGTTTGAACTTGCCATCAACTCAAAGTTCTTCCAAAAATTAACTTAGGTTTTTATGTTTTTAAACATTTTTTCTTGACAACAGTCTTATTTTTAAGCCTTTCAGTAGGTGCTTAATAAATACACGAGTCACATAAAGGTCACCATGATTTTCCAACTGACTGGGTTGATGGTGGGTTTTGGCAGTTCTATTATTATTTGTCAAAAATCCTCCAATATCCATCTGGGCCCACAGATAGCCAAGGCTCCTGAAAGAAGTGTTGATAGAGCCCAAGGGGGAAGTTGTAATTCATTCTAGAAAGGTGACCCAGCTGCCTGAGTCCCCTGGGCCTCCCATAGCTGCCAAATGAGCTCCTAGCCTCTCAGTCCCATCTGTGATCTAAATGTATCCAGAAACTACCCACTCATCTCCTCCTCTTGACTAATGTGCTCACAGAGATGTATTATTCCTACTAAGATATAGAGGTTGCCTTCAGAGCTATGAGATAGTGATTGTCATCTTTTTTGCCACCATCTTCATAAAAAGCAATAAGGATAGCACGTAATAATGAGCAAATAATCGTTTTTACCATTTATAAAGTAACTACTCTGTGCCAGGCTTTGTGCTAGGTATCTTACATATGTTGTATCCTTTAATATTTTTAATGAGATAGAAATGTTACACCATGAAGTCCACCATTTTACAGATAAGGAAACAAGGATTTAGTGAGGTTAGGCAATCTGCCAGTTTCCCACAGCACGTAAGTAAGTGGTAGAGCTGAGAGTCAGAGGCAGATCTCACTGATCCCCAAACCCCTGCATCCCTCTCAACCTCCGTGATGGTCCTTTATGTGTACTGTCCATTCACATTCTCACTAGTAGGGAAACCAAAGAAAAAATTGTAACTTTCTTGGTGCTCTCTTTCACTTCTTACTCCTTTGTCCCTCAAGGGATTGACAGATTTGGTGTCCCTAAGCAACCACCATCTTCCTGCCCATACCTCCTCCACACACAGACTAGTATACAGCACACAGTACCCCTGTCAAAATCTGCTCTCAGCTACTGACATTAATTTGTACTGGAGGTATAAAAGTCTTTTAGTTCCTTAATTTGTTGTTATACCATCTTTGGACTACTTTTGTTTAATAATAAAGTCATTATTTAGCACAGTGATATGAAAAAATTTTGGCAGTAAGAATGGATTTTAAGTTCTGACCTTGTTTCCCCATGCTGAATGTGTTACGCTGGACAACAAACCTTGGTGAGCCTCAGTTTTCTCAGCTGTAAGAATGGAAATAATAATAATCCATACATCATAGGACCCTTGTGAGGGCCACACGGAATATATATGCTAACTGTATTAATGCAATGCCTTGAAAACTTCAATTAAAAAAATTGTTACATGAAGAAGGGAATGATAGTATGCCAAGTAGTATACTAATCAAGTTAAATAGCTCTTGCACATTCTTGCCAGTTTAATCAGCTAAAAGCACAAAGATCACTTTTGGCATTAAATCTCTGCCTGCCTTCCTCACAGCAATCACAGTGTTTCCCTTTTTAAGAAATGACAATGATTCTGTGTTGTCATCCAAAAAGCAAAACTTCACAGGACCTGTATGATATTGAGCTCATCCACAAGCTGCCCGGTGTCAGGTTGGGTCTGACCTGCCTGAGATCACGTAGCCCCCACCCTGGACCTGTGTGGTTGGAGAAAGGCAAAAGGTACAAATAAAGTCAGCAGATTGTGATGAGGATCCAGAATCTTGATTTCAAGCCAGATTATCAGTTTGGGGCTTCAGTAAATGCCGACACCCTCTCTGAACTTGGGCAGGGTGAGCCAGCAGCAGAGTTCCAAACAGCAGGATGCGCTTATGCAATCTAAGAGCAAACACCAGAGACTTGAACTTGACTAATAATAGTAGTCACCATGAATTATTCACCATACACTGGATACTTTGCTAAGGGCTCTCCTCTGCATTCATTATCTCATTTAATTCTCATAATCTGTAATAAAGATAAGTAGTATTAACCTCCCCATTTTAAAGATTGAGGAAACCAAGGACTGCAGAGCGGGAGAGTGGTGAGCCTGGGATTAGACACCAGATCCGTCTGGTTCCAACCTACATACCCTCAGCTGCTGTACTGTAATAATGCCTCCCACAATACCAGAGTACTGCTGGTAACCACAGGCCACACACTTAGAGACTTAGGCACAAGGATGTGATGATCCCAGCAGTAAAGCTGATTTGCTGCTTAGCCAGACAAGTGAGGCTTATGGTATTTTTCTACTGTGTGGTGGCAAGAGTTGGCCAAGAGTCTGATATGTGGCTGAGACAATTAGGGAGTGGCTGAGAGAGATTCTGGGTTGGACTGAAGCAGGGTCTTGCAGGGATTCTTTCCGGGTTTTCTTTTTTTTTAAATTTTATTATTTTTTTCAGTGTTCCAAAATTCATTGTTTATGTACCACACCCATTGCTCCATGCAATATGTGCCTCCTTAATACCCACCACCAGGCTCACCCAACACCCTATCCACCTCCCAAAACCCTCAGTTTGTTTCTCAGTCCGCAGTCTCTCATGTTTGTTTGTTTTTCTCTTGCGGCTGCGCGCAAGTTCCACAAGTTCACTTTGTCCTATAGACGGGTCCTGGGATGTTTGCCTTGGATGGGTGCCTTGTATGTTCTCATTTTCAGTGGTCACAAATAGAATGATAGCTCCTATCACTCTACCTTTACATTTCTCATCAGCTTCCCTTGATCTATAAAGAAAGTGCAACAAGCAAGAGGAGATGGTTTTTTTCCTTAAAGAGCTCTGTACTCTCTAATCTTCTGGGAAATATAATGATGCAGTTCTTCTAAGAGGTGACCTTGATTTGCAAGTATGGAGTCTGGGTCCTGCAGAAGTAGCCTAAACAGGATTTCGCTGAAGGTGACAGTGTTAAGCAGGTGGCCTCACTTGAAACCATCTTGGTCCTTTTGGAGGATGGAGATAATGCTGTGAGCTACCTCTGAATGTTTTCTTCCCTCTAGTGGTCAGCGTGAGGAGGAGAGAATGATGGTATATACAGTCCCCACTATTTACTGTAAGTGCAATCCTAGAAGTAACATCCAAAGAAGATTGCTTCCTTAAGAACAATATTATAATTGGGGCTATATATCAGACCAAGGACACTGTACCAAATAAATTTAAAAATATGACCAACAGTTTGTCAAAGTAGCAAAGATACAATTACAGTAGTCCCGCAATAATTTTAAATAATCAAATTGAGGCAGATGTGTTACAAGGGGCATAGAGATACTGTACATAACAATTATAAAAGGGGCCTCTGCTGTATCATCTTCTTCACCTAAATATAAAATGCCACCTAAAATAGATGATACACATCGACTAAACATTTTATATACAAGTTTTTTTCACCTTTCTTAGATTTTAACTTGAAAGTGCTTTCCAAAGTAAGTTCTCCCCACAGAGCCATTTATAAAATGAAGCCTCGCATTGACCTAGATATTGTTCACACCATTTCCAAATGTATCAGTAAAGTTAACCCTGGCAATTTCCCTTCCTGATCGATTTTCTCTGCATTTTGGCAACATGTATCAGTAGGCTTGAAAACGTTCACAGCCTCTGACCCAGCAATTCCACTTTTATAAAGTTAATTGAGGGAAATACTCAAAGCAGAACAGAAAGATTTATGAATGAAGATATTCCTTGGAGCCCTGTTTATAACAGTGAAAAAAGATGGGAAAATACTGAATGTCATACAATAGAGGAATGGTTAAGTAAAGAAATAAATAAATAAGGTATAGCCCTGGTGGTGGAATATTCTATACTCATTCACATGAGGCTTTCTTGAAGAATGACTTGGAAAAATGCTTATGATAGAACGTTAAGTGAGAATTATGGGAAACAAGTATTTGTACTGTGTGATCACAAGTTTGTAATGAGAATAATTCTAATCCATACCCAACTTTTAAAAAAAGACTCAAAGAACATGAAAATTATAGGGGAAATGTTTTATAGGCAGCAAAAAGGAGCCCCCGAAAGAATCTGAGAAAGTATACAGAGATAAAGTGTTAATGGGAGCTGAAGGAATGAGGTGGTAGCCAAGTAGGGTTTCTTGGCAAGAGGTCTGGGTCTATTCTGTGAATGAGAGGGAAGTAGGGGGACCAGTCTTTCTGGATTACCCAAGACTAAGGAGTTTTCCAAGACATGGGACTTTAAGTTAAAACTGGGAAATTCCTGTGCAAACCGGAATGAATTGGTCACCCCAGACTCAAGAAAACATGTGGGTAGATGGGTAGTGTCATGACCTGAGTCACTCAGGAAGCAGAGCACCAGACAGGGAGTTCAAAGGGCTTAATTCTTCTCCCTGCTCTGTTGCCTCTTAGCAAGATACTGACATTGAAGCTTAGCTAAAGCTTTAAACACCTATTTCACTTGTTGAACATGTTGTTATGCAGACTAACTTCAATTATTCACAAATACAAGGGATTATCAGTAACAATAAACATGTACTAGGCACATACTACATTGCTTTGGGCACAGTTCTAAAATCAGGAAAATAATGATTCCAAATTTGTAGAATTGTGGTGAAGTAAGTCTAAGCGAGACTATATGTCTAAATATGTGAGTACAATGTTTATCTTCTAGTAAACGCCTATTAAACACTAACTTTGATGGTTATGTGAGACTGACCACGTGTCTCCACTTGAAAATCCAAATTATGGGAATCCCATAGCACCTAACAGCAGCTCCATGAGATAAGTATTTCTATTAATGCCCCCATTTTACACATAACAAAATTGTAGCTTGGAGAAGTTATAGCCTTTATCGAGTCAATAAGTGACAGGGTTTTGTTCTCCTGGTCCAGCACTCTTTTCCACTTCACTAAACTGCCACATGGTGAGAAGCCATTTTGGATGAGGACAGAGCCAACTTTCTTTCCTTTTTACTGTAGATTACCTTCTTCCTACCTACATCTTCAGTTTGGTCAAAGCCTACTCTTGGGCTACATAGAGGCCACCATTCTATGGGATATTTTGTTATCAATCCTCAGAGAACTTGAAGATCCTTCAGAAAGACTGTAAACAATTAGAGGGTCTGCAGGACACTTCTCACAGAGTAAGGATTAATGTCAGTAAGTGTTCTGGTAAATGTTTAACCACAGGCTCTGGAAGAGACAGTAGAGGTCATGTGCAGATATCCATGTGGTAAATATTTCCACTACAGCTATTTCAAACTGCCAATGTGATTAGCTCCTGTGAACCAAGACTAACCAGTTTAAGCCAGGCAGGCCAGTTCCAGCACACCACTAGAAGCAGTATACTACCTTGGATTCCATTGCTTTCTCAAGTTTACATAAATTCAGTGAGAATTAAAGTATGAGCATTATTCAAGGAGGTTGGTTTTCATATGTGAAAAAAGGGAGGTGAAGGGAGTACAAGGTCATGGTTAGGATACTCCAGACAATGGGACAATTTGAGGGAAGGCCTAGAAGAACGGAGATGCTTCTCATTACTCTCCAGGTCTGGTGACAAGTCCAAGTCTGGCCTCTCCTGAAACTTCTCAGCAAAGCCAAAGCTCATTCCTATCATAGGGATTAGAGAAACTTTTTTTCCTTTTACTTTCCTTTACTTGTCATGAGCTTTTTATTTCCCCTCCAACTTTCTATTTTGAACATTTTCAAGCCTTTGAAAAAGTTATGATAGAACAATGAACACTTGTGCATACATACACACTTCACCTAGATTGACCAATTCTTCTTATTTTTCTACATCAGTTTTTTCACTGTTTATTTTGATGAACCATTGGAGAATGAGTTGCAGAAATCTTGACTCTTCACGGTGCCTAAATACTTGAGCAAGAATCTTCTAAAGGAAAGGGCACTCAGGAAGTATAACACTGACACAATCTAAAGGTTACAAAGTCTATATTCAAACTTCTTCAATTATTTTAATAATTTCCTTAGAGCTGTGTCTTTTTTTTAAATTTTATTTATGTATTTGGCAGAGAAAAACACAGTGAGAGAGGAACACAGGCAAGGGGAGAGGGTGAGGCAGGCTTCCTGCCAAGCAGGAGCCCGATCCCAGGAACCTTGAATCAGAACCTGAGCTGAAAGCAGACACGTAACGACTGAGCCACCCAGGTGCCCCAGAGCTGTGTCTTCTTAATACAGAATCTAATACAATATTATGCATTGCCTTTAGTTGTTGGTCTCTTTGGTCAGTCTCCTTTAATCTAGAACCCCAGACCCCATCTTTCTTTTTCTTTTGTTTTGGATGACATCAACATCTTTGAAGAGTCCAGGCCAGTTGCTTTGCAGAATTGTCTCTCAGTTGCACTTGTCTGATTATTTCTCTTGAATACATTGAGGTTAAACCTTTTGTTTTCTGCAGCCATTATATCTCTCTCAGTGCCTTACAGTCAGAGGAACATGACATCATTTCCCCGTTGTTGTCAACGTTAAGCTGGATCATTTGGTCAGGTTGGTGTCCAGCCTGTTTCTCCACTGCCATAGTAGTAAAGCTTGGATTCTGTGTGAATATCCCATTCCAGAAGAAGCTTCTTTCTGTGGAAAGTACAAATTATTTTATTACTGAAAACATAAATTACATGGTTCATTGCAGAACCATGGGTTGAGAAGGCATTTTCCCTAATTAAAAGAAAAAAAAAAACAGAAGATGAAATTTATTAAAAAAAAAACAACTGGCACTAAGCCTCTTAGCCAAATTCATGAGCAATTCACATGACAAGGGATCTTATCTAAATAAAGGGCTCCTTATCTAAATTGTGAACTGCTGGTGGAGGCTTATGCCCCAGTCTGTACATATATCCCTAGAACTTAGCCTCGTGCCTAGGCTGCAGTAGATGTTCAAGAAACGTTTATTGAATACATTCCTCTCTCATGAATGAGAAATTAATCTAAGCAAAAAAAAAAAGTCCTTTATTTTGTCAACTGGCACCAGCTGGAATTGATTTGGCTCCTTAAGCACCATTCTTCTCATGGGAAATGACAGAGCTTTCAGTTTTCATCCAGGTATTTGACCTTACTTAGGCATCATTCAAGTCTCTGGTTATTCTAAAAATCTTAGCTTCTCTATATTAAAGTCAGAAACTGCTCTAAATAAATCAAGGATCAGCCCTGCATTTGTTAGGATTAGACTTGGCTGCAAATGACAGAAAACCCAAAATAACAGGGGGTTAAACAATACAGCCATTTATTTGTCTCTGATGTAAAAGTCCCCAGTTCTGGCCAAGATGGAGTAACAGGAACTGGATTTACCCTCCCGCCGGAAACAAGTGGAAAACCAGACAAAATGAAAACAATAGTCTTCAGACATTAGACACCAGGCAATGAAGAACAGTGATTTTTGAGAGATAGGAAACAAACAACGTGAGCCCTAGGATTGCCCCCGCTTACTGCCTGGAGAGAGTTTCCAGGCAGTGATGCAGGGAGAGGGAACCAAGGCAGGGCCACGTGGATGAGGAGACCCAGCTGGGAGTCAGGAAAACCAAGGCAGCTAGAATTTGGAGGAAAGAGTATGGGAGAGGAGAGAGCTGTGTAGAAAGAAAACTCTGGAGATCTGAGAAGAGTTCCCCCTTGAATCTCTAACTACATACTGATCAACACACACATATAAGGCCAGGAAAAGAACCACCCAAAAGGAACAGAAAAAATAATCCTTAGAGATCCAAGGAACCAGGAATAGTGTCTGTCCCCACCAGCTAGAATGGGAAATCTCATAATTCATGGAACATCAGAAGACTCAAAAGGGTCTTGCCTCAACTGTGGTGCCAAATTAGCCCTAGACTCAAGGCTGCTCTAGACCTGCCTAATGAAAACAAATCCTGAAAAGATCAAACTGTTTCCAAGCAACTTAACTGTGTTTCAGAACAAAGCTCATGACTTTTTATAGAAATATAACGTATCCAACATCCAACAAGATAAAATTCACATGACAGCAAATCGAAAACTACCAGGCATTCAAAAGAAAAAGGAAAATATAACCCATAATAAGGAGACAAATCAATCAAAACTGTCCCAGAAATAACACAGATGATAGGATTAGTAAACAAAGACTTTTAAATAGTTATTATAAGTCTTCTCCACTTGTACAAGAGGCTAGAGGAAAGATTGAGCATGCTAAGTTAAAATATGGAGACATTCATAAGACCTAAATAGAACTGCTAGAGATGAAAAATTAATGTCTGAGATGATATAAAAGTCTGTATAGGTAGTTGAGGGCTTGTATGGCACCTCCATGGTCACCAGGGACCCAGGCTCCTGTTTTGTTGCTCCACCATCCTCAGTTTATGGTTTCCATTTTATGATCCAAAATGGCTGCTCTAGCTCCAACCATCATAGTCTGCATTCTAATCAGCAGGATGAGAGACTAGGTTGAAAAAGGGTATGCACCTCCACCCATTTAAATCACTGAGAAATCACATGATGGCATTTTCCCTTCCATCACATTGGCCAGAGCTTAGTCCCAGGGTCATACTCATCTGAAACTGAGAATAAGAATTATAGTATTAAAAAAAAAAAAGAAATATACTTTTTATTCTGGGTGGCTTTGTGCCCAGCTACAATGTCAGAGCTTCACCACTTCGTGAAGAATGGGAGAACCAAAATAAGTTACAGCTATTTGACACTTTTCAAGTTCAGAGCCTTATCAGGGCAAGAGAGGTCCTGATCCAGTTTGAATAAAATCATGGCTCCTAGCTTAAAAATAATTTGAATGAGACAGCACCCAAGTGTTTTTGATACTTAAAAATTAAAAATCTGATTAATTTGTTTTGGGGTTGTTTGACTTCCAGCCTTCATACCTCCATTTACTTTTGAGCTTATCGCAAACAAACTGCCAGAGTTGCTCCATTTCCCCAATCAGTGACACCAATCTAAAGGTGGAATTAACAATTTGTTTGACTTATGCCTCTGTTTATCCTGGCCAAGAAACCAGGGTCATTTGGTTTTTTTTTTCCCTAGTCCTAAAACAACTCAGTTTCTTTCTTTCCTAATAAAGTCACTAACACCTGCAGCTGAAACCAACTTTCACAGAGGCATCCATATTGCATGCCATGGGACCCCAGTGCCTTCTTCCTGATGGAGAAAAATTTGGTGCATGATAGATACAATCTTTTCTATGGACCATACAACTTCTACACAGACTTTCTTTTGGTTGGTCATATAATTATTCCAAAATCTCAAATAGCTTGGTCATTACAAGTCATTAATCCTTTTGAACAGCCTTCCAGTATTTCTGGGGGTATTATTGTTCTCTTAATGACAAAATGGATGCCATTCTTTTTAAAAGATGGTAGGTAGGCATGCAATTGATCTGTTTTTGTCAGGAAAGAAAGCCTTGCTGAAATATGGCAGTTCTTTCAAGGTGCCATATGAACCAAGTATATGACCAGCTCACTGAGTGATCCTACAGAGTATTCTGCACTAGCTCCGTGTGCTATCCTGAGCAACTCAGATCAGAAAATCTTCAGGAAGTCGGGCCTGGGCACTTTCCAGTAGCTAATGGCTTTGATTGCATTAACAACCTTCTTCTCAAACATTGCAGTATGACATATTTTACTCCCCCCCTCACATAAGCTCCCTTCTCCCATAATCACAGTGCTTTTCTATTATTAGCATCACCACTGCCATTATTCTTTACATGAAATAATAGTGGATTTTGAGATAGAATATTGATAATATTGATAGGGGTTTCATATAGCAAACTAACAACCTAGAGAAACGGTTTGGTCAAGAGGTTGGGATGGAACTTCCAGGGCTGATTTGGACCCAGGACTATGACCTCAGGGGAACACTCTTTTCCCCTGGGCTCTCCTATTGTGAACCTATACACAAAGGTCTCAATGGAGTAGATTCAGTAAACACAAAGGTCACAATGGAGTAGATTCAGTAAACACACTCCCGATCTTCTGTGCCCTGTCCAATTTGATTTCTGATTTGGCATCCAGTGGAGCCAGAAAATACTCTCTGGGCCACTTGGGAAAAGAGCAGATGGTTTTTGACTAGACAAAAATGCTGTTTTTCAGGTACAGTTTTGTTTTTAGTAAAACCTTGCTGTTTGGATAAAATGAAGGATGAGTAAGGGTGGAGAGTTGACTTGAAGGGATAATAACTCATGGGATCAGGTGGGAGTTTACACCCAATAAAAAATGGATACAAGAAGTTAAGTTGTTTTCCAGATGAAGGTGAGAAGTAAAATTTATTAGGCATGGAAACATGTTATGAGCTCCAAAAACTAGAACTTTGTTCCATTTATTTTAATTAACCCTTCATTGACCAAGACTGTCAAAAGATTGAGATGAGTGCTTGAATTGTCAATGGCTTTTAACACCATAAATTGCAAAGACTTGCTAGCTGACTGCCTGTTGTTCTGACCCCTCTTTTTTATTGATTTGGAAAACATAACATTCTTTGAACTGGTTGGCTCCAGATCTGCAGAGTGTTTCGATCTAAATAGTGAATTGTCCCAAATGAGGCAAATCAGAAACTTGTGTGCCTGTGTGTGTGTGTGTGTGTGTGTGTTGTGGTCTTTAAGGAAAAAAAAAACTTGTTGAGAGTTTCACACAATAATACAAAAGGACAATTCAGGTTTAGGTCTCTGTACCTTTCTTTTCAGTGGATTAAACCTAAAGCACAAGGATTGCCTGTCGTCTACTAGTCAGATAGGGCTATAGCATAATGTTAACAAATCAATAAATAGAACACTAAATCTATTGAAGATGTTACAATTCTTTCTGCCTCTGTGTGTGGGGCTGCTTCATCTTACTCACATTTCTCAAGTATGGCGCTTCTTCAGATATTGTCTCATGTTACCAGAACATCTTTTCAAACAGCAAATTAGTATCTAACAATCATCCTCCCACAGGACCCTCCATTAAAGCTCTACATTCCTCCCAGGCCCTCTTTTTTTCTTGGGAGCCCATGTCAAATACATTCTTGTCATTTTGTATCCCATTGTCATAGTAGATTTTAAAGGCTTTTAAAAAGTGTCCCAGCTATAAAACACCATGCCCCACCATGCCCCACCACGCCCTGTAATCAAGGACATTAGATACCGTAATAGTCAGCTGCAAGTAATGAAAAGAATTGAATGGTAGTCTTTGAGACTGGCTTCCTTCTCAAAATTTTAGAGGGCTACCCTATGGCCAAGAGGATGTTCATCTTTAGATACAGACAACCCAGGGCAAACATTCTCTTTGAACCAATAGATACGTAGCAAGTATTTACTAAACACCTGTTAAGCATTACAGCATTAAGCTAGGTACAAGAGTAGAGACACAAGACAGTCATGGCATGGTCCTCATCTTGGATGATACTCTATTTTCAGCTTGGGGAAGGGAAAAATTCACTGCAAAATCTAAAAGTAGACCATCCAGCTTATGAACCATTAGCTCTCAGACCTTTAGCTTTCACCTAGTACTACTGTGTCTTCAAACCATGGACTCTTAAGCTGTAAGATTCACCACAGTGCTTTCAAGTCTGCATCTCTGCCCTTGTTGCCTCCACCCCTTTCAACCAGTCACACTGCTTTGAATTTCTGTAAGATTTTGGGTAACAAATGTTCCATAGCTCTTAAAATCTATCAAACCATAAGTCTATCTAGTCCAACCCTCTCATGTTTCAGATGAGGAAATAAAGCCCCAGAAAGGGAAAATAATTTGGTTGAGAGTCCATATCCTGTTAGAAGCTGCAACCCTCAGTATTCTGATTCTAGTGATCTGTTACCCCATGCCATCTATCACCCTAGCAAAAGACACTTCTAAATATCAGAGTAGCCTTCTAGTTTAGGAAGAGCCACTTGACACAGGAAATGGGAGAAGTTACTTTGGGGTATTCTGAGACAAGTGCTTAGATCCTGAGTTACTCTGGCATGCCAGAGAAAGAAGAGTTCAGAGAAGGATATTGTTCAGGCTCCCATTTTGGTGCACCCAAATGGCTTCTCAACCTTCACAAGAGAATATGAGGATTCACTGAGATCATGAATGCAAAGTATCTGGCACATGGTAGGTGTCAAACAAATGGTAAATTATAATAATACAGCTATTTCTTTGTAACATAAAGTGGTGCCTTTCATTGATGTGTCTCTCAATTATATAGGCACAGAAAATAAGGATTTATGAATCAGAATCCAGGTCCACAGTGAGTTAACCTGGTATACCAGATGAATGCCAATTTAATATATAATTTGGTAGAGTTGAAGTACAGGCTTCACTTTCCAGGGAGTCTGGCAGAGCTTGGCAATCTTAGTGTGCCTCACTGTGCCAGTTCAGAGAGCTAAACAGATGATGTGGTGCTCGGTTTCTTTTAAGCACAGGTCTGGAAAATACTATTCTTTGCTTTGCCTCTCATAATCTGACTGGCATAAATGGAGGAGAAAATTGTTGGGACAGTTGTTTCTCTTGGATGAATTCAATTTCCAAAAAAATCACAATTGAAATTTCATCAGTTGGAATTAACATACTCATACATCACTGCAAATAGGAAGAACTCTCTGTTTTGGAGAAATGGCCTAGGAGGCATCATTGATGACATTGCCTGGTTTCGTGGAGCATTTGATTCCTATTTAGTGTCTGTGATTTTGACTGGGGAGTTTTCCAAGGCGAAGGTTATGCTTTGGGCTTGAACTTCAAAACTCCACTCATTTTCACCCCCATCCCAGTCTCAGTCCTACACAGCTGATTTTATTCTAAAGGCATAATGGTTTCCTTTGGGTTCCTGACTTAAATGTTTCAATTCCAGTGTTACCACTATGTTAGTTCCCCTTGGATTATGAATGAAAGCCTCTCCTCCCAGTTGCTTTATCTTGTCTGAGCAGTGGTCCTAACTTATTAAAAGTTAAGCAATTTACCCCTGATTGCTTAGCAAGAAAGTAGCAGGAGCCAAGAGTAGAAGCTAGGCAATATAACCTTAGAGTTTCAGAGCTTAGATCCTATGCTGTATTGCTCGTGGATTTCAAAAGCAAGAGGAAGCACCCATGACTGGTGGGATCAAGAATTAGTTTGCAGAGGCGATAGCAGTGGGCCTTAAGGGATGGATAGGATTTTGACAGAAATAAAACAGTGGTGTGTGCCATATGGGTAGACAAGCATAGATTAAAATGTGGGCCAGGGTGCTTTGGCTTGAATATGGGATCATTTGAAGGGAGTATTGGAGGATGACTCCTTGAACAGACCTGGGATTATGTTATGGAGAACCTTTTTGGACAGAATGGATTTATACTTAGTTCAGTAAACAACTGAAGATTCTTCCTTTCTTCCATCTTCCCTTTCCCTTCCTTCCTATTTTCCTTCCTTGACTCCTTAATAATGTATGTTCTTTACAGAATAAAAATTTATCTAAAAGAAGAATACCACCAGAAAGCCCCTCAACAGGGATGATTCACATTAACATCTTCCAGACTTTACTCCCATGCAAATATACACATATAAATAATTCCATACCTTGGGAGGCATAGTTCTAAGATTCCTGCTACTTGCCTGTATGTCCTATATAATCCCCTCCCCTTGAGAGTGGGCAGACATGTGAGTATGATGTGATGTCACTCCCTTGATTAAGTTATGTTATTATGGAAAAGGTGATGACATAGTCACACCTGTAATTACATTGCATTATATAAGAATTTTCATCTGGCTTTAAAGAAGAATCTTGACGGTGTGAGGGAACCATTTGGCTAGGACCTGAGAGCAGCCTCTAGGAGCTGAAAGGACCCCCAACAGTCATCCAGCAAGATATCAGCGACCTCAGTCCTAAAACCACAAGGAACTCAATTCTGACAATAAGCTGTGAGCTTGGGTCCACAGCACTGGCTGATACTGTGATTTCAACCTGGTGAGAGTACTAACTATATTTTCTTATTTTCTGCCTTCTTGATGCTCTGGCACTTGGAGCCTACTATCTGGGGAGAGATTGCCCCTCTCAGGTTTAGCCAGTTTTTAGAGATAGCAAATGACTTTCCCCAGGAGGGTACCTTTCATATGCAAACCAAGCAATCCAGACCCCATATCTGAACTACCTCCTCTATCTGGCTCTTGCACTCTAGGAGATAATATTCCTCTGCCCTAACCATCTCAGAGCCAGATACCAGACAACCAGTGAGAGCTCCTATACCCCAGAGCCCTCTGTAATTATTCAAACTAGCCTAATCCTAAACCTGCATACCTTGCCTTGCCTTTTCCATGGAAACTGCAGTAAAGGCTCTTGCCTCTGTTTCCCCCTTATCCCTTCTACCTCCTGACCAACCCTAGTGCTTCTCTCTGTGGCCCTGTGAGACATGCTCTGCCCTCCTCTTGGGACCTGCAATTACAAACTATCTTTTCAATTGCCATCATTCTCTGATCTATTGCCTTCAACGTACCTGACTGACAATAAAACCTATATTTTTTTAAAAGATTTTATTTATTTATTTGTCAGAGAGAGAGTGAGTGAGAGCGAGCACAGGCAGACAGAGTGGCAGGCAGAGACAGAGAGAGAAGTAGGCTCAAGGAGCCCGATGTGGGACTCGATCCCAGGACGCTGGGATCATGACCTGAGCCAAAGGCAGCTGCTTAACCAACTGAGCCACCCAGGCGTCCCAATAAAACCTATATTTTAAAACAGTGAGAGACCCTTAGCAGAGGGCCTAGTTAAACCATGCTCAGACTCCTGGCTCATGGAAACTCTGACTTAATGAATTTGTGTTGTTTGAAGCTGCTAAGTTTAAACTGCTTAATTTATGGAAATTTGTTATGCAGCAATAGAAAACTAGTACACATGTAAATATGATATTTAAACATTTTGTAGTCTTCTCTAGTGTAGGTTCTAAATGAAAACTTAAAAATATGCATATATATTATACATGTTATTATATGTATTTTATATATATATATATATATATATATATATGCCATTAAAAGACTTTGAGTAAGGGAATGGAACACTTGGAGCTAAGAATTTAAATAGCAGTGAAATGTGGGACAGTTGAGAGAAGCAAGCGGTGGAGAAAACCTTGCAGGAGATTATAGTGGTCATCTGGATTGGTGGTTCTCAACCTTGGTCTCCCCTAGAGCAATTTTTAAAATACTGATATGGGGGGTGCTGCAGGGTGGCTCAGTTGGTTAAGCAACTGCCTTCAGCTCAGGTCATGATCACAGGGTCCTGGGATCGAGTCCCGAGCAGGCTTGCAGAGAGCCTGCTTCTCCCTCTCCTATTGCCTGCAGTATACTCCACCTGCTTGTGCACTCTCTCTCTGTGTCAAATAAATAAATAAAATTTTTTAAAAACTAGCCTAAAATACTGATACGGGACACACCACTCCCAGCCATTTTGATCTAATGGTCTGGGGTACATCCTGGGTATTTAGTGTTTTAAAAGCTCCACAGGTGATTTTATTACATAGCCAAAGTAGAAAACCATCAACAGATAAGGTAGAGAGTGCCATCTTGAATTTAAATGTCCTTGTTGAAATAGAAAAGAAAGGATGGGTAAAAAAGGCATTGCTGAAGAAGCCACAAATAACCCAGGAGCAAGAAGACTGGGAATCCTCAGTGCGCATCTTGGTTCTGTTGTTATTTAGCTTGTTTCTTTGTAATTAGATTTCCATTAATCTCAGTAGTATCATTAGAATAATTTTCATGGGGAGATAGAAACTGGAGGCTGGCTCTGTATACATGGAGCGGTAGGACTGTTGAGGATGTCTTAAGGAACATTCCAGGCAAAGAGGATGTCTTGAGGAACATTCTAGGCAAAGGAAGTGGTTTGAGCAATGTCTCAAAGGTGGGAGCTAGTTTTCCAGGTATAGGCCTGAAGGTGGTTGACACAGAGAGTAAAGTTTGAGTGATGTTACTGCCACACAGAGGCTTTGATACTGTAAGAAACTAGAAGTCATTCCTGTTCTTGAAAAGAAGGGGAATGAACTGATTTTTCACAATTGTAGGTAAGGATGATGACCTGAGTGGAACAAGAAGAAAAGTTAGAGAAAACCTAGAAACCAGGGAGCTTACAGGCTGTTAGAGTAATCAAAGCACAAGGAAACAAACCTTATTAGAGTAATCAAAGCATGAGGAAACAAACCTTATTATAGGGCAAAGCAATGGAAGGAGAGAGGAGCAGGACAAACCAAGAGATGTTCCCGAAGAAAAGACAAATTTGAAGGACCTACTAGTTGTAGGAGTGAAGGACAAGGAAGGGTTGCAAGCTTTGGGCTTGGTAGGCTGGTAGTAACACATGTGATCAAAAGTATCTGTTTGGGCATTGTGGTTAACTAAAAAGTAAATTGGTTAATTAGGTGTTCTTGGGTATTCCTGGGTAACAAGGGAATTCATCCACTATAGACTCACCCTCGATCAGGGAGGGTGGATGAGGGATGGACTTCACAAGGGAAACATGGTACAAATAAAGTGGTTTAAAGTAGTTCGACTTCTTCTCACTCTGTATAAAGAAGAGAACTCCCTTTGGACAGTTGCATAAAGGGAGAACTAGCGATTGTAGCTGCCAACAGAAAGAGTGAAGAGGTTTCTTTCCCCATTATAGACCCCTGAGGTGGAACTTGCTTGGGCTGTATTTGGTTGTGATTCATATCTTTGGCTGTGGTTCAAGCCTTGGCATGGGACATGGAAGCTGGTCACTTGTAGCTGGAGCAGCAGATGGTCCATTCCTCCCTCCCATAAATGGCTGAGTCTGCTCTGAATCCTTAGGAGTGTAAATAATTTACTCTCTATTCCACTGAGCCGAGTTAATATTACTTCTCCAAATACCCCTGCCTGTGCTCTTGTATTTACTTATGGTTTTCTTGCCAAGGCCTTCTAACTATCCCTTCTGATATTTATTTTATGGGTAGAAATACTGGCCTGACCCAAACTCTGACATAAATTGTGAAGGATAGGAGCATCTTAGTCAGTCCAATGGGACTTTTAAGTACAACTCTCCCCCTCCCTTGGGGGAGTTTTGTACCAGAAACAACCATGTGAGATCCTGCTTTTCATCAAGGGTTTATTGGTTAATGAAGTCTGTGGCTGGTGTGGTTTTCCTGTGTTTAGCTTTTGGAACTCTCTGAGACAGTTGCTTATAATAGAGACCTGACAGAATTATTGCCCAGCAAGCCTGCCACAGCCCACAGCCTACAAGACTCCACCAACACTGTTGAATTTTATGGCAGATTCAATGAACAGAGTGAAGAGGTGGCAGAGTGAAGAGCCGTTGGCATCCTGTTTGGCTGTCTGAAGAAGTCTAGGAGACTTCTCATTAAACCATCCTTTTTTCTATCTCATTTTACTCTAGGCTTTGTTGTTCTTCCTCAAATGCCTGAACAGGAATTCATGGGCAACCATGTCTTCAGGATGAGGTCACTGGAGTGGAATCTTGGGACTTTTCTCCCTCGTTTTCTTGCGTTTTTCCATTAAAACTTGCAGTAACAGAACATGACCAAACTCCACTTGGCTCTACCATCTCAGCCCTTCATGCTACTTAGGTGCTCTTCGAACAGTCCCTTACATTTGTGTAATCCTTGGAAATTTTGGAAAAGTTATCTCATATATTATCACAGTTGAGACTCAGATCACCTCTAGAACTTTGCAAATCAATTATGTGCCACTCTGTCACAAACTACCCCAAAACTCAGCGGCTTCAAACAACATGTATAATTTCTCACCAGTCTGTAGATTTTCTGGGCATTGGCTGGTCTTATTTAGGCTCAGTCATGAGTCTGGGACAACCTGGGGGTTTCCTGGTCTAGGCTGGGAGTGGCTATGATTCCCATATTCCTCATCCTTCTCCTGGAATCATGCAATAGCCTGAGCCTGCTATTTTCATGGTTAAGGCAGAGATGTAAGAGTGAGAAGAAACAATAATGCCTCTTAAGGTCTGGGTTCAGAACTGGCTTGTTGTTACTTCCACATCAACCAATTTGCTAAACCCAGTTACATGATAGAAGCCAAAGTCGATGAATAGGAGGTATACTCCACATATTTTACAGAAGAAATGAGTCAAGTGGGCACAAGTAGAGGAAAGGCGAAGAATTTGGGTCAATAATGGAATCTTTCACTATTCCAGGTATGCAGGGCAGACAGACATGACTATTCTCATTTTGCACATAAGAAACCTGAGACCCAGAAGGCTGAAATGATTTGCCCAAGTGCATACAGAAAAATCTGGACACTGCTGGAATGCAAACTCAACTGTCATGGCTTCCAGTCCTCTCAGCTTTTTGTCACACTGAATTCCACGATTCCATAACATGTGCCCTATCAGTTAGTTAAAGTCCCATAACTCCTTTCTTTTGGGGAATTAATTCTTATGGCCTGGTCCTTTTTTGTTCTCCCTTTTGTCCCTGGGATTTGACCCATAGATGTCCTCCACAGTAATTACCATCTACTTTTCTATTTGGACCTACTATTTGGAGTTGCAGGATAGATGAAATCTAGCCCCCACCCCTCACTCCCACTGAAACAGACACAAATTCTCCTGCCTCTGAAATAGACATATGAACTTCTGATCTTTAAAACAAGAATCTAAGCATCACATGATAGCTTGACCAACTTGACCTCAAACCCCACCATACTGTGGTGGGAATAAATGGGAAAAATGGGAATATTATAATCACCTGCATTCTGTCAACATGCTTATTATGGGCTCTGAGCTTTGTTTAGTTGTTAATATGTCCAGACTAGTTTTCTCTTAGCTCTTTCCTGACTGTCTTTGTACAGAGTTCTTTTAGTGGCATTCAAATCATGAATCTGCCCATTCATGCCCAGTCTGGGCTGGGTAGAATTTTACTTCAAGCTGTTCAAACCTAGCCTGAAGAAATTTGAGCTAGTATCTCTGATAGAGCCTATGAGTTTTTTTCAGGTGTGGGTCTCCATGGCAACCCTGTGTTTCGGTCTTTCAATACACTAGCACTCCTAAATCTGGCTTCTAGCATCCTAAGGTACAAAGGTACCTTTAATTCTCCCCTGAGTTTCTGGACAGCATGCACTGACAATGTTTGCCTCGTGTGAATATTCTTGACAGAGGTCTCCATGACCCCAGTCTCTGTAAGCCCCTCCATTTCCCTTATAGTTTTCTTTCCTGATTTTTTTCTTCAGTGACATAATTTCTAGTAGCTGCTTGATATGGCTGTCTGGCTTTACCATTCAGGGTGACTCCATCTAATCTCTTGATTCTAAGAGCTAATGTGGCTTAGCCATAGCAAGGAAATTGAATTTTGATCTTTCCCCATACTTCCATGGAAGACTGGAAGATAGATTACTTGCAATGATTTCTGAAGGCAGAAGGTAAGTTAGTGACCTTTACAGTGGTAGAACCAAGAGGCAATGATGGTTGTCCTTGAGGCTTCAGAGATGATAGCTAAATCCAGGGGGAAAGTAAGTAAGAACAAATGTGTTTAAAAAAAAAAAAGTGCTGCTGGAAAGAAATAGCTTCTGCTGATAAAGAACTTCAATAAATTCAAGCAGTGTCTGCTTTTGGTTCTTGATTATCTTTCTGGCTCATTGCTAGAGAGAGAGAGCTGCACAGCTACCATGGTCAGAGAATATTAGGAAACAAAGAATTCTGGTTAGGGACATTGCCATAGATACTTTCTTTGCCCTCTGCTTTGGAATGAGCTATCATTGGACTACAAAGAGGAAGGAAGCAAGGAGGCAGCTGGCAGTGTGGTACCACATATTGTGATTCCTGACTTGCTGGTCTGGTATTTGGCATACTATATTAGCAGTAAGTATGGGCTCTGCAGGTAAAAGTCCTGGACTTGGATGTCTTTTGATTCAGGACATTTGGCAACCCTAAGTTTTAGTTATCTCATCTACAAAATGGGCTTAATGCATCCTACCTCAAAGGGTTGCTATGAGAATGAAATAAAAAGATGTTTATAGAGTGTGTGGCACAATGCTAGTCATGTAATAAGCACTAAATAAATATTAACTCATTAATATTAGCTGATGCAACTTTGCAGGGACTTTCAAGAAAAGCGTATGAAAATTCCGTGGAATCTACTGATTGTTTTTTTAGTAAACTCTAAAATATAGTAAAAGCTCTCCTCACTGACCTCCACTTAGCTGACGTGGTGGACTAACTTGATACTTTCCCTTCCTACTAAAATATATAATGACCAATGCTCAGGGCACAAGGGAGGCTCATGGACAGTAAGCTACACCGTGGTTGACCCTTACACTTCTGCTTCCATGTGTTGAGTTGACAGTAACCAAGAACTAGTTGTTTTCTTACCAAACCCATTTATGCCAGTTGTACTTATTAATATAATTAGGTAAATTATTGTAAATTTATGAAATGTGAGTATAAAAGAGAAGGCATTGTTTCTCTGAAAAACAAAGTCAATGCTTTGGAAAGATCTGATAAAGAAAAGTTGGGGCGCCTGGGTAGCCCCAGTCAGTTGAGCATCCAACTCTTCATTTCAGCTTAGGATGTGATCTCAGGGTCGTTAGATCAAGCCCCACATCAACTCCACACTCAGCACATAGTCAGCTCGAGTTTGTCCCTCTTGCTCTACCCCTCCGGCTCGTGCTCTTTAAATTAATTAATTAATTAAAAGCTTCTCTATTAATTAATTAATTAATTTTAAAAATGGAAAGAACTGCTCTATTGTTAGGGAAAAAACCCAACAACCTGACCTGGAAATCAAATGAGATACATTAGGGATGTAACCTATGCAAAAAAGGAGTCTGAAATCCCAGTCAGGGAACCCACACTCCAATAAAGGCCTTGGTTTTATGTCACATCACCAGACTGGTATATGAATGTACATTTGTAGGTTTTAAGTTGAAATAAAATGCTTAAGGACTGTATGTATTCTTTTATACAACTCTTCACTTCAGCCAATCAATTATCGATTCTGATAGTGTTATACAAGAGAGTTTCTACTGTACAGTCAATGTACTGTGTTAAGTGATTTGCATGCTGTGAGCTTGCAAGAAGGGAACACTGTCCAGTAGAGTATATTTACCAGTTTTATGGATGGAAGCTTGCAGTAAGCAGAGTAATGCCTCCCCAAGCCAAAGACGTTCACATTCTAATTCCTGTAACATGTGAACATGCTACATCATATGTCAGGGAGGAATTAAGGTTGCAGATGGAAGTAAGGTTGCTAATCAGTTGACCTTGAGATGAAAAGAGTATTCTGGATTTTCTAGGTTGTCTCTGTATAATCACACAGGTCCTTACAAGTGGAAGAGGAAGGCTGCAGAGAGAATATCAGAGTGATGTGAGGTAAGAAAGACTTGGTCAGTGTTGCTGGTTTTGAAGAGGGAGGAAGGCACTATCAACCAGGAAGTGGAGGCAGTCTTTAGAAACTAGAGAGGCAAAGAAATGGATTATCTCCTGGAGCCTTCAGAAAGAAATGCCATTCTGCCAATATTTTTTTTTTTTAATTTAAATACAAAATTTAATGTTGCTTCTTTTTTTTTTAAATTTTTTATTTTTGATAAACATATATTTTTATCCCCAGGGGTACAGGTCTGTGAATCACCAGGTTTACACACTTCACAGCACTCACCAAATCACATACCCTCCCCAATGTCCATAATCCCACCCCCTTCTCCCAAACCCCCTCCCCCCGGCAACCCTCAGTTTGTTTTGTGAGATTAAGAGTCGCTTATGGTTTGTCTCCCTCCCAATCCCATCTTGTTTCATTTATTCTTCTTCTACCCACTTAAGCCTCCATGTTGTATCACCACTTCCTCATATCAGGGAGATCATATGATAGTTGTCTTTCTCTGCTTGACTTATTTCGCTAAGCATGATACGCTCTAGTTCCATCCACGTTGTTGCAAATGGCAAGATTTCATTTCTTTTGATGGCTGCATAGTATTCCATTGTGTATATATACCACATCCATATTTTAGCCCAGCGAGACCCATTTCAGACTTGGAACCTATGAAAGAGGAAGATGATAAATTTGTGTTGTTAAGCTACTAGGTCCATGGTCATTTGTTACAGTAGGCATGGTAAACTAATGTAGAGGTTGAACCAAGTTGATGACGAACAGCAAAACCTACCTTTTAACCATACCCAAGTGTGCTTATGGGAAATCTAGGCCCTTCACACTTTCAGGACCCCTAGACACAAGAATCACACATTTACCGTCTGTCTCTGGTCTTAGAAGTACCATATTTACTCAGTTTCTACCATTTACCAGGCAGTATGTTAAATGTTAAGGACACATTGGTGAACAGCACAGATATAGTCTTTCTTCAGGGAGCTCTCAAGCTATTTTTACAATCTTCTCCCATTTCAAAGCCTGTACTTTGTGGGAAGGAGATTCTCAACATCTTCCTGTTCCTGGACTGAGGAACATCTAGTTTTTTCTCATTTGTAAAACAGAATATATTTTTTTAATTTTTTATTTTTTATAAACATATATTTTTATCCCCAGGGGTACAGGTCTGTGAATCACCAGGTTTACACACTTCACAGCACTCACCAAAGCACATACCCTCCCCAATGTCCATAATCCCACCCCCTTCTCCCAAACCCCCTCCCCCCAGCAACCCTCAATTTGTTTTGTGAGATTAAGAGTCACTTATGGTTTGTCTCCCTCCCAATCCCATCTTGTTTCATTGATTCTTCTCCTACCCACTTAAGCCCCCATGTTGCATCACCACTTCCTCATATCAGGGAGATCATATGATAGTTGTCTTTCTCTGCTTGACTTATTTCGCTAAGCATGATACGCTCTAGTTCCATCCATGTTGTCGCAAATGGCAAGATTTCATTTCTTTTGATGGCTGCATAGTATTCCATTGTGTATGTATACCACATTTTCTTGATCCTTGTTCCTCAAAATGTTGAAAATAGAACTGCCCTATGACCCAGCAATTGCACTATTGGGTATTTACCCTAAAGATACAAACGTAGTGATCCAAAGGGGCATGTGCACCCGAATGTTTATAGCAGCAATGTCCACAATAGCCAAACTATGGAAAGAACCTAGATGTCCATCAATAAATGAATGGATCAAGTAAAACAGAATATTTAAGCCATTACCAACTCCATTCTTCCTCTCACCATTTTCCCCAGATTGCCTTTGATTTGTGACTCTGGCATTTCCATTGTCATCCATTCACCCATCTCACAAAGTGATTTTCCAGAATTCTATTATTATAATCTGTCAATATCAAAATACCAGCAACAAAACAGATATTTCCACCAAGAAAAAAGAAGGCGGGTTCTCTCATGCTTCATCTTCCCACATGGCCATGTTCACTTTAAGGTTTCCACTCCACTCAGGTGTTTTCCTCCACCCAAAATGAATCACCACATAATGCAAGTCTCCCTCATTTATCAAATCCAGGTCATGTCTGCTTTTGACAATGCCCTCCTCAACTGTAGTGGCTCACCTTTGCCTCTATCATACATATAGTTATTTCTGGGTCATGCCTTTGTGCTCCTTATTATTTATGTCATTTTGTTCTCTATTACTTGGGGCATCTGTGTTTTATTACTTCCCCAATTAGAATCCCTTTTAACAGTTTCCCACTGCACTCAGAATAAAGTCCAAACTCTTCATCATAGCAGTGTGGGCCATTATAGCCTGGCGGTTCTATCTTCCTCTCCACATTCTAGTGTCATTCTCCCCACCCCTCCATCTGTTTTAGTTCTCCTGGGCTGCTATAACCAAAATACCATAGACTGGTTTACTTATAAGCAACAGAAATTTATGACTCACAGTTCTGGAAGCTGGGAAGTCCAAGATCGAGGTGCTGACAGACGTGGTATCTGATGAGGGCATACTTCCTGGTTCGTAAATGGCCATCTTCTTGCTACGTCCTCACACAGTGGAAGGGGTGAGGTTGCTCTCTGGGACTTCTTTTAGAAGGGCACTAATCCCATTCATGAAGCCTCCACCCTCATGAGCTAATCACCTCCCAAAGGCCCCACCTCCAAATATCAGCACACTGGAGGAGTAGATTTCAACATACAAATTTGATGGGAAAACAGATAATTTAGCCTATAGCCCAATCCCCAGCAATCATTCCAGTATCCTGAAATGCACCATGTACTCTTCAACTTCTGGGTCTTCAACATGCTGCTTCTTTCTGAAATGCTTATCATTAACTGTTTCTTCTTTCACTACTACTCCCATCCTGTTCACCTGGCTTACTCATCCTCTAGTTGACAACTCAAGTGTCATTTTCTATAAAAAAAAATCACCCCTGTATTAGACCTGCCTTGATAGTATCCTCCCTTAGACCCATAATCCCTTAGCACTACACATTTCTTTGTAGTCCCATGCATTTCTTTGTAGCATTTATTGACTTGTAATTACTTGGATTATTTTGTCTTCCTCCAGATATAAGCATCATGTTTGATGAAAAAGAGAGTGAGTGGGTGAGTGAACTAAAGAATGAATGATTCTTTAGTCTCACCTTTTAAAATTGTTTACTATCTGTCTCTTCCAAACAGAATTCTTGCAAAGGCAAGAACCTTTTCTATCTTATTGACTGCTGCTGTGACTTATAATATATCCCCCCAAAAATGCCAGTTAAAAATGATTCAGGCATCTTTGTCGAATTCAGTCAAAACGTACTTTTGTTCATTTTTATGCCACTTAAGACCCATAGGAAAGCAATGAAGGCAGAGAAGGTTTCATGTGTTTTCAGGATTCCCCCTGAGACCAAAATCCTGAAATTCGCTCCGTTTCCTTTCCTGTCATCTAAATGATGTTACTTAATACCACCTATAAAATGTGTAATGTTGTTTTCCTCAAGTATTTGTACACAGTTTTACCCATATGAATTAATTGTATTTTTTGTAAAACAAGCCAGATATGATTAGCCTTATTATATAGATCAGTGGTTTGTCCTTCCTTCCTTTCATTTAAATTCAATTTAGTTACCATATAGTATATTGTTATTTTCAGAGGTAGAATTTAGTGACTCATCAGTTGCATACACCCAGTGCTCATTACATGAAGTGTCTTCCTTAATGCCCATCACCCAGTTACCCCAACTCCCCCAACTGCCTCCCCTCTAACAACCCTCAGTGTGTTTCCCAAAGTTTTAGGCGTCTCTTATGGTTTGCCTCCCTTTCTGTTTGTATCTTAATTTATTTTTCCTTTCCTTCCCCTATGTTTATCTGTTTTTCTTAATTGCACATATGAGTGAAATCATATTTGTATTTGTCTTTCTCTGACTGAATGATTTCACTTAGCATATTACCCTACTTATACATGAAGCAGAACCACCAGAGTTTTGCTAAAATGGCTTATTCCTAAACCCAGGCCCAATTCTGAGTCTTTAGATCCAGAATATTGCCTAGAAATCTGCATTTTAGCAAGCCCTCCCAGGTCATGCTGATGCTGATCATCTAGGAATAATCCCCCAAGATAGGCTAATATGGATTTTGAAGTGGTGTACTGACCTGATCAAATAATATTAGCTACCCTTCATTGAGTGTTAGTGTTTGTCAGACACTGATCTATTCTAAGAGCCTTTATAGAAAGCGATCACTGTCTAATTTAATCTTTTCCACTAGCCTAAGAGGAAGGTATTATTATAATCCTCCATTTTGTAGGTAAGATAACTGAGGCTAAGAGAGGTTAAGTAATTTCCCCAGAGTCACACAGCTAATAAGTGGTAGAGACATTCGACATAGTCTCATTCCAAAGTGCCTTCTCTTTCCCTTAATCCAGACTGCTTGCCTCCCACTGAGCTTTCCTCGTTGGCAGACTTCTGGATCCTTGGCATGTTCAGTGTGACTTACTTCTTCAGTATTAATCAGAATCAGGATCTGTGGCCTTTAAAGAGGTGCTTTATTGCAGGTTACCAAGGGGAAAAGCCCCGTGTCTTCCTGCAGCTCTTTGTTTTGCTTTTGTTGAAACAAATGGGCCCAGGGAAAGAGGCCCTTCTTTAGAAGAAATAAATATGTTCTTTCTGCCCTCCTCACATACCACATGAATTATCAGCTCCAGGAGAAACTCCCAGAACTCCCGGCCCACTTGGCCCTTCTTCTCCGAAGCAGGAAACAGCACAGCAAGAGAAGAGTTTCATTCTGAACTTCAAGTGCTCTCCCACATACAGTAATCTGGGACAAAAGTTCAGCATGCTGGGTATGAGTCCTGTGCTAAGACAACCAGTAATATTGGGAATGTTCATGGAAAGTGGATTGGAATGTACAAACAAGAACTCTCACCAGAGGTTCGAGGGAAATATTGAGTGAATTCCCTTTACACTTGGTCTTTCCTGTATACTTAGTATTAGAAGGTCAAGCAGAAACCCTTCATTAACCCAATATGAAGAGATAAATTACTCTGCATACGGTTTTCTACTTATAGCAGAAGATGGAGTTGAAAGAGCTCTACTGGGTAGTAGGGGTAGCTAGATGATGGATCTCTCTACTGCAGTCACCTCTGGGTTTCCATCTTCTCCTGCTTTGAAACAACAATCTAGACACCTAGGTACTATACCTAGAAACAAAAGCCAGGAAGGGCTCTCCATAGGTTATTAGATTTTTGCCAGGCAAAATCTAAAATAAAGATGGCAAATAGTGACTGTATGCCCACTTTACAAACAATGTAGTGAGAAGAAGTATGGGGCCACCTGTGGGCAGGAAAGAGTGTCAGAATCTCAGTGATGTCTGCCATGGATAGGAAAATACAGAGGGCCAGCAAATGGGCTACTGTTTTATTTTTCTTTGCCACCATTGTTCCAAGGTTTCTTAACCTGATTGCACACAAATTATTGGGAGCTTTAAAAAAAAATACTGGTACCCCAGGTCCACCCAAGACCAATTAAATTAGAGTCTCTGGAAATGAGATTCAGGCATCTGAGCATCCAAGGTTGAGAGCTGAGGAGTTCTCAAAGGTACTTCCTTCAACAAGAAATTCCCAGGCTGGATGCATGAGAATTATCTGGGGACCTTGTAAAATTACAGGTTCACAGGGCCAACTCTTAAAATTTCTAATTTGGAAGTATGGGGATAGGTCCCAAGAGTTTATTTTCTAAAAGGCCAAGGAGGATGCTGATGTGCAATCAGGTTTGAGAACCACTTTTGTAAGCTATTCTTAATGTCTCAGGAGAATAAGAACTAAGAACAGAACCTTTAGCTCTAGGACAGTGTTTATCAATCCTGAGCGCACACCAGGATCTCCTGGGAAACTTTTTAAGAACACCAGTACCTGGATCCAAATCCAGATCAATTAAATTAGACTCTCTAGGGTGGAACTTGGATGATTCTAATGTGCAGCTACGACTGAGAATCACTGTTCTAAGAAGTGGGATGCAGGGATCTCATTTGAGAACCTAATCTCTCTTTTCTTACGGATTTAGTCACTGACCTAGTCTAGTGCTTTGGCGTGATTTTAGGTGGTAGAACTGCTTCTCTTTCCTAAATCTTGTTTACCCACAAGAATATGTCATTTATGATGGTTACGGTGGTCCTATGGGTCTTTCTGGACTTAGTAAACATTGGCTGCAGCCACTTTTTTTTTTTTTTAAACAAATAACTACTGAATGTACCCGTGTTTACAAAATGTAGTTTCCAATATCTTCTACCTCTGTAAACAAAGGCTTCTGGTGACAGTTTAATTTTTTTCAGATAGTCATATAAAAAAATAGGGCAACTGATACTTTTAAGAGGCAGAGTCTTTGTAAAGACCAAGATGTACTTAAATATTTAAACCCAGAGGCATGCGCATAAGCAGCCTAACTACCAAGCCATGACTGCCTCTTGTAGGGAAGGAAACATTTTTCCTCAACCCTCTTAGGGTCCCTGTTTGGGTCTGAAAATTAAACTGACAGAGACAGATTAACGGGAAAGCATGCAAATGTATTTAGTGTAAGTATTACATGGCAGGGGAGTCTTCATAAGGAAATGACCCAAAGAAATTGTTAGACTTGTATATTTTTATGCTAGGCTTGATGAAGAGTAGGCTGTTGTATAGAAATATGATAGATTAAGGAGTATGAGGTGGATATAATAAACTGGCAGCAACTTAGCAAGGCCTGTCTGTTCAGATTCTTCTCAGTGTCCTTTTGTCTTTGTATGTAAGGGTGCTTCTTTTCTCTATGTATGGGGAGGGCACCTCGAACGTGAGGGTTTTATGACTTGTTTCAGGGGAGAAGGTTGTAGGGCAGGTCAGAGTTACCTTCCTGCTTCCATTGTTTTCTCGGATTCCTCCAGCTTAAAAGAGTCAACATGCCAAGGTTCCATATTTGGGAGTAGCATATCCTATACCCTATCACCCTGCTAGTGCACTTTGAAGCAAATGGAAGGGATATGATTCCTTCCTTTTAGAAGCTTTGCCTTTATATTTACCTGCCTCACATGAGTAGTGTAAGATGGCTGGGCAACCACAGTCTGCTTTGTGGGGATGGTCACATAGCAGATAGTGAGATTTGCAGGGTGCAACAGGACTCCCCTTTATCCTCCAAATGCATATCAAAAATAACATCTATTTCCTCACTTTTGCTTGAATTTCCACCATTAGTGATTAATGTATTTGACTTAAGCATTCCCTCTTTGGATCCTTGTTTTTTGTTTGTTTGTTTGTTTGTTTTTTTAATATTTTTATTTATTTGACAGAGATCACAAGTAGACAGAGAGGCAGGCAGAGAGAGAGGAGGAAGCAGGCTCCCCATGGAGCAGAGAGCCCGATGCGGGGCTCAATCCCAGGAACCTTGGATCATGACCCCAGCCGAAGGCAGAGGCCTTAACCCACTGTTTCACCCAGGCGCCCCTGAATCCTTGTTTTTAAATGTGAACAAAACCAGGGCGCCTGGGTGGCTCAGTGGGTTAAGCCGCTGCCTTCGGCTCAGGTCATGATCTCAGGGTCCTGGGATCGAGTCCCGCATCGGGCTCTCTGCTCAGCGAGGAGCCTGCTTCCCTCTCTCTCTCTCTGCCTGCCTCTCCGACTACTTGTGATTTCTCTCTGTCAAATAAATAAATAAAATCTTAAAAAAAAAAAAAGTGAACAAAACCCACACAGTAAGTCCCGATACCTCCGATACACTCAGGAGGGAGAACCATGACTGTCTTGGTGGAAAAAGGACACCAATGGAGAGAAGAGAGCCTGAGGCTTAGAGGGATGACTCCTCTTATTATTGTAGATTACTTTGTCCTTGCACTTCCCATTTCAGGACTTCTTGGCAGAGGTAACCTGCTTTGAAAAGCAGTTCGAGTTCTCTAAGAAGTAGTGGACTGAGGCCTAGCCATCTCTATAGGCCCAACAGCGGTTGGCGCTAGTCAAGGGAATGGCAGCCACTGAAAACGTACTTGCCATGGGAGATTTGGGATCCAGTCGTGGACACATCCGATTGAGTCCCAACAGCCAAAACTCTGGAGGACAGCCTAATTGTCCTTGTAAACAAGATTATCGCCTTTCCCCCAACCCATGTAAAACAGGACCCAGCAAACCCCTCACTGATGCAACGTCCCCATGCACATGCTCTGAGAATAGACCATTGTGTTTTTGCCAAGAGCGGGTATCAAGTGACTAATCTCTTCCTATACATCTACACTCAGTGCAGAGCAGCCTAGGACATGTTTATACTTGAGAAAGGTTAGTATTAACATTGTGTCAGGGAATTAATCCATTTTAATTGTAAATGCCAAGAACAAACTCCCGTCTTTGGGGCCCAGATGTATGACTTTGGTTAAATATTTATAGATCAGCTGGAATGTTTACTCTCAATTCTGGAGCTAGGTATTTACTTGCATAATTGCACACTTTTCCCAACCTCCAGCCCCATTTAGTGTTCTCTTGATGTTTTCTCTCTAAAATTTAAGTGGATGGGGCTGGGGGAGATGATGGGAACATCTGGCTGCTGGAGTAGAACTGGATATTGATGGGAGCTGACCTTGAACTGGTAGAAGAACCAGGTTAATACTCTAGGTATATTAACAGGATCATGGAATGAGCAGGGGCCTCAGAATCAGAAAGCCTGGATTCTTGTCTCAGCTCTACTACACATTAGCTGTGTGATCTTCTCTGGCTCACAGTTTTCCTAATCTATAAAATAAAGGAGATTAATTTGAATTTTAAAACACTCCTTCCACTTCTGAATCTTCCTGGAAGCTTTCTCCTACTACTTCCAGATGTAATACACTTAGGTTCTCTGGAAGAGTACCATTCATTAGAACTTTCTGCAGTGTTGGAAAAGTTCTATATCTGTGACGTCCAATAAAATAGCCTCTAGCCACTTATAGCTATTGAGTCCTTGAAATGTGGCTAATGTGGCTGAGGAACTGGATCTTAAATTTTATTTTATTAATTAAAATGTAGTAGCCACTTGTGATTAGTAGCTATCATATAGGGCAGCATAAAGCTAGATGATTAGAAATAGTCTCAGCTACCTCCTACCAGAAGGCCATTATCTGCACTAGGGATGGCTTCTAATCTGGGGACGATTAAAGAAGTGGTTGGTAAACACTGTTCAGTAAGAATGCTCTTTCTCTGATGTGGAAGGTGGGATAGAATCAAATATTCTCGATGTGTTGAGGTTTCAAAATATACAACTCCTGAGTTCTTATTAGTTCCACTAAAAAGTGAAAGGGGGTGGCAAGCCATTGAACTAATTTCTTCTTTTGTTTCTGTCTGAAATGTTAATATGCCTTTAGCTGTATTATGTTAAACTGAGAAAACAGTATTACTGTACGGCATTCTAAGTTATACACAGCAGATTGCCCAGAATCAACTGCATCATTCCACATTAATTAAACATTTTTCATACAAAAAAAGAGCTTGTTCACTTAATTTGCAAATGTTTCTTTGCCATATAATAGTTTATTGATCTATATCCCATAGCATTGGCTGCAGAGAGTTATTAATCTTTCTGAATTAAAAACAGCGCAGATCTTCGTTATACAATTCATTGAGTTGAAAATCAGCTATAGCTGTTCCTCAGCTTGACTTTCCCACTTCCAAATTTATGATATTTGTCTCAATATAGTAAATAATATTAGATATTACTACTAGTTATTACCACCAGCAATCATATACTAAAATAATAATGAGAATTTATTCATCAAGGTATAGTTCTTAGCATATAGCACTCGTGATTAGTCTAAGACTATTTGAAAGCATCCCTAACTCGAGTTTCATGAACTGGTTAGAATGGAGACTTCTAACTGGCATGATCCAGTTCCCCAAGTGGTATTGTCTGTGTCTGGGATGGTAAATCCATGGCATGAAAGCTGTCATTTCCTACCCATTGCTTTGTGTTTGGCCTTCTTTTATGAGCTTCAGAATTCTTCTCAACATGGTTTCTAGACAGCTAGGATTGAAATAGTTAAGGCAGGGTGCCTGAGTGGCTCAGTTGGTTTAGCAACTAACTCTTGATTTTGGCTTAGGTCATGATCTCAATGTTGTGAGATTGAGCCCCATGTCTGGCTCTGTGCTCAACAAGAAACCTGCTTGAAGATTCTCTCTCCTCTCCCTCTGCCCCTCCCTGTGCTCTCTTTCTCTCTATCTCTGTCTAAAATAAATAAATAAATCTTTAAAAATAGTTAAGGCAATCATCTGACAACTTTTAAGATGATACTTTTTTTCCCTCTCTAATTTTTGCCATGGGGACATCATCAATTTGTAAGGAGCAAAAATGAGAGCTCTAGAGCTGAAAGGAACCCTCAAGAGCACCCGCTCTACTCCCCTTATAGGAAGAAGAGAGGAAAGGTACACAAGGTCACCAAGTCAGTTGGTGGCAAAAATGGGACCACACCCCATCCTCCTGACTCAGACTTGGCAACACACCACCTTCAACTCACCATGTAGTAATTGTACCCTGGATGTTTGGTGCAAGATTATAACTGCCCTTGAGTTTGCTGAAAATGATGTCTACTTGCCTGGACAGTTGAGGCTGGATAGCTCTAGCTAGTAAATAGGGTCAATCCATAGGTTTGGAAGATGGCTCCATCCAAGCATGTTATTTGATATATTTTCCCATGAGTTGGCCTTACATGTTTTCCAGACATCTGTGTCCAATGCCACCTGACTGAAAGGAAGAAATAGCATCCCGTAATTGAGAGGACCAAACTTAGCTCAGCATGACCTGCTGGAATATTTGGCACTGATTAACAGCTATGATCTTTATTGTTATCTTTAGAAAATTCCTGGATGTTTGCCTTTTTTCATGTGTTGCTATCCACCTAATAACTTGCTCCTCTTACTTATGCCCTGTGCCCTCCATAAGGGTTGTTTCTATACAAAAATTGCTTATTAAATCTGACAACATTAATGTCATTGTTGGGCAGTATCTAAGAGTTGAGCCCTCACAGTTTCAATAGAGAGAAGCCTCAGTTCTAATAAGAGGCAACAGCAGGAACCTGAAAGTCTTGGTTTTCAGTTCTTTGGACTGTCTTTATGACCTAAGTGATTCTTTAGGTTGGAAATGTTAAAAGATTTGCAAACGGGGAATCACAATTATTCATTTATTCAATGATATAATTACTATAAATTAACAATCAGGGAAAAGGTATAATTCTGGTTAATGGCATTATTTTTGGACTTCCAGGTGCATCTGTTTCTGACCAAACATTCAGTGCCTCTGTTTATAGTGTGTTTATGTCCTAAAGCTTCCCTTGTAGTTAAACATTCCCACTACATAGCAAGTTATATTAGAGAAGTTTACTTTCCTTTCTTTTTTTTAAAGCTCTTTGTTGTGTCTTAAAGATCCCATTCTTGTTTTTGCAATGAGTTTTGTATCATTCTCTAAGTAGATTAAATTTCAATGTGTCTGAGGTGCTTAGCTACTATTCTGAAGGCATGAGTCAGAGGGGCTCAATCCCCAGTTTCCACAGGAAAACTCACCCTTCAGCTCATGACTCTGCTTGTAATTTCATGTACAAGACTGATTTAGTTCTTACCATAATCTAGGGTCTCAAAGAAGTGATTCAGTCACCCAGGGTTTTTTTTTGTTTTGTTTTGTTTGTTTTTTTTTTACAGAGAAGAGGGTCCAGGGCAAAAGTAGAAGAGGTAGAGTTGTAGATATTTGGGAATTTTTTCCCCATAATATCTCAGTTCCTCTTTCAAGGAGACACCACAGCTCATCCCAAATGCATCTATTACAGTTGTTTCACAGATTATGTCCTTCAAGGTGTGAGATCCTAAGTTGTTACTTCTCCCAGGGATGTTTAGCCCCAGAGAGGCCTCTTGCAGAGAGTATAAGTAGTAGAGTACACTTTTAATAAAGGAAAGTCTAACTGCCAACATCACCTTCTTCAACTTCTGAAAAATCATTCTTTCTCAATCCTGCTATCACCACCATCCTCATTTTCACATGGAATTAGATACCTTCCAGTCATTCAAGGGTGAAGGTAACTCACCCCACACTATGATCTCCCCCAGATCATTGATTCCTTCCAAAGTACTAGGCTCAAGGACTTATGTCAAAGCTTTTCCTGTGGAAACCCAAGAATAGAGAATAAAACCAGTATAAAAGTGAGCTTTAGGGGTGCCTGGGTGGCTCAGTGGTTTAAGCTTCTGCCTTTGGCTCAGGTCATGATCTCAAGGTCCTAGGATCGAGCCCCACATTGGGCTCTCTGCTCAGCAGGGAGCCTGCTTACCCCCCTCTCTCTACCGGCCTCTCTGCCTATTTGTGATCTCTCTTTCTGTTAAGTAAGTTAATAAAATCTTTTTTTTTTTAAAGTGAGCTTTACAAATACTAACTTGTAAGTGCCTGACATTTGTCTCTATATTACTGAGGCAATCTGAATGAAGTGTGTCCCCTCTTATAAAAATCCAGGGATAAGGTTATCAGAATCTTTACTTCTACTCCTCTTTACCTCTTCATGTGTATGTTACTCCTAACCTGAAACCATCCAACCTCAAGATATTTTCAGAGTCCATATCATCGCTCATCTAGCAATTCATGGCTAAGGAAGAATCCTCTTTTAATTCAGGACCTCTATAAAGCAGGATCCAAGATACCACTTAGCCATACAAGAGATTTATTGAGGGACACCTGGGTGGCTCATTTGGTGAAGTGTCTGCTTTCAGCTGAGGTCATGATCCTGGGGTCCTGGGATCAAGCCCCACATCAGGCTCCCTACTCAGTGGGAGCTCTACTTCTCCTTCTCCCTTTGCTGGTCTCCCTGCTTGGACTCTCTCGCTCATGCCTGCTCACTCTCTCTCTCAAATAAACAAATAAATAAAATCTTTTAAAAAGAGAGAGATTTATTGAGTTAGGTGCCTGTGAGGCAAAAAGGGAAGGGATCCTAAGGAAGTAGGGGCTGCAGGTAACAGTACAAGTCCAACTCTTGTGAAGGGGGAGAGGGAGAGGGAGAGGATTAGACAAGGAGAAGGTTTCAGCCAAGCCATCAAGGAGTTTTCAAGCCAAAGTCACCCATCAGAGGAGTCCCTATCTCAAGGGAATGGACCCTACATTATTCTTCCCACATTCAGTCATTGGCTAGGAACTGCCTGTTGGAAGAATATCTTCAGCTCCAATGTAGTGATGGATCCAAAGGGCCAGCAGTAAGGCCATCTGTCAATTATGCTCCCCAAGCAAGGGATCTGAGTGGCACATTATCCTGGCTGCCACAAAACTCTCATAATCACTGGGCTTGGTTCATTGGAAAATCATCTCCAGCTGCTACTCTGACCTAAGCACTGTAAGTAAATATTATTTCACCCATATCAATGTTGTGGCTCACAGCACTTTGAATCAATCACCTTTTTCCTTGATCAGTTCCCCTCCACCACCACTAAAAGCTATTTATCAATTTTTTTTCTGGTCAGACAGGAAAGAAATCCAAAGCATCAGCTTCTTCTTCCTCCCTGGGTCCACCTCTGTCTTTTCCAGTCCTCTGAAAGATAAGCATCCTCATTGTCCTTCTTTATCTTCTCAGATAAAGAATCTGTAATCTTCTCTGTAATCTGGCTCTTTACCATCTGCTATCAGACATATCCAAGTCTCTCCAATCCTGCATTTACCTTCACTCTATCTCAATTTGCCATCCAAATCATTTTCCCATCAGTCCACACTTGTTGCCATTAGTTCATTATAGCATAGTACATGTTCAAATGTGAGTTGTGTCAGAAACACCTGTAGGGCTTAATAAAACACAGATTATTGGACTCTACTAGAGACCTGGTAATTTTAGTTTCTAACAAGCTCACAAGAGGTATTGCTGGTCCAGGAACTGCACATTGAGAAGCACTGATACAGTAGTTAGTGTGTGGATTCTGGATCCATTCTTCCCTAAGTTCAAATCCTGGCTCAGACTCTTAAATTGTGTCACATTTAACAAGTTCTTTGTCCCTTTATACCTGTTTCCTAATCTGTAACATAGAGATAATAATTAGTGCCTACCTTATAAGGTTGTTGTAAAATTACATGATTTAATATATACAATTCTTAGAACACTGGGATCTGCCTGGCACATAATCCATGCTGTAAAGTGTTAGTTATTGTTGTTTAATTGACCCAGAATTCTAGAGACATTAGGAATCATTTAGCCCATCCTTCACCAGATCCAAGTTAAAATTTTCATGATGCTTTCACTCTTGCTACATGTAGTACTTACTATTTTGCTAAATGCTTTTCTTTATGTTGGTTCATGCATTTACCTGGCTACATTTGTCTTAAAACAAAACTGTAGGTGGGAAACCAGTGTCTTCCAAATGTAATATAGAATTAATGTAATATTACTAGAATAAGGTTTATCTACATACCACCTCAAACCACCAGTGGGTTGGTTATCCCTCTTTAAAAGATTTCATTTACAAGCCTTCTTTTTCAAATAAGCAAACTGAGATCCAAAGAAAAGGACCTACTCACTTAAGAGCACAGAGAGTTGATGGTAGAGCTGAGACCAAGTCTTCTACTTCCTGGCCAGGATACTTTCTTTACCACTTCTTGGAAGAAATGCCCCAGTACTGCCTCCTCTTACCTTATGAGGACTTTTAGCAACAGTGTCTCTAATACTGAAGATACCTCATTTTCTATGAAGGCTTTGCCTTTTAACCTAATTTTCAAGGTTTTGTGATGGCATCTACTATTATGTCATAGGGGTTCGGGTCATAGTTAAGTGTTGTCCTAAGAGCTTAGAGTTGGAAAAGAGCCCGAATGTGCTGACTGCCAGACACTTAGGAGGAAGTGTGGAGAATAAACGTGGGTAAGAAAAGGAGTCAGGGTTTGCTAACAGGCAAAGGTTGGCAGACCAGTGTGACAAGAGAGAACTAAAAAACAGACCCAGGGTACACACAGAACTTGGATTTAACAAAGTTAGGGGAAAGAGGGGGGAAGAGCAGGAAAGAGCAAAGAGCCTCTGAATGTGGTATTGTTTGTGGTAGGCCTTGGGCAGGCTACCTAGTCTCTTTATTGAACCATCAGTGCTTTCTTAAGTTCCCTCAACCCCTAAGGGTTTGAACCCCAAGCACATTGACAAGCACTGCTCAACATTTTAGAGTTACTAAAGTGTGGAATGCTAACACAGATTCTCCTAGACAACGTAGACCCCCTCCTTGGTCCAATTCAAACAGCAACCCATCAGAGCAGAACTTTGCAGATAGCTCTCTTTGGGAAGTAGTCCCCCCTTCCTCCATTCTGGGGTACCCTTTCATTTTCTTTTTCTCTGTGAGGCTCAGAGTGGCTTGAGCTTAACAAAGCCAACACTGGGGATTCTTTGTAAGTGCACTTTGAAGAGCAATAGAGGCTTCTTAAGGCTTCCAAATTTTGGAATTCTTCCCTGACAGAACTAGGGAAGTTTATACAAAACTTGGTCAGGGTTTGCTTTTTCACTGAGGCACCATTTTCGATTGTTGCTTTTCTATTTCTGAAGTTAAGAAGTTGAGGATTTGCCCGGGTAAGGTAAAGTGAACAAAATGCTTTGCCCCACTGGTGTTCTCTTCAAAATTAACTCACCCTCTCTCCAACCACTCCCATGCTTCCACCACAGGCCCTGTAACCCTGGCATATACCCACCTCTGACCCCTTTCCCGTTCTGCACAATTCCCCATGATAAGCAATAATAGAGTGCCCACTGGCATAACGACATCTACCGATACAAAATTTGGAGAAGTGTGGGAGCTGTATAAAATGGCCATTTCAGCCTCAAATCAGTGTGCATTTAACATGTGCCAGTGGTAGATTTCACCTTGTTTTCTTCCCTAGGGAAGGACTAATTATCCCTTGGTGTCACATTCTTTGGTACTTGCAGTGTTTATCCAAACTAAATGACAGTAGTCCCCTGATAATCAACTTCAACTGTCCAGGCGTGCTTTTGCTGAAACCCTATTTCAGCCATCTTAGGAAGAAGATTGTAGCGTGAAAATCATTTCCCGTAAAGCAAGTGTGCCCATGGTATTACAGCTATCCCACAGAAATGCTCAGTAAAATCTTGATAAGCCAGAACCCTGCTATCTGGGATACCTGTGGATTCTTTAGGAAGAATTGTATATGATAGGAAAATGACCTGAGAAGAAGTCAGGGATTTTTCCCAGAAAAATAAAGGAGCCTCTAAGTAGCATCCTGGGTTGTCTACATATTTAGTCTGTATCCTCCATCTCTAACAACTACAATTGCAGACAATGGAAAATGATCTACTGGAAAATAACTCAGAGCCCACGTAGTCCTCAAACAGCAAAGAAAGCTTTTCCATCATTTCCCCGTGACTCTAGCTTGTGAGGCAAGAATGTTGCCTCTGACAATTTAGAAAGAATGGCATCAGTAAAGGTTTTCCCCTTAGGCCTCAGTGAACCAGACAATTCCGTAAACTTTCATAGTCCATACTCCAAGAATCCCCATCACATAAAAGATTTACTGTAATTTCTAATAGATGACTTAATTAATTAAGGAGTTCTCTGAAAGATGGGACCCACGGGAGCCCATCAATTCTAGAATAAAATTCCCAAGGGCTGAGGAAAGGCTTGTGGATCAGACAATGCTTTCTCCAGCTTGGGAAAGAAGAAGGGGTTCTAGTTCTGCCCTGGCCTGGCCTGAACTCCACAGGGCTAGATGCACCATCTGGTCTTACTTGGTTCCTGGGTTTTAAAAATATCCAAATCATTCTGTGGCCTCAGGAACTATGACAGGGTCCAGGATTCTCATTTCAACAAAAACCTATAACCACCTCGCTGAATTCTAGGGATACAAAGATGAGTAAGATATTGTCCCTACCCTCAAGTGCCTCCCTACTCAAGGATAGAAGGAGCCCAAGAGATTAACAATCACAATTCAGAGAGATAAATATTATTATAGAAGTATAAACATAACGCAAAGTGAGTACTTTTTGTTATTTCACAGTGGAAAAAGCTATAAGGATGCTGTTTTCCTGTGCTGACAACCACTTTGTTATCATGAGTTCAGATCGGATTTATCTGACTAGAGAATGAGAAGAAACATAATTAGCTCATGACCATACATTATAGGAATATACACTAACTTCTTGCAAATATTTCTTGGCATGAGAATTCATGTTTGGACCTTTATTTACTAGGTAACGTAATCTTATTTTTATATATTTATTTCCTCTACTATAACGGGAACTACCTGAAGGCATGGGATTTTTATCTGTTTCATTCACTGTTGTAACTGCAAAGCCTAGAACTGAGCCAATAAACATATAACAAATATTCATTGAGCCAATGAGCAAATATAGATCAGTAAAAATTATGACACATGCCATGAAAGAAAAAGAACATGCATGGTTAGAGATGACAACAAGGGGATGGGGTGTAGATCCGGGCCTCGAGATCGGTCTCTCTGAGCAAGAAACACTTGAGCAGAGACCTGAGGAGTATAGTGAAGACAATGCCGCTACCTTTCAGACACCAGACAGCACCCATCTGGCATACAAAAAGCCCTGGAAATCTGAAGATGTCTGGGTTTTAAGTGGGTTTGAAGTGGCAATTGCGGTGCAGGGGGTTGGTGGTTCTTATTTAAAAGACTGTCAGAGTCTCCCAGCTCTACCTAAATGCTTGGGTTGAAAGGCAAGGAAGCAGAGTTCAGACCCAAGTGTCCTCCTGCCTCAGTCCCTTGGGTGGGACCCTGGATGGACTTGGCTCTGTGCGTTTGGCCCCCTGAAATTCCCATAACCCCTCTGTAGCTGACACCACAGCTCAGGATGCTCTCCTTCCTTGGCTTGCCTGGCAAGAGATGGGTCTGCCATCTGGAGTCAGGGAAACAGCCTGCCAGCCCCCGAGCAGTTCAGCCTGGGCCCCGGACAATGAGAATCGGGCAATGGCCAATTCCTTGTCTGCAATTTGCTGATTATCACACCCCAGGGTGTGGGACTGTACAGCCAGAACCGCTTTGCTCTGCCTCTCATCAAGGCAAAATGAACACAGATCCTGACAGGTCAAATCTTCCCCCAGACCTCAGAGGTTGCTGTACAAAGGACCAGGCTTAATCTCTGGCCAAGTGTATAATTCATTTATCTGCACGGTCATGAATTCTGGGCTCTCCGGGCAGGAAGCATGGGGCATTATGACTGGTTCTACAGGCCCAGGGAGTCACTTATGCCCTGATTGTATTGTGGAAGGAGGGATTTGGGAGACAAAGGCCTCTGTCCTCCAGAGATTGAACAGACGGGAAGGGGAGCCTATGCACACAAAGGAATGGCACTTTAGGGAGAGGTTGACAGCCTTGTCATCAATGCCCATGAACTTCTCTAGATCATGTAAGCGATGAAAAGGGGGCTGGGATTAATTATTTCATAGACTTTAGCTGAGAGGAACTGAAATAGGTAAAGAGTTCATCTCAGGATGTTTGCCCAATGCACATCCGCCGCTTTGTAGCAGAGGGAAGCTTTGAACTCCAAGAGCCAGGTTTCCACATGCCCCCTTCTCAGGGAGTTGTTGGGTGGGGGGAGGTCTCAATTCTTGCCTCCAGCTGTCAGAGCTCTTTGACCACTACCTAAAAGACTTGAGGTAAAAGGTAGCGCTCTGTAGAGAGCTGGTGCATTACAGCTGATTGGAAATTGTTTGGAAATTTATGTTTTCCTGGATCGGCCAGCTGGTTCCCTCTCTGAGCCTCTAGACTTCCTGCTGAACAGAGATGGGATGGGGATGCCATTCACTTTCATTTGCACAGCTCCACCACCCGAGGGGGAGACTGACCCATGTAGCCTGAAATTTAGAGTCATTTGGATTCTGAAGTATTTCAAGCTCTGTGTCTCTCATGTCACTGCAACCTACACTGTGTGCAATGAAGGGCATTTTAATCACAAATTGTAAGATATATATAGATATAGGTATCTATATATAGGTATCTCTATATCTATATATATAGGTATATAGATAGATATAGGTATCTATATATATACTACAGCCTCCAGAGAAGGAAAAGGCAGATTGTCATGGAAGGTTTTCGTGCTTACTCTGATCTCAGATAAGTACTTCACTTCACCTCTTTGTGTGGTGAAAAATCCTGATGTCCCATTTTTCCTTCCCCCCGCCCCCTGCCTATTCATTTTTGGGGTGTGATGTGAAATCTCAAGCCCAGATCTTCCCAGCCAATCCTTTTAGAGCCTATAACTGACAGTCCATCACTCTAGCGAAGGTCTCTCAGTACCACCATTATGTAAGATGGGGCCAGACATTAACTACATTATCAATCATTAATACTTTGCCCCTCAAATACATTTATCCAATCAGCCTCACCAGAAAATTGGGACCCCTGGGGGAAGCGACTGGAAGTATAAAGCTTTCTGGGGTGACTGGATGGATTTTGTTTCCTTAGGCTTTTTACTCTTTGACACCTGCTTTCTAGGTCATCCACAGGTACAGAGAGTCCCTGCTTCATGTGAGTCCATTTCTCTGTCCACTAAGAGCATTCTCACTGGTAAGACCACCAGAGGACTCTATCCCGGCAGCTTGTCACTTTGGCTCCATTCAGCAAGCCTCTGTTAAGCATTGGTTCTAGTACTGTACTAGGTCCTAACGAGAAGATGGAAAACATTTCCGTAATCTTCCTTCAATGAACTTGCTTTCTGTAGTTGAAGAGAAGTCAATAAAATGTACACATTTAAGAACCATCTGTTGGAGTGACATAATGAGCACTCTAGACAGTTTTGAAGTGATGGAGCAGATGGATTAGTCAGGATGGGCTTTGGGACTTTTCCTGGAGCCTCAAAAAATGGATATAATTTTAATATGGGGAGGAGGATGTGGCCAGTCTGTACAAAGAGAATCACATGAACCAAGGTCCAGAGGTGGGAAGGAGCCTATAATGGATGTGGAGGGGTTACAGAAAAGACACGAAGACAGAAAAAAAACAGCTTCAGACCAGAGAGCAGAGGAATTTCGATTTGATTCTATAAAACAGGATCTTTAAAACTGCCTGGATCATACACTCCTATCAGAAAAATATATTAGCTATTTCCTGCTTGGAGCACCTGGGTGGCTCAGTGGGTTAAATGTCTGCCTTTGGAGCAGGTCATGATCCATGGGTCCTGGGATCAAGCCCCACATCAGGCTCCCTGTTCAGTGGGGAGCTTGCTTCTCCATTTCCCACTCCCCTGCTTGTGTTCCCTCTCCTGCTGTGTCTCTGTCAAGTAAATAAATAAAATCTTAAAAAAAAGAAAAATGCATTAGCATACCCCAATATATGTATATTTATTTATAAACCGTATACTTGTACTAATGCACTCATACATAATAAAGCCTACAAAAAATCACAAAGGATGATGTAATGAAAATGTCAGAGTTCTATTATTTCCATCTCACATGCCAAAGAAGCATCTTGTGCTTTCCCTGGAGGTGGGGAGCCTGTGTCCCCACCCTAGATACCATTGTCCTAGAACATCAGCTAACCATTTTGGGACCCCAGAGCCCTTGAAGAATCTGATGAAAGCTACGTTTCCTCTCCTTTCCCCAGAAACCTATGCGCAGAAGCTTTTTCAACTTTCTCATCCATGTCATTTTAAGGGGGGTGGGGTCCCCTTTTCTGGATAAAGAAAAGCACTGAAGACTTTTGAGGAGCTTCTTGTTCCCTTGACTTTGTTCTTTTAGGAAGTTAAGTCTGCTCATTGTGCCTCAGATGGATGGGCTGGGGCCAGGGAGGGCTGGGGTGGGGCAGGTGAGAGAAGCAGGGAGACAAGTTGATAGGCCATTTGAAAACCTCAGGCCTGAAATGCAAATGTCATGGTGATGGAACAGAGAGGAAAGAGCCAGGTGACATTTCAAAGGGAGCCTGGACAGGTGTCAGTGGTCAACAGAAGATGAAAGGGAGGGGGAAAGAATCTATGACAGCTCTGAGACCTCAAGTTTGGGTTGGTCAAGGAAAGGCAGTGGCTACTGGAAATCAGAAACTGGTTCGGATGACATCCCAGCATCTCAACAGAAATACTCTGAGGGCAATGTGAAATGGCGGGGGGGGGGGGGTGTTGGAAAAGCTGAGGGAAGCAATCAGACGGAAGACACAGACTGTGGAGTTAAAACTTGGGAGGAGAACAACTATGAGGAGAGACTGAATAACAACAGTAGTCATTCAGGTACCGGGCACTGTTGTAAGCACTTTATTACCAAAGTTGATTTGATTAATCCTTATATCTGTGAAGCAAGTGCTATTATTACCATTATTCCATTTTTCATAAGTGCAAAACTGAACGATTTTATAGGTGGGGAAACTGTCCACAGGTCCCATAGCTAGGGAGTATCAGAATAAGGACTCCAATCCACGAGTGCAGGGTTAGGGGGTGGGGGGAGTGACTTACAGGAAATTCCACAAGGCAGAGGGGAAGAGGACGAGCAGAGGAAAGGTCTGGCACCCACTGGGCACCCGCCTTGGAGCAAACATGGGGCCCACACCTGGTGATAATTCTAATAAGCAGCGGCAGCATAGTTGAAACCAACAAGAGCTTTCAACGTGCAAGGCACCGGGCCAAGCACTTTATGGGGCAAAGTGAATATATGTCATTTTTCCATCACTCAGCACCCAAATGCCTTTTCTAGTTGGAAAGAACCCCTCATTGTGTGAGTCTTGCTGTGGGCCAGGGCTGGCCTCTTACTGGGGAAAGGCAAAGGAGACCAGACACTCTCTTTACCTGCTCCTGGGCGCCTAGGGTGTGGGCCCAGGATCCATGCTGGGCCAGTAGGATGCTTCCCCAGCAACTTGTAATCTGCAACAACCAAAGGCTAAGACTGTGAGACGGAATTCAACCATGGTGGTCGTCAGTGGCTGTGGCCATGGTCCTCTGACCTGATTGCTCCTGTTTACCTCAGCAAGATAGGGATTTACTGGAAGGAGAGAGAGCAGCATCGGGCAAACATTTTCCAGAAAGGGCCAGTAGGTAAATATTTTAGGCTTTACAGGCAGCTGTAGACAACCTAAAATATGCTTTAACGTACTCAGGGTTGATTTCTTGTCCTTCACTGCCAAGTACTTTAACTGATACAAGTGAGTTATCTCATCTAATCCTTCTTGCAATCCAGACTGCTGGGGTCTATTGCTGACCTCCCATCGAAGCTAAGAAAATGGAGACCCAGAGAACATAAGTCCTGAGCCTGGAATCACAGAGATAGTTAAGTGCTGGTGAGTGACACAGCTAAAATGCCTCCCCGGAGCTCTCTGACTCTCACACATGAAAGAGACCAAGAAAACACAGATGAAGCATTTACTGGTCTCAGAACCTCTTTGGGGATAACAAAAGAAAGAAAATTATTGCTCCCAGTTGTTCAGAGGCACCAAAATGATCAGTGCCATGGAAACAGGAAAAAGGACTAGAGATGTGCAGCAGCTGGGGTTTGATGTGTTTATCTCCCTCTTGGCTGCTTCTCTGTAGTCCATTAGAATACTGGTTTGAGCCTCTGTCGAAAGGTTACACTGACCTCTTAGTTTTTGGAGGGTCTGCCGGCCTTTTGCTTACTGAGAAATCTAGAATACATTTGAGTTGCAGCCCCGAACTAGACTAGGCTGAATATCCTCTCCCAGGTCACTGTGACCTGCTCAGGATCCAAGTTAATAGGAACTGAAGTACTGCACTATTGTCTCTGCTAAGATGCGTTGGTTCTTGAGGACGAGTATAAGTCTCGTTCACCTGCCAATTGAAATGTGTGGTCTGTCCCCCCCCTTTTTTATTTCTTTCTTTTCAGCGTAACCGAATTCATTGTTTATGCACCACACCCAGTGCTCCATGCAATATGTGCCCTCCTTAATACACACCACCTGGTTCCCCCAACCTCCCACCCCTCCACCCCTGCAAAACCCTCAGGTTGTTTTTCAGAGTCCATAGTCTCTCATGATTCATCTCCCCTTCAATTTCCCTCAACTCCCTTCTCCTTTCCATCTCCCCATGTCCTCCAAGTTATTTGTTATGCTCCACTATTTGTACCCACCACCTGGCTCCCCCAACCAGGGCAGACGATCCCTTTCTTTCTTTCTTTCTTTCTTTTTTAAGATTTTATTTATTTATTTATGAGAGAGAGAGAGAGAGAGAGAGATTGAGAGAGGCAGAGGGAGAAGCAGGCTCCCCACTGAGCAGGGAGCCTGATGCAGGACTCCATCCTAGGACCCAGGGATCATGACCTGAGCAGAAGGCAGACGCCCAACTGTCTGAGCCACCAGACACCCCGAATGTTGATCCCTTTCACACTTAGCTTTTTCCAAAAGTGCAGAAGACAGTGGCCCCAGAACCACAGTCTCTCAGGGGTGGGTGGGAGAAGTTTCGGGCACATACAGCTTTTTTGTCTCACCCACTGGACCTGGAGTTCCTTCCATGGGACTGCTGTGAACACTTACAATAACATGGTGTTCCCTCTACTTGGTGCACAACTTAATTGAGCTAATTAATGACAAGTAAACATCTCACAATAGTGAGCCTTCTGTTGGAAGAGTCAGAGGCAGATCAAAATGCAGATTGGTGAAAGAGGCTGCTTGGACCAGGGCACTGGGAGTGTTATCGGTCTGACCTGTTCCTGAGTGTGCATGCTTATGCACCCTTCTGGTAAAACTGTCTTTTTAAAAGCTCATTGGGAACGTTTGTAAGAGTATACTTCATTGTCTTGTCACATGTCCTGATTGGGGTATTTTCCTCTGTGATTTTATGCCCAAACTTCTGTAACAGTTAAAGAAGAAAACTTTATTTCTGCCAAGCTGTGGGTTGGGAGAGAATTGGTGAGGGCCTGGTGGTTTTTTTGGTAGCACATAACTGGTCCCCCCAGAATGTCTTCTTTTTACTCTCCGGTAATGTGGCCAGAGAACACCTGAAGGATGTCAGAAAACAGACATCTCTTTGCTGTGGATCAAATCCAGCTCTGTGGCTGTCCAGGCTGGCTTTTTTTTTTCTTTTCTTTTCTTTCTTTCTTTCTTTCTTTTTTTTTTTTTTTTTTTTTTGATAAGTGCCTGGAGCTAAGTAGCAAGGGTGAACTCAGGGAAACCATTAGAAATTTTTATTATTATTTTTATTATTTTTAGATTATTCTTCATGTGGGAAAGGAATGGTGGTTAGGATACCTAAACCAGCCTACCTATAGTTTGCTCATCCCAACAGTTTCAGCATGAGCAAACATTCTAATGGCCTAATTACCATGCTGGGCTCATCATATCTAGCACTAAATCCTTTTTCAAAGCACTTTCCCATTGAAGATTTTCATTTTACCCTCACAACAATCCAGGAACAGTTCCATGATTAGGGGCCACCCCCTAGATTGGTTGGTCAACAACCATGCCCTCTGGCAGGTCAAGGACTTAGGTGTGTTATTTCCTGGGTGCCCTGGGCCTGGGACTTGGGAAACCATGGTATCACTGGTCAGCCTAAAGAGAAGCAGGGCCTAAGCAAACTGAGCAGCCAGTTGCATGCCTTTTTTCTTGGTGACCGCCCCCCACCCCGGCCGGGCACAGAAGATGACCAACAAAAGACTTTGATTCATCTCTCTGGATCCTTTGATTTTGCTGCAAAGTTCTTTCAAATTAAATCTATTCTTTTCTGACCAAACTTGATGTTGATTCTGAGCATTCTAACTCAGAAAATGTTGCTTAAAGGTGAGCACTAAATAACACATTACTCCAGCTCAAACTTACTTGGTATAATCAGTGTTTGATAGCTCTCCTTTCATTCTCCTGTGAAATAAGTAAAAAAAAAAGGGGGGGGGTGATGAACATAGCTGAAGAGCTCATTCTTCACAGAACTTTCCAGGTGCCCACTCAGGTTAGAAAATCATATGTCTTGGTTAAAGCCAGAAACAGAAAATACAAGTCATAATATTGTCTCCAGCCTCTCTCCTGAACAGCACTAAGAGAAAAATATGACAGTTATCATTTTATTAAATGTCACATAACCTGTTTCAACTGTTAAGTGGGGCACTCATGTCTTTGATGGGTATGACTAAGCTGTTTGGGCAGGAGAGGGACACGTGTCTGTGTCAGTGACGTGGGCTGATAGTTCTTCAAGCATATGCAGGAGCCTGTGTGTTCACACAGGTGCAAGGATGGTGCAAATATGACATGCATTCACTTCAACTGCTATTTAGAGCAGAGGTTCTCAGACTTGGCTGCACATTAGTATCACCTGGGAGCTTCTTAAACCTTCCAGTGCTCAGCTGACGCCCTATCTCAGCCTGGGCTATTGGAAGAAAATATTGTAGACCAAGTGGCTTAAAGACATCAGAAATTTATCTTCTTACAGTTCTGGAAGCTGGAAGTCCAAGACCAGGGTGTCGCCATGGTTGGGTTTTGGAGAGAGCACTCTTCCTGGCTTGCAAATGTCCACTTTCTTGCTGTGTTCCCACATGGTATAGAGAACTCTGGTGTCTGGTCCTCTTCTTAAAAGGGCACCAATTCTCTCCAATCAGAACTTCACCTTTCTAATGATCTCCTTTAACCTTAATCACCTCATTATTTTATTTAAAAAATTTTAAGATTACTTTTTATTATTTTATTATGTTCAGTTAACCACTGCATAGTACTACATCATTAGTTTTTTTTTTAAGATTTTTTTATTTATTTGACAGATCACAGGTAGGCAGAGAGAGAGGAAGCAAGCTCCCTGCTGAGAAGAGAGCCCGATGTGGGGCTCGATCCCAGGACCCTGGGACCGTGACCTGAGTCAAAGGCAGAGGCTTTAACCCACTGAGCCACCCAAGCGCCCTGTACATCATTAGTTTTTGATGTAGTATTCAGTTCGTTAGTTGCATATAACAACCAGTAGTTATCACAACACGTGCCCTCCTTAATAACCTTAGTCACCTCTTTAAAGACCCTTTCTCCAATACAGTTACATGGTAGGGGTGAAGGCTTCAGCATACGAACTTTAGGGGAATCTAATTCAGTCTACTGGATACCCTAAACTAATTCATCAAATCAGACTCTCTGGGAACGGTAGGGGATCAGTAGGTTTTGGAGCCCCTCAAGTGATTTCAACACGTGGCCAAGCTGAGAACTACTAATTTCAGAGCCTGGCTACTTGAAGGGCAGCCCACAGATTGGCAGTATCAGTATCACCTGGGAGCCCGTAGAACTGCAGAACCTCAGACCTCACCTCTGACTTGATGAATCAGAACCTGTATTCTAGTAAGACCCCCAGGTGATTGAGAGAACCTCACAAGTTCCTGCTCTAGGGCATCTTCCTCCTGTGGTCAAATGCTTGTAATAACCATGGAAGCTCTTGACTTTATCTCCGATTCCAGGTGCTTGACTGTGCAGCCTTCTGGCCATTGCTTGATGACACAGCATCCATAAGGCGTGTGCTGGGACTTGATCACTTACACAGGGGCCATGCACATTGTTGGGTAGCTGCCAGGCAATGTGTGAAGTAATTGGTTTTAGGTTCTCTTCTGAGGACAGGGGTACAGTTCCCCTTTTCTTCCTGGTGACGGATTTGCTTTGGGATTGGTTGCCCACAGTTACGGCCACTTGTTCAAGCTATGAGTTTCACTCCAGTGGGTTGCTTTTTTTTTATTGACAAAGTTTTGTGTATTAAGAGTGTTTACCACTATCCCCATCTGGATGTTTCCTATATGTACTGCTTATATTTTGCTATTTCCGTGCTTTCCATGTAAATCAACCTCTCCATCTGGTCTTGTTACAATGCAGTTGCTAGTTACATGGTTGTATATGTTTCTGACTCCAGCTCCCCTGGGCTTTAGGCTTTCTTGGTAGTAAAAATACATTTTTCAAGTTCCAGTTGGGGAAGATGAAAAAGTTCTAGGGATGGATGGTCGTGACGGTCACACAACAATGTAAATGTACTTAGTGCCACATAATTATACACTTGAAATTAGTTAAAATGGTAAATGTAAGGTTGTGCGTTTTCCCCCACAGTTTTTTAAATGTAATGCATTCCTCTAAATCTGATGATGTATCCTGGTTTGACTCTTGGAACAGAAGAAGGGAATTCTTATAAAAACTAATGATCTCTAAAATATGGAGTTTTGTTGATAGTATCATACCAATGTTAATGTTTTAGTTTTGATATATGTACAATAGTTACGTTAGGTGTTAATGTGAGGGGAAACGAGGTGATGGGTGTGTGGAGTATATGGGAACTCTGCTATCTTTGCAAGTTTTTTTTAAAAATAAATCTAAGATTGTTCCAAAGTAAAAAGTTTATTAAAAAATAAAAAACCTGGGGGTACCCGGTTGCCTTAGTTGGTAGAGCATGTGGCTCTTGATCTCAGGGTTGCGAGCTCAGGTCCCACACTGGGTGTAAAGCTTACTTAAAAAAAAATTGATGGGGCATCTGCGTGGCTCAGTCAGTTAAGTGTCTACCTTCAGCTCAGGTTATGGTCCCAGGGCCCTGGGATCGAGCCCCACATCAGGATCTCCTGCTCAGCGGAGAATCTGCTTCTCCCTTTCCCTCTGCCTGCTGCTCCTCCTGCTTGTACTCTCCTTCTCTGTGTCAAATAAATAAACAAATAATATTTTAAAAGAAAATAGAAAAAATTACTCTATTACGACCCATCATTTTGAAAAGGAGGTGGGAATGAGCAGTAGAAACAATCTGACAAAGACAGCAAGAGCTAAAACACTTTTCTTCTCCAGAGGTAGTTTTTTTTGGGGGGGGTTTCTAAGCTGTGTGTGTGTGTGTGTATATTTACATATACTTTTTATATATTTTATATATTTATATATTAATTTTTATATATTTATATTTGTTTTCTTATTTATATATTTATATATTTTTCCATAATATATATTTGACTGTCTTTTATTTGGCTTATATTTTTTTAAATATATAAAACATCACAATAACACTGTTTACTGAATGTCACTTCAGCATAGGGCTTAAGTGTGCAGAAACCTGGCTTTGAATAGACTTCTTCCATTTTCCAACTGTATGCCTGTGAGTAGTAATTTAACCTCTCTTTGTCTCATTTTCCTTACCTATAAGTGTGGATGATAATAGTATCTCATTTGTATGCTTCTTCCCCGAGAATTAAATGAGACCATCCTTAGGAGGTGCTTAGCACAAGCACAGGGTACAGTAAACACTCAATGTTTTTATCGTGTACACTGTATTAAGCGTTTTGTATGCATTTGTATTATTCATGATTCTCCCATAAATGTAATTTTTAATTTTTTTACTTTTAAATTCTATGTTATATATACAATATGCCCAAATCATAAGTGTACAGCAAAAGGAATTTTTACAATGTGAGCACACCCATGAAGGCAACAACCAGATCAAAATATAGACCATTCTCACCACCCAGAAATCTCCCATATGTCCCCCTCTCAGTTATTACCCACCATGATTAACTTACATTTTGGGGAGTTTCTATTCAGTTTCAAAGATCCTTCCCCCTCCCTCTTTCATAGTTTAATTTAATTTGGGATAATATATAAAACAGTAACGTGGTTCAAAAGTCGAAACTATACATGAGTAGTAATCTGTTTTTCCTCCTACCCTCTCTTGCCTTCACCGTCTAATCTGAAGTAACATAGCGTTTAGTTTTCAATGAGAATCACATGGCATCTTTGTCAGAAAAATTACATGAATGGTAATTTCAAGAGCATTCTGAAGTACTTTGCAGTCTCCTCTATTCAGTTTAAATAACAATATTAAGTGAGCTCCTACTGTGGCGAAAGGTGAATCAAAGGCCTGTCTTCAGATGCCCCAAGTAGGGAAGGCCTTTGGACACAGATTTCAAGTTCAGTGCACACTCTAAATATAATGACAGACATACAAAATTCTGTATACAAAATGACCATTCACAAGAACAACAACAAAAAAACCCTGTGACATATCTTTTGTTTTGAGTAATCCATCTAATGAAAAGGATATTAGGCATGTTATAGATAAAATTTTTAAATTCTATGAAAAGATATAAAATTCTCTGACCAAGTGGTTAGTAGACACTATACAGATGAATGGAGTGACTGATGGTGCAGATGTCTAAATCTACCACTTCAGGGCCCTTCCAAAAAAAATTCCAGCAGGATGTTTTAAGGAACCTGAAAAAACTGATTCTAGAATGCATATAGAAGAATAAATGTCTATGATTATCCAAGTCTGTTTTGAAAAAGAATAGAGACTTGCCCTCCTACATTTTGAGACATGCTGCAAAGATATAATAGTAGTAGTAGTAGTAGTAAATTACTGTAGGCCTTATATATTTGTAAAAGGCAAATAAAACAAAGGGCCAGAATATAAAGCTCAGAAACATGATAATATCAATGCAATTTCACAACAAGGGAAGGATGGATTGTTTGGTATTAGAAAGAATGGGTCCCCATGTGACAGAGCTTCTCAGTCAGTGTGTCACACTGAAAGCCACGCATGGATTACAGGAGTAAGAGCTATTATTGATCCCCTTGACCCTTGGGATGGCCAGGCAGGATCTAACATGGCCAGAGCTCCCAAGCTGGTAGGCTCCACCTCTGGCCATGAGTAGCCCCTTTAGTTTCCCACATTATGCCAAAAATATGCTATCATATTCTCTCTGTGCCATGACATGAAAAGGATGACATGAGAGGCATTGCTATCTGGAGAAAAATAAAGTTGGATAGCTACCCCCATATAACACACAAAGGTGACTTCTGGGTAGATTAAAAGCCTCAGTGTGAAAAGTAAAACTACAAATGGAGGAGAATTTCATTATAGTTTAAGATGGTATAGGATTTCATTAATAAGACCCTGAAGTACAGAACATAAGGTAAAGGAGTCATGAATTTTACTTCATCAAACTTGAGGCTTTCAATTCAATCAAGGACATCCTAGCCAAAGTTGACAGACAGATGCTAGACTAGGAGAAGATATTTGTAATGTCTAAACCTGGCAAGGCATGGATATCTAGAATGTCCAAGGAACTCTGGTAAGTTAGCAAGAAAAAGGCAGAAAACACAACAGGAAAAAAAGGGTGGGGGGCAAAGCATATTCACAGAACGGACAGCTCGCAGAAGGGGAAACTGGATTGGCTAAGAAGCATATGAAGAGATGATAGATCTAGCTTGTATTCAGAGAAATACAAATCAAAATACCAACTTATACTCATTCAACCTGCAAGAATTAAAAAGATAACACCAAGCATTTATGAACATGTGGGGAAAAAAGAATCCTCAGCATTGCTCATGGGAGTGTAAGCTGGTCTAGCTTTTTGGAGAGCAATGGGATGGCATGTATTGCTAGTAACAACAGATATGTTTCTACAACCCGGAAACCTCACTCCTGGTTATGTGTCCTGGGGAACCTCTCCAGGGTTCTAAAATGGGATGCTTACAAGGATGTTTATCACAGAATCATTTGTGTAAAGGATTGGAGGCAAAGTAGGTGTCCATCATTGGGAAAATACACATGTAAAGTGTGGTGACTGCATACAAGGATTCGAAGCCATAAAGTAGTTGTGCAAATACCAAAGAGATCTTGAAAAAGTTCATATGAAAAGAAATAGAAGATCTATGGCCCAATAATATTTACATCCACACACACACACCACCACTACCAACAACAACAGCAACAATAACAATGACGACGACAACATCTATTTATCTATCTATCTATGTATCTATCATCTATGTATCTATATCCTGGACTTACATCCAATGCGTTATAGAATGTCCCTGTGAGGGGACAAGAATGAGAATGGAGATTTGGATGAAGGAAAGTAATAAAATAAAAGCAAGGACCTTATATGGACTAATGATAATATTTTGCCATCAGCTGAGGGATGTGATTAACTCAGCTCTCTACAGCTGAGTTCTAAACAATACAGACACAAAATTTTTAATTGGAGTGCTATGAGGAGGGAGACAATAACTCCAACCAGGGAAATCTGAGAAGTCTTTTGAAAAGAGATCAGATTTGAGCTGATCTTTGAATGAGAGATAGAATCTTGGGAGAGAGTTGTGGAAAAGAGGAAAAGAGGGGTCTGTTTGGCAAGGAAATCAGTTGGTGGAAGCCAGGTAGAAAGTGAGTACAGGATGGATTTCAGTATCAGCGAAGAGACTCGTGCCTGGTATCTAGGGCAGCCAGAAGTGTTTAGTGGAAAATAAGCCTGCAAAGACAGGTGGGAGCTGAATGGTGAAAGGCTTTCAATGCCTGGTTAAGGAGTATGAATTTTTTTTGAAAGTAATAGGGAGTAATTTAGAGTTTTTGAGCAGAGCAATAAGATCAGATCTAGGAAGATTATGGTCCAGTGTGTTAGATTGGCAGCAGTGTTTTGATGCAGACAGAACTCCAAAGGTTGTTATTATCCAGGTGAAAGCTAAAGAGGGACTGAGCTAGGCTTTTGTTATTGGTCCCTAAGGGGACCAGTAAGAGGAGTGTAGACATGGGCTTGAGAAATTGACAGGACCTGAGAAATAAATTAGAGTGGTGTCTCATCTTTATAGAGGAGATAGTAGACACTTGAAGAGGTGGATAGAATCACCGAGAGAGGAGCAAGAGCCTTGGGGCAGAGGGAAGGGGCCAGTGAAGAGGACTGAGATGATTAAAGACCGGATGATCCATAGTGTCATGCAGGGAAAGCCAAGGAGATGGTTGCAGAGGGAAAAGAATGTTCTGCAAGGACAAGGGCCGCAAATAATGTCTATGGGATTCGAATTTACTTTCCAGTTTTCTGGGGACTTTCCAGAGAATGCTTTCAAGAGGAAGGAGCTGGTAGGCCCATATTGCCAGGAGTAGGGAAGAGTGGTAAGAGTGAAAGTGGAGGCAGTGAGTGTTGTCTAGTCTTTCAAGACTTGTGTTCTGGAAAGACACAGTGGTGGAGAGATGGCATTGGTCATGGGCTAGGAGGAAAGATTTTTGTTTTACTTTTTGACATCAGGCAGACCAGAGCATGTTTTGAAGACTGAAGGAAAGCAACCAGTCCAGAGATATAAGGAAAAGGAAGGGTAGTTACTGAGTAGGGTCCTGAGGGATAGGGGGGCTCCCCTGCGCCCCGGTGTAGTCTACCTGACAATTGCTTATTGAAAGCAAGCTTTTCTCTCCACCTTGATTTAATCTTTCCCCTAGCCATGCCCCTTCACCCTTGGGAGATCTTCCTTCCACTACTATGGTCTTATTAGAGCTCTCCCACATTTTGCCCCCTCGCTTTCTTTTCTTTTCCTGAGTTCCAGGGAATGGTTACAATTGGACAAAATGAACCTCTCTTTGTCAGTCAGCAAGTCAAGAGAAGCAATTAGTTGCTGGGTTCTCAGCCAACGGACCTGAACCTCTCAAATCCTTGAAGGGGAAAGAAAGCACTTGAATGTTTGTTTACCACTCAGCTTTAGGGGACAAAAGTCGCTACTTGTGGCTAGGACAGGCTTCACTGGGGACTTTATCTCTGCAGAATTCTGTTAGCTTTTTCTGTGACGTTGCCGGCACCAGACCTAGAAACTTCTAAAAACCTCACAAAACCAGAGAAAGAAAAAAAAAGTGGTGATGGATGGAGAGGTAAGGGGAGCATGGGACCTGTTACCCCATTAACCTCTCCAGGCCAGGCCCCTGGATTGGCAGGCAGCTTTTTAATCTCTTTTTCTACCCCCCAAATCCTAGAGTTTGGCTAGTTTTGCTTCCCTCCCCAGTATCCCACCTGGATTCTTCACAGACAAGTTTCCTGATTCATCTGGGAAATGAATCTGCTTTCTCTAGGAAGCAGATCATTGCTGCATGTCATTGCTACTGTCCCTAAGGGAACAGTTGGACAGAACATGATGTGACAAAAATGCAAATCACATTCTAGAAGTGGGGAAGGTGGGGTGAGCTGTGAGCATGTGAGTTGCCTGCTTCCCTCCTTACACATGGTGTGGAATCTGTATCAGTTGAAGCCATCTCCCTTTGAGTTGGGCACTAGACCGAACTACAAGGTCTTCAGTCATCGGTACATGTGGCTTGGCATGGCTAACAGTGGATTTTTCTCCATGTGTGAATCTCCAGGTTGTGCTCTCTGACTCCCAGTTTGTCCAGACAGCACTCAAGTACTCAATGCTCTCCCTAATTCATAGGTACAGCTAGTTTAGACTTCTTGCTTTGAGCAAAGCCAACTTTTCTACTCAGTCATTTGTTAATCAGGAATTGCTAGCTCCCTTCCAGATCATTCTCCAGGCTGGACCCCAAAATCAGATATGTCAACAAGGCTCTCATGTCCTCCTGTTGGATATATCCTTCTCCCTCACACCCATCTTCCTCCCCCGCCAGTACCTCTGATGTCTGTGCCAGAGCCCAACCCTGGAAAACCCCCACCACCTGCTTTGCTTGCTCCTGCTCTTGGGCTGCCCAAGTATTGTTTGAGGAAATCTTCCTTGACAAAAACATGTTCACTAGTGTCAGCAGAGTTCCCAGGGCTGTTTGGCAGCCCTTCACACTTTTTCTAACATCTGACTTCCTGCCAAGTCCCCCATAACATCTCCTCCCAGCCCTCTCCAGCTGAACCTCAGCTACCCTCAGTTTTATGTAATCTTCACTTCTGACATTGATTGCAAAAATGGAGGCCCATTTGAAATGGACTTTCTCCACTTCCTTCTCACTTACCAAAACTTGTCCTTGTTTTGTTTTGTTTTGTTTTGTTTTAAAATGCATCCTCCTCCACACTCTCCTTTGGAGGAATAAAAGGCCCTCCTCTGTTTCTAAGACAAGCTTATCAACATCATCTGGGTTCAGAGTCGTATCCATCCTATCTTCCTCTGGCTTACAATATACTCATGTGTGTACATAACTCATCTTTCTGAATCAGACTGACATCTCCAGGGCGAGATCCATGTAATATTTCACTCTGTGTTCCCAACATGTAGTACCATGGCTGACACATGGTAAGCACTCAACAAATGTTTACTAAATTGGTGAGTTATGAGGGGAGCAAGTAGATTGACTTGAGTTCTTTGTTCTTGGTGCATCTACTTAGTGTTTTACTAAGGGGGCCCCTGAACAGCAAGAATGATGAAGGGAAGAATCAAGAGGATTCGATAAGTTCCAGAACCAGTGTTTTTGGTGGAGTTATGTAATGCGGTATTGGGATTTTTTTTCTTTTTACCTAGAATTGACCTGTCACTTCATAAAGGGAGTTGGGGAAAGAGCACTAGACTGGGAATAAGAAGGTCTGGCTGTGCTGCTCATAAGCTGTGTGGCCATGGACAAGTTCATTAACCTGTGGGCCTCAATTACTTTCTCTAGTTTATTGAAGACAAGGTTATTATGAACATTAACTGGAGTTGTGGATGTGCCAACACTGAAGTCTGACTCACCTCTCCAGTACAAGCTTATAGTACTTATTCTTTTTTTATTTTATTTTTTTTAATTTTTTATTTTTTATAAACATATTTTTATCCCCAGGGGTACAGGTCTGTGAATCACCAGGTTTACACACTTCACAGCACTCACCAAAGCACATACCCTCCCCAATGTCCATAATCCCACCCCCTTCTCCCAAAACCCCTCCCACCAGCAACCCTGTTTGTTTTGTGAGATTAAGAGTCACTTATGGTTTGTCTCCCTCCCAATCCCATCTTGTTTCATTGATTCTTCTCCTACCCACTTAAGCCCCCATGTTGCATCACCACTTCCTCATATCAGGGAGATCATATGATAGTTGTCTTTCTCTGCTTGACTTATTTCGCTAAGCATGATACGCTCTAGTTCCATCCATGTTGTCGCAAATGGCAAGATTTCATTTCTTTTGATGGCTGCATAGTATTCCATTGTGTATATATACCACATCTTCTTGATCCATTAGTACTTATTCTTTTTTTAAAGATTTTATTTACTTGAGATAGAGAGAGAAACAAGTGGTAGGGAGGGGCAGAGGGAGAGAGAGAGAGAGAAGCAGACTCCACGCTGAGCAGAAAGCCTGATGTGGGGCTCAATCCCAGGACCCTGTGATCATGACCTAAGCTGAAAGCAGACGCTTAACCGACAGCCACCCAGGTGCCCCTTGTAGCTCTTTTTCTTGATGCCACTATGATTCTAGAGCTCCTACTTTTTATCTGTACCACAGCTGCCATCACCACTGTGGCCCGTCTTTCCTGTTGCACACAGAGCTAGATTTCACCTTAGCTTCTAATTATCCATCACATGAAAGGTAACAGGAAAAGATATCAGGATTTTGAAACCCTTGCTCTCCAGACACCCTTCCCATATCCTTTTTGGCCTATATGGAGCTACATGGATGACTTTACTTCTCTTTAGGGACTACTGCATAGGTGGGAGAGATGAATTCAAGATTCTGTAATTCAAATCCATGGGTGGCTGAGATGTATATGGTGGACTATGCTGGAATACTAGCAAGCCCTGCCATTTTAGCAGACTCCTGTACCCACGGGTCTGTATATTTGGGTTGGAATGTGTATCCCTTTATCTGCATGGGTTTGGATATGAATACTCCTTTGGTTCTAAATGAATACAGGGGTGTGGGTTGGGGAGAGAACCACACAGAGACTATGTGAGTAAGTTGTTCCTCTTTCTTCCATGCCCTTCCCTCCCCTCTCAGGGTTCTCTGAACTCATTGGCAAGGGTTCCAACAGGGAATTTCTTTGATCCTACCCTCCTTTTATTATTCTTCTGTTTCAAAAGCAGTAGTTGGTTATTCCACATTCCCTCCAACTCCCAAATCTTGATGGCTTCTCATCAGAGACTTGGGGAAGCCAGCATTGATCCAGAAGCAATCAGCTCACATCAGTTTAGTACTGGACCAAAGGTTGTGCAGTGTATCAATGATGGGTAATTTATTGTGTCAGAGGAAAAGGCCACAAGTATTCCTTGTCTAATGGAATAGATACACTGCAGGAAAAATTGCTGTCAAGTGAGTTTCTGGCAAGTCCTGTTTCACTTTGATTTTTATAATAAAACCATGGCTATGTTTTGCTAGAAATGCTAAAAGAAAAAGATCGGCTTTAAGTTATAATTAAACCATGTATTTTAAACCATGTTTTTAAAAACTACAATAATAAAATGATAGTGCAGGCCCAATCATCTTTAAACTATAATTAGAATCCTGTGCTGGACAGTTAATTTGTCCCCACCTTTCTCAGCTTTAAATTATGCTCTTCATTTGATTCAATTTTTTTTTTCCTAGTGAAACCTCCTCCTCATGAGCCCTTTATTGATTTCAGGGCTTCTTGCCTTATAATACTAGCAAATGGACATTTTTGAAAACTGGAAGTTTAGTTGTCAGAGTTTCCCCCACACACACACCAAAAGCAAAGCTTTGTTGATAGAATGAACCCTCAGCCCCTCTCACATACATTGTCTCAACTGATGCGCAAAGCAACCCAGGAAATAGGTGGGGCATATAATAGCCCTATTTTGCTGATGAGAAAACTAAGGCCTAGAGATGAATTGGCTTTCTCAATATCATCCAGCTAGAAAGTGAGAACGGGGAACAGAACCAGAATCTTAAGATTCTTCTTTAAACAAGAGGTTTTTCTGGGAGGCAATGACACCATCAATCTGAGTTTACTAAAAGGCTTTCTTAACAAGGCCCAGGCCATCAAATCATACACAAGTTGTCTTCTAAATTTGAAGAAGGAAAAAAAAATTATGGCAAAGTAAAGATTTCAAGTTTTTTCAACTCACCTTCTGGTTTAAGTGAAATTCGTCCCAAGAAGAGCCATATTTATTTTCTCAGGTGGTCCAGAAACTCTGTATATGCTTTGTAGTACACTGGGTCTCTTTGTATAGGTTGCATACCCATTTGAAGGGGTGTGGGGGACTCATTCAACTATCTGTAATGCTTACAAAAGTGGTTGTTTGTTTTTATTTTGTATGGCCTGTTACTGGTCATAGTTATAGTTTTATTTGAATTTTGGTTCCTAGACTTCCCACTTACAATATTCACACAAAAGTCTGGTCTGGTTTCTGATGTCGTTTTATGAGACCTGAAAATTCTGCATCAACGTATTCACTTCTATCTAGCAGACATCTCTGCTTCATCTTATTTTAACAATTATTGGCATTCCCCAGGGGCAAGGGAAACTACAACACATTTAAAGAAAAAATTCCCTAATTTCTGCTCAGCACAATGATCATCAAATTAGTATCCTGTGCCTCTATTCCCTTTTCTGCTCCTAATTTAATATGCTAGGAGTAAGGACTCATAGCACATCAGAATTTGTCTACATGAGCCTAGTCCATTACCCACAGAACAATTAAAGAGGCCATTTTAACTGTGGAACAATTAAAGAAGGAGGAGGCAGAAGAGGAGGGGGAGGGAAAGGAGGAAGGGGCGGAGAGGAGGAGGAGGAGGAGGGAAGAAATTAAACAAAAAAAATATCTCCTCTTTTTTAATTTTTTTTTTTTAAGTTCTGGGAAGTGTTATTCCCTGAACTGCCTTTAAGGACTTAATTTCTTAATTCCAGTAAATGAGTTTCTGTTAAATATTACCCGTTCCAGTGAAAAGATTGGGCAAATAGAGATCAGTTGTTCTGCTATCAGTGAAAATGACAGTATTTTTCTGCCCAGAATAGCTCTCTTTGCCCCTTTCCAGTTGGGCCGGGGATTCTATATTCGGAGCATTAGTCAATGCAGAGGGGCAATGTGGCTTGGTGAAAGAAGCAAAGGCTTTTTTATCACCAAAATTAGCTTCAGAAGTTGCCTGATGGGTAACCTCAAGCAGGTTTCTTACCCTCTCTGAATCTGGATTTCGGTTTTCTCACCTGTAAAATGAGTCTAATACCCACCCATTGGGGCTGTTAGAGAGAAGGATTACAGGAGATGGGACTTAGTAAGTGCTTGGTAGAAAGAAGGTCATTATTACATTTTAGAAGAGGTATGTTAGGGGTACCTGGCTGGCTCAGTTGGTAGAGCTAGTGACTATTGATGGCAGGATCATGAGTTCAAGCTCCACGTTGGGCATGGGGCCTACTTACAATTTTTTTTTAATTAAAAAAATAGAAGAGAAATGTGAATGAACAGGTAAAAGGGAGTGATGCAGAGTGTGGCCTGGCAAGAGTTAACTTTATCACTCTGGAAGGTGTCTTTCTAAAATATTCAACACATTTATAATAACCACGGGAATGGGTGTGTGTGTCTTTGCAAACAAAACATGTAGATGCATGTCTTCATGCCTGGGATGGCTTCAAGCACTGATTACAGCTTAAGAACAAGAGAATAAATGTGATTTCATTTGGGTGTTGAGGGCAAACCTCTGATAGTGCTTCTTAGCTGTGGCAGACACTAATAATTTGGGAGGGTTCCCACTTTGCTAGACACTGATCACAATTTATGTATGTATGTAGATGGGTAGAGTCAGTGTCCTTGCTGGCAAACTGTAGATGATGCTATCAGCATCAAGCTGAACCAGGGCTTCCTTGGCCACAAAATGGGTCTCTCTGTCTATCTATATGATATGAGTCTTGGTCATACACTAGACCTATTCTTCGTCAACTGGTGTTTTTCTCCCTTGTTTGCTTCTGCCCACAATGCTAGCCCATTAGTGCTATTAATAAGAGAATGAAGCATAGGGCTCTGTGGATGGCTGTCTCCATATGTTGCAACAGAAGGAGCACAGAGGTGATTGGGAGGCCCTGATACCAGTTCTGCCACTGACCAATGGTATGACATTAGCAAACCCAGTTGGCTAACTGCTTTGTAGCTTGATACCCTCAGCCTACCACCCAGATGTATTGTGATCTTCCAAAGGAATGGTGAAAGGAAAAGTATCCTGAAATATCTTAAATATTCTGGTCTTGGGGGTGTTATCTTTAGGTTCTTTCTTACCATATATTTCATGGCTAGGAGAGATACTCTAGCTATTCCAGCCAGAGTCTAATAAGTTCTTGCATTTCCTCTGCCCAGCCCTATGGCAAAGATGGGACTCCCAGTTGGAACATAAGGACAAAATGTAGAATTCAAGCCATCTAGTTCCTAGGCTAGAGGTCAGGGATCTCTGCTTCATCTTCCCCAAAGGTCATTAGAGGTCTTTTCTAGGATAGCAACAAAGCCTTTTAATCTAATTTTTCCCCTAGCTAATGAAATCAGAGGTGACCTTCTTGAAGATTCCCAAGTACACATTTAATTCTGTATTGTTGTTCATTCCACAGCACACCTCAGAATAGAATGTCTACTGCATACCAGACATGGCATCTCTGGAGATACCATGGTAAATGTGTCAACTGAGCACCCTGCCGTCTCAGACCTTCGGTCTAGTGAGGGCAACAGGTGCAGAATATCTCTCCACATGGTCCCCACATATCTTAATCCTCACTTCTCCAAAGGTAGACTCCTCATCTTCCACCCAAGACTCTTCTTCTCCTAGGCTTCCTCAAGTCAGTGAAGAGATCCACTCAGTTGTCCAGTCAGGAAACCTGGGAGTCATCCTTCAAACCTCCCTCTGCCTAATCCACCTATTCTAATCTAGTACTATACTATACAGTTTTTATCCTCTGAAATCAGTCTCAAATCTGTCTTCTCCTTGTCTTCACTGTCATGAACGTAGTCCAAGTCACCATTATTTCTCTCCAGGAATTCACAGCCTCCTCACTGGGTTCTGTTTATCTGGTCTTGCTGCCCCATCCTCTCCCTTCCTTTATGTGTAGAATTGATACTGTATGGATTTTGGTTAAGTTCCTTTCCCTTTCTGGGTATCAGCATCTCCATACTAAATGGGATGAGATCCTAATTCTTGTTCAGCTTTCTTTTTCTGCAGTTCCATGATCAGATGGTTCTTGATTACACTCTGATATGATTATCTAGACTTCCAATGAAGGCACTGCTGTGCCTGACCACTGGCTTCTCAGTGTGCATATTCATTCATTCATTTCTCCATTCATTCAGCATTTACTGAACTCCCACTATATACTAGGCACTGTACTTAAGTGCAGGTGATTTGGTGGGGAATAAGACACAGGACTTGTCCTCAAGGAGCACAATCTATTGAGGGGTATAGACACAAATAAGCAATCTAGCAGATTCTGTGAGGTGGGGGCAATCATGGAAGGCTCCCTTGAGGAGATGACATCTTTGTAAAATATTTTTTATTTTTTAAAATTTTTAGAGAGAGACAGAGAGAGAGCATGTGTGAGTGAGCAAGTGAAAGGGGGGGGGGTGAGAGCTAGAGTAGAGGGAGTGAGAGAATCTTAAGCAGTCTCCACACCCAGTGTGGAGCCCAGTGTGGGGTTCAATGCAGGGCTTGATCTCATGACCCTGAGGTCATGAACTGAATTGAAATCAAGAATCAGACACTTAACTGACTGAAACATCCAAGCATCCCTGGAGGAGCTACTATCTTTATTGGATCCTGAATGATAAATAGGAGCTAACCTGGAGATCAGAGACATGTACAAAGGCCCTGGGGCAGGATGTTAAAAGAAAGTAAAGCAAGTTTGGAAGATGGTAGACCAATTGGGAGCCTGTGGCAACACTCTAGGGAGACACGAGGAAGACCTGGCTGAAGACCATGAGGATAGAGAGAAATGAATCGGTTTGGGTTATATTTTGGAGGTGGAACTGACAGTCCTTGCTAGTGGATTGGATGCAGAAGATGAGGGAAGAGAGGTCGTGGAGAACATTTGGGTTTCTGGTTCAGTCAACTTTGTGGTTAGACTGTGATTTGCTAAGTTAGTTCCATTAACTCAAGGGGAAGAAACTGGTTTTGGGAATAGGGTTGAGGAGAAGATGATGAGTTCAGCTTTGGTCTTACTGAGTTTGGAATGGCATATCCAGATGGAGAGGCCTAGTCAGTCATTAGCTATCAGGATCTGGCACATGAGAAGAGCAATTGGGGCTGGAGGTTCAGACTGGAGAGTCATTAATATGTAGAGGAAGTTCCTTTAGGAGAATGAGCAGACACTGAAGAGCTGAGTGCCCAGGAGAGCCAAGACACCAACGCTAAGTAAGGGGGGGGGCAATGCTCTCATAGATGTGGGATGCTGGCATACATGCTCATTCATTCCTGGGCACACATCCCTGCCCCAAAGGAGAGTTTCTCCATGTTATCTGTGCATCTCCCCCTTAAATTTCAGAGAAGGAACATTAAAAGTACTCAATTGTAACTTCTCCATTTTATCATAAATGATACGTAAAGAGGAATGGGAACGGATATTTTCATGCTAACTGCCAGGAGCTCATTAACTCACTTAAATTCCTACAATAACCCTCACGAGAGCTATTATTTCTCAGAGCTGTAGAGACTCAGCGGTTAAGTCACTTGCCCAAGGTCACCTAGCTATTATGTGGCAATAAGGAGATTGGACTCCAGATCTGTCGGACTCCAGATCCAGCATTCTGATACCAGGAAAGTCTGCAAATGTTCCCTTTTCTCCTCTGCTTCATAGATATCATTTGCATCCCCTAACATAATGCTTTGCTCTCCATTAAAATACAAATCCCCTTGGGGAGAAGTAAAGCTCTAAGTTGTTGTCAGTCATGTATGCCTCAGTGGCAATGAGTTTCAGATTCTTCTGTAGGCATAAATTTTAATTTGATTGGAGAAGGACACTGGAAACTTCAGGGAGGGATAAAAAGACAAAAGACCTCTCCGTCTCCTAACTAGTCTGAGGTGTGTGCTTTTAAGAGTCTTCGATGCTATTTTTGCGCATGGGTACCTCAGTAGTCTCCCCTTCTCTGCGGCTTTGCTTTCCATGGTTTCGGTAACCTGCAGTCAGCTATGGTACTGAAGCAGATGATCCCCCTTCTGACCTATTCACTAGCAGCCTAACGGCTACATCACAACTCCTCCATCTTTCCCCTCGTTTTACCTCATCACATAGGCATTGTATCAGCTCACCTCATTTCATTTCATTTCACCCCATTAACATAACTTTTTTTTAACAGCAAAGTGTTAATAGTTGTTCTATTTTATTATTATTGTCAATCTTGTGGCTGGTTTACAAACTTAACTTTATCCCAAGTATGTATGTATAGGAAAAACAATAGTTTGTATATATGTATATAGGTTTTGGTACCATCTGTGGTTTCAAGCAACCACTTTGGACGTCTTGGAACACATACCCATGAACAAGGAGGGACTACTGTCTTTTATATGTGGAGCCATTACCGGGTCTGTTACCCCAGTGATGTGGGGCCAGAGCTGTGGGTGTGGTCTGATCTAAGGTGACCCGAAACTGCATCCTAACCCCAATGCCGTGTGGTCAGTGGGAGTCAGCCAGCCTGGGGTTCAGTAGGGTGCTGCAGTTCCTGGCCTCAGGCTCAAGTCCCAGCTCAGTCTCTTGAGAATTCCACCCTGCTGCGCATATTTAAAATCCCTAGCAGATGGAGGCAAGAGAGCTTGTTGGAAAGACTTGGAGGAGTCCCTTCTGCCCTGTCTGGGTCTATTTGCCAAAATAAATGGCATGTATCAGGGCAGGGCATTGGTCCAAACCCATTGAAATTCTGCTAGCAGTCCAAACAGTGCTGGTGTTTCAGATTGGTTCTGTGAAATTATCAGAGTTAGGAAGACAGAAATGATGTGTGAGCATCTGGCTGCTGCAGCCTACTGATGGGGATAGTCCCAGGGGCGGGCCTGGGGTAAGGGGGAGCAGCCTCAAGGACCCCCTAGGACATCTGCCACTGGTGAGCTGGGGAAAGAGCCACACACTGGCAGCAGGCAGTCTGGTTGGAGTCTCGTACTGTTTTCCTCACTAGCTCTGGGAACTGAACAAGTCCTTCTCCTTCTCTCGGCCTCTTCCCCCACCTCCACCCCCATGTATAAAACAGAACCTAGATGAAATGGTCTCCAAGGGCCCTTTCTGCTCGAACATTCTGTGACTTCTCTGACACTGGTTTGATTTCTTTTTATTTGTATTGAGAGAGAGGTCCACCTACCCACCTGCTTATCTGCAGCTGCTGTGTTCTTACACTGACCTCTGCTGGCCATTATGAAAAGTGCCACCGATCGCTACTTCGCAGCAGCGCCGCCCCCCCCCCCTCCCGCCCAAAGCAGTTCATCATTTATTTAGGGTTAAGCTTCAGCAGTAGAGTGAGCACAGAGACAGGAACCCTGTGCCTTGGAGACGAGCGAGAAAGAACATGCATCTGGAAGCGCAGAGCAAGCATATCTAGAGACGGCTGACAAAACATCCCAGAAAACAAAAGTTGTCTCTCACTTCTTCTTGTAGTCCTCTTCATCTGTTCCCAGTGCTCTGAGCCACTGTAGGGTGACACTGCAGTGGGGAGGAAGAGTTCTTGTCTCTTAGCTTATGACTGCAGGCTCTAGAAGGGCCTGGCACCCCACTGAGGAGGCAGTTCTAGGCTCCTGGTACCTCAGAGGCCTCGAGACATCCCGCATGCCGTTTCTGGCCCTTAGGTAGGCCTGAGAGCTTCCTAGCTGAGGCCAGCCCAGAAGCTCTACCTCAGAGGTAAGCATACCCCTGAGGGGGGCCATTTCAGAAACCCCTTTGGAAAAAGAATTAGCATCCAAAGAATCTACAAGTCCTTTCAGAGACTCACTTTAAGCTCTCTGTGGCAAATTCAGCATGGCAGGCCCTCCAAGAGAAAGGGAGCCGGCCAGGGAATCCTGTCTTTTCTGGATGGAATCAGATTTCCTGTTGAGTCCAGTTCTAGAATCGCTTCATTCCTACGTCTCCTTAGTTACTCTTGCTGAGCATGTGCTCACAGAGGCAAGAGACCAGAGTTGGAGCATGCCAGCCAGGCCTTCCCTGCTCAGGCCCCGGTGATGCGAGCAAGATGGGAATTGGGCCACACCACAATCCACTCTTCTTGGTGCAATGGTTTATTGTGCTCTCCGCCTCCCATCCCTTGATGTGAGAAAACTTTGGGCAGGCCTCAGATTTGGGTCAAGCTTGCAGTGCCCTGCCTGCCTTGTCTCTGCTAGTAATAACCTGGCCTCAGCAAGCCCATCCTGGGTCCTGTCCTCCCACCAACCACTCCCCTCCTCCCCCAACAGCTGCTTCTTATCTGTCTCCCTTGTCCCAGCCTCAGGCAGGCTGCCCTGGCCTCCGGCTAACACACACATGTTCTGAATGCTCACTGATGAGTTTCAGCCTCAAAATGCTGCCTTCCTCCCATCCATCCCCTATCTCCAAACCTCTGAGGGTTCCTGTGAGCTCCTCTATCAAGTCTTCAACTCTCCTTCCTTGCTTTCCAGGCCCACCTCAGTTGGGGCCCCCTTTCTTTCCAGCGTGGGCCATGACTCTCCCCAACCATGGACAGAACGTAAGCATTTCCCAGGCCTTCCATGGCCAACACTTTCTTTGTGCTCCTGGACCACTTAGGCTCTGTTCCAGACTTGTGCTGTTTGCTCTGGTTTTATGGCTTACCTTTTAGACTTCTTCGTTAACCCTCAACACTCCAGCATTGTATTTTTATAAGTATATAAAATATACAATATTTTATATAAAATATACTTTTATTTTTATAATTGGTCTTCTTTTTAGTATTGGTATTGGTTTTTTTCTTCTTTTTTGGTCTTTTTCTTTTTCTTTTTACCATATATGCAAGAGTAATAAATAATAGAATCATTACATAGAAAATTCCAACAATGGGAGATAAAAGCATAAAAAGTGAAAGTTCTCTTCCTGCCCCATCATTCCCAGAAAGAAGCCCATTAAGCACTACACAGCCTAGCACCTTTTGAAAGTTATACGTTGGGCGTTGGAGAAGGTTGAGTGGTGCGTGGTCACCCCAGAAAATTGCATCTCCTTGGGAAGAACCTCTTTGTACTTCCTTAGATGAGTCGTCAGTCTTTGGGCGGCCTGACTGACACCGGAAATTTTACTCTAAAGGCCCCACATAGCTGGTGGCCACTTGCATCTCCAGTACGTGATTCTAACCACTGCCTAAAGCATCTGTCCTTTTTCCAGCCTTTTAAAAAGTAACCTTTGCGGGTGAATATTAAGGAGCCTGTCTAATGGGCTTTTCTGAGTTTTTCACAGATCTGAGGAAATTGCAGATTTCAGTCTGAAAAAGGACCAAGAGGTGGAGATGGGAAGCTGGGTCTACCAGGTAGAGACCTGGTAGGGTGTTGTGTTCTCTGAGAGGTAATGCTCATTACTAATGGTTTTCATCTTTCTGCCAAGAATATTCAGTACCTACTGGGATTTGTTCTAAATGATAGACTAGCCCACCTGTGTTGCACCCACTGGGGTTAATTCTCTGTCTCTGTTAGCTTGAAAATGTCAGCCTGAACTCTCATACTTAATTGTTACAGGCATTTTATAGCTAATGCATTCAAAATCCTCAAGGTGCTCCCTCTTGCTATCATAATTGATGTTTTGTGCATAGTCTCAGGCTTCTTGAATTTTACACATTCAACACTCTACAGATGGTGGGTTGAAGGGTAAGAAGAAGAAATAGAGGAAAAATAAACAGTGTGTGTGTGTGTGTGTGTGTGTGTGTGTGTGTGTGTGTTTTCCCTGTAAGCATCTGTTTCCAGTTGCAGTGATGGGGCCCTGGGATCTGCATATGAAGATGAGCTTTTGCAGGTTGACCAGCCCAAAGATCCTCTCTGGATCTTTGTCCCCTCTCTGGATCCCCCGAGGCAATGTTCTTCAGGCCTAGCCATTTCCAGACTTCACAGCAAGTACGGGATTGGCCATTTGAATGTGAGATATAAAATGTCACGATGCTCTCCAGTGTTCTGTTCTTTCCCTATTTTGACAATCTGATGGATGGCCTGGTGCTAACCAGGAAGAGGATAATATTATCCTGCCTGAATAACTAAGAAGTACAAAGTTGAAGGATCTTGGTGCACATGAATCTTATTAAATGTGCTTATAAAATATGTTCTATCCAAATAAGCTTAGCGGCCCTGAAAATGGCCTTTTCTGACCCATGTCTGGAACTTTGGCATGCTTCACAGATCTCTAAGCCAAAATTACTTAGTGAAGTGATGACAGCGTTCTCTGTGCATGGGAAAATTGGAAGTGTTCATGTTGAGTCCCCTGTTGGCTAACTGCACCCCTTCTCTCCATCATAGGGGCGACCAGGACCAATTGGAATTCAGGGTCCAGCGGGCCCTCAAGGATTTGCTGGCCCTAGTGGTTTAGCAGGGTTGAAAGGAGAAAGGGGTTCCCCAGGCCCCCTGGGACCATATGGACCAAAAGGAGATAAGGTAAAAACACCAGAGCTTGGTTTTTCTTTGAGTATGGACTACATGGATGAAGGTAAAAGGTTCTAAATCTCATTTATGGAAATAATACTAATAAAAAAAAGCTGCTAGAAAAGTGGGCTTGCTGGGCTGGGATTTCAGGTGGGTTCAATGTGGGCGTGGGTCAGAAGTTCAATCAGCTGGGCAGGAGAGGACAGGAATCCAATCAAGGAGACGGGGAAGCAAAGCGTCAGTCAGAATGCTGGGAAGAAATCTGGGCCACAAAGGTAGGGAAAGACACTCCAGAAAGGAGGTTGATCATGTCATGGCAGCTGGCTGAGTTTAGCAGCTTAGTTTATATTCCCTGCAGACTTTAATCACCTCCCATTCACCCCACTGGTAAAGGAGGTATTCCCACCCCAGGGTTCTGGGGATGGCAGAAGATATGACCCCTGACGCCAGATGGAAGAGATTGACATCAGGTTTATTAGTCACCTATATTCACAGTAAAAAGTAGAAAGACACCACACACCACACAGGACCACAAAATGGTGGGTGGAGGTGCACTCTAGAACAGAATAAACCAGAAGGGGCAGTGGGAGGCAACACTGAATAATTCACTGAGCCATCAGGGACTGAAACCCACGACTCAGGAATAAGCAGGAGCTGCACCTTCTCTGTTTCATAAGGAGGACCGTTTGCCTAGGAGATCTTATCTGTGGGAGCAGAGGAGATAGGGGGACTTGGGACTAGGCCTTTAGAGGCCCTCCTGGTTTTCCCAGATGTCAAAACAGCACGTTATACTGAACCGTTATTTTCAGTCTGGCACCATATTGCTTAAAATAAAAACTGGTCTCAGAACACAGACATATTTAAGACCTTGAGTATAGGCAAGTGATTATCCAGACCTGGAGGAGGGAGCAAGGTGATGTAATGTGGAGAGGGAAGTGCACAACACTTTTCAGCTTAGGTCACAAATCACATGGAAGAACCCACTTAATCTAGTGGAGATCAATTAGAGCGTCTCTTACCTTCTTTTTCCCACTCCTTGTTTTAGGGTCCCATGGGAGTTCCTGGCTTTCTCGGCATCAATGGGATTCCAGTGAGTATGTGCACAGAGGCATTTTTTAATATCACTTCTAGGTCGCCTTGGCCTTCACCACATCCTGTTTCAAGTGTCAAGATGCACACGATCGGGTTTGAAGCAAAGTGTTTGCACACACTTTCCCAGGGACTGAGTTACAGGTAGCACTCAGTCAGGTGGCTGGAACACACACAGGCATAACCCTCAGTATCTTAGCCAAGAAGAGTTAGGTCTTGTGGTTGAGGGGAGATTCAACCGGGGATGATATGTGGAGACACACATCAGAGCACATGCATACTGCACACATCAGAGCACATGCACATATATTATAAGAAAATTAAGGGGAAAAAAGGAATTGTAAGAGGATACATGAATTAGACAGAAAAATACTTGGTGGTATCTCAATACATTTCATTCCAGTAATTTGTTCTCTACAGCCTTGTCTCATTCCAGAGTGAATTTCCCTTTAGTTTTTGCAGAGTGGCTGCAAAAGATCATGCAGAGACAGCCTCTTCCCTTTATCCTGAGGACCGGGATTTGCTGGATATAAGTGAGGAATTTGGAGCTTACAGGCATCTCTTTTTCCCATTTTATCTGATCCAACCCTTTGGGTGCTCCGTTCACCCTGTATTCTTATTTATCCCACCACTGGAGAGTCCATGAATAACATTTTGCCAGTGTTGATTAACATTTTACCAGCCTTTAAAATACAGTATTTTGCAACTTGCTGCTGTCACTTTTTAGTTCTGCTTTTTGTCACGTGTCTATATATATCAAATCTGTAGCCTGGGCTGTGTTTATCTATGGCAGTGGTTTTCAGCCTTGTTACGGAGAAGACCCAAAGGTTTGTGTGGAAGTTTGGTGTATGGATCAGGGAAAAGTAGAGCTTCTTTGTTTGAGGGAGGTTTTAGAGCCTGTTTTTATCCTTCCAACAACCTCTAAGGCATTTTTCTGAACCATATCTAAGCACAGTTTGGCAAATTCTGGACTTAACAGCTTCTAGAGTTATACTGCATTATCATCTAGTATCAAGGAAGGGGGCTTAAATCTCTTTGTGCCAGTCTCTAGGCATTTCTTGTGCACCTGCTGGATGTTGTCATTTTACTACAGGGATACAGAAAAAGCATATGAATCTACCCTCAGATTTTCATCTGGGGGTGCCTGGATGGCTTAATCAGTTAAGGATCTGCCTTTGGCTCAGGTCATTATCCCAGGGTCCTGGGATCGAGACCTGCATCAAGATCTCTGCTCGGCAGGGAGTTCGCTTCTCCCTTTCCCTCTGTTCCCTCCCTGCTTGTGTGCTCTCTCTCTCATTCTCTCTCTCTCTTTCAAATAAATAAACAAAATCTTAAAAAAAGATATTATCATCTGATCCATTTTCTTTCCAGACCTAGTATACAGTTGTGAAGCTGGAAGACAGAAGTCTCGTTTCCTTCCATTTGTTATCTGTATCAACAAATTGGCCAACAAAATTCTGCATTTTATCCAACTGCAGAGTCTGCAAAATGCCCAGAAATGGGCCAGCAGGGAAATAAGTGTATGGGGTTGGCTGTTCTTTTATGACATCCTCTGGCATTTTACCCTGGCTGTGTTCCTATCGGCACTTTATCCAGGATCCAGTTCAGATTGTGTGTCTTCTGGGAGCCATGGGTAAGGAAAATGAGAAAGCTGGAGAGCACCTCTTCCATTCCTTTTGGGGAGCTGAGTGGGGGAAGTTGGAGCCTGCAGCAGCACTGAGCCCGTCCTCCTGTCGCCTCTTTTTAATGGAGGCTGGAAGGAAGAGAGTCCTGTGACACTGAGGCTGGTCCAGTTCTGAAGTGAGACATGCCCCAGAGGCCAACATGACCCTTCTGCCTTTAGCATGTGGCGAGGAGTGCCCTAGTGCTCGCAGGAATTGATCACTTCTCTCTGGGGCTTCACTGCTTGAGAGAATGAAGTACGGTGTCCAGATTCCTCCAAATAAATGTACTACCCCTGATGGAAGTTCCCATTCCCTGGGCCCTTCCCTTGACCAAAGATTGTCTGTGTTTGTTTTTGACTATCAATTGCTTTAGCCTCAGGCCCCAAGGCTCTCTCACTCCATTAAATTGTTCTCCCTTGTTCTTTCCCTCTCTTCCAGTGGTTCAAGATGTATTTGTTGGGCACCTTCTGCTTGCTGCTTACCTCTCCCTTCCATCTCCAATCTAGGAGTCCTTGGTATCTCCTTATTACATGTGGCCCACGGTATTTATTAGTTGTCTTGTGTGATGGTCTTACCTAGATCCTGGGGCTAAATTCACCACATGCTAGGAATGCTAGAAATATCTGTGGGACTGACTCCAACCTCTAGTGCCCACAAAAGCAATGGTTGTCAGACTGGCAGGACTCCCTCAGACACAGGAAGACTAATTATTTTGCTCTACTTTCGGCAGCTGAAACCAACAGCTTTCCCAACACATCTTACTAAACTGGATCACTGCACAAATCTGATTCCCCACTTAATGTTGGCTGATCGCTAACATATGTATCACTGGTTTGGGTCCCAAAACTCCATCGTGGCTGCCATGTAGGTAGTTTCAACATGAGCGAGCAAATAATCATTTTATGAATCATTCAAGTCTGTGCACCAAGGGGCACAGCAACCAGTTGGGAGAATGAACAAACAAGCATTCATCAAGATAGTCAACATTAGAATAATGTAGACTCAGGGCAGTAGGCTTGTGGTTTTTCATAATATCACAGCTGTGCACTGGGGATGTGGGCATCCACAAGAAATGCATGTTTATCAACTGTTTTCGTTCCCATCAGTTGGAAGCAGAAGTTTTCAAGTTGTCCTTTGCAATGTATGTTTAGCTTTTCTCCTGGAGTTAATCTCAAATATTTCCCTTCCTAGAGACTCGTAAATGAACACACCAGATTTATATCTTCAAAGTGGACACAGACCTCACCAAATGGAAAATTTTCCCTTTGAAATCTGGGCCTGGAGGAGTGTTGCTTTTCTGGATTGTAGCCCATTTACTCTGTGTGTTTGGTGCCTTGTGGTTGTATAGAATCGTGGTGTCCTCCCTCCAAGAGCTATATTCTCATTGAGAGCTGGCCCACACATATGTAAAATCATTAGCTAAAACCAGAAGGGGCCAAGTGCCCGAAATGCTGTGGTACTACTGAGAATTAAAAAAAGGAGCTAGAAGTTCAGCCCAGTGACATATCCTCGTTGACTTACCTAGGAGAAGAAGGCTTCCTTCACTGAGCTCTTACTTAGTAAACTTAGCCTCATTTAATTGTAATCGTAATGAACTTTTTGTTATTGTAATGAACTTTTCAGTTCATTTTGATGTTGACAACAACCCTAGCAGGTAGTATTACTCATCTCCATTTTTACGAGTGAAGAAACTGAGATTCAAGATGGGGAGAGGCAAAGCTGGGATTGGAACACAAGTCTGGCTGACTCAGAGCATGCTTTAGCTGGCATCTCATGGTATCAGCTGGACAAGATGGGGCTGACAGATCTAAGTCAAATGCCAGAGAATTCAGCTGAGGTAGGAAGGAATGAACAGGTACCCCCTGGAATAATGCAGGTGGAAGATACTAGGCATCTAAGATACAGTCGGTTGAGTGTCTGACTCTTGATTTCAGCTCAGATCATGATCTTGGGGTGGTGAGATGGAGCCCCACATTGGGCTCGACACTCAGTACAGAGTCTGCTTGAGATTCTCTCTCTCCCTCTGTCCCTCTCCCCACTCATGCTCTCTTTCTAAAATAAATAAATAAAATATTTTTTTAAAGGAATTCAGGCAAGAAAACCACAGGGTTGGGGCCCAAGTTAAAAAAAAAAATGTGGATACCAACGGGTAAAAAGCCAGGTAGAGGTTTTGGTGTCAAACAGAACCAAGGCCCCAGGAGTGAGCCAGTCTATTGTCTTTGTCTTAACTCATCCCTGTTATCCAGCTGAGCGATAATGCCTAGTGTGTTTGCCTGGGATATTTTAAAGTGGTGATCAGGATTCCAGGAAGAAATAGACACTCTACCTGAAAGGGTTAACTGAACTGAGGGCGTGAAGGATATATTTAAAGGATGTAAGCATGATTCAGAGGAACAGCAATGGATTGCCAAGCAACTAACACAAGAGCTTTGGCTGCCCCTAGGCCCAAAGATGAAAGAAAGAATGGTGATACTGGAACTAGATACTGGTCAGATCTGGAGCCATGGAGTAGGGGCTGCTCAATGAAGACTTGTAGATAAATGTAGCCATTGTCAGAAATATGGCCAGGGAGGGATTGCATGGGGGAAATAAACAACCTGTGTTCTTTCTGCTCCTGTTCTTTGATCATCTGCCTGTGTCTCTCAGGAGACACAAGGAAAGGGAGCCTCAGCAGCACTGTCCATAAAGGTCAGCCTCTGAAAGCACAGATCTGGGGAAGGTGGAGCATAGATCTTCAGGGCGAACAAGAATAGCTGTTTCCTTCTGGAATAAAATGTTGACAACTTAGTAAGCTGTTCCCGGTTTAGTTCACTCTAGACTTACACTTTTATATCAATAGACTATCTCCTACCACCACAATAAGAATGAAAATGCATCAAAATTCTATGGCGCATTTTCCTAATAAGAATTTGACAAAAGCTTATTTCCCCCAATAATGCAAAAGATTGAGTTTCGAATGTGTGGCACGCTTTCCTCAAATTATTAAATATCCATGGCTGGCTTTAAAACATGCACGTGGCGGGGGGTAGGAGTCAACCTTGTATGGACCTGTCCAGATTTCTGGGCTTTCACATCATCTCTTTGCTCCATACCCAGCACATAACCCACTCTTGATGACAGATTTTAAAAGATCTGTTTGCACCGTAAAAGTGGACTCTGTGCACCATGGAAGCTCAACTTCAATTATGTGAATGATTGCTAATTCCCCTGGCAAAACAATGGTCTCAGTAGCAAGTATGGAGAAGAAGTGAAGACACAGGGGTGGTGCCGTGGAAACTGCTTCTGCTCTGTTGACCAATAGTCAGCATCCTTTCCTAGGCAGAGCCATATTTTTAAAAAGCCCCAGGCTTTCCCCATACAAAGAGCCACACCAGGCTGCCTGGGTTCTGGTCTATTCTGAGGAAGTCCCAAGGCCTGGCGTGATTGCCTGATGGTAACCCTTCAGTGGCCAGCCAGCTAAGTCCTATCTTAGTACATCTTTGTACCCTGGGAAGATGAAGTTGCACCCCATTGTGTATCCCATCTTGATCCCTTTGGTTTCAGCACGGGTCTGATTAAAACATCGGTCCTTCGGGGGGGGGGGTGTCCCCCTGCGCTGTCACCAGCTCCATACACTTGAGTGTGGAGGAAAGCTCTAAGAGAATGGTTCTCACAGGGCAAAGGGAGTAGACAAGGAGCCAGAGGTGGGCAGCATACTTAGTTTTTCTTCCTGGGGAGCTGGTGAGGGTTGGTCGGAGTCCTGTGGCTGATGTGATCCCTTCTTTTCTCTTGGAACAGGGCCACCCTGGACAGCCAGGGCCCAGGGGCCCACCTGGCCTGGATGGCTGTAATGGCACTCAAGGAGCTGTTGGATATCCAGGCCCTCAGGGCTATCCTGGGCTTCTCGGACCACCCGTATGTTGCCAAATTTTTGTCCTTTATTTCAAATGGTGTTTTTTGCCTTTCCCTGCTTTTATGGAGACCTCGTTAAGCATCTGCATCTAAAGAATACTAGTTGCGGAAGAGGCACATATGTTCCACTTCTCAGAGGGTTTTTTTTTTTCCTCTTTTTCAAATGATGATTTTAGAGCTGGCAAGACTGTGAAGAGCCTCCAGTACATTTCAGAGCAAAGTACACACTTGGGCTATTTGATTTGTTCCCACATCAGATGACACTGGAAAATGCAGTATTTGGAAGGCTTACATGAGATCATGGGAGCACTGATGATGACCCAAAGGGCTTGGTAGGCTTGGTCTAAACTAGTGATTATTTTTTTTTTAACATGGGAATGTACTGATTTAATATTCATACTTCGGCATCTCAATTAAACATATTTACATTTAATATATTTTTATAGGTGGAAAACATTCCCTCAAACGTACTATTTTTAAAAAAAAATTTTATTTTTATTTTTTATAAACATATAATATATTTTTATCCCCAGGGGTACAGGTCTGTGAATCGCCAGGTTTACACACTTCACAGCACTCACCAAAGCAAATACCCTCCCCAATGTCCATAACCCCACCCACCTTCTCCCAACGCCCCTCCCCCCAGCAACCCTCAGTTTGTTTTGTCAGATTAAGAGTCACTTATTAAACCAGTGATTCTTGACCAGGGATGATTTCCCACCCCAAGGAACATTTGACAGTTACTAGTGACATTTTTGTTTGTCACCACTCAGAGTACACTACTAGCACAAGACAGCTTTCCTCCAACATCAAGGACTCCTCTGTCCCAAAAGTGTCTGTACTGAGAAAGAATTGAGAAATCCTACTCTACACTGACATAGTTTGCCCCCTTCCCCCTCCCCACCCAACCCATAACCCTTGGTTCCAGGATTGATAGAGCATTTTTTTAGATCCTGCTGTCACCACTTTTATTTAATTCTATTCATCCAGATAGGGATCCAATATCTGGATCTAAAGGATCTCTAATAGATACAGTGCCCTTGCAAGGTTGTTTTTACAAACAACTAGGAAGAGAAAAATAACAATTCAAGCCTGTTATCAACCTTATTTGAAATAATCTAAGCTGCTAAGGGTACTCAGGTGATAGATTTAGCTAGAAATCATACTGTTATACAGATTCTGTGGCTACATGAATTAATTGGCTTTTTTTTCCCAGTATGTCTTATTCCAGTGCTATCCCACATTCTTTTTTTGTTATTATTAAAGTATAATTGACATATAACATTATATTAGTTTCAGGCATACAACATAATGATTTGATATTTGTATACATTGCAAAATGATCGCCACACTAAGTCTAGTTACCATCTGTCACCATACAGAGTGGCAATCTTTTTTTTCTTATGGTGAGAACCTTAGGTCTCCTCTCTTAACAACTATATAATACTATTTACCCTAGGGGTACCTAGCTGGCGCAATCAGCAGAAAATGCAACTCAACTCATAATCTCAGGGTTTGAGCCCCACATTAGGGTATAGAGATTACATAAAAATGAAATCCTTAAAAATACATTATTTACTATAGTCACCATGCTGTACGTGGCATCCCCATGACTTCCTTATTTTGTAACTAGAAGTTTCTGCCTCTTGATTCCCTTCACCCATTTTGCCCATCCCCTTCCCAGTCTCCCCTCTGGCAACCACCAATCTGTTCTCTCTGTCCCCAAGATTTGTTTTGTTTTGCTTGTTCATTTATTTTGGTTTTACTTTTGATTCTACACATCAGTGAAATCATATAGTATTTTTCTTTCTCTGTCTGACTTATTTCATTTAGCATAATGCCCTCAAGCCCCATCCATGTTGTCGCAAATGGCAGGATTTCCTTCTTTTTTAATGGCTGAGTAGTATTCCAGAGTGTGTGTGTGTGTGTGTGTGTGTGTGTGTGTGTGTGTGACATCATCTTTATCTATTCATCCATCAATAGGCACTTAGGTTATTTCCATACCGGGATATTTATACCAAGAAAACAAAAACACTAATTCAAAAAAAGATATATGCCCCCTATGTTCATTGAAGCATTATTTAGTTAGTATTTTATTGGAAGAGCATCACCAGTGCCTTCTGTGACAAATTTGTGGGTGTGGGTATCTGCATAAGAGAGACAGACAAAACACAGGTCTCATATCGGCATAAAGGACTTGATATCTAAAGACCGAACCAAAATGCAGCGGGTGTCGGGGGGTGGTGGTGGAGAAAGACGTATTACCTACGTAGTATGAGCTTGTTTGGGTCACAAAGGGCTCCAAACACTGCCATGGCAACAGAAGAGGAGAGCAAATCACATCTGTGTTAAGAGAATGGAAATCCAGCAAAGTGAGGAAATGCTGCCCCCAAGAGGGAGACAAGAAATCTTGAGGTAATAAACATTCCGACAGCATAAAGGACAAGGGTAAAACCTAATCCTGTCCCTAAGCCTCCCATTAAGCCTAAATAGGAACTTGGGCGTAGATTTTATTAAGCTGAACCCTTTCTAACCCTGCTGAATTGCTAGTGGGTATTTTGTCAAGCTTCTTTGATGAAAGGAGCAGCCATAAGAATAAGGGGAAACAGGAAACATTAGGAAAGAAGGTGCTTTGGGGACCCACTGATTCTTCTATCACACCTATGATCTGTGAACTCAAGAAATCCATAATTCAGCCAACTCTTCAGTCCCCGAAGCTTACTCCTATCTCTAATACTAATCCTGACTTCTCCTTAGATATAGGGACATTGATTTTCCCCACGAAGACAAATTTTAGCAGATGTTAGCCAGCGTCTGCCACTGAGACGGTAAAAAGTCTGGTTTGGTAGTCAGGTTCGGTGTACTTTGACCTGTCTTCCGTGTTAACACCTCTTAGGCCTTGAAGCTGACGTTTTGTGGTAGAAGCACAAGATGGAGATGGTTTTGTAGATATCTTTTAACCCGGAGGGTCACAAACTGGCCTGTGTGACCCATGACTGCAGCTTGGTTTGATATTTTTAAAGGTTTGTGTGGAATGAGAGAAGCAGAATACAGGACAGAGCCCAGAGAAGGCCCACAAAGCTCAAATTCTTTACTATCTGCCTCTTTACCGATCTTCTCTAAGCTTAGTCGTAGCTGGGGGCCGTGTCAGTGACATAGCTGTGAGGGGTAGAGCACATGAGCGGGAGGCTTCCCAGTGAGCCGTGTGTTATATGTGGATGTTCTGATCAGTGTTCTGAACAGAGTCAAAGTCCCCTACTTCCTTTACAGACTCCTGACTTGGGAGTTGGGGAGACAGCCATATAACTTTGAGACTCAGCACCCATTTGGGGGATGTTCTTTGCCCCTTAGCACAGCCATAGAATAAACCACATGGTTCCAGGCTCTCGACATTGGGTCCTCTATGTGATCAGATCATACTGTTTAAAACTCTGTATGTGTGCATGCATTTCTTCACAAGTGTTTCTTATTTTACTCAGGGGCTTCCTGGGCAGAAAGGCTCTAAAGGCGAACCTGTCTTTGACCAAGGTACTTTCAAAGGAATGAAGGTAAGAGCCTCTGAGGCAGGCAGCTAAGTAGGCTGGCTATAAGTTGAGTTCCCTGGGATTGGGCCCAGCTCCAACAAGACCGTTATGAGAACTAGCATCTGTGTCTCTATTGGAGCAGACTAAGCTAGACTTAAAAGGGATCTGGAGCTTTTTGGTGGTGGAAACACTGGAAGAAATGTTTGCAGCCATACTGTCAAAGAGATTTGCTTTATAGGATCTACACCCAAAATAAGAGACAGATCAGCAAACAGTTTGCATGGGTATCATTTTCTTTGACAAGCCAAGACATTTCCTGGAGGCAGATACCTTTTGTTTACCCTACAATCCTTGATGTCTGCATACCTTGGTATGAAGCCATGTTATGTCTCTGCCCATCTCAACATGGCCACTGGCCCAGGATGCTGGCTCCACCGTTTTCTGTACCTGCACGCCAACCTGTTACCGTCACCAGGCCCCTGACTGTCTGCAAAAATTGCCCATCAACTCTGCAGCTGGCTGGAAACCTCCATCACTTCCTAGAATTGACCAGAATCTTCTGTATTCTTGTGACTGTACTCTTGGTATATGCTATCTGGAAACTCTGGTGCCCAAATGATTGACCCTACTCCCTTGCAGAGTGGGAGGTGAGCTTGGTATTATTCCCTTGGTAGCAGATGGTAATCGATGTGCCCAGCATCTGAAGGGAAGGTGCACACACGTTCACTCAGCTGAGGTTGGCACCTTTCTGTCTTCCATCCATGCACAGAACCAGAAACACTGCAAATCCATTTGGAAGGTGGTGATTGGGGTGGGTGACTAAGAACCGGAGAAGGTACAGGGTTTGGGCTCTTGGCTTAGATGTCATGGCCAAAGGTTGAATGGTAGGCTTGGAAGGGAGCTCATGATTATCGGATTCGTGTTGCTCATTTTACAGGTAGAAAAACCGAGGTACACTGGGGCTATGTGACTTGCTTAGACTCACATAGCCCATTTACCAGAGAGCTAAAATCCAGGCAGTGCTTTTTCCATGCAGCAGAGAGCTGATTTTTTTTTTTTTTTTTTTGACCATAAGCCAAACGGGTAAGACTAGCAGGTGTCAAAATATAGCCATTGTCATAGCAAGCATTGATTAAACGGCTTTGCCAAAAATCACAGAGACCCTGGACCCCGTGGAACACATCAATTTCCACAATATGGTTATATTACAGATTCATACAGTGACTTAAGATGCTGCAAAGTAATTAAAACGTAATCAGAGACTGTATGCTCTGTTGATTCTCCCTTGAAATGTCTGATTTGCATTGTATACATATGGGCACAGATTCTCTGGGGATGAAGGCACACGGGAAGGTAGCTTTGCTCTCTTCCAAAAAGAGCAGGAGAATCACCAGCCCACAGAAACAGTTTCTAATTGATAAGTTCCTAGCAAAGGTGAAAATTAATTACTCCAAGTAAAATATAAAATCCTGTTCAACCAAGGCTATAATATGTGTCTTCTGGAGTCCGGATTTTTCTTAGGAAAAAAAAAAGTAAATGGTTGAATATGCCCAATTCATGCATTATTTAAAACACAAGACCTTGACAGGAGACCTTAGGAGACCCAAGCCATCAGCAATGTATTTTTCTGCTCTTGAAGCGTAGGTCCGTTATCTACAAAATAATAGTGCAGGCTTAATTAATCTCTTCCGTGTCCCACCTTTGTCTGTTTCTCAGGGGGAGCCTGGGCTGCCTGGACTGGATGGAATCACTGTAAGTTGTTGTTTCTGGGTGGAGTGCTCAATGTTTGGTTGGCAGTCACTGCGGGTCCCTTTGCATTCTTTTTTACCATGGCATTCGAAGGTCTTTGTAGACATTCTCAAGGAATATCCAGGCAGTTGAGGTAGAATGGGTCATGCAGTTTGAGTGAACACTCTGGAAAATTGCAATCCTTTTAAAATGTCACACACTTTCCAGGTGATAAAGTTCTGAGAGAGTCGGCTGTCCCCTTCAAGTAACACAGGGAGCAGCCTTCCAGACCCTTAGGCCAGGGACATGCATACTCCCTGTGATGCATTAAGAAAGAATTTCACCTTTTGTTCAACAAGCATCTACTAACTGTTCTCTGTGTGTTCAGAATGCTGAGGGTTAAAACAAAAAAAGTGGAACACTCTTCTGTGAAAGCTATTCTGTCTAGAAATTCGTTTTAGGGACGCTTAATAATTGGGAGTCCATGTGAGGCCATGAGTTGTATTAGTAAGAACTTTCTGGGGCGCCTGAGTGGCTCAGTTGGTTAAGTGGCTACCTTCAGCTCAGGTCATGGTCCCAGGGTCCTGGGATGGAGTCCTGCATCGGGCTCCCGGCTCAGTGGGGAGTCTTCTTCCCCACCCCTGCCCCTCCTTCTACTCATGCTCTCCCTCTCTCATATAAATAAAATCTTAAAAGAAATAAGAACTTTCGGGGCACCTGGGTGGATCAGTGGGTTAAAGCCTCTGCCTTTGGCTCAGGTCATGATCCCAGGGTCCTGGAATCGAGCCCCACATCAGGCTCTCTGCTCAGCAGGGAGCCTGCTTCCTGCTCTCTCTCTCTGCCTGCCTCTCTGCCTACTTGTGATCTCTGTCTGTCAAATAAATAAATAAAATCTTAAAAAAAAATAAGAACTTTCTGTTTCCTTGAATTGCCACGTCATCATTGCGTTCCTTTGAAGTGGCCTCGTAAAAGCCCTTTCTTTCTTCTTTGCTATGTTGGGGTTCCTGCCTTTCTTCTTTCATTCCAGAACCACCACTGAGCTCCTACTAGCCTCAAGGTGCTATGAGTGATCCCCAAGACAGTGCAGACAGGGTCTCTATCCTCCCCCAACCCCCTCCGAAACACACACCAAGATGTGAAAAACTAGTAGGACCGTGGCATAAAAATTTCTCACCAGCTTGGAAGAAGAGATGCTGTCTGCCTAAAGATACATCATGAGAGACTTTATATCTAAGATGGAGAAGGTAGCCTCTGAGAACTATGGGTGATGTTTGGACTGGCCTGCATTGGGAAGAAGTTTCTAAACAGAGAGAGCAGTGTGGGAAGATGTAGGCAAGAAACAGGACGTGTGTAAACACACTCAGGAGCAGAGGTGAGTGAAGACTGAGGACGTATGGGTCAAAGCAGGATTCTGTTTCCTTAGGACCCTCTGAACCCTTACTTTCTCATGACTTTGCTTAGCCTCTCCATCACTTACCTATCACCTCGTTACCACCCTTCATTTTTATCGGGCCATCTATTTCCCCATACCATCTTTCTCTTAGATGTTTATCGTCTTGCTTGTAATACTGTCATTAACCACCCAGTTTCAGATAGTTTCTCATTTCCCATCTGCATTTCTCTTTGACCCACGGAAATGTGCGTTGTTTAATTTCCCGATATTTGGCAGCTTCCCAGCTATCTTTATATGGTTGATTTCTACTTTGATCTCAGTGCAGTTTGAGTGAACACTCTGGAAAATTTCAATCCTTTTAAATCGGTTGAGGTTTTTCTCGTGGCTCAGCATACAAAACTGTCTTGTTGAGTGTGCCATATGTTCTTAAAGAGAATGTGTTCAGCTGCTCTGGGGTATAATGATCTAAAAAATGTCCATCAGTTCCAGGTAGTTGACAGTGTTGTTTATATCTTCTGTGTTCCTACTGATCTTTTAAATCTAGTTCTAGTAATTACTGAGGGAGGGATGTTAAAATTCTCCAACTATACTTGCAGATTTGTTTCGCTTCATCAGATTGTGTTCATGTCGAAGATTATTACGTGTTCTTGATGAACTGACTTAGTTTATCATGACAAAATTACCCCCTATTCATTTCTGGTAATGTTCTTTGTCCCAAAGTCTACTTTATTTGATGTTAATGTAAGATTTTTTTTTTTGCTTTCTTTTGAAGTTTTTGTTTTTTACATCACTTTAATGTAAAAAATGTTCAAATATAGAGCAACAGGGAGTGAATTTTGCTGTGAACACCCATACTATTAATGTTTTACTGTACTTGCTTTATCCCACTTCTATCCATCTATCCATCTCTATCCATCCATCAATCCATCTTATGGTTGATGCATTTCAAAGTAAATTGCAGACGATATTGCTCTTATCTCTAAATACTACAGCATGCCTATCATTAGCTAGACTCCAATATGTCTTTGCAGTTTTTCTTTTTATGTCAAAGTTAAAACAAAATAAACAAATCCTAAATGGTACATTTGCTGAGGTTTGACAAAGATGTATGCCTGTGTAAACCAAACCCATTTAAGGTATAGAACATTCTCTTCACCTCAGAAAGTTCCCTTCTGTCCCTTCCCAGTCAATCCCTGTCCCCACCCAAAGGAAACCACTATCCTGATTTCTCTCCATCATAGTTCAGTTTTTCCCATTCTAGAACTTTATATAAAGAAAATAGTATAATATGTAGCCTTTGGGGGTCTGACTTCTTTTACTTAGCACAATGCTTTTGAGATTCACCCACACTGTAACATATCAGTAGGTTGTTACTTTTCATTGGTGAGTATTTATTCCACTGTATAGATGATTCAGTTATTTATCAGTCCTCACATCAATGGATACCTGGGACATTTCCAGTTGTTCACTACTATAAATAAATTTGCTATGAACATCCTTGTGTAACTCTTGTGGATGCATATTTCCAATTTTCTTGAGAAACTTTCATAAAAACTTGCCTCTCTAGGGTCCACCAGGCACACCTGGTTCCCCAGGAGCTGTAGGACCCATGGGACCACCAGGATTGCAAGTAAGACCAATGTAAATCAACCATGTGATCACAGTATTCCCATGAATGCTTTCCCCACCAGGCCATGCATTAAATACAAGCCTGTGTAGGCTCTCATAGTGGAAAGGGCAACCTCCATTCTTGGAGGATTCAAGTGATGCATGCTCTTGTAAGGAACAGTTGTCTTTATCAGAGACCTTCTGGCTCTGCACCCGGGGACAGAAGCTGCCTGGCACACCCATTTCCACCTTCCATGCCCTCACCCATGACAGACCCTGCTAATTAATCACACCATCCCTGAGCACAGAAGTAAGCTTCGAAATCCTTCTCCACACCCCACCTTGGGCAGAGCTACCTACCTACCTACCTATCTTTTCGGATACCAAACCTATTTGCCCTCACCAGTATAGAAAGAACATAGCCAGTTATCCCCATGTGGTTCTGGGAAAGACCAGTTTCCAGAATGTTCTCTCTCCGGTGCATGCAATCTCACCACTGATTACTTTGGTTTAGCTTTCCCCAAGACCACTATTTTTTTAAATGTCCAGGCTACTGGGAGGAATGATGCATGAGTCTTCCCCACCTTAGCACGAACGTGGTTATCAGTGCAACGTGGGAGATTTCTAAGGAGATTTTTTTAAAAGGGCGGGGAGCACTATGGGAGAGAGAGCTAGGATCTGCTGCGCTAAAGCCAGAATATATTGAGGGAGTGGGAGACTCATTTCCGGTGACTCTCCACATACCCAGGTTCTTTTTGTCTGAAACTAACAAGTGCTCCTTCCTTTCATTCTTAATATAGGGTCCTCCAGGCCCCCCAGGCTTCCCTGGTCCTGATGTGAGTATACATTTTCTTGGGGCATGTGGCCTCCTACCGCTAAGTGTTCTGGTTTCCCCCAGAGAGACTCTGGTTTGCTTAAACACACTTTCTGGCAAAAGACTGCATTCTAATTTAAGTTCTTGGAGCTTGTTTAGTAATTGATTTTGTTTTTCCTCCCTGCAATGCTGTGCCCCAGGGGAATATGGGGTTAGGTTTCCAAGGAGAGAAAGGAGTCAAGGTAAATAGATTTTGGAAAATACAATCTGCATTCCATATGCTCCCAGTACTATCTGTAGCTGCACACATGTGCCTGCTTGGTTTAAGGGGAATTGGATCTTTGCCTCGGGAAATGAGCACTTCCCATTCCACATGGGTCCCGTGGTGGGATTCCAGGAGGGGCCGCAAGCACACATGTCACACGTCGGCTCCTGGGGTTTTTTTTCTTCCAAATACTGTAGTCTCCCTGCCTCTGACCTGTGAAGCGTGCGTGGCTTAGAAACACATTCGGTTGAAATTGCTTCCCTCCTCCTCCCACCAGGGTATTCCCCTGATGTTCTGTATATCGTGTCACCTTCCCTTTCCTTTTCTTTGCTTCTCCTCTTCCCGCCATCCCTCCTTTTCCTCCTCTTTCTTCTCCTCCTGTCTCTCTCTGCCCTCTCAAGCTCTCACCATTTTTTTCTACATCCCTTCCCTCATTCCCCTGTTTCTGTCTGCATAAGCCATAGAGTGATTTTGGGAAGCTTGAGGGAGCCTGGGAGCTTGGCCTCTTCACCCCTCACGGCTGCCTTTTGTAGATCACACTGCCTCCAAGGGGGCAAATCCAACCTCCAGTGTTCTAACTCAGACTTCACTGCCTCTGCTTATGCTCTTGGCAAGGACTGGACCAATTAGAGTCTGATCGCCATTGCCAAGAGGTGGCCATTTTCCTTGCTCAAAGGCCTTTTCTCTCTCTCTCTCTTCCAAATACCCTTTGATGCATGACCCTGGCAACCACGAACCTGTGGTTTCTTTCCCTTCATCCATCTGGCTTTTTCCCTCTGGTACAAAATGCATTTGGCCAGGCTTATAATTCTTCCTACCCCTTTGGTACTGAGAGTTTTGTTTCCTCGGTGAGGCAAGGGTGAGGGTAAAGAGACCAAAGGAGTGGACAGTCTATTTGTGAATGACATCCAGAGGACAAACCTTTCTGCTTTGCTTAACATCCCCTTTGATCTTACAGGGGGATGTTGGTCTCCCAGGCCCTGCAGGACCGCCACCATCTACTGGGGAGCTGGAATTTATGGGATTTCCCAAAGGGAAAAAAGGATCCAAGGTAGTGAACATTTAAGCCTAAGAAATGCTAACCATCCTTTTCCTATTAATACCAAAGTTCAACTCTAATAACCAGACTCTACTGGAAGAAAAGAGGGTTCTGGGTCATGCTTTTTTGTTTGGAAGTGATGGTAAAACCTTTGTGTTATCCCCTGTGGAAAACTTTCTAAAAAGTCTTTGTTTGCATGTGAGGATATGAGTGTGCCTGGACTTCTGAGCATTTGTTTAAGTCATATTTTCTGTGGTTTGGTTTCTCAAATTCAATTACCAAGATGCTAAATAACTTAAAACAAATGTTAAGTACTTGTGCTTTTTGTCGTTCCTAACTCCCAACGCTCTCAATACTTACCTTGTCCCCAAAGTGCTGCGACAGGACACAAAGGGTATACTGGTTACTTTACCTTTTTAAAGAAGTTATTGCCTGTAAAACTTGACCCCACAAATCAGGTATACTGTCACCAAGTGGCAGTAGATTCCCTAATTCGCCTGATATGAACTACTGTGGCTGAAGCTGTGGACCTGTTTAACTGAGATACGTTATAATCTCTATTTTGTTGTGAGTGAGTGTAAATCTGGTAATTTTCAAATGCCTGTATGCTGTTAGGGTGATAGATACCTTTCAGTATCCTGCATTCCCTTCCATTGTAGGGTTCCCTTAAGTTTTGTGATTCTGTGCCTATGGTCAAGGGACCCAGGTGGGGGAAGGTGTTTACTCCCATTTCTTTAATTTTGTCTTTGTGGAAGCAATAGCTCCAGGCCCTCTTCAGGTTTACAGAAAGTAATCATTAATTTGGAAACAGTTTGGGAGCATATGAAAGATTACCTGTCTCCCTGATCATTCCCAGACCTTAAGGACCCCTTCCGAGACACAACTAGGTAAATTAGCATATTGGGGAAAAACAGATTACAGTGTTACAGGTTCCCATTCAAACTGTAATTGTTACTCTTTTCCCCAAACTGTTGCTTTCTTTGCAGCCTGAAATTTGCAACAGGGAATCATGCTGAATGGCTTCTGTCTCTAGAAAGAGAGCAGCTATCTGATCATCTTTTCCATCTCCCAATTAGCTTCAACATTTGAGATTCTGTTTTAGACAGTTTTCATTCCCTGCCATGGGTCTTGGTCTTTCCCATACCACAGGGGCTCCCCAAACTGATATTCTGGTACAGCTATTAGTTGGGGATCCTGGGTAATTTATACTATCTGACACCCTCTTTGTTACCCACTGCTGAGCTCAAGCAACTCATGGGATCCATATCCTTTATGTTCACTGTTTCCTGCTGCTACTCACTAATCTTTGGTTCATTTTCCAGGGTGAACCAGGGCTTCCAGGTTTCCCAGGAGCAAGTGGCCCTCCGGGTCTCCCAGTAAGTCTCCCCATTTGGTCAACATGTATTCAAAGACCTGCTTGGACAAAAGCTATAGCAATAGAAAGCTAACAGGAAGCTAACCTCTTCCTGTGATTATTGGAGAGCATTCTACCATCTTCTTTATTAGAAGGCCTTTAAGGAAATGTTCTTATTTCTCAAACCCATGGGGACATTAGCCTGGTTCTCCACTAGGCTATATATCTTAGCAGTTATTAGCTCAAGTTGTAAATTGAAAACAGACCTAGGCTTGACTTCTGATTTCACCAATTTCTAGCTATGTGACCTTGGACAAGGTTCTCAACCTTCTTGAGTTCCAGCTTCCCTCAAAAAAAAAAAAAAAAAAAAAGGAGGGGGGATGATAATGGCATAGTTATGAGGATTAAATGAGATAATATACACGGAAAGACTTCATATGTGCCCGACATGTATTAGTTGTTCAGTAAATGGTAGTTAATCTTAGTAATCCTGTCTTCACTCTCCTATCTGCCCTTGTATCTTACTGTCTTTCCCTCAACATGTAACTTTTGAGGGTGCCTAGGTCCCAGGCAGGTGGGTCTAGACATTCTGCTGCACCACAGTAAATAACAGTTAAAGAAGTAAAAGTTCTTGTCCTTGAAGAGCATTCATTCTAACGGGGGAGTGAGGCAAGGAGACACAATAGACAAGCAAACAAATGAATCAAGAACAGGTTGATATTGTAAGAAGAGATACACAAAAAGTTAAAGAAAGGCTAAGGTGATGGAGTGTGGAGTGAGAATGGGGGTGAGCTACTTTGGGCAGAGCAGTCACAAAGGGCCTCTCTGAGGAAGTGCACATTATGAAGAAGCAAGTCCTGTGAGGATCAGGAAGAGCTTTTTTGGCCTAAGGAACAGCAAGTGCCAAGACCCTTTTGAGCAACCCAGCAAGAAAACAAGCAGGTGGAACAAGGGCCAGATCATGGAGCCCTCTGTAGGTCGAATGTGGCTTTTTTGTTAAATAGAATGGGAAGCCATCAGAAGGCTCTAGCTTGCATTTTTATTAAAGATTTATTTACTTATTTTAAAGAGAGAGAGAGCACGAGAGGGGGCAGGGGCAGAGGGGGAGAGAGAGAATCTCAAGCAGACTCCCTGCTGAGTGTGCAGTCCAAAGTGGGGCTGGATCTCAAGGCTCTGAGATCATGACCTGAGCCAAAATGCAGAGTCCGATGCCTCACGGACTAAGCCACCCAGGGGCCCCTCTAACCTGCTTTTTTAAGATAACTCTGGCAAGGGTTGGAGGTGGGGTGTGGAGGATGAGAGGAGGCTGAGGGAGCAAACAGAAGCTACTACATCAGCCCGGGGGAGAGATGAGGTCAGTTTGGACTATGGTAATAGCAGTGAAAATAAGAGACAAATGCATGGAGTGAAAATGTAAAAAAAAAAAAATGTATACTTGTTATTATGGAGCATTTTAAACAAATGCCAAGAAAAAAGAATGGCATAATGATCCTGCTGCGTATTCATCATTTAGCTTTGACATTTAGCTACTAAGGCAAGCTGAAGCAAATAACAGACTTATTTCAACGTAGAAGAATTCAGTATTTCTAGGAGATAAGAACTTATTTTTTTAATTTGACAGACAGAGATCACAAGTAGGCAGAGAGGCAGGCAGAGAGAGAGGAGGGGAAGTGGGCTCCCTGCTGAGCAGAGAGCCCGATGTGGGGCTCCATCCCAGCACCCTGGGATCATGACCAGAGCTGAAGGCAGAGGCTTCCACTGAGCCACCCAGGCGCCCCGGAGATAAGAACTTTTTAAAAGCATAGTTATGGGGTACCTGTGTGGCTCCGTTAAGTGTCTGATTCTTGGTGTCAGCTCAGGGTCAGGATCTCAGGGTCGCAATCTCAGGGTCGTGAGATTGAGCCCCATCCTCGCTCCCCCTTTCCCAGTTCGGGAAATTCCCTAGTTGTATAGGTGGGTCTAGCCATCTCCACTGGCTCAGCTGAAGCCCTGGGGAGCCTGCTTGGGATGGGGCGGGGGGGAGAAGCTTGGACAGAGGGCAGCTGCGTGGTGATCTGCCTCTTGGGCAGCCATGCCTTTGAAGACCCGTGCCCAAAGCGGCCATCCCTGGGCCACGGGCCTGACATCCCCAGGCTCCACACTAGCATTCACAGCATGCCTACTCCCTTTACCACCCGCTTTACCCCTACCTCAGTGACTACGTCACCCCCCCATCCTCTTATTCCTGGCCATGTGACTGAAGGTGAATTTTTGCAGAGCCACTAATGTCCTTGAACCAAAAATAGCAGGAGACCAGGACCCTAGCCAGCAGACCTAGGAGCAGCTAAGCCAGTGCTCTAATGAGGCCATCCTGGACATGGGTGAGAAGGGGTTTGGGAGCAGTGGACACAGGACAGACTGCTCCTGGCAAGGACAGACTGTGACACGGTGGGGTCCCAGGACATCTTGCTAGAACTACTTGGTCAGCAGGGCCCTGTATGGTGCCTCCCTGCACTGGGGGACAAGCTGCACCTACATACCAGTATCTTGCCAAGTCATGTCTGTCTAATTGGCTTTAACTGCCCCCCCCAACACACACATAAAGAAGTTTCTTTGATTTTTTTTTCCTTTTTAAACTTTTTAGTGTTTTACACACACACACACACACACACACACACACACACACACACACACGGTAGCAAAAGCTCTCTGGGAAAGCAAGAGTCCGGAGACAGAAAGGTCTGCTTTTTATTTTTTTAAAATTTTAAATAAGATTTTATTTATTTATTTGCAAGTGAGAGAAAAAAGAGAGAGTGTGTGTGTGCATGAGCAGGGGAGAGGCAGGCAGAGGGAAAAGGAGAAGCAGACTCCCCTGTTGAGCAGGGAGCCCACCCTGGGACACAATCCCAGGACACCGAGATCAGGATCATGACTTAAGCCGAAGGCAGACGCTTAATCAACTGAGCCACCCAGACACTCCTCCTCACCCTACGCCTTTCTGCTTTCTGAAGCAGGAGGACAAGGTCCTCTTGTCTTTGCAACTGTGGGCAAGACAGGTAGACAGCATGAGCGTTCCTGGACCTGTTTCACCTGTTGCTTTGTTCTCTGGGTCATTCTATTGAATTCAACAAGGATGTATGGAATGACCTTGTATATGTGTGGCATGCAGTAGCGTGTCTTGGAGGAGATGGATGGGAGTGTGGTACAGACCTTCTGCTTACAGATTCCTGCATAACCCATCTAAGTACTGATAAGAGTCTAGGGCAATGTGGACTGCCCCAGCTTCTGTGGACAGGTCAGGGAAGGCCGCACGGGGCTTGGCTTTGGAGGCCCAGAGATGCATTCCACCAGATGGCAGCATGCCTTGGTTTCCAATTTGAGATGCAGCACTGCACTTTCAATTAAGTTTGTGTTCAACTTGACCCATGGACCTTTCAAGTAGAAATCCTATTCAGCATGAGGCCTGAGCCATAAGCCTTACAACTAGAGATGGAGGAAAAACAGAAAGACAAGTGGGAACCAAAGTCTGCTTTGAACTAGACCCTTCACAGACGCACTCTCCACGCTCTGCCCCACAATGGAAACGTTACACACACACATACACACACACAGAGTGGCCTACATGAAAAAACCATAACAATAGCTAAGAAAAAACCACTTGGGCCTAGAAAGCTAAGGGCTATTCAGCCAACTCCCAGGACCCATTGGAATGCTTGTAGTATATAAGAGGAAGAAAAAACAAGAAGCAGGTCTCGGGCACTGGGTACACAGCCGGCTGAGCCACGAGACGTGCCAACATTTACTGTCTTTCACAAGCTTACATTCTAGAAAGTGTCATGGCTCCTTCCATTCTCACAATAGGCCTAAATGTTGTTTGCTAAAATCTATGTTCCAGAAATTCCACATTTAAACAATAACAGCAAAATGGCCTCAGTAAAGTCTGCTGTGAAAGACACTATCTACTTTGGTAGTGAACTCTTCTATACCTCAAGGGCCCATAATATGCTTGCCTTGGACCCAGAGGGAAGGAGGCTTTCTCACTCACTCTGCTTTTTGGATTTCTGCTTTTCCCTAGAGAACCCCCAGGTCATGTCCTTGGCTGCAAGCCCTCACCTCCTGTGAGCAGGGCAAGAGGGGTTGAAGACCATGTCATAGTGCCATTTGGAGTGCTGCTAGGGCCCACAGGGGTCTAGAACACACCTAGATAGAGAGAATCCTTCCCACTGAAGAGGATGACGCAGCCATCATGCCTCCAAAGGACAAAGTCCTTCCCTCTGGTTCACCCCAAGGATGAACACAGTTCTCAGGCCCTATAGGGGGCATCATAGCTATGTGGACTAACAGATGGGGATAATTAGATATTTAATAATTTCTCTGCTGTTAGTCCATGTAGCTATGAAGACATGTAATCATGTTTAGGGGGACAAGACATTACTTCTAAAACCAAGAGGGAACTTTGAATGAATGATCCAAACTCTTCCCCAGCCCTACAGGGGACTTCTCAGGCAGTGACAAGAGACTCAGTGTGGTAAGCCTCCCCAGTGGGAAGGGCACTGATTCAAAGTTAAGCTCCCTGCTTTGGATGGAGTCAGGAGACCTCTGATGAAATGGATATTATAACTTGTGGTTTCTTTTCTTTTTTCCTTTAGGGATTTGGAACTGCTGGAGAAAAAGGAGAAAAGGGAATCCCTGGCTTGCCAGGACTTAGGGTATGAACATAGAATGTTGCTTTCCTGGGTCTGTCAGGTTATCCGGTCCATTGGGTCCATTTTTTTGTCCTGTTCGCATCTTTATGTTGTATAAATTGATAGCCATCAAAGTTTCTCTTATTTCTCTTCCTCAACTCTCCTTTCACTTTGTCCCCATTTCCTTGACTTAATGGCTCTCTTGAATAAGGAATTCAGCCAACTTCCTTTCCTTGCCATCATAGAGAATTGTCTTCGGGATTAATAACGGGGTGAGCTTGTCCTGACTTCACTATTTTCTATCCTGGGGGAATGTAGTCTAGGGTGCGGATGTTGTAGTAATGGAAGAGGGCTGAGTATAATCTTTAAAGGACAGAAACAAGCCTGGGATGGTCTAGAACATAATGAGTGACATTTGCAGTCAATAATTTCCAGTAATAACCCCTCTTCAAGGAGAGGAAATAATTGTTAGCCTTTGTGATTCTAAGTGCTTTAGGCATTTACCTATTCGGCTATAAGCAATTGGCCAGCCTTAGCCTTAAAGAGGTAACATTTAGAGAACTGTGATTTTGGCTTAGTCATAAAACTCATTAAAAATCTTTTGAGTGTTCAGCAATGTTTGCCCTTTACCCTGCTGTTTATTTCTCTACTTTTCTCTACTCCCTTGTCTTGAAAAGACATAATCACCAGCAAAGAATGCAGTTGGGGTGAGAGACAAGAGGCCCTCCCACAATCTGTTTAAAAATGTCATGACTTGGAACTAATGCAGACTAAGTATAATACCACCCAGGCTTTCTACCAAATTCCACCCAGTACTTAAAATGCTTCCATTTATTTTGCTCTTTAAAAATGCTCTGTGCGGCTATTCTGCCTGATGAATTAGTGCTTAGAAGTCATTAAGCCAGGTCTAGGGGCATTCTCATACCTGATTTTAGAAGCTGGCTAAGTTCTGAACTCAGTGGGAAAGCTTTGTTATAGAAGTCTACTGGCTTTTTCTAATGTGGGTTATTAATCTTTCTAAGGTGGATCCCTTCTCTTCACAGGGTCCCATGGGTTTGGAAGGATTCCAAGGCCCTCCAGGCAGTCAGGTATTTTGGTTATTATCACTAATCAAAAGGTCCCCTTGTTTTACTTAACATGGCCTCAGTCCAGAGGTAACCACTGCTTATGGTACAAATTGTCTACCTCCCTTTGATGGGTATAATCTCAGCTGCTCTCTTCTTTTGTCTTCATCCATGAGGCTGAATATCCAGGGTTGACCAATCCAGTGCCATTCCATGGTCCTACTGCTTCATATTATCAGGGGCTAGGAAGTCCAGCCCGCTTGTATTGATTCCTAGCCTTGGGGCCCATATACCTCCTAACAGGCAAGTTGGCTACCTCAAGCCAAACTGCCTTCTGAAACATTGTACACCCTTCAGAGTCAGGTAGAATCCATGCATACCCTGGAAGGTCTGCCAAGATCCCTATGCCGTTTGCCCTGGCCTCATCCAAAGACCAGTCCCTCTTATGCTCTTAGACATTTGACTTAGTTCTAACTGTGTTTCTGTCACAGGGCAAGAAGGGGGCTTCAGGTTTCCCTGGGCTTAATGGATTCCCAGGAATGAAGGTAATGTTGTTGGGAAGTAGAAATCCTGGATAGGGGAGGTGGAAGGGTGAAGAATTTCCATAAATGCTGTTTAGTCCATTTGGCCATTCTAAGAAAGTTTCACAGATGGGGTGGCTTATTAAAAAAAAAAAAAACAGAAAATTACTTATTCCTTGCTGGTCTGGAGGCCGGAAGGCCAAGATCAGGGTGCTAGCATGGTTGAGTGAGGGTCCCTTTCCGGTCACTGCTTCTCACTGTGTCCTCACATGGTGGAAGGGGCAAGCTAGCTCTCTCGGCCTGTTCTTCTAAGGGCACTAGTCCCAATTCTGGGGGCTCCATGCTCATGACCTGATCCTCTCCCAAAGGCCCCATGTCCTAATATCATCCCTTTGGGCATTTGATTTTCAAAATGAATTGGAGGCAGGGGAGATGCAAACACCTGGACCATAGCAAATGCCTACCTATGAGATGAAGTATTCTTTCCATATTTTAACTTCTTAAATGTTCCTCTTTCATGTGAAATGTATGAACCCTACTTTGAGCACACAAAACCAGTGAACCTTCCTTAGATACTGCTTGATCAGAAGTAGACTAAGAGTGGGGGTGGGGGGCGCGCAGGAGAGGGTTACAGGAGCAAATCCATCTCTACAAGGAGGAATATTCTACTACTGACATTGCTCATAATTGCCACATTTTTGGTTTTATGATTGTTTTAAAATTCTCTACAGACAATGCATCCCCCTTATCACCTATACTGGGGACAGGCAGCTCCCACCACCCCCACCAGATATGCCACTATATCTGATTCTGATAACTGAGTCCCCCTGGACTCAGGACTCCTTTGACTTCATCTGCCTGAAATCATCTTCTAACAAAGCTTATGACAGCAGCAGAGTCCTGGGCCTGCTTCGGGTGGGAAAAAAAGTTGAAACTGCCCCTTCCTTTACACCTCTATGGTGTGGCAACATTGTCTATTCTTGGGATCTGTGTCCCAGACCCAGAAGCAGATGACCCAGGAGTTGGGTTGCTGAATAAAATTGGGATCCCTTATTTTTGACACGTGTGCAAACTGAGTGTCAAGCCCCTGGTGTCCTTTGCATTGCCTTCATCTGAAATTTACTGGACCTAGCAGGCCCTGGGAATCAGGAGTTGCAGAAGGAGAAAGCTTTCATTTTCCTGGGGGAATGGCTTTGAGAGCACATAGAGCTTGAGTGATAAGGTCATGGGAAGTTTGCGTTTAACTGATTGAATCTTTACAGGGTGAAAAGGGTGCCATTGGCTTGCCAGGCCCAGATGTTTTCATCGATACAGATGGTGCTGTGATCTCAGGTGCAACTTCTCATTGATTGGAGTGAAAAAGAAAGGAGTAGGGGTTACATCTATATACCCTATAATTGTTAAGAGGACACTTTTCCAGCCACTGTATCGCTGCTCAAGCCAATGCCCTCAAGGGCCCCTCATGGGTCCTGTACTTGGGGAATGAAGCTAACTCCAATGTATTTGGGCAAAGAAGCCAAGGCCTCTACTCCATGTTTGTATTGGGTCCACCAAGACTAACTAGGGTTTTGGTCAGACTGGGCCTGGACTTGCTGAAAGTTGTTCTCCTAATGATGCTAGGGAAGGATTGATATCCTCCCTGGCTAGGCTGACTTCAGCCTGAAACAATGGGACACTTGGGGTCTTATCTGCATGATCCCATGCCTGCTTGGGTTTGACAACTGCATAGGAAGTGGAAAAGTATCCAGATATCCAACAGTGTTCCCATTGCCTTCTCCAAACATCTGTATGCCCACTGTCTCCTGCGACTTCTTGCTTAAGCAAAGTCTTCTGTGACTGTACCTCTTTTGCCTCAGTCTCTGAAATTGTTTCTCCCCTCTCATCCTCTCTGGCCCATGCCCTGTTCAGTAAACTCATTGAAACTAAGGTTTTAATTGTTGGTAGTAACTTCCTGGGAACCTATTGGCATAATGTGAATAGTAGACTTCAACACCCTCATCCAAGTGGTAGACATTTGAGGCATGACAGAAGGTTAATAGTAGTAGAAGACCCTTCCTAGTTCTTAGCAGATCTTACCATGGAAGGTTAGCCCTGGCTGGACTGGTTCTGAACACTAGTGGAGCCTTAGCTCCTGCCAGCCCATGATTACACGAGACCATCAGCATCTGGGAGACCTGTGAAGGGCAACAAAGAGACTTCTACCCTGAGGACATCTCCTTGCAACCCTTCTTAGGCATTCTGTGCCTTTGTGGACCTCCTCTGGGTTTGCTTACTCCTTTTTTTTTTTTTTCATCGTGATGCCAGGTTATCCTGGAGACCCCGGTATGCCAGGCCTCCCAGGACTTAAAGGAGATGAAGGCATCCAGGGCCAACCTGGCCCTTCTGGTGTCCCCGGCTTACCGGCTTTACCAGGTGAAACAAACTAACCACCCCCTGCACAGACATGCTGGTGCCCAGCATCCCCTTCGGCATCCCCATCTGGTCTGGGTACATACCTAGCCAAAGTCAATGGAAAGGTAAACTGTAGTCACTAAGTTCTCCACCACCAACCCAAGGCTAATGTATAGGATAGGACTTGACCAAGCAGATTTCCTTTGGCCTGCTGATGTGGTGTTGCTGGACAGACAATCCTTTTGGGGTTTGCAGTAACTGGAGGGGACCGGTGTTGGACAGCTGGAGCCCTGTCACTCTTCAGTGGATTTGCCATCCCAGCTGATGCTTGCCAGCAGGGGCTAACAAAAGCCAAGAGGGGTACAAAAGTACCCAGACCCTCACTCTGTGCTTAACTCAGACACTAAATAGCCCAGGAACCTATGACTGAAGCCACCATTAGAGAAGCACACCCATATATCATTCTATAGTAGTGAATAGAGAAATACCATGCTAGATTCTCAGAGGCCATGATGAGCCAAATGTAAGTTCAGGCAGGACTTTGACAGGCTTCAGTTTCTAAGTTCCTTGGGGATAGACATCTGTAAGGATGCCTGTGCTTTGAAAGCAACCACCACTGAGGTTGAAAATTCAAAAAGGAGGAGACTGGAGACCAGGCTTCCTGCTCAGGTTCACCACCAAAAAGCTCTGCACCCTTGACCATGTTCCCCCATGTCCTCTGCAGCTGCCCTCTGCCCAAGTTTCTCCCCACCCCGATCCCAAGCAGGCTCCCCACGGCCTCAGCTGAGCCAGCAGAGATGGCTAGACCCATCTGTACAACTAGGGAATTTCCCGAACTGGGAAAGGGGGAGCAAAGCTACAGGGGAGCCTGGATGGGGCTCAATCTCACGACCCTGAGATTGCGACCCTGAGATCCTGACCCTGAGCTGAAACCAAGAGGTTGGCCTAGATGACTCCTAAGGACCCTTCGAAATCTGATGCAAGAGAAGGGCAAATGGTCTCCCCAATTCTTCCTTTGGAGGGAGTTCCCAGCATATGCCGCTGCTTGGAGCACCCCCGGAAGAATAGGATGATGTGATTTGCATTACTTATTACATTATTATTATTATAATTACATTATTATTATTATTATTACATTATTACATTACGTGATTTGCATTGCTTATCCTTCCAGGTATCCCAGGTGCCCTAGGGCCCCAAGGAGTTCCAGGTGTGAAGGGGGACCAAGGAAACCGAGGCCGCACCACAGTTGGGACAGCTGGCCCCCCTGGCAGAGATGGTTTGCCAGGCCTGCCCGGCCTACTGGGCCCACCTGGTAAGTTTTTCATGCTTCTCTTTGGTCTTGAGACTCAGGTGTGATCGGGACTTCAGAACAGTCATGATTCTTGAGAGAGTCATGATTCTTCTCATAGGAGAAGTAGCCAGAACCCTTGGTGCTCCTGGGTCAGAGCCCTGCTGCCACAGGCTAATGACCAGAGTGGTCAGAGCACTCACCCACAAGCAAGCAAGCTAAGGTCGCCTTGATGCCTGAAAGCTGCCTGATGACTTCCAATCTGTGTAGTCATTTCATCCTATCCTCTGTTGTTCCCAGCCCCTCTGTCTCTGGTCTCACAGCTCCTGAAGAAGCAACGTTGGCTCTTTTTCAAGCTTCCTCTGGTCCTTAGGGCTCCACTGGGGCGGGGGGGGGGGTGGCTGGGAGCCTGAGACATGGGAAGCCAAGCCTGGGCCCTCAAGATGGTTGCTCCAAGCCTCTACAGGGCTTATTCTTATGTCTTCTACTTGAGCATGGGTTCTAGATTCTAAGAGAAAGGGTGGTCACAGGCCCAGCATGTTTTATCATCATCTGAGCCCCATGTCCATGTCATCTGAACCCTGGGAAGCTTATAGCCATTTCCTCTGTTGTCCCAAGAGCATTTTCTGGGGTAGACATTGGGACTGCTCACTTACTGAAGCTGTCTTGGTAATTCCTGTCCTCTCGGTGTCTAGTCCAGTGCCTGGAACATGGTAGTCCTTCTGTGTGAACCTCAAGGGCACAGGCCTTAGCAACTGAGCTGCTGTGCTGAGTCATACATGTTGCATCAATCTTTGTGTTTCCCTTTTCCTGAAGGTCCCACATTTGAGACTGGAACCCTACAAAATGCAGAGCCAGGCTTCCCTGGTCTCCGAGGAGAACAAGGTCCAAAAGGAAACCCAGGCCTCAAAGGAATGAAAGGTGACTTTTTGTTTTTGGTCCCCTTGGGTTTCTGTGTTCCCCTAAAATCCTTGCAGAAGCCTTTCTGGGGCATGAGTAGACTAACAGCTTTGGGAACCTGAACAGAAGCAGTCGGGGGGTCTGATTGGGGATTTGATTATAAGATTGTTGGCAGAGCTCCATATTTAGGGCTCAGAGACTGAGGCTGGTAATTGAGGTCACAGGGGATAAAGTGGTTCGCGGGCTCTTCTTCCTCTTCCTATGCCATCTGCTGGCAGAAGCTGTGGCCGGCAACCCCGGGCTATCAGCCCGCACACTCTGCAGCACTTCCCAGCGTGCAAGGCCAAAGGCCGGAAGTCGCTTCTCATTAACTTCAGCCTGAAGGAAAGGACTCTGAACAGGTCAAGTCCTGGCCCTCCAAAAAAGCCAACAGGCCCTAAGAAAACAACCACGGGTCCCCACTGAGGGGGAAGGGCTGATCGATTAACGCAGCCTTCGGCGGCACAGCTCTGTCCATCATCTTACGGCCTCTGGGTCATTCCTCTGTTGCACACTCTTGAGAGCCGGATATTAAAGTGCAAATCAATCAATTCATTTCAGTTGCGGCCCAGGCCAAGGTGGAAGAAGAGGTGAGACTGCAGGCCGAGGAAAGGTTTGGGGATGGCCGAGGGGTTTCAAGTACCCGAGATCTTTCCTCTTCTGTTGCAGAATGACCAGCTCACCTCAGCCTCAAGTAGAGCGGTCCTCACTTCCACTTCCCTGATCTCAGTGCCACCTCCTAACATGTCACTACTTAATTAGATCCATCTTTGTTGTGCAGCTCCATAGAGGACTATTTGGAGGGAAAAGGAAGGGAATTGCAAGCTTTGACTTAGGATGTGAGCCTGGGCTCTTCCCTGACTCACCGCAGAGCTAGCCTATTTCCTGGCACCTGTTACTAGGCCTTCTGATTCCCTCCATAGAGTTGTTCGAGGTGCAGATCCCTGCATTCATATTATTCTTTTTTCTTGGAAAGGCTGTCCACTTTGTTTAACCATTGTCTTCTTTTTCCCCTAGGGGACTTGGGCTTCTGTGCCTGTGATGGTGGTATCCCTAACACTGGACCACCTGGGGATCCAGGCCTGCCTGGGCCCCCTGGCCTCATAGGCCTTCCAGGCATTAAAGGAATCCGAGGAGATCCAGGCTCTGGGGGTGCACAGGGCCCATCAGGGACTCCAGTAAGTCTTACCCAGCTTTTGCTGGGAGGGAGCACTGCGAGCTCTCCAGGGCCCCTTATTCCCACCCCGTGTGCTTTCCTAAAACACAGGAAAGAGAGATGGGGATAAAACGAAGCTTCAGGATTTGGATCTGTAGTATGAAAAAGTCAGACCAGATGATGTGCAAAGTCCCTTTCTGCATCCTTCTTTCCTCTGTCCCTCCCTTCCTCGATTCTTCCCTTCCTCCCACAAAATCATTTGCATTTGCCTAGCACACTCCAAGGCCCTGAAGGTAAAAATCAAACTAAGAAAAGGTTACCATCCTCAAAGATTTAAACTTTGAGAAAGGATAAGAAAATCGGTGGGCAGTTGTGCTCTAAGATGATGATATATTCAAGTGCCCAGAGCGGTGCTAAAAGGGACCCAAGGATCTGTTTCAGGTCAGACCTAGGCTGGGTGCCTGAGTCCTACCCTGTCTCCATCTCCTGATTCTGCCCTTTTGTCTCTTTACCAGGGTTTATTTGGGCCTCGCGGTCCTGTGGGCCCCAAAGGAGAGAAAGGAGAACCGACTCTCAGTTCAGGATCAGGGTTGCCGGGGGAGCAGGGTGATCCTGGCCCCCAGGGGCTCCCTGGGGAGACCGGAGCCCCAGGCAAGGATGGAATACCCGGCTTGCCAGGTCTGCCAGGCCTCCCGGTAAGTTGATCATTACTGGGTGACGAACTCTATAAATCCTCACATCTGACTTCAGTCAGCAGTGGGGGGCAGTTCTGATGGCCACTAGACCATGAGACAGGGCAGAACAGAGTCCCCAGCATCTCTTCTGGCCTTGGCCACTAATGCTTTCTGCTCTGTGCTTCTCCTTTCAGTAAGATGGGAACCTTTCTCTGGGCCTGGGTCACATTCTCAGTTGATAAACCCCCGTAACCACTGACTCTATTGCTTAAAATGCTTCAACTTCTCACTAGCTTTCCCCTGCAAGTAATCCAGCAGCTTTCTGGGCCCCCAAGGACTGTTACCCTGCTCCTGTTTCCTAACCCCCTCTCCACCACTGATCTAGGAGGTTTTGCATGATCAGATCTCCGGGGGTTGACTAGCTTCGTTCCCATTAACCAAACCAGAGGAATTGATTGAGAAACTAGAGGGATTGAGGATTTTAGCCAAAAGTGAAGCATTGGCCACATTGGTTACCTCTTTCCTGTGGTCGGAAGCCTCTCCTGATCCGTCTTTCAATTGGGATTTCATTCTTTCTTCTGTGTTGCCTAGGGTGACGATGGACAGGGCTTCCCAGGTGAAAAGGGCTTCCCAGGACTTCCTGGTGAAAAGGGCCACAGTGGTCCAACTGGGCCCCCAGGAATTGGGCTACCTGGATCTCCTGGACCTCGAGGGCTTCCTGGAGATCAAGGAATCAATGGATTACCAGGTCAACAAGGCCTCCCTGGACTTCCCGGTAAGTCATGGAATCAGATGGCCTGAGCCTTGAAAAACTGACCCCCAGTAGAGTATGGCTATGACCCAGGTACATTAAATGTGTCAGATGAATAGCCTTGGCTGATTGCAATTTCTAAGGGATTTCATGCAGAAAAGAATCGTAATTATGCCATGGTACACACTGCACAGAGCAATGTAGATTTCAGTCCTACTTAGTGAGAAAACTTGGTAACAGACCAGTCTGAAAAGGTAACAGAGCTGCCTTGGGAGCTTATGAGAGCATAGTCTCTGGGAAATTTCAAGCAGATGCCGGATGGCCATTTTGTTATAATTACCATCAAAGTAATGAGCTGGAGATGGGATAGGTGTCCTCTAAATTAGATGGTAATGTCATCAGACCTTCACTCCTGAGGTCTCAGATTGACAAGAGACCCTACCCGTATCTAGTCTTATCGCTATTTTCTACCTTAAATCCTTCCCACTTAAAGAGCTTCTCTTTTTTCCTAAATTGCTGGAATTCTAAGGAGTGACAGCCCTGCTTGTAGATGGCAAAGGGGCCATGCTAATAACTTGCCTTCTTCCAGAACAGCTCTTCATTCCAACTTTGGCTTCCTTTTGGGAACCACCCTACTTATGGTTATCTGAAGTTTGGAAACTTGAAATTCATCTCTCATTCTTCATTCGCTGTGCTTCTTATGTTCTTTCCTTCCTTTTCTTGCTGTCAGTGTCTTGTTATCTCATGCCCAGCTTATCAAATATACCTCCATTCCTGTTAGAATAAGTGGAGGGTTGAAAGGAAGGATGGGTGGTTGGATAGATGTGTGGGTGAATGGGTGAATGGCAGCAACTTCCTATGTGGCTTCTCCTCTCCTACCTCCAGACTTTCGCCCACTCAATTCTGCTGTGAACACTGCTGCCAGTGTAATGTTTGTAAATTATTGCTGTCATTGTGTTTCGCCCTAGTATGAAGCCACAAATGATGGCCTTTTTCTGGAATGTTCTTCCTTGATTTTCTATTTCTGAACTGTTCTTCCTCTTTTTTTCTATGCAGCCAGGTTTTACCTGTCTTTCAGGGTACAAGCCCCACTTTTCCACTAAGCCTTCTCTTGACCTCCCCAGAATGTCACTGCCACTTCAATTATGTATTTTCTTCTGTTAATGTTTTTGCTTTTCCCAACTGCTTCGTAAGCATCTGCATGCTAAGGGAGGCAATCCTTTTTGGCATGTCTCAATTTGCCTAGTACAATGCAAATTCCTTAAGAGACTAACATATACTTGCAGAAAAAGGGAATTCTCAGTAACCAAAGGGCCATTTCTTAGGCCCGTTTCTTCTCTTTCTACCTTGACACCTTGAAGAATTACCAAAATAAGAAGACAGAAACCAGAGCATGTCAATTTTTATTTCCCATAAAATCTACTTGTGTACGTTGCTATAACAAGGATGATAGTACAGGTTAAGAATCAATGATTCAAGATTCTTAAAACCAAGTCAATATTTCAGTTTATAGATTCCTATGAAGGCAGTAAGGAATTTTTTTTATCAGACTCAATCATCCTGCCTTTTGCAAGTCCTGGTGTCAGCCACAGCTTTGCATCCAGCTCTGTTCCCAGGGACATTATTCCTGGTCATTCCATTGCTCTTCTGCCAACTGGGTCTTTATTCTACTGGGTTTTAAACTGAGCTATACTGGGTTTTAAACTGAGCTATACTGGGACGGTGCACACATACTTACGTGCGCTCAAATCGGATATTATCAGCATTCCGATTGCTTGACAATAGGCTGAGTCAACAGAAAGAGGCCGATGGGACCATTCCTACCCTAAACATCACTAGGTCCCAGACACAGAAAGCTCTTGGGAATATAGTTCTATAGTAAACTCTAGCCTGGGAGATGCCTTATGCAGAAAATGGTCTTGTTGCAGTAACAAGATTTTCCAAAAAATTACTTCAACTAAGAGCATGAGCTTTCTTTTTTCTCTCCATGGCAACCAAACATAACTCCTCAAAACAAGCGATTTTGTTCCACACATTTTTAAAGACACATAACCTGTGAGCTCTAGACATTGAATTTTGGCCATTACTTTTGCTATGAAAACTGAAGATGAGATTCTGTTTTTCTTTTTCTAAAGAGAGTGTACAGATGGCTGGGTGAGTGGGCAGGGGCAGGAGAGAATCTGAAACAGGCTGCCCTACGCCCTGCCCAGAGTCTGATGTAGGCCTCCATCTCAGCTCTGAGATCAGACCTGAGCCAAAATCAAGAGTCTGATACTTAACGAACTGAGCCATTCAGATGCCCCCGAAGATGCTGTTCTTTTTTTTTTTTTAAGATTTTTTACTTATTTATTTGACAGAGAGAGATCACAAGTAGGCAGGGAGGCAGGCAGAGAGAGAGAGAGGAGGAAGCAGGCTCCCTGCTGAGTAGAGAGCCCGATGCGGGACTCGATCCCGGGACCCCGAGATCATAACCTGAGCCGAAGGCAGCGGCTTAACCCACTGAGCCACCCAGGTGGCCCCGAAGATGCTGTTATTAATGTACTCACTCCAACCAGCCCTGGCCCAGGCTAGGATGGCTGCATTGCCAGGAAAGGGAATGTAGTCATTAGAAGCCTTTTACTCGAGTGGTGTGACTTATTACAAACCTTGGACAAGCAGACAACTGGCTGTTTCCAAAGAGGCTCTCAACCAGATGCTCATAGCAATCATTCACCCTGGTTATTGCCGACACAGCTACAGTGTCCTTGATCCCCGTGTGCATGTCAGCTCTCTCCCTTCAATCCAGACAGGGAATGTGATATGTGGGCATACCCAGACTGCAGCCCAGACGTAACCTAGGGCCTCAGGGAACTCCCATCCTGGTTTAATTTTCTTCTTTATTCGATTGGTCTAGGTGACTGCTGCTGCAGGGAGAGCATTGGTAAAGGAGACTTAGTCACAGAGGGAGGTGAGCACTAGCTCAGTCTTGAAGTTCTCGAACACCAGTGTGGGCAAAAGCTCCTTTCCTTTTCATTCACCTCTATCTCAGACACTCATGATGGTCTGAGCACCACACTAGAGCCTCTGGTTGGTTGGTGGGGGGGGGTTTGTGATCCTAAGGCTGGGGCACAAAGTAGTAAGTAGGCTTGATTTCCTTCACCATGCATGCCAATGGCTTCGCTGATGTCTGCCTGGAGCCCCTTCATTTGGTGAACTTAACTGGGGCCATAACTTGCCTTGGGAGTTACCCGGAAGGATGTATATGTGTCTGATGTTCATTCAGGGGACTCCGAGTAAATGGAGATGTTAGAATCTCAAGAAACAGAGGTGCTTTTTATTCTGAAGTTGCCTCTGGGCAGTAACAGGGACAATTTGAATTAATTAGCTCCAGCATTGGACTTGCAAAAGAGAACTCAGAGATAATTTCTGCTTTGTCGGGGGAGGAGGCTCTGAATTCAGGATAGAAAGTAGAAGACAGAGGAGTAAAGTGAAAGAGCCAGATGCCAGGGTGACTTGAAGTTCTTCCCTCCTGAGCATTTCAACCCTCCGCTTGCAATACACAAGGGTGCTGGGGTGCGTGGGTCTTTTCCAAATGCCGGTCCTTGGCCTCATCCTCTAAAGGTTTGTTTTTATCTGGCTATCACAAGGGAAAAGAATTTATGAAACTTATCTGATGACTAGAGTGAGGATGGATGTTCATGTTTGCAGCCAGCACAGAGTTATTTGGATTTTACCCTTTATTTTGTAAGATTGAAAGCCACGGATCTGCATGTTTGTTTGATGCGCTGGAGTCAACAGGCTACTGAAATGGCGAGGACATGAGAACCTTCTGCAGGGTCCCTCTCACGCTAGCATCCAGAGAGGCTGCTTTTCAGCCTAGTCCAAAGGACAGAGGCCCAAGCTGAGCACAGGATTGGCAGCCTTTACTCAGCCAAGCATCTTCTCATGTTGAGCTTGCCCACCATGTCTAGTTCTACAGTATGGAAATGGCCCTCAGAAACAGCCCCATCATCCCAAAGCCTGGAAGGATGGAGTTGGGTGTGACCACCTACGGGGGAAGATCAGGCCCAAAGGTCCTCTCCCCGGCTGCAGAAGACTCTCAGAACCTGAGGTCTAGAAGGCAGATAGTGGTTCCCCAGGCTACAGACTATTGTCGCTAACCAGACTAACGCAGAAACCAGGGGATGGCCTTGGAAGTGTCTTCTGAATAATCCTCCTTAAATAAGATGATTTTTAAAAATGCCCATTCACTGAGGAATGGCTGGGGAGCTGGGCACCAGGCAAAACACTGCTAGCATCATATTGTGTCTTCCTCACCAACACCATAGGAGAAAACAGCTCCCATTTGATGCCTGAAGCTCAAAGAGGTTAAAGTATCTTGCCCCCATGACGAGTGAGTAGCCGAACTAGGATGTAAGCTCACATCTCTCTGGCCTCAGAGCCCAGCATCTTAACCAATACACTATACTGTTCAATTCCCCATTTTGCTTTCAGACTGGAACAAGTGGAGGAAGAATGGCAGGAAGTTGAGTATGTGAACTGAATCATAGCTTGTATACATATCTGTATGAAATGCAATTTGTGATTTCCTTTAAGTACGGGTGAAAGCTATAGCAGTTTACTGGAACTGTTGGCTCTGTGGCTTTTAGCAGACCTTGGGGGATTGTTTTAATGAATAGGCAAGACTAATTTTAATTAGCATAGCAATTGTTTGTAAATGGCACTTGAGGGACTCGACATGCAATTTGTTCATCAGCATTTTATTAAACGTCCCCTCTGTGATCTTATATAGACTCTATTTGCATCATGAACGAGCAGGGAGGAATTTGCTAGCGGAAGGGCTGGGCATGCCAATTTCAATGTCTCAAACACTGAAATTGACTACTGCTTCTCCCTGAGTCACAGAGTTGACTTTTTCAAAGGAGGAGCTGAGGGAAGGTTCACTGTTGGTCTGTCACAGCCAAGAGCATGGCCTTCAGTGTTTGCCTAGCACAGAAATCCAGCTACCTTCAGACCAGGGCCATCATCAGTAGGTTTCTGGAGATCTCAAATGGGGTGGGGCAAAAGAACACAATGGGTTGTTTTCATTTCAAGAAAAGGGCAGACATGTAAACTTGAGGGGTCTTGGCTGCAAGCTCTCCAGTCTAGTCACCTGGCCATAATGGATCCTCAGGATGAACCCCAAGCCCCCATTGTAGGGACAGGCTCCATATGAGGGTGGGATGAGTAGGCAGTTCCCCTTTGCTGCTGCTCCTACAGAGGTTATCTTTCAGAAATCTTGTTAGGTGACATCTGCTGCATAGGTGACTGCCTGCCCACTGGGCATTGATGATTTAGGAAGTGGCTTTCCGGCACTTGGCCCCTAGGGGTACCATTATCTACAAGCCTCTGCACTAGGAGTAACTCCCAAGAGCTTCTGATGTCAGGATTCTTCTGCATGGGCTGCCAGCTGCTGGGTGGGAAGAACTTGGTTGTGCCATCCAAGGGGATGGGAATAAAGTATCATGCTAGCGGGAAATCAGTTCTGACTCGGTGGGCTCACTGGATGCTTCCATGTCACCACTTACAGGGATCACCTTGCCATGTATAATTCCTGGGTCCTATGGTCCATCAGGCTTACCAGGAGTTCCCGGATTCCCAGGTATGGCATAAGGCCAGAGAATGCCACTGAGCACGCTAGTAAGGGCCAATGAGCCCACGGAAGTGGGCAACATGTTGGCAGCATTTGGGGGGGAGAACCACATTCCTCCTGAGAGAGCGGCCTTGAACACTGAGGAAATAGAATGGCTCTTGGAGAAGTCTGTGTGGGGAGGTAAGGGTAGGAGCCCGTCCCCCCACCCGAGGGACCAGGATTCTTGAGTGAACATCCCAAGGGTGGTCAGCCACCCTGAATTTCCTTTCCCCTCACCACTCATGTTTGGGTTCGCAGGCCCTAAAGGGGCCCGTGGCCTCCCTGGGACCCCAGGCCAGCCCGGACTGCATGGGAATAAAGGAGAGCCTGGAAGTCCAGGATTGGTTCACCTTCCTGAATTGCCAGGTAAGGAAAAAAAGCTTTTCCTCACCTGCTTCTCCTCTGCTGGGACCATGGGCTTGAATCATGGGTAGCCAGCCATCCACTGATCACGGGCAGTGAGGTCTGCACTCTGGTGTGCGTGGGGTGGTTTTGATTTCCTACCCAGGAGGCACAGGGCTTCAAGCTTGGGTGTGACAGTGAGTCAGAGTGCTCAGGGCCATCAGCCAGGACCAGCTGGAGTTCAGATGGAAAGTGCCTCTGCCTGAGGTTGCGAAGCCACTAGTGAAAGAGCTAGGATTCCCCACCGCCCCCCCCCCCCCCCCCCCGCTCCCCCTTAGCTGACTGCCAAGCCTCTGACAAGTTCTGGGCTCCATTCCTTCCAGGTCAGACAAAGAGATTGAAATGAGTCAAAAGGAAGGGGTTCCTTTCTACCCCTTGGCTCACACCCTGTTGCAAGCTTGTTCTCCATTGCACCAGGGGGTCTTAAACTCTGTTGCCAGATCTGCGGCCCCAGCATCACCTGGGAACCTGTTAATAATGCAGAGTCTTGTCCCCTCGGCAGAGCTAGCTCAGAAGCTGGGGGGGGGGGGCTGGGGGGGCTGCTCAGCCATGTGGGTATGGCCAAGCACCCCCTCCCCAGGTAGTTCTGACCCACACACAGTTTGAGAACCACCCTGCTCTGTAGCATGGGGCTTGTCATGGGCCATGTCCTCCATGGTTTATTTACCCAGCTTCAATACCCTCCGACCACCCAGGAAGAGGAAGACATGACCGCAGGGGGGAGATGACTGCAGAAGAAATTGGGCCTTTGACAGGGAGTCCTGGGTATATAACCTGTGCTCTTTGGCCTGTGAAACAGCCCTGAGAGTGGGTTACTGGGCTCAGCCCAAGGCCTTACTGAGCTAGAACCTTCTGCAGCTTGCATGGTGCATCCCCGCCTCTGGGTGCATCCTCCCAGGACCAGAGGCTCCTGCCTTTCAAGAGAAGTGACATACATTATCAAAATATTAGCTTTTGCAATAGAAAAACCAAAATCTGTCTCAGGGATCTCCACCCAGACCTATCCCTTCTAAACCTCCATGGCCTTTTTATTTTTTGCCTCTCTACATTTAGGATTTCCTGGACCTCGTGGGGAGAAGGGCTTGCCTGGGTTTCCTGGGCTCCCTGGAAAAGATGGCTTGCCCGGGAAACTTGGCAGTCCAGGTTTACCCGGTTCCAAGGGAGCACCCGGTGACATCTTTGGCGCTGAGGACGGTGCTCCAGGAGAGCAAGGCCTCCAGGGATTGCCAGGGGACAAAGGATTTCCTGGAGACTCTGGCCTTCTGGGATCCAAGGGTGACTCTTTTTTACTCACTTACATAACAATCTACAGAAAGTCTTTCAGTGACCAGTATATCCTTGCATGAATAGACACCTGAGTCTGGGGTAATGGACCCATGAGGGGTGACACTGAAAAGCCATTTGGTTCTGTCTCTCACTTCTGGGGACTTTTTCTTAAATCGCTGGAGTCTGTTCTCCTTACTTCGTAAATCCCGAAGTAACTGTAACAGTGAGTTGGGTTTCGTGTACAGCCTCTGATCTGATTTGTCACTAGGGCAAGAGCAGCAAGGGCTGGGGCAGAGGAGGCCACCACACCGGGGATGTAACCTGGGCCAACGTCTTGCGCTGCAAGTTGCTTTGATGACCAGTCCCTGCTGTCCATCCAGGCTGTTGACCATCTGTCCCTTCCTTTCATTAGGTTTGCTTGGGAAGTCAGGCCTGCTAGGCCCCAAAGGTGAGCGGGGCAGCCCCGGCATGCCGGGCCACGTGGGACAGCCAGGGCCCCCAGGGCCTCAGGGTCTGTTTGGCGTCAAGGGCAAACCCGGGCTCCCAGGTGCACCAGGCTTTCCCGGCCCTTCAGGTAGGTCCTTTGGAGGAGGAGCCCCGACTTGACAGCCTTAAGCCGGGGCCCTGGGCCCTGTCGCCCTGGGGGGCAACCACAGCAGTGTGCCAGGGGCAGGGTCTAGAAGGATCCTCGACCTTCTCAACCTCTCACGGTTCCCAGTCTCAGGGGGCCCTGGCAGTGCAAAGCAGAAGAGATTTCTGCACTTTAGCTTCCAAAAGGGTAGCACACGTCCCTCCCTGTCCCTTCCCCATGGCCTCGCTCCCCCTTTCCCAGTTCAGGAAGTGCCCTAGTTGTGCAGGTCAGTCTAGCCATCTCCACTGGCTTGGCTGGGACTGTGGGGAGCCTGCTTGGGATCAGGGTTGGGGTGGGGAAGCTTGGGAAGAGGGCGGCTTCATGCTGACTTGCCTCTCCGGAGGCCGTGCCTCTCAGGACCCGCAGCCAAAGCGGCCGTCCCTGGGCCGTGGAGCTGACATCCACCCATTGGCTCCAGACTAGCATTCATGGTGCACCTGCTCCTCATACTACCCACCTCACCCCTAGCTCAGTGACTACGTCACCCCCCCTCCCCTTATTCCTGGCCACATGACTGTAGTTGAGTTTCTGCCGAGCCACTAAAACCCTTTTTATCCCTTTTATCCTTCTGTGTTTCTGGGGTCTTCCCATGGGCTGTCCAGGTGAGAAAACAGTAGGCAAGCTCACAGGCTAACACCCCCACTGGCTTCCCTGCTCAAGGCATTCACAGACTATACACTAGAACCTGGCATAGCCAGGGGTCCCCGGACTCATGCTGGGGCGTTGGCCCCCATTGAATTTCCTTCCCTTGTTGTGGAATCCCCTTCCCAGCCCCCCATTAGAATCCTGGGGCTTGTGGCTACTGGATGCTTTTCAATTCGTGGAAAGCCAAGTCAGCCATTCATTGAGGTCCTTGGGGGCCCAAACACATCTGTCGTCACTGATTTAATCCTTTGGTTTTTTAATTTCCTCGCTTTGTACCTGAACATTCTACTTGGGCAGCAGCTCAGGAGGTTAATCCCATTGACCAACTTAAACCCCGGTGAAAGAAATCCCAGAATACCTAGGAGACCAAATGGGCCTTGGGGATTTCTACAGGACTTGGCACTAGGGGGTCTTTCAATCTTAAGGCCAAGGAACTGGCTGATTTAACTGCTTGCAAGAAGGATTAAAAGGGCAGCCCTGTCTCCATGGCTCCCTGGGAGGCTGAAACAATGGCTCAGCTTTAACCTCTACTTCCCCGGATTGGCTCAGGAAACCGCCATTGTGGCATGGTTCAGACAGTACGTACCAGGAAGCCAGGGTCCAGTTGCCTCCCTGGCTTCCCAGAGCCCCATTCACAGGCAAAGATGTGAACCCCATTCATAAAAGGGGGAAGAAGCTCTAACTGGAAGGGGTTTGTGTGCCCTGCCAGCCGCCATGCCATGCTGAGAGTGATAGCCATTGGCATGTGTGCTTCTCGGGGTGGTGAAAGCTAAGGCTTCAGCCAGCCTAGAAGCCTGCCAGTTAGCCACCTGCGTGGGGCCATTGTTAAGGGACCATTTCCAACACCCACCCAGCCAGCCAACCAGAAGCCATGGGAGTGGGCACCGGGCCAGATCTGGACACAGCCTCCCTTGACACTGTCCCATGTTCTCTCTTAATGTAATTCAGGACATCCTGGAAAGAAAGGTGTAAGAGGCGAGTCAGGTCCCCCTTCATCGGCTGGAAAGAGAGGCCTGCCAGGGCTGAAAGGCTTTCCAGGATCTCCAGGGCTGGTTGGCTTCTTGGGGAGCTCAGGCTCGCCAGGGAACACTGGGTTGCCAGGCCTGCCAGGTCTGAAGGGTAAGTGAAGCGGGTAGGATTTTCTGTGCTAAGAGGGTCAGGCAGGGCCAGTGTTAAGGGAAGGCTCCCACCTAAGCTGAGTCACCCTCGCTACTGGCTGGGTGGAGTGCTGAGCCGCATGACGCTGGCAGGAAGGCCCAGAACAGTGACCACCATGCTGGCTGTTCTCATTCGCCCCACCCCTTCCATGGTGTCCGATGGCTCTCAGTTTCTACTAGCCCACCCGAGGTTGGATAGGAGACGTCTCCATTTTATATAGGGGCAAATGACAGGTCCAAGGTCACACAGCCAATTAGCAACAGCACCCAGCTAGGGCTCATCTCCCTGCCTCTTAGTCCTAGACTTTTTTTTTTTTTTTTTCCTGTGCCACTCGGGAGCTCTAACTTAGCACATGGTAAGAAAGGCACCCACTCCCTCTTTCCCTCCTGTCGCTTCAGTGCCATGTCCCTGTTTAGGGAAGTAGTATTATATGTAAGGGTTAGCAGCTGGGACTTTGAAGTTAGAGAAACCTGGGTTGGAATCCCTTCTCTGCAGCTGCCAAGCTGTGTGATTTGGGGTAAGTTATTTAACCTCTCTGAGCTTCCATTTCCTTGTATGTCCAATGGGGATAATAATAGAAGGTCTCGTTTCATAACAGGTGAGAAGGGGTCTGCCGGGCTGGCTGGCTTTCCTGGGATGCCTGGTCTCCCTGGTATTCCTGGCGCAAGTGGATTAAAGGGAATTTCTGGCTCCGCCGGAAGAGTGGGACCATCTGGACGGGCTGGTAGTGCTGGTAAAAAAGGTGAGCTGGGGAACTGAGTTCTGAACTCGCTAGCCTTGCTTCCCAAGGTATGTTTTATTTGTCAGCCTTGAGGCTGCTGTGGCTTGTACCCATCCTGTGTTAGATAATAAGACTGGGGGTTTCTGAACCCCATCCCATGGCTTTTAAGCCATAAGACCTAATGACTTCTGAGTTTTCGCCATGTGTTAGAGGCCTCACCACATGCTCCCTGTTGCTCAGTGGAGGGGACTTTGCAGTAGGCTTCAGAGTTGCTGGCCGACTTTGGGCCTGTCAAAGGAGAGGGCATGAACGTAGGTGGGAAGTCAGGGGACCAGGGCCAGCCAGGGAAGGGCCTGGAAAGGAGGCCTGTGGGTAGTGCGGGAGGAGCAGAGATGAAAGGTCAGCTCGTGCCTGACCCTGTGTCTAAGCTTCCTCTCACAAGGGACTCACAATCTCCACCCCCCTCCCCTGCAGGAGACCGAGGCGACCCGGGGCCAGTTGGAATACCCAGCCCAAGACCTCCCATGCTGAACCTCTGGTTCAAAGGAGACAAAGGCTCAAGAGGCTCAGCTGGATCCGACGGATTTCCTGGGCCCAGAGGTGCCGGGCAGGGGGGGGGGGCAGGCAACCGGCAGGAGAAATGCTCATCTTCAACTTCCCTCATGAGAAAAGGCCCCCATCACAAAGCCCCCCAGAGTGGCAATGTGGGTGGCAGCAGGGGGTCCAAGGAGGCTGCCTTCTCTGGGCTTGCTGGGCATCTGGACTTCCAGGCTCCCAGTGTTCATTGTCACTCTGGAACCGAAGTTTGTTTTTTGTTTTTGTTTTCCTAAAGATTTTATTTATTTATTTGACAGACGGAGATTACAAGTAGGCAGAGGCAGGCAGAGAGAGAGTGGGGAAGCAGGCTCTCTGCTGAGCAGAGAGCCGGATGCGATGCCGGGCTCAACCCAGGACCCTGAGATCATGACCTGAGCTGAAGGCAGAGGCTTTAACCCACTGAGCCACCCAGGCGCCCCTGAAACTGAAGTTTTGAATCACTGGCTATTGTACCCCCTGGAGATGCCTAGCAGATGCTGGGACATGGGCACCAGCAGTGTTGAGACAGAGTGGCCCTGACTGGTGCACCCTAAGGCTGGAGGCACCTCCCCCACTCCCACCTTCACAATCCCCTCCCCCACACTGAGCTAGCCATCCCCAAGTCCTCAAGGCTGCACTTCATTTGCCTGTGATCCTGGGGTCCTACAACTTGGGGAGCAGGTTTGCTCCTGCCCAGAGTCTTTTTTCTAAGCCCTTTGTTTCTTTCCTAGGTGACAAAGGAGAGGCTGGCCTCCCGGGACCACCAGGCTTGCCTGGAGCTCCTGGCTTCCCTAGTACCATCAAGGGACTTATTGGGAGAGCTGGAATCCCTGGCTCCCCCGGACAGCGGGGCTTACCTGGCTTAAAGGGGTCCCCTGGAATCACAGGTTTTCCAGGAATACCAGGGGAAAGCGTAAGTTTGCCCAGCTCCTGGTCTCTCCATGGGGGAAGGGCCTCTGTAGCAGGGGACATGCCCCTGGGCCCCATCTTTCTGGCCCCAGCCCACTTCCCGGCCTCTTCCCCTACCTCACCATAGACAAAGCCCTCTCCCTGAGTCTGGCAGGCCTTCCTCCACCCATTTCCTGAAGGTTCCTTCCTCTGGGCCTTTGTTCATGCTGTTTCCGCCACAGAGCAGAGACTTCTCCTTTGCAGCTAACTGCAAATGCAAATGCCCACCCGTGCTTCAGGTCCTGGACCTGGGTGCCCACTACCCCGGGAGTCTCGGAGGTCCCGCCCTGCTGGCATGCTGCACTTCTCACTGCTTATGTGAATCCCAGTTGGTTCTATGTGGGCTCAATTTCCTCAATGAGATTGTCAGGCCTTGAGAACAAGTCCTTACAAGCTCTTCTAGAAGTCTGCACCCCACTGCTGGCATCCCTCCCCCCAATGCCCCAACCTTGAGCTAGGCGCATTGTAAGACTTTGGTACAGGGCTCTGGACATTGTGATTTTAGAAAGGTCATTGCTGACAAATGGCAAGTAATCAAATCAGCTTGTCTGAGCTCTTCAAAGGCAGGGCAATAAGGTAGGCATAGCCATAAGAGGGAGCTGGGTTCGAATCTCTGCTCCCGTGCTCATGAGCTCTATGATTCTGTGCATATTGCTTACCTTGCCTGAACCTTGCTTTTCTCATCTGCGCAGAATGGAAAAGATACTCAAACCTCCTTCTGATAGCAGTGAAAATTAAATGAGCTGATCTGAGTAAAGTGCTTAGCTTGGTATCCAGCAAATGGTGGGCTCTCAATAAGTGGTAGCCGTCATAGCAGCAGTACTGAAGGGACTAAATGAAGTGGATTCTAGAATACCTGCACTCCTCGCAGGCAAAATTCCATCCCTTTAAAAGCAGCAGGCCTTGGGATGGAGAGAACACACACACACACACACACACACATACACACACACACACATCCCAGAAGCATTTGCAAAGGAAAACATTCTTAGCTGGATGATCCTGACTCCTCCACCCCTTGGATGGATGGAGTCAAAGTGGGAAAGCATTTCTATAAAAATGGTAACATTAACCCAAATGCAGACTCCAGGACCTGCGCACAGCCTGCCTGCTACGTGGTTCCTTGCAGGGACCCAAAGCTTGCACAACCTGCAGCTGAGGGCTGTTGCTTTCCCCACGAAGCAATCCTTTTCCTTATGCATCATGGCTCCAGAGCTTTGACATGGGGGGCGATAGCCGACTGTCTGCAGGGGGCACCACCAAACATCTGGCTGGACGGTTATGTCCTGTATTTTTAAAGAGACTTGTTACAACAGCCACACCTTGATTTCCCAAGATTCTCCTTTTGATAGCCGTTGGGAAGTTATGAATGATGGGACCGGGATTAATCTGCAGATAGTGTCCCTCCCCTAAAAACCCTGACTACGCATTTCCACCCTTGGCTCATCACCTTCCCTTCCGCAGGATGCCCCCCCCCCCGCCCCGCCACAGCATACACAGTAGACCTTTCTTAGGCAGTGGTTCAGGGAAGGTGAGGGGTGGGTGGGAGGCGAGAGTGTGGAAGGCCCCGAGCTCCGGGCAGAAATAATGATTTCTATATTGCTTTGAAGGGTTCACAGGGCCTTCGTGGAGCTCCCGGACTCCCAGGAACATTTGGTCTCCCAGGTTCAAAAGGTGAGGAGCATAATCCCCTCCAGTCCTGTCCATGTTGATGCAGATGGTGGGCCTTCATCCTTTCTGATGGCTGAGTTATAGTCCGTTGTACATATGCTAAGTGAAATAAGCCAAAAAGAGAAAGGCAATTATATGAGTTCACTCATATGTGGAACATAAGGAACAGCACGTAGGACCAGGGGTAAGGGAGGGAAAAACTGAATGGGAAGAAATCAGAGAGGGAGACAAACCATGAGAGACTTGGACTCCAGGAAACAAACTGAAGTTTACAGAAGGAAGGGGGGTGGGGGGCTGGGGTAACCAGCGATGGGTACGAAGGAGGACACGTGTGGTGATGAGCACTGGGTGTTGGACACAACTGATGAATCATGGAACACTACATCAGAAACTCATGATGTACTATATGCTGGCTAACTGAACATAACAATATCTTTTTAAAAAAAAGTTGAGGAGCATTTTCTCTTTTAATGGGTGTTTCCAGAGTAAGGTGGATTTCTAGCAGGCTCAGGGTTCTTGGGGAAGGAAACTCGGCGTTCAAAGGGAAGTGAATTGATTTACCTTTTCTCTTTGGCCAAGCCCCCTTCTCAGACTTTGCTCCTCAAACATGTGTGACAAACAGTGGTTTGACCCACTTGCCTTCCAAACTCAGCAGCAGAGGAGGGCCTCAGCTCAAGACAGTCTTTTCCCTTGCTGAACCCAGTTCACAGGGCAGGAAAATTTCCCATACTTGCCATCATCATTGTTTCATTCTGGTGATGTTTTAGCACCCTTCCTTCCATTTTCTCTGCGCATACTGAACCTAGCGATGTTTTCCCAGTGGAGATATGCTTCACGTAACAGCATTTCTCGCCAATAGCCTGATAGCATCCCAGCCTTTCTTTGGTGATTGGTTGCTTTTGCCCAGTGCATACTTTTGTCAAAGATCACCTCTGGCTACATTGAATCTGAAAAGGTTTTGCCATCAAAAGATCTCTTTGCTGCAAAATGAGGTCTAGCTTCTCTTAACCACTTGGACAATATCTTCATATCCCCAGGAGATCAAGGTCAGACATTTGGAATTTCCGGTAGCCCAGGACCCAAGGGACAACCTGGGGAGTCTGGTTTTAAAGGTAAGCCTTCTGTCCTTTTATCTCACGTGTCTCAGAGACTCCTCAAAACTGAGGATCAGGAGGAATTGGGGAGGTCAACCCCCAAGTTCTATAACTTCTATCCAGTGCAGAGAAATTTCTACCCTGACACATATCTACTCAAGGCAGCCCACAGTTTCCCCAAGCAAACCAGTTTACTTTTCCCTTGAGACTCATGGGGTAAGTCTAGTAAGACCATTGGGATAATGGCTTCCCTTCCTTGGTTTATAGTTATCTAAACTGGTTCTCAGTCATTTCCACCCATTACCGCTCCTTATGGGGGCACTCAGAACACATTGACTTACCTTAGTGGGCAGCACCTTGCAAATGCAAAGACAGCTACCATTGCCATATTTTTCAGAGGCTTTTCACTGGACCTGACTCTCTTGAGATTTCAAGTAGATTTCCTTTCCTGCTGCCTCTCTCCCTAGAAGAAACATGGTGCCTGAAACAGGGCCTGAACACTCAGCATTTTTCTTGATTTTGTAGGCATGAAAGGAACAGATGGCATCATTGGTGATGTGGGTTTCCCAGGAAGCAAAGGTGAAGATGGGAATGTTGGGATTTCTGGAGATGTTGGCCTTCCTGGATCTTCAGGTACCGTGCCACCTGATGACTGTATTCTGAAAAACTGAGGGTTGGCTTCAAGCCATGGTCCAGTCTGAGCTCCTGCCTTGTTTTCTCTTTCAGGGCTCCCCGGGACTGCAGGCATGAGAGGAAATCCAGGGTTTCCGGGTTCTCCAGGCCATCCAGGGGCACCTGGGCCCCTGGGACCCTCTGGCCTAATGGGAACCAAAGGTATGTGTATTTGAGAGGAGGTCATGGGGAAAGGGGTTTTTCCCTCAGAAAAAGGACAGCAATTCCTTTATATTAAGAGACACTCTCTGGAGGCAAGTCATTTCCAGGGGAGTCACTGGCTGGGTCACATGATGGATAATCGGAGGAGGAGAACATGGAATACGTGGAGAGAAGAGTTAGCGAGAAAGGCTGTCGTCCTGGCACACGTAGTCTTCCAGGTGTCAGGGATGGGCAGCGAGTCTCTGGCTGCTGGCTCCTCTAGGTCTTGGCATTGCCACACTGTGTTCTCAAAGAGACTGAATCATCTACCACCCTTCTCTTAAAGCTGTATGGGTCACTAAGGAGAGTCAGGAAGTGCTAGGGTGGAGGTTAGGGAACGGTCTTCTCTCCCTTAGAGCATTGAGTAATGCCTCCAAAAAGACCAGGACCTTTAAAATGAGGACTTCGCAAGGCCCTGGGGTGCAGGACCTTTGGCTGACCCATCATGATTCAGAAGTTGCTGGAGCCATCTCTGATACTCGGTCTCCTCAGGTTTCCCTGGACTTCCTGGTTTACATGGACTGAATGGGCTTCCAGGAACCAAGGGAACCCATGGAAATCCAGGTGAGGAAGACCCTCAAGGGCAAGAAGGAGAGCATCATCTCTTCCAGAAGGCTGGCGGGGGCTGGCCATGAGTTCTCAACTGTAGGATATCCCATATCCTTCAGCTCATAGATCTCCTTGCCAGCCCCCTCCTGTCCCGGTCTGAGGTGCCTTGATGTGTGGAGGAAGGAGGAGGGGCAAGAAGTTGGTCCTTCTACCCAGAATGAGCTCTCCTCCTCGTTACTTAAGTACTCCTGTTCTGGCATGTGTCCCACAGTCCCTGAGCCTGTGAGCTAGGCAGGAGGGCCTCAGCTGCACTGAGTTCTGTCCCTCCTCTGTCTGCATCTCCTCCTAGGACCTAGTATAACCGGCGTGCCTGGGCCAGCTGGCCTGCCTGGTCCCAAAGGGGAAAGAGGTTCTCCAGGAACTGGCCTCGGAGCCCCAGGGAAGCCAGGAATGAAAGGACAAAAAGGTGGCCGAGGTAAGTGAGCCCAAGTCAAGCCTTGTAGAAGCTGAGTAAGGCCCGGCCAGGGAGTCAAGGCTGGGGCTCCTCAGGGCCACATGGCTCACAGGGTTGAGTTGTGCATATCTTCATGTCCCTAGGGATCATGGAACTCAATGGAACTGACTGCTGAGCTGGGGGCCATGCTTAGGGCTTTTTCAGAAGGCATGTCAGGGAGAGAAGTCCAGTGAGCTCCCTTTAGCCTCCTTATTCCCTCTTGCTCTCCCTTATTAACCCCAGGGTCTCTCTTGCACCCTTGGCCAGGGCCTGACTTTAACGGTCTTGAGGGACAGGGCTTGTCCACTTAGCAAGAGATTTGCCAGAAGTTCCTCAACATCCGGGGTGGATGGCGCGCCACTGCCAGGGTCCTTAAAAGACAGCATGGCTGCCGGAAGGAGCCCAAGACTAAGAGGATAAATGTCTCCGTAGGATAGGCACTCCCCAGGCACTCAGGATCTGTGGGGTTTACTAGAAAGCAGTTTTTGCCCTCATCTCAGCCCCTGACTCATGGTGTCATCTGAAGTCTCCTTCTGAGCCTTCCCTTCCCAACCTCATAAATGGTGAAAATGAATTCTGATTCTCTCCTTCTCCTTGGGAATGTTCCTAAGACCCAGATACAAGGCACTCGATGTAAGACAGGAAACAAATTTAGTGTAGCATCTTACCTAGGAGTATGGACTCTGAAGTCAGACTGCTGGATTCAAATTCCAGCTCTACCCCACACTGGCTATATGACCTTGAACAAGGAAATGACTCACCCCTCGGTCCTCAACGGACTCTTAATTTTCCTTTTCTATAAAATGGGCATAATAAGAGAATCGACTGCACAGGTTTGGTGAGGAACCAATGAGGAGTGAGGTAGTAGGTATGAAAGCACTTAGCACAGCATCTGGCACATGGTAGGTGCTTAAGAAACGTCCGTTATATCATGATGTATTCCCAGGGCAATCCTATTTGCAAAATGTTCTGCACCTCCGTTTGCTTGTGGAGCTTGAGGGCCCCCTGCCTCTTATTTATGTGCATGTTTGTATAATGCGTGTCTGTTTTCCAGGAACTAATTCCTACACTAATTCATTTTCTAGTGAATTTTATATTGGTGCATCTGCTCTCTCTGTGTTTCCTCTTTCTTTTGGTCTGGACCAACCTGTTCTTTTCTGAAAGCCAGCAGCTTCTCCCGAGTGGGGGCTCCCGCAGGGTCTGAGCCTATAGGCAGAGAGTGTGGCTTTTTTCACAGGAGGTAGAAAGAGGGGGCCCGGATAGAAGCAAAACCCAGATGGTTTCCCATCTTGACTATGGATGCCTAGTCATTAAATTATCCATTTCCTTTGACTCTCTGTGGTAATAAGAAAATCACAGTGACAAATGTAGTAAAAAGCACATGTGAAGATGCCTACATTTCAGGAACACCATGTTGATTTAAGACAAACAAACAAAGAAAAAAACAAATAAACAAACAAAAACCCAAGTTGCAGAGAAAGACATTGGGTATGATTCCACTGACCAATTTATAAATAAATGAAAACAAGCAATATATCTTTTAAGGACACAGATACATGTGTTCAAACTGGGAATGTGGAACACAAAATTGAGGAGTGGTTGCCCCTTGGAAGGGAGGATCTGTGAAGGGCATGCAAGGAAATGCAAAGGTAATGCCCTCTTCTTTTTCTTAAACTGAGTGGTTGGAACAGAGATGCTCATTTTTATCTGGGTGATTTTTTTTTACTTGCTATTTATAAATATTCTTCTGCTCCTCTCAATATCTAATTAAAACGTGGTTTTAAAAGTACACAGCAAATATCTTCCTCCCATAGAAACCTATCTCTGCTATGATTGTAGAAATCAGTGTAAAATGAAGACTTACTCCAAAGCAAACTTCCTAAACCAGTCCCTGTCCTAAAATACCTTTATCTAAATAACTTTGAATCCCACCATTCATTTTCTCATTTGCACTAAATATTTAGAGGCTGTACTTGTGTATCTAGGCTTAAGTCTTGGACACTCAAATGAGTTGGAAAAACATGCCACCCAGCATTTTCATATACTCCTTTAAAGTGCCTCATTGTTAAAGAAATACGTGAACTTTTTTTTTTTTTTTTTTACTACTTGAGATCAGTAGAACCTGTATTTCAGTTTTAATGCTAAATTGGTGGAATTCAAAACTCAAGAAACAGGTTAAAAGAGAAGGCACCTCCAAAAACTACTATGGGAGCTTTTTATAGTCTGTGTGCTACCCATAGTACCATCTGGTGTCTTGCTTATTGCTTTTTGCTTCATTTCACTATATATATATATATATATATATATAAATATATGTATGTGTATATATAAAGCTATATTTTCAGGAAAAAACACAATATGTCTTTCTTTTCAGATGTTTATCTTTGTGACAAAGAAAAATACTTGAAAGGTTCATCGAGACGTAACTGACCATACTTAGAAGTAGCACCACATGGCTTTACAACTGTTTTTTCTTGTTTTCTTTTGTCTTGTTTCCAGACCTAGAATAATTGAATAAGCCTTTTCTTGAAATTTACTTTTTTGTCCTTTATGTTCCATCTGCATTCAGTTCACTAATGAGCTGTAAAAACCACCGGAATTCACCCATCTGCCATCTTTCTTTATGCATTTTTATGGATTCACTATTTCTTTAATGAAGCACAAGAAGTTCCACCTTAGTATTTTTGGCTTTCTTCATCAGAAAAACGAAAATTCAACATTAGCATTTTTGGATTTTATTGTTACAAACAAAAATCATCTCAAGCACTAGAATAGTTGATCACCCAGTGGAATCTATTTCTCTTCCTTGGAATGTATTCTAGAGTATGCCAAAATAATAAATACATTTCTTTTATGCTACAAGTTTAAGACGGACTTCAACATTTTACGTATGGCTTTGATGCGATTTCCGACCAAGACTCCACGCATGTCTTTGTGTGCATATTCAATAAATCTGTCATCCATTGAAATTTTCTGGTTTTGAGCGTTGTAGTAGAAATCGTTGCACAAATGGAAAACACGTAAAAAATATCAGAGCAGATGAGTATTTTTGTATCCACTCTAATAAATGGCTTTTTTCTTTGATCAGAAGGGGGGAGGGGATATGGTATAGAGAAATTATGCAAGCATCCAGCTGATATCATGAGTTGTCTGTAAAAGTATTTTCCAGTTTACCTAGAAGACCCAGAAATTAGCCCTAGAAGACACTGGTAGCTGCAGCCCTCTTGGGACTTCCACTCAGACCCAGCAGGCGGCTGTTTTGGCTGGAGCCCATGCCCCACCTCACCCCTTCTACTTTCTCTGGGGAGCCCCAGACATAACTGGCTAATTCAATGAAAATGTGCCACAGGGCCAGGAGGTTTAAAAACACTTCAGGAAACTTCAGTTCCAGGTCATGCTTTCTTTTCTTCCCCGTTTGAGGGAAATCTGTCTGAAATTTTTCCATTTCCAGTGACACTGAGAGCTAGAACTTTCCAAAGCTCCATCCCGAGGAGGAACCGAGGCACCTGCTGGGGGTGGGGGTGTTGTGGAGGAGGGAGCGTGGGGCAGGCGAGAACAGGGAATCACTGTGACCTTGTGTGTCTGCTGCCCTTCGCCGGTCTGCCACCCGCCCCCTTCCATTTTCTCTGGAAATGCCTGACCATACCAAGCCCATAGTGGCACCTTTCATTTATTCTTTGCAGGTTTCCCAGGTCTCCAGGGTCCTGCTGGTCTGCCCGGTGCCCCAGGCCTCTCCTTGCCCTCAGTCATAGTGGGACAGCCTGGCGACCCTGGGCGACCAGGCCTAGATGGAGAGCGAGGTAAAGACAGGAAGCCCCAAAGAGGTTTGGCCTTTGCCTTTTGTCCAGATTTGGGAGAGGTCCTGATACAGTCCAGCCGCATTCCTACTGCTGGACATACATGGGCCTGCTTGGCCCCCACATCCCTCCCCCAGCAGGGACACAGGGGACTGGAACGGGCTGCATTTGCTTGGAGGGTTTGGGAAGGTCCAGGCACTGGGACCCCACATACAGCAAGGGAACATTCTCTGCCCTGGGAATAGGCTTTGGCTTCCTAGCAGCCCCAAGGCCTTTGGTGGTGGCCGCTTCCAGCTCATCTGCCCTCATTCCTCTTCTGATCTTATCCTTAGGCCGCCCCGGCTCCCCGGGGCCCCCAGGGCCCCCTGGGCCATCCTCTGATCAAGGTGACCCTGGAGACCCTGGCTTCCCTGGAGTTCCTGGCCCTCAAGGGCCCACAGGAGACCAAGGAATTCCAGGTTTCTCCGGCCTCCCTGGAGAGCTAGGACTGAAAGGTATGGCTGCACGGCTGGCTGTTGGGCCCTTTCCCACTCCACAGTTAGAGATGGCCCCTTCCTGATCATGCCCTTCCAACCCTCAAATCGGCCCAGTCTCGACCCCGCTGTCCCCTACCTGCACCACCGTGCCAGACCCTAACTTGCTTTCCCTTGGACTTTGCCAGGCATGAGAGGTGAGCCTGGCTTCATGGGGATTCCAGGCAAAGTTGGGCCACCTGGAGACCCAGGACTTCCTGGAATGAAGGGGAAGTTGGGGCCCAGAGGTGAGTTGAGAGCACGTGCCTGGATGCTCCCGAGCTCGAGGGATGGGTCTGGGGGTCACGAACCTACAGGAGCCTACCTACACTGCTTACCACACCAAGAAAGCCTGGATGTCTGAGGCAGCTGAATGAAGCTCCCCCAGGAAGGGTATCTCCCCAGCTTGGGGCATCGCTGCCCCCGGCCGCTTCTGGAACTGAAGGTCACTACCACCATGGGTCCAGCCGCTGATGTCCCCTCTGCACTCTTTCTGCCTCTGCGGACACATTCAGTTTGGTTTGCACTCGTCGCCACGTAGCCATGGGCTCAATTCTGGAAATGAAGGACTCTTTCCATCCTTTACCACCATCCCCTCATGCACACCCAAACTGTTAGCAAACCCTGTGGGCTGCTTCTCCTCAATATGTGTGCATCTGCTCACCTCTCAGCCCCTCCCTGGCTGCCACCTGGGTCCAGGGCACAGCCAGTTCTCAAAGGAATCACTGCAGTGACTTGCTAACTGGCCTCATGGCTTCCTCCCCTGTTGGACAGCTCCCCCAACAATCATTGCTCCATGAAGCAGTCAGATCTTGTAAGACATAAATCCTCCACTGGCCTCCCATAGCAGAGCAATGAACTGTGGTTCCCAAAGTCCCATGGGACAGCTCCCTCTTCATCCCCATCATCAGCCCTTCCTCTTTTCTGTTCCCCTTCTTTGCCACACCAGCCTCTTTCATTTAGCCAACCCAGTTGACCCCAGGGCCTTTGCACAGGTGAGGTCTACTTCCTTGAGTCCTCTTGCCCTCCACTCCACCCCTGCTCCTTCTCATCTTTAATCGTCTCAGCTTAAATGTCCCTGCTTCTAAGAGGCCACTTGTTACTCTTTCTCAAGCAGATTCTCCACCCCAGGAACCCCTCAGCTCACCGTCACAGTCTGTGTCACTGTCACTGAGCTGTTCATTTCCTTTGTAGCGCTTCTCACAACTTGCAGGGAGACGAATGGTATTTTTCAGGTTATGCATCTCCCATCTTTCTCACAAGACCGTAATCTCCACAACGTTCTGTGCCTCAGACTATCAGGGTGTGCCCTATAACAGGCACTTGAAAAATAGTTGGTCAGTGAAATAGTAAGCAAATCAGCTCATGTGTCTCTTCGTAAATTGGCAGACCAGGCTTAGGGTCCTAGGCTGTGGTGCCAGCTGAATCTCTGAGGTTGGACTCCTCCCCTTGGCCTCCTTGGCCTTGTGCTCTAACCAGTGAGGGAGCAAACCAGTGACGCCAGCCCCAGACGAAAGCTCAGGCCACCTCACTGGCCACAGATGTGTCCTGACTAGCCTACCGTGTCCCAGGCCCTAGGAAACCATGTCCCAGACCCTGAGGAAACATGATGAATGTAACCCACTCCCTGCCTTCTAGAAGTTACCAGTTCACTGGGGAGGTAGGTGGGTAAAGAGGACATCACGTAAAGGATAGTGACAGTCTTTCTGGATGGATCCAGTGGGGACTGTGGGGGCAAACAGCAAAGGCTGAAAGCGGGTGATGGCCAGGCAGGAAAGCAAGCTTCTGGGGCCCTGTGCTGGCTGCCTCCTCTGCCTCCACCTGATATTTCCATCTCTCCCGCTTGTCCCCAGGCTTTTCTGGACCCCGCGGTGCTCCTGGACAAAAACCAATTACAGAAGCAGTTCAGGTTCCTCCTGGACCCATGGGTCTACCAGGCATCGATGGCATCTCTGGCCTCATGGGAGACCCTGGGGTTCAAGGCCCTGTAGGCCTCCAAGGTTAGAAGAGCGCCAGCGACAGGGGACTTCTCGGGGAGGGGAGTTAAGACGGCCTTGGCTGAGACGCTGAAGCAACTGGCTGGGATCTCCAGCTCAGAGCATTTCCTCCATTCCTTCACAAAGCCCCTGAACTTCTTGTTGGGAAGCGGGGGCAGCAAGGTCAGCAGAAGTACTTGGCTTTAGAACATGTGTGGCCAGAACATAGCAGCTACTCCAGGCAGGGTAGCACTTCCCTTTCTACTGTGCTGCCGAGGGAAGGAGGAAGTGTGGTGGGAGGTCAAGAGCCATGGACAAAGCCCGAGGCTTCGTGCAGATTGGTGGTCAGGAAACCCAGCTTCCAATCCTAGCTTCCAATCCCAGCTGATGCACCAGCTCCGGTAAGTGAGTAGTCTGTCTGGGTGCAGGTGTTCTCATCTCTGACATGGGACTCTGACAGCTTCTGTGCATTCTGTGCATAGTGAGGAGAATGAGAGGAAGGGAGGAGTAGGTGTGAAGGGGCTCAGAAGGGCTAAGTGCAGAGCAGTGGTCCCAGGACAGAGAAGCCAGGCCAGGAAGCTAAGAACTAGCAGAGGTGGCTCAGCCCAGGAGTGCTCTAACATGATGGTCAGTGCGCCCTCTCCTGGTCAGTTCTGGGCATAACACACAAGTCCTTTTTCCCTGGGGCCTGCTTTCAAGGACTTCCCACACTGAGTCCCGGCTGCTGGCCTTCTCTCCTTGCAGGCTCCAAAGGTTTACCTGGCATCCCTGGCAAAGATGGCCTCAACGGACTCCCCGGCCCGCCTGGGGCTCTCGGTGACCCTGGTCTTCCTGGACTGCAAGGCCCTCCAGGATTTGAAGGTGTGGTGATGTCAGCACCAGGGGGCTGAGGGTTTCCATGAGGGTAGGGGGATTTGGAGTGAGCCAGAATCTCAAATCTGAGAAACAGGAAATGGGGCAGTAAAGCCTGGCACTGAAAGGAGCCTGGAAAACCAGACTGCATTTCATTCGCTCCCATCCACCTCTGAGCCTGGGAAGGATGAGAGCCCCACATTCCGGAAGGCCAAGGACTCCTTCCAAATCCTTCTCTGGGTTCTCTTCTCTGAGAGCTATGATGGTCCTCTAGCCTGGCCCCTGGCCCTGCACTTCCCCTCTTCTACCCTGGGATTCTGACATGGATGGGAAAGGGGTAGTTCAAGGCATAAGAAAGTCTGAGATGAAGAATGGCTGCTACTTACTTCCCATTTGGTAACAGGGATGGCAAATCAGTTGTCCTGCGCAGAGACCAGTTCTGAGACTCCGTGGATAAAGGGGTACAATTAACTAGCCACATCTTCCATGGGCAGGAGAACTGGTGGGATTTTTGTCCCGCTAATCCCAATTCTGCTTTCGCTGCCTCTGATTCATCAGGGGCCCGGTTATGTCCTGGGAGAGCCTGCAAGCTCCAAGGAGTCGCCCCCTCGGCCCCCTCCTGCCGTCATAGAGGACGGGAGGCCTGGCGGCTGGGGGAGGGGAGCTGGATAAGCACACTTTTGCAAACAGGGACTGTGCGGCTGGATACGCCTGAGCTGGCATTCCAGCTCCACGGGTTGGGGGACTTGTGAGCCTGTTCATTGTCTACAAATCGGGGTAATCGGGTTTTTGTGAGGATCCAGTGAGCCCAGCTGGGTGCTCAGCCTGAGGTCAGTGGCTGCCTTTATGAGCGGCTCACCCTACCTCTCTTTCCTGCTGTCTCCCTCTCAGGCGCTCCAGGGAAGAAGGGTCCCTTCGGGAGGGCTGGAGTGCCTGGGCAGAGCGTGAGAGTGGGGTACACCTTGGTGAAGCACAGCCAGTCGGAACAGGTGCCCCTGTGCCCTGTCGGGATGAGCCAGCTGTGGGTAGGTTACAGCTTGCTGTTCGTGGAGGGACAGGAGAAAGCCCACAACCAGGACCTGGGTAAGTACCGGCTCTGACACCAGCCTTGGTCACCCCCACCACCACCACCACCCCAGGGATCAAGAACTCCCCTCTTCTGTCCTCTCAGCCTGGGGCGGGCCCACCATTGGGTAGCAGGATTCCAGCAGTAGCTGCCGTGTCAGGCATATCTGGGTTTAAACCCTGGCGCTCCCACTTACTGGCTGGGAAACCTAGATGAGTTCTTCCACCTCTCTGAACTGCCACTTCCTCCTTAAACGAAAACAAAGCTAAGGCTAGTACCTATCTCAGAGGCTGCTATAAGGATTACATGAATCACCCAATGGAAAACGCTTAGGACAATGTTCGGCATGTTAAGCAGGAGTAATAATAATAATAATATGACCTGTGGGGCAACAGCAATTACCCGGGAATTAATTGTATTGTCTGCAGGTGTGCCAACTCTGAACCACAGACTCACTCTATTCAATGCGGATTTGACACAGCAGATTAATTAGGGGGTCCTTCCACGGCTTAGACAAAGATTCCTTTCATTCTCGAACTTCCCTGGTGTGTTGAGAATAGGATTGGACCAACAGACGCCAGCGGATGCATGATATTCCAGCCCTGGAAGGAGGGCCGTCCCTTCTCTGGGACAAGTAGCTGGATACCACCCAGGCCAGTCTAGCCCTGGTGGCACTGGGCACGGTCCCAGCCCCACCTCTCGGCCCCACCTTACCTGTCTCTGCCCACCTGCTCTCCTTCCAGGCTTTGCTGGCTCCTGCCTGCCCCGCTTCAGCACCATGCCCTTCATCTACTGCAACATGGACGAAGTGTGCCACTACGCCGGGCGTAATGACAAATCCTACTGGCTCTCCACCACCGCCCCCATTCCCATGATGCCTGTGGGCCAGGCCCAGATCCCCCAGTACATCAGCCGCTGCTCTGTGTGCGAGGCACCTTCACAGGCCATCGCTGTGCACAGCCAGGATGTCACCATCCCGCGGTGCCCCCTGGGCTGGCGCAGCCTCTGGATCGGGTACTCCTTCCTCATGGTGAGGCCCTGCCTTGCCCCTGTCCCCAGTGTAGAGGCAGAGGACAGCGGTGGGGGTACGGTGGGGGAGGGGGACCCTGGGAGGGTCCCTCAGGCAGGTTCGCAGGCTCAAGCGACATGTTGTAGGAAGCACAGAATTTGAAGTGAAGGAAGAGATTTGGCCTGACCTTGGCCAAGTTCTGCATGAATGATGGGTGATTCTGAGAGTGAGTAGAAGGGAGCGGTTTTCACCTAGCAGTCCAGGGTGAGAATATCTATGAATCACAGGCAAAGGCCTTGACGTCTCCACGCCTGCTTCAGGTACACCATAAGCGAGGGAGGGAGGTGACAGGCGATCCTGGTGGACAGCCGATCCTGGAGAGGCTGCCCCCCACCCTCGAGGCCGGGACACACTGTCATGGCCCAGGCTGGGCATGGCCGCTCTTCCTCTTCTGCCCACAGTCCCAGGCCCCTCCGGCCGCTGCCATGTCCTCCTGAAAGGCTCCGATGAGGGTGTACTCTGTTTCTACATCCTTACTGAGGTTTTTGCTGCTTGCCCGCTATGGTGGGAGAGCTGTATGTCTTGGTAAGAAAGAGCTGAGAACATCTGCAAGCCCAAGGAGGCATCAACTCCCTCACATGCATTTCTGTGTGAATATCCGGGGTCGGGGGTCGGACATTAAATAAGCAAAAGGTAGGTTTCGGGCCAGAATCGCTCCCAGGGAACACCAGGGTGGCCCCTGCTGAAGTACTCTGCCTCGCCAGAGCTTCCTTGCTAGATCGCCAGGGGTGAGATGACGAGAAAGTGTCTGAAGAATTACCAAAGCCGTAGGCCTCCTCACGTTAGTGTGCCCACCTGGGATGAGGTACTTTCTTGTTTTGCTCTGTGTGAATTGGGCAGTTTATCCCCATGTGATACAGAGTCACCTCACCTCTCCTTCTGTCCCATCCACCACCCAGACCAGGAAATAAGTCAAAAAGGCCCCTGAGTTTCCACAAGGAATAGCACAAAAGTTGTACAAAATCACCTGTGTTTTGCTCCAGGGAGCACTCTTAAGTCCTTACTCAGAATCTCTTTACTCTTACTTTTCACAGAATTCTAGTGTTCTAGAATATCCATATTTTCCTGAAAACTTGTAAGGGTGGGAATTTGGACTGCCTAGTACAGCCTCTTGGGACCATAAGACATGCCTGCTAAGAAGGAGAAAAGAGGGAGAAAATGATTCAAAGCTGGCCTAAGAACTCTGGGCACACAACTGTCCAACGCAAAAAGCAACATTCTCAACAACAAGCCTGAGTCCTGTGCCAAGTGTAAAATACACAGCGTCTGCCCAATTAGTAAGGCAGGGTAGTGTGTCCTTTATTCTAGAACATGTTCCATCTGAGGTTCAAAATGAGGAAAGATTTGACACTTCATATATCAGGAAAATCCCTTCTAAGGAGACTAACCCTCCCGGAGCTGTGTAAAGCAAGCCATCCCTGAGCGTCCAACTTGGGCATTTGTCCCATTGGCCATTTGCTGACCCTGGGGGGATGAAGCCTCTTCCTCACCCCCTGTGGTCCAGCTAATACCCCAGTTGACATGAAGGGAGAAGGGGTGGGGAGTGCAGTGACACGGACTGCTATCTGTGGGTACAGTGACTGGCGACTATGGGCTAATGAATGGTACTGACGTTGGATGCTGAAGGGGCCCTGAAGTGGGGGCCAGGACGCTAGGCCACATACTCCTTGCTGTTGCTCAGTAAGCAACAATGCTCTGTGTTGTCCTAAAGGGTGTGGTACAGGTGGAAAACGTAAGAAGTTCTAAGGAAGCTAACTGCAGAGCCGGCACTATTCAGGCTGGGGGAGGGGCCCCAGGTTTAGCCACTTGGTGGAGTACCACATGCTCTTCTTGGGGTTCACCACCAAGGGCTTGGAGTAGACAAGGGTCTGGGGAAGACCTGCATTCTAAAACCTACTGAATCTGCCTTCATTCAGCTTTTCTCAGACTTACTTGCCCACGGGGATTGGCAAGGAGCCACCGAACACACTTCGGAACTCAGTGGGATGCTCGGAGTTTGGTGGGGGAGGACACTGGCCAAGAGATCCCCGCTGCCCAAGCGCAGTGGGTTAGGAGGTCACTTGGGGAGCTTGGAGGGAATGCTCCTGGCCCAGAGGAGCTACAAGCTCAAGTGGTCCTAGGAGATTTGAGGCTGTAGGATAGATGCTAGGGCTGAGCCAGGGGCCAGAGCTGCGTAAGGGCCCAGGGCTGAAGCGCTGACCCCATCTGTTGCAGCATACCGCGGCGGGCGCCGAGGGTGGCGGCCAGTCCCTGGTCTCCCCGGGCTCCTGCCTGGAGGATTTCCGAGCCACTCCTTTCATCGAGTGCAGCGGGGCCCGGGGCACATGCCACTACTTTGCCAACAAGTACAGTTTCTGGCTGACGACGGTGGAAGAGAGGCAGCAGTTTAGGGAGGAACCGGTGTCCGAAACACTGAAGGCCGGGCAGCTCCACACCCGCGTCAGCCGCTGCCAGGTGTGTATGAAAAGCCTGTAGAGGGGCAGCTGCTGCACCCCCGCCGCCCACCCCTCCCCCACACAACGGTCACCTCACAGCTGAAGAAGGAAGGACCCCTGCTCTGTTGCCTCTCCGTCAAGTCGTACATCGGTGTCTCCTGAGGGCTGGACTACTGGACACTGGTCACCCTGACCATCAGGCCCAATGGGTGAGCCCACCCTACTGGGGCCTGCTGTCCCATTTCAAACTGGTGCTGTTGTTGGACGTGGATGTTTGCAGGCTTATTCACGGCTACCTCAGAAAGACCTGCTGGGCGACTGCTTTCTTAGACTCCTAGCTTTCCTCATTGTCTTGATCAGAAAGCCCTTCACCATAGCTGAGAAGTCACTTCTTTCTGTCCAGAGGTCACCACATTATTTGCCTTAAACCAGAAGCTGGTGTTTCCACATTCAGCCAGAAAATTCTCTGGCTAAGCATTCACAGGGTGGCTTGAGCCTGCATGGGGGCAAGCTCTTACTCATCCAGGGGACCCACTGTGTCTAGGCAGGCGGTGGACCTGGAATGGGGTGCCCACCAGCAGCCGGGGGTGCTCTTTGGTTCCTTCAAGGGTGAGCCAAGCTGGGCCCCAGAGTGCTTCAGGAGTGGGTTTGTTAACTTCATATGATCCCCAATGAATTACTTCCTCCTTGCCAGCGCCCTCCCCAGCCAGAGACGGAGAACTTGGCCTAGTCCAGAGTAGAGCAGGGGAGGCACCAAGTGCAGCCAGGCCCAGAAAGGGAAATGAGAACCACACCCCTTTCTCCCAGGCCGGGTCGGGGGTGGGGGTGGGGGGAGTTGGGGGCAGAGAGGTGGATGGGTAAGAAGGTGTGAATTTTGCTTTGGACTCCAGGAACAAAAAAAGACAAAGCCCTTGTCCCAGTTTCTCAGAGTTCCCTGTTTATTCCAAATGCCATCCAGATGTGTGCAGTGGGGCAAATCGAAGCCATGGTGTTTTGGGTCCTTAGCGTTCTGAGGCTGTTGTTAGAGACTTTCCATTAAAATGTCCATCCAATTGCTCTTTCATGGGTAGCCTGTTAAACTATTTTAATACATTGTTAAGTCTCATAGAAATCTAGCACACTCCTCTCCTTAGCAGTTGGCAGACCTAAAACAAGCTGGAGTGGACTATAAAGTGTATTGCATTCTCTGCAGGGGGATGTGTTTTAACCACTTCCTCTGATTATCAGTTTCCCGGAATACCTAGCTATGTTAACATGAGGCAATTCCTTCTGGGTGATTCTGTTTCCTTAAATATTATGTAAACCATGCCAACACAGAGAAAGCAAAATCAGTATAATCTGAATTACTGTTACCTTCACCTCCTAAGTAATAAGCATGCTGTCAGCTTTGTGCATTGCAAATAAAAGGACTCACACATCAACATTCGGCTCTTTGGATGTTTTCTGATGAATACTTTTCTGAAGTCCATCTCGCTATAATTCGTGAGTTCCCCTCAGAGCCTGATAATGCAAGCTGAGCTTTACAACATAATACTGAGGTGGAAAAAATACAATTAAAGTCAAAGGGTAGAAGGCAACAAATCCACAACTTCTCTGAAAATACACCTACAACTGCTTTTAGCCCCATCCATGCTAGAGTTCAAGAAATGGGTTTCCATACTTCTGGGGCCTCAGTATCCTTTACAGAGAAATCAAAAGTAGAGAAATGTTGGGGGCACCTGGGTGGCACAGTCAGTAAAGCATCCAACTCTTGGTTTTGGCTCAAGTCGTGATCTCAGGGTCATGAGGCCAAGCCCCACATCAAGCTTCTTGCTCAGTGAGGAGTCTGCTTGAGACTCTCTCTCCCTCTGCCCCTCTACCCCACCAACCTCACATGCACATGCTCGCTCTCTATCTCAAAAATAAATAAATAAAACCTCTTTTTTAAAAAAGTAGAGACATGTTGAGGTTGTTAAAATCAAATCTGAGACATATATGCATATTTCGTATATGCATAAAATATATCTTCTGGACTGATAAGAAAGCCATGATTCTGGGAGCATTCAGAGAAGGAAACCAATCCATGGGAGAGAGAGACATTTTCACTGTATATCATTTTGTACCTTTTGATTTTTGAACTACTGGAATATCTTACCTACTGGGGAAAAAATGGAATTCAAGGAAACAAGTGTTCTAATATTCCTACATATACAGAAAACAAAACAAAACAAAACAAACTTTAGTTTGGTGCTGGCTTTCAAGGCTAGTGTTTGCTGGCCTTCCTCGGGCCTTGGTAGAGAAGGGGGGTGGAATGCACCCAAGTTAAGAGGGAAGGAGAGAAACATGGGCTTGAGGTACAGCCGCACAGAAGAGGGTTTAGCAAAGCCAATTTGATCAAAATGTGCTTGAAGATTTGCTATGTTGCTCATCCTGAAATGGTTCAGAATTGCATTTGCCGCACGGATTAAATGTCACCACGTGAATAATTTTTTCTCATTATAGCTGTCAACCAAAATGGAGTCAAAGTCAAAGGCCAATTTGGATTTCCCCCGAATCAACAATTTTAAGTCAGTGATTGGCAAACTACAGCCGGCACACTAAATCTGCAGCTTACCGCCTGCTTTTGTAAATAAAGTTTTATTGGCTTCCAGCCAGGCTCATTTGTGTGCACACCAGCAATGGCTGATTTTGCTCTTTTGCACTTTGACCATGGAGCTGAGTGGCTGTGACAGAGACCATATGGCCTGCAAAACCAGAAGTGTTTACTATTTGGTCCTTGGCAGGAAAAGTTTGCACACAGCTGATTTAAAGTGATCACGACTTGGGGCACCTGGGTGGCTCAGTCGGTTAGGCCTTTGGCTCAGGTCATGATCCCGGGGTCCCAGGATGGAGCCCCAAGTCTAGCTCCCAGCTCAGTGGGGAGTCTGCTTCTCCCTCTCCCTCTGCCTTTCCCTGCCGCTCATGCTCTCTCTCTCTCTCTTAAATAAATAAAATCTATTTAAAAATGAGTTTTTGCGGGACGCCTGGGTGGTTCAGTTGGTTAAGCAGCTGCCTTCGGCTCAGGTCATGATCCCAGCGTCCTGGGATCGAGTCCCACATCGGGCTACTTGCTCCGCAGGGAGCCTGCTTCTCCCTCTGACTCTGCCTTCCACTCTGTCTGCCTGTGCTCGCTCTCACTCTCTCTCTCTCTTACAAATAAATAAATAAAATCTTTTTAAAAAATGAGTTTTTGAATAAATAAACAGGTAAAGCGATCATGGCTTGATTGAAGGGCAGGGTGGCATGTGACAAAACATCAGTAAGGATGGCAACACCCATCATCAGACAGCAAGTTGCCCTCAGCTAGAAACGGAATCAACCAGGGCGCATTTGATGTGATTTCTCAGGCAAATTTTTGATCTGAATTATAATCATTTAAAATACATATTCAAATAACTTAAAAAGACCTTTTTCTCCCTGATGCAATCACTTTATTATTAGAGCAAGAGAACAGATTGCTTCTTAGTATTTAGCCCAAAAGAGGTCACTCCTGAAGGGGTGAAGAAGCACAGGGAAACCATCTCTTCTCTGCTGGTGCTTGAAGCAAGGTGGGAGTTTCTGTCTGTCTTCCAGACATCCATCTCCTCGTTTCAGTAGCTGAAGACTCGCTGTGGCCAGGTAAGACAAGCCGGGAAGCAAGGGATAACTCCTAACCTTTCTGTTCCTATGTTCCATGATTGTTCTAGTTCGTTCTGGGGGAGGGTTATTATCGTTTGTTTTCTGAGAAACGGTAATTGGCTCAGTCATGATTGCTTTCAAGTTTGTATGCTGTTGGCATATCAGGCACTTGCTGACTAGAAAAGTCTCATGTAATGGGTTTGTGCTCTTCTTGTGCCGGGTGGAAGACAGACCGCCAAGTCGCGTTTCCGCTATCCTAGACGCTCAGGATCTCGAAATCTTCCTCCAGGTCAAACTCCTCTAGTTGTTCAGTAGAGTCAATGAATTCTGTTGGAGTACGGAAATGAGAAAGAAGGAAGCTTGACACTCTGGTTGAAATGGTCAGTACAGTTAATAGTTAAGGCTATTCATTTTTTAATTGTTTTGCTAGAGAAACGTGGAAGAGACTCGCAGGTGGGACCGCGGACAAGTACTAGAGATTCTTTAGAAAGAACCACATTGAGGGCGCCTGGGTGGCTCAGTTGGTTAAGCCATTGCCTTCAGCTCAGGTCATGATCCCAGAGTCCTGGAATCGAGTCCCATATCAGGCTTCCCCTGCTCTGCAGGGAGCCTGCTTCTCCCTCTCCCTCTGCCTCTCCCCATGTTTGTGCACTCACTTTCTCTCTCTGTCAAATAAATAAATAAAATCTTTAAAAAAGGGCACCTGGGTGGCTCAGTAGGTTAAGCCGCTGCCTTCGGCTCAGGTCATGATCTCAGGGTCCTGGGATCGAGTCCCGCATTGGGCTCCCTGCTCAGCGGGGAGCCTGCTTCCCTCTCTCTCTGCCTGCCTCTCTGTCTACTGTGATCTCTCTCTGTCAAATAAATAAATAAAATCTTTAAAAAAAATCTTTAAAAAAACTTATAAAAATTTTAAAAAAGAAAGAGCCACACTGAGATACCACCTTACATCAGTCAGAATGGCAAAAATTGACAAGGCAAGAAACAACAAATGTTGGAGAGGCTGTGGAGAAAGGGGAACCCTCTTACACTGTTGGTTGGAATGCAAGCTGGTGCAGCCACTCTGGAAAACAGTGTGGAGGTCGCTTAAAAAGTTAAAAATAGTACTACCCTATGACCCAGCCATTGCACGACTGGGTATTTACCCCAAAGGTACAGATGTAATGAAAAGAAGGGGCACCTGCACCCCAATGTTCATAGCAGCAATGGCCACAATAGCCAAACTGTGGAAAGAATCAAGATGTCCTTCAACAGATGAATGGATAAAGAAGATGTGGTCCATAAATACAATGGAATATTACTCAGTCATCAGAAAGGATGAATACCTACCATTTGCATTATCATGGACGGGACTGGAAGAGATTATGCTGAGTGAAATAAGTCAAGCAGAGAAAGTCAATTATCAAATGGTTTCACTTATTGGTGGAACATAAGGAATAGCATGGAGGACATTAGAAGAAGAAAGGGGAAAATGAAGAGGGGGCATATCAGAGGGGGAGATGAACCATGAAAGACTACGGACTCCAGGAAACCAACTGTGGGTTTTGGAGGGAAGGGGGAGGTGAGCCCAGTGATGGGTATTAAGGAGGGCATGGATTGCATGGAGCACTGGGTGTTAGACACAAACAATGGGTCATGGAATACTACATCAGAAACTAATGATGCACTGTATGGTGACTAACATAATTAAAAAAAAAAAAAAAGAAAGAAGCAAAATAGTTAAGTTCATTACACAGTCTTATTCCCAGGGATGAGGACAAGGCTCTGGGGTCTTTGAGGTACTTTTCAAATCACCCCTGGCCCCTGATTTGTTTTTTTGGGCCAGACCATGAATATACATTCTCTTCATTTTGATTTCATATGGCCCTTTTGCATTGAGCTCATTTTCTTCAACTCTCAGGCTTTGAAACTGGTACAGATCAGTTCACTGGAAGATTAAAATCATCGAGGACACACTCCGTGCTCAGCCCAGCTGAAGAGACACTGTACATTCTATGGAAAGCCTGAGCCACAGTTGATTCAGTCTCATGAAACAACAGCCACCCAAGAACCCTGGAACAATGGCTTACCTGCCCCAGTGGTTGTCACTTCTGGCTTAGCTGGAGGAACAAAGGGAGGCCAGTGTGATGGATGTTTCTGAACTAATTCAAACATCCTTAAATTTTCCTTTAGGATTTCCTGAGGACACACAGAAACAGCTGTAAACATTTCAGACTGACTACACATTTCAGGCTGGTTGTCCATCTGTGATCCCAAACCCTGTGAGAGTGGCCTGGTTGTTGAAAGGTGGGAACCAAGCCCAGTGCGCCCATCTTCTCCTCACCCCATCCGAGGACCCAGCCCCCTTCTGTGCTAGCGCTGGCAGCCCAGGAAGGAAGGACACTGGACGGAGGAGCCGACGGAAAGCCAGACACCCTGGCCTAACTCAGTTCAGCGGCGAGCTGTCCCTGATGTGTTGCCTCCAAAGAACTTTGTGTTCATTACGTGAAACCTGGCCCCAAAGGATCCGGGGACAGCATATTGGCGGGGTTTTGATTTTAGTCCAACACATGTGGTGTATGTCCTAATTGATATGGCACAGTCTTACCAGAGAACTTTCATTCAACCTTTACAGGGGGTGTGTCTAGAGTTGCGCTGCCTTCTAACAGGTTAAGAATTACCTTTAGAAAATAATTTTCCATTGTGTCCCAGCCAGTGTTTCACTAGGGTGGCAGAGTCAGCTAGGGACATTAACGTCAATTATCTGTTGGCTCGTGAAGAAAAAAAATCTGCCCTCCTCACACTTGCAGGAGGCTCTGGGCTCCCATCTCCTGGCCTCTATTTTCTTTCTTTCTTCTTCTTCTTTTTTTTTTTTTTTTTTTTTTTGGCAGGTAGGAGAATAGCACGTCTCCTGCCATTCCATCTGGGGCACTTTTCAACTATTCCCTGTGATCGTCCTTCTTTAATAAGCATTTATCAATGTCTCCTACGTACTTGGCATGTGTTAGAAGTGAGGATGAGCAGGGCAGATACAAAGACTGGTGAGCCATCAAAAACGGTGACTACCCTTTTACACAAAATACTGAGAAGAGAGCATATCTGGCTTTGCTGTCTACACAGATTCCTGCAAACTGTGTTTCATTTAGCAGCAGCGTGCCGACCTTTAATAGAAACGAGACAGCTAAGAGAAAGACACACTCCCTAAACTACATCATGGACTATATGAAACTGTTAACAGACCACGAAACAAACAGAAAAGCAGTTTGGTTCCTTCAATCATCTCGGCGCTATGAAGGGCACGAGGAAGAATTTAGGCGGAACTCTGTGAAATTAGCATTAAGTGAAAATGGTGGAATATTCGTTGAATATTTCATGTGACTTGTAGGCATAATCGGATGAGACATTACGTAGCTAAAAATATCACCCACTTGACATACTAAGCATATTTCAAACAAAGGTTTTGCTCTGGTTCCCCCCAGAATTATGCATAATTCTCCACATCTTAGTTTTTCTCTTGCAGTATAATCCCATCAGGCTAGACTCATGTCACTACGTGGAGCAGTCTTGAAAAGCGATCCTATTGAATAACTTCTGCTTTTAAGACTAAGAAAAACATACATCGTTACCTTCTGTACAAGGCTACACCAGCTATCAAAGTCCTTTTCTTCTTTGCAGAAAAATCCCTTGGGGGGGAAAGCAAGAGAACAGAACTTAGAACTGGTCAGGGGCACAGAGTCAGGCCCTCTGTACTACAAGATGGCGCCCCTGGCCTGGAGCTAGGATGGGGGCTGCTCTCTTTAGATGCATCTTCTGGCAATAATGGAGCACATTGGCTGCATTGCTCCCTCTCCTGGGCCATTACTTTACCTGGACACACACATTTACACGTTCATTCCACCTCTCCCTCTCTGTCCTACTCGCTCTCCCCCACCCCCTGTCCCTCTCCCCTCATACTGTGAGATATAGTAACTTGAAGGCCAATCTCCAAAGCATGGGGTTAATTCCATTACCCTCGGTGCGTAAATAGACACATCCATAAGGAACAGTTGATTAAACCAACCACAAAAAGTCAAATAGTACTTGTAGCTGGAGGTAGTACATGGTAAGATGGCTTTGACCTGAAGGAAATGATCTGTTAGAATAAAGAGAACCATCCACCTCCTTCCCCATCCTCAGAGCCAGCCTACAGTAGTGAAAGAATGGTCCAAAACAAGAGGAGGGCTCTTGTCCACTCTCGATCTCTGGTGCTCTGACAATTAGATTAAACTGGAAGAGAGGATTCAGCCAGGCCTCAGAACCAACAGTAACTTTACAGGCAGCTGTCCCTTTAGTGTGTGAAGACAGTCGTCATACCTCCAGGGGGGAACACCCTGAGTGCCCAGGGAAGTGAGCACTATCTACCCGGAAGGTCTTGCCCTCTGATCCCTCCCTAACTATGTCCCGCCTTATTCCCTGAGCCTGGGTAGCAATAACTAGGGGGCAAGAAGTAAAAGGGTAAAGACTGTAATGCTAATAATAACTAGCATTTACAGAATGCTTACAAGGTGCCCAGCCCTGAGCTGAATGCCTTATGCCTCCCACAGCCCTGAAGGAAGTACTGTTCTGCTCATTTTAGGGGTGAGAAGGCTGAGGCTCAAAAAAGTTCAAGGCCTCCTCCTAAGTCCATGGCTAGGAGGTGGCAGGGCCAGGATTCCAACTCTAGCAGTTTGCCTTCAGGGTTCATCCTTTCCCTACTATACTATGGTATACCCCTGGGGGGTGGGGCGTGGTGAGGAACATACTCTCTCGCCTTCCTACCCAGCAAAGCTAGAGAACTCCCCAGAAACCAATCTGTAACAGGGTGGCATCGTGTCTCTTGGCCCACCCAACCTTCAGATACCCACCAGCGCTACGGAAGGATCCAAGTTCAAGATGTTCATTCGCTGCGGGGACTGTAGGCAATGGAAAGTCTGGTCGTCAACCGTTCCATTCTCTTCGGTGTCAACAAAAGTCTGGGTTGTGTGAGGGTCCAAGAAAATTAGCTCATCACCTGTTTGGAATGAGACATGCTTAATCTAGAAAGAATGGCTGCCCCTGTCCCACTGCTGTCCCTCAGGGGGAGGAGGCGCTCTGGTTTTCTTAACCCCTCCCTTTGGTGACAATGGGAATGAGATGACAGAAAGCCTGAACTCAGGTGATCATGCTTGAAGGAAGCCAAATCCAATCACTCAACCAGAGGACTCGCCCTAGCAGTTACATCTCCTCAAAGCCCAAGACCAAAAATGGAGAGGGACGGGTTTGAGCAAATGAGCAAATGAGAGACCAGAGATGATGTGGCAGGCTCTGTGAGCAGCAGTTAGCAAAGAGGTGGGAGGTACAACCACCAGGGCGGGAGCCCAGGTACCATTAGGGAGCTTCCTGCCTCTTTCCACATTGGGAAGCATCTTGCTGGCTCCATGCCATTGGTTCTCAGACTTGTGGGCAGAGAGCACATCTGGTAAGAAAGAAAAGGCCTTGGCCTTCCCAGAGAAATGGAAATGCTGACTCTGTTAATGATGGGCTCTGACTTCTGATCTCAGTTAGCTAGCAAGTTAAGCGATTCCTAGTGGAAAGCTTTGATTCCACCACAGACACACCTCACCAAGGAAATTCACTTTGAGATGATCTGCCTGCACAAAGGAGAGAAGAGCCATGCTTTGTCAAGGTAGAAAAAGCCCAACCCAATAACGACCTGGGAGGAGTTTGAGATAATAACATCTCTACTTTGATATTCAAAGGGCTGAGAGGCCCTCCAGGGCTCATCAGTGTCCTGCTGACTTGGCCAGAGTGGTAGCCCATCCTCACTGGTCAGGCTTCAGGACCATCTGTGTTGTAGACGGGGTTGGGCAACCAAAGAGAGATCTACCCAAGGCAGGAGAATGGGGTAGGAAGAGATGCCCCCCAAGACCCTCCCTGGAGTGACATCCAGAATGGCATTGGGCCACATCTAAGTGTTTCTGTCAGCAGACAACGTGTTTCTGATGCCTGATGAATAGCTTAACTTGTCTCTACCACAGACATATATATCCCCGCTAGACCACTGCTGGGTAGATCAGTTATGCCCCAAAAGCCTCAAGTCACAAAGAAAAGCAATAACCAGGATGTTCAGAAGGAAGCTTACCTATGACCACAGAAAAGGAAGAAGGAAAGGAAGCTGTGCACAAGAAAATGGAAATCCAGAGCGGGATTAGGAGCAAGCATTCTGCCAGTGTTTCAAGTTAAGGTGCTAGGAATAATTGGATAAATAAGAGCATCCTCTCTGATTCTGGCCCTTTCCAGGTGTGTGCCTGTGTGTGTGTGCGCGTGCGCATGTATGTGTATGTGGAGTGGAGCTTTTCAGGTGCCGCTGTTTCTGAGAATGCTTAGAAGAGATACAGTAGAATCCCCCAAAAGTTCTAGAAGTGATGTGGGACCAAACCCAGGTCTCTAATTAGGCCTGAGAACAAGAGGCCATCTGGTCAGCCATCTGCAGACAAGTGGCTCATGCTATGGATCCTTGGTGGCAACCTTCCCCAAAGTGCAGGGGGCAAACATCTCCTGTCTAAGCAGGCAAAATCGGACAGACAGACTCTCATCCTGGACATAGGGTCACACATCGAGAGCTTTCCCCAGCTTCCCACTGGAAAAGAGGGCCCTCAGGAAGCAAGGTAGCACAGCAGGCAGAGATGGCCTCATTGGAACTGAATGCTGGTTTGGCTACTTTCTAGCTGGGTGACTTTGAGGCAATCCCTCCAACTCTTAGTTTCACTATACTAAGCTTTACCTCACAGGAGTATCTAACTATCTGTATCTATATCTCTATATTGGACTATCTGTCTATACCTGTATGTGTATGTATGTTCTCTATCTATCTGTCTGGGGGTGGGACTTTGCAGGGTCCCTGACACAAGACAGCTTTTCAGCAAATGGCAGTTCTCATCTGTTCCCTCCCTTCAGACATTTGACCATTCTGGAATCCCCAACCTAATACAGTCAGGGGGTAAGTTAGACAAGGGGATTCGGGTGGACTTTGGGGCCTCCAATAAAGGTGAAGCAAAGGATTTATGAAAGGCAATGGGCAAATGGGAACTGTGCACACCTCTGTCTGGGTTGCTGAGGATTGCCCACACCTCTTTAATGAGTAGTCAACCTCCACAAAAGTCACCTTGACCCAGCAGTCTCACGAAACAGGAGGGCTATGCCAGCTTGGCAAACTCTTTCTGGGTAACTTGGGGTAAGGGAAGTTCAGGCCCCCCAGGAATCCCATCCATTGTTCCTTGAGGTCCCTCCAAAATTATTTTCCAATCGGTTTCTGCCTTGTCCTCGAACAAAGAAAAAGGCAAAATTTATTTTTGCAACCTTTTCTTTGACAGGAACCCAAAAGTTTAGAAGTGGAAGGCATGTATAGGACTCCAAAGACTATTTGGTATTGAGAAAAAACAAAGGTCTCCTTGATTTGCAAAGCTGTAGTTCTCAGGCTTGACCAATAGATGGCAGCAATAGTGAGTGCTCAGGCCACTGCAGAAACCCCACCTCAAAGAGAAGAAAGCAGCAAAGGAAAGGCCAGTGTCGGGGGTCAGGAAGGGTGGGGTCACCTTTCACTGGGTGTGCACTACATCCCCGGCTCTTGGCTGAGTGCTCTTCTGTGAGGTGACAACACAGCAAGGCAGGGGTGAGCCCTATGTTCTTTTTTGTTTTTTAAAGTAAACTCTATGCCCAATGTCGGGCTCAAACTCAGGACCCCAAGAGCAAGAGTTGCGTGCTCTACCCCCAGCTGAGCTGGCCAGGGGCCTCAGCCCTATTTTCCATAAGAAACTGAGATGAAAGGGTGGATATTCTTTTCCTGCTGTCACACGGCTGGCATGAGAGATAGCCGACAAGGCTGGGGATGTCAGTTTCCCATGCCACCTCAGCTCTCTGAATCTCTGAGTGGGGCGGAGGGTGGCCAAGCCCACTGCACCCTCTGCTCTGCACATCCCTCATGCCATTCCCCATTCCTGCTCTGGCTCCTCTTGCCTATCCAAGGCTCCCCATTATAACCCAAGCTCATATTCCCCAAGACCCAATTTCAGGCCACACCACTCCCTTCCCTGTCCTCTTCAGCACCAACCATATGCCTGGGCCCTTGGTACACAACATGTGGTGTGTACACCAGCAGCATTGGGCCCACCTAGTTAAAAGTGCAGAATCTCTGGGCCCACCCCGGACCTGCTGAACCCGCATTTTAATCACCTCTCAGGGTGATCTGTGTGCACACCAGAGTTTGAGAAGTACTGGGCTAGCTTGCCTGGTACGCCAAGGGCCTTACATGACTCAGATCACAGCTAATGTATAGGGTGGCTGGAGTTCCAGAGGCATCAGCTGAGGCAAGGGAATGCTGGGTTGCTTGTTAGGATCCGTGTTAGGAACATTAGTGGTTTTAAGGCTTAGCCCCCATTAGCAGAAAAAGGATAGCTCTGTCTTTGTCTCCTCTCAATTCTTCCTGTTCATGGCTCCAAACAGTGAGGCAGCAGGCCCAGCTGCGTGGGCCTGGGAAGTCAGAGGATAGGTCCTAGACCAGATGCCCAAGCCCCAAGAAGAGGGAGATCCATAATGCCAGGCAAGTGAAACCCTGCCTCCCTGAGCCCCCACAGAAAGGAGAGGGAGAGGCTAAAATGTCATGCCCTTGGGGTGGTCCCATGGGCAAGCAGCTGTGGAACTGTCTTTCTGAGAGGCAAGGCAATGGAGGGACTGAAGGGGGCACCGAGAAGTGTTATTCTCCACAGATCAGGCCAGAGACAGGATGAGCTGACCAGAGGCCATGGAAGCTCTGGGTGAGATGAGGGTCCCCTAACCAGAATTGCCTGGGCTCCCGTGCAAACTTTCTGCCCACCCCCAACCCAGCCCGTGACGACTTACTTGTGAATCCTCTTTTCTTACCTAAGAATCCTATGAAATAATAGGCGTTATTTGGTTTTCCTCCTAATGCCCCTAAAGACTGTGGCATCTTAAAACACTCCTAGAGGGAAAGAGAATGCAAGATTCTCAACTCACTTGTGGACTGCTGCTCACGGATCTCCGTGCTCATATGGCGGTGTGATGGGCAGGCGGCAATGGGCCCGGGAAAAGGACTGACTTACTTTGAACGCATCAACGTAGACAGGGTTGATTTGGTTTATGCCCAGGCGAAGGGGCACAATGAGCAGCAGGGGTTTCCAGGCTGGGCGGCCCGCAGGGGTGCCCTTACTCTGGTTCGACGCGTTCAGAGTGTCAGGGGGACTCTCCCCGACTGTATCGGCACTCAAGGGAAGGACACAACACATTTTTTCTGGAAAGATAAGACAAGAGAACTGGGTCAAGGGGTATCCAGTCACGGGAGATATGCCCAGGGTGAAGCTAAGGGCCTCCTCATCTCCTGGCCTGGAGCCTCACCTCCTCCGCCACTAGAGGCCAGCTTGCCTCACCTCCCATGGGAAGCCCAGGCTGCTCCTTCAGCCCTTACTTCCTTCTGGCACCTGAGCGCTCACCTCCTGCCAGATATTAGAGGCTCAGTGAGAAAATCTTATTTCTCAACTAGTCCGCAAGAGCCTCTGAGACAGGGGCCGTATCTTTCGGTTTCTCTAACCCCATGGTGGAGAGCACAGGGCTGGGCAAACGGCAGCCTTGGCAGAAGACCTGTCAGTGGTTTAACTGGTTATCCTCACTTTGAGTATCCTGCAGGGAAAGGGTCTGGGCCCTTCCAGGGAGAGAGGACCCTCTCATTGTTTTCTTCCTTTCAGAAAGCTGAAAGGGAAGAGAAGAAAAGGCACAGGGAATGATTAACCAGAGTCCTATGCTCCTCTAAGTTTCCCTACTTTGGTGAAGCAGGCTGGAGGCAGTGTATGTCTGTCTGTCTGTTTCTCTCTCTCTCACACACACACACGCACACACTTTCTGAATGTTGAGGAAGGACCTCAACCACCCAACTCCCGGGAAGGAAAAGAAGCTAGGGACTCACTGATATCTTCAATGACTACTGTGTTATCCATGGAAACATAAACAGCCAAGGAATTCCATTCGTCAAATAAAGCAAGTTTTCTGAAAAGCAACACACAATGAAGTCAAAATTGGGGAAGATCGCAACATCAGCAGGGAGCAGCACAATCTATGTCCTGTGTCCCTAAAGTCACTGAACACTGAACCACAGAGAAGTTAGGGTTTGAGTCAAGCTCTGGCCCCCTGGGCTGAGAGCCCTGGAACATTCCATGTCCAGGACCCTTGAGAATGCCACAGAATCACTGTTTTCAAATCCTGAAAAAAAAAAAAAAAGCCTGCTTTACATAATGGAAAAATCTACCTCACAAGATGATGTCACTTCTGCTGGGTGAAAGAGAAAAGGTACCAACATTTCTGCCAAGAGATCTTGTTTTCTCTTCTCAAATAAAAGACAATCTGACTTACTAGGGTATTTTCCCCAAAAAAGGGAAACTGTCATGGAAAAAAAAAGTGTGTGTGTGTGTGTGTGTGTACATATATACACACATACACACATATATACATATATACATACACACAAGGGGTTGGGAGCATAGATAATATAGAGAATAAGGCCCAGGAAAATGTAGAAAAAGAGATCTCTTACATCCCTCCACATATGCAGTGAAAACGCTATTCGAGAAACTTTAGCTTTAGGTGGCCTTGGTGCGGCGCCTTGTTGGTCAACAGCTGAAGACAGCATGTGGAATTGTGTGACTTTGGAAGGGGTTAGAAATAGAACCCCTTTCATAGAGGGATCATCTGGGGTCTGAGTAAAGCAGCATGACCTCATCTCCCTTACATTTCTCTCTCGCCTGTCTGAAAGAAGGCCTGTTTAACCCGGGTACTTCCGGGATTCTTGGGTAAAGCACAGTCTTACTGGACAAAAGAGAAAAAAAAATTCTCTTCCTGACCAAGGTAGCTCCTAGGAAGAGGTTAATTACCATTCCACTTTAATTTCATTCCGTTTGAGGTATGACCTTTCCCTGATATACTAATACTCTGTTGTTAATGGTAACAATCACAACAAATCAGGACCCACTTAATTTTTTTTTTAAAAATATGCTTCCATTTGTCCGTCGTTGAGAACTTCAAAATTTAGACGAAAGAAGCAAATTCTGAGGGACGTCACATAAAAACCCAAGTATTTCAGGCTGGGCCTGAGGCCCGGCATGGCCCTTCTGATTCATCTTCTACGCGCTCTACCCTGGCTTCCTACACTGGTTCCCAAAATACTGTCAGATCTTCGCTCAGCAGAGTCAACCATGCCCCCTGAAAGAACTGTGAATTAAGGTAAGAAATTGCTCTAGATGGGCTGTACCATTAGCAAGAAGTAAAGCCAAGATACAGATTTCACTTGGGTCCCTGGGAAATCCAGCCTACTTCCCTCATGAGCACATTTCCAGAGCATTCTGATTCCATGAAGACTGGCTTATAACTGAAACAGTGCCCCCTCGGCACTTTTCATGGAGCAGGTCCCCCCATCATCCTCCGGAGAACCCAGTAGTTGAAGAAGCAAGCTACACCCAAGGAGTCCAGATGGTTTCAACCTTCTGAGGGCCTAAATCCCGCCCCAGATTCTGGACGCCATCTTCATTCATCCTTCCAGTATGCATTTGAGCACTGTGTGTGCAAGGCAGTTTTATGTGCTAGCCTTACAGGAGTGAACGAGACAAATACAATCTCTGCCCTCACTGACTTGGCATTTGAAGGCAGGCGTCAGGAAGGAGAGGGACAACAGGCGAGGAGGCCTGCAGGTGCGGGGGCTAAAGCCACTCACCCCGTTCACTGCTAAAATGTCAGTCTTAGATTCTCCAGCCGTGGGAGGTGAATTCTGCAATTTAACAGAGCCATGGCAGAAAGACCCTGCTGGGGTATGTGGAGTCGGCTAAGAGATAAATGACTGATCCCAAGCCTCCCTCGGGGTTGGTCTCCTCCCATAGGTGGCGAGCTCCCTGAGGCAAGGACCGTGTCTAGTTTATTTCCGTATACCCAGCACTTAGCACGGTGGAGCCACTCAGTAAATACTGAATGAATGAATGAATGAACGAATGAGGTCTTTTATACTCTATAGGGTAGGAGTCCGGGTCTTGCCTAGGTTGGCTCAGGCTTCCGCCACTACTTAGTCTTGGCCCTTGGGCTTCAGAGTGACCTTCAGTCTGACAGTCCCCTGGAGGGTGAGCAGAATCTTCTGCACATGCCAGTCTCAAAGAACTGCCTGAGCAAAATGGCCCAGATGCTTGGTGGCTCAGTGGCATGGCAAGAAGAGCTAGACTGATAGGAACGTGGAGTAGGCAGAAGAGGGAGGCATAGGAGACAGTACAGTAAGGCGGACACCAGACTCACTTACTTTAACACCTGTGCAACTGTATTTGGTCCAAACCATTCGCCAATTGACTTCCCTTCTCCTACACCCATTTGCGCTGTTTTTAATTGAGGGAGAAAGAAAAGACATCAGCAAAAGTTCTTCCAGCACACCACAAGTTCCTAATTCCTTGCATAAATAATTAAGCAGATGGACAACTTCGCAGAACCACATATAAGGCAGGGGATGAAAGCAATGGGTACAGACATTGTCTTAAAACCAGCGATGTGACCTCACCCATTTGATGGATAGAGTAGCAACAGTCCTTTCTATCTAAGAAGCACTGGAGGATCCGTTGGTATTCTTTGGGTTGTTCTTTTTGTTTCTCCCAGTTCCAGTCTTTGAAGGAAAAAAAATGAGTTAAAGTCATTTTTATACCTGCTTATTACCTCTCTGCACTCTTGCCATAACTATGAGGTTAGAAGGAAAACGAAGGAGTTGCAGCTAGAAGGCAGGGGCCGTGGAGTTAGAACATTCCTAAGTAACTTCAATTTTGATGACAAAGACATCTGGAGATACTACTTTCAAGGTCTCAGGGGGTGTAAAGTAAAAGCAAAACAAAGAGTTGATCAAGGAATTGACTTAGCACAAGGGCTGATGCTAGATAAATATTACACAAAAACAAGGTCAGAAAAGGCTTTTCTGATCATCTACTCCACGAGTAGGAGGTCGTCACAAAACGCGGAAGTGTATCCTTTTATCACCCTGACGCCATACTGTCTCATCTCCACACAGACAACAACGGCCTTCACTGGTATATTTTGGCAGCATTGCCAAAAGAGTTTCGTAGGGGAAGTGCTATTCAGACACACAACAGTGCGCAGGAGAACAGATACAATTCGTGACTAAGGAAGCTCAAAAAAATTGGTATGCAGCCATTTTTACACAACCTTGAAAAAGTCCACATGGACTTTTGGCAAAACAAACACCTTTCCTATCAAGTGCTCAAAGCTTCTTTGTGACCAAAACCCAAATAATTACATCTACAGGAATTCCCTCTCTGCCTGAGGCATGGCCCCCCACATGCCCCAGAGCCTATTTATCCCAGGACTCTAGACAACAACAAAAATTCTCCATAATCACTACCATAGACAGGATGTGCTTCTCCCATTCCCTCTGCTCTAGGAACTCCGTCTCATGGGACAGCTCTCTGGGGTTTAGTTGGCTTCCGAGACACTAACTTCTCTCCTGAGGTTTTAGACATAGTTTAATAACTTTACGACTAAAGTATTCTTGAAGTGGAAGGCCATTATCTCCAGTCTCTGATCTCTTTGCTTCTAATAGTTCTGAAATAAAAGTTTTAAACTTTGTAGGTAGCACCGTCTTCAGAGGGTGAACTCCATTCAACTTCTCTCTCTTTCTTTTTCATTTGCTACCGAATTGTCCAAGTCTGGGGAAATCCTGATTAGCTGGCTGCTAAGAACCACTAAATATTGACCGATGACAGGGATAAGCGTGCACTCCGCCTTAATTATGAAGTGAATAGGAGGCACTCTAAAACACTTCTGTACAAAATTACATCTTTGAATTTATTTCAGCAGCAAGATCAATTTCCAAATTCTCTCTGCTGTTTGCTTTTCTGTTAAAACAACTGAGACTGCTGACTGTGGGGTTTTATGACTTTCTCATCTGCCTCCAACAAAATTCATTCCAGGAGCGTCATCTTGCTGTGTTTTATACATGGGAAGTTAAAGAGAGTGGACCTGCTCCAAGCTGGATGCATACGGTAGAGACATCACTGGCCAAAGAGTCAGGAGACCTGCCTTTTTCTATTCTACAATCCATGCTTTTTCTGTTTGACCCTGGCCAAGTCACCTTACTTCTTGAGCCTCAGTTTCTTCATCTGTAAAACTGGAATTATGATACTCCCCAGGGGAAGCAGGATCAGGTTATTCTAAACCCTGAAGAGAAGGCCTCAAAGCCCTAAAACCTCCCTAGGTGCCCCCTCCCCCCACGTCCCCTGCCCACTGCCTGCTTTGGTGAAGGTGCACTGGGGGAGGAAGGAATCTCAGGGAGCCACAGCCAATGAGCTCAGCAGGTAAGATCTTGTCCAAGGAGTCCTTTTACTCCCTCATCCCCAGGTCAAAACCAGCTTTCACCCAAGTGCCTTCACAGGCACCCAGTCAAGGTCATCCTCCAGATGCTCACAGGGAAGCATGCATATGGCTTAAGAATGCAAGACTCGAGGGCTTCAGCGAAGATCACTGGAAGGTTCTTAATTAATCGGCCTCCTGAGAAAGCTAATTTAAGGATCCCTTCATCACCAAATGGACATTCTCGGCAAACCCAAATGAAAATAGCTCCAGCTCCCTCATCAGGCACTTCCTTTGGGTCTTCCGTCCCTCACTGGGTGGACATTTTAAAGTAGGTCAAGAAACAGCCCACCCGCCACACCCTTCTTCCTGCTCCCTTTGTTATCTGACCTGTTTAAGGACTCACTGGAACAATAGTGAAGATGGAAACTCTGAATGACACACCTGCCTCCCTGTTCAATTCTGTCCCAGGAAAATCACTCTCAGGCTTGGTGAGTCACGAGGAAATGCCGGCTGTTTCCTTCTTGTGGGAGGCTTTAGTGACCTGTCAGCCCCGTCACTGGGGCTTGCAGAGAGCACTGGAGGACCCTCAGCTCTGTTGCTGACTGTTCCTGAACTTCGGCCCCACTGCTAAGCCACCAGCAGGCAGTGGTACCGTGGAGGCCTCCAAGGGGGGACCCATTTAACTCACCCCTTCCCAAGTGTCTGCAGATCAGGGCCTGAGCCAGCATCATTTGTCCACAGCGTAGCATACATCCCCAGCCAGCGTCTGATGAAGGGCCCGTCCCCCCTGTTGGCAAAACGGATGGGAATGACTGTGAGGTCCCTCAGATGCCTTCTCCTGAAACATCAGCATGTGTGGGAATCATATAAGACAGACAGACACACAGACTCTGTGGCAAGAGAGACAGCCAGCCAGCCAGCAGGGTTTGGTAGAGGGCAGGAGTTGCAAAGGGGACGTGGAGTTAACCGAAACGGTTTCTATGGCCAAAGACAAAACCAACAAATGGACAAAACCTGCCCCTTATGTCTTCTCCCCTGAGACGTCCCATGCGGTGTGCCCACAGTTGTGGTAGATGATGGCCGGGTATGACCACCACTGCTAACCCAAGCCACATCATTATTTGCCTGACCAAACTTGGCTTTGCTCGGCTCCCTTCTCAGGGAATCCAGTCTTAACCTTAGTTAAGGAATCAGTGCTACCAAAAGGGAATCATCAGCTTGGTCAAAGAGATCTGGAAGGCTCTGTGAGAGTCTCTCTGAGAGACTATGAGAAACACACATTAGGAAGATCTGAGCAGCAAGAAGGACAACATAAAATAGAGGAAAGAGTCTTAGATTGGGCATCAGAAGGACTGTCTGTCTCTAGGTGCCTGATCCAAGTCTTGGACATAGACTGGGAACAACAACACATACCCCGCCTACCACTGGGGGATACTGTGAACACTAAAGGAGAAAATATCTGTGAAAGTGTTCTACAATCCACTCAGGACATGGCCATCATTAAATATGCTACTAATGAATGAGAAATGGGTCACATCTTTAAAAGGCCTAAAACCAGTTAATAAATGAAGTAAGACAATAGGTTCAATTTAAGGATGCTTGACGTAACGAAAATCCCACATAGGTGGCCAGCCTGAGCTCAATATCCTTTTTCAAGGTACCAGTGAAATCAGATAACTTGGAAGGCAGAGGAGACATCCTGCTTTCATTGTTTTCCATCCCCCTCCAACGTGGACGTGTAAAACGATGCTATGGGCACCACTTCACCAGACTGACTTTAAGAAGGGTCATCGGCCTCATAAGACAAGTGGGCCATAGGGGACCACCCTTTTCCTATGGTTGTAGGGACTAAAGGAAAGTTGCTATAGCAAGATGGGGAAGATTGAGCCAACCCATCAACCGGAAGGGGAAGCCCTTTGGCTATTGCTAATGGTGGGATTATAGGCCACGTTAGTACAGGAAGGATGCAGTGAGGCCCACATAAAGAGGAGATCGTCAATTGGCAAAACGTTGTCAGAGTTGAACTGCAAATGTTCTCAAGCCTTGTGAAGATCTCTTCACCTAGAGAAAGTTAACAGTTCAAAACCACCGGGTACTAAAGATTGTTCTTTGGTTTGTTTTCCTGCTTGAACACTTCTTGTGGAGTGCAAACACCATCCATGTGGACTTGGGTTTGGGGCACTTATTGGAAAAGAGGATTTCACTCCAGTTCCTAGGTCCAGGCCTGCATCAAAATCAGTCAGAGAGATTTTTCTCTTAGGGAAACGCTTCTACGATTTGGATTTGATACTCTTTGCCTACAGGGCCATGATACCAGGAATAGGCCACCCTACTCACAAACAGATTTTCTCTAAGGGGAACTTATTCTCTTAGCTTATTGACCCGTCCTGTTTTCCTAGACAGCAGGTAGTACTCTCACAGCCTATCATTAGTTCCAAGGAAATCTATAATAATTCATCCTGCAGGGGCAAGGTGCTTTCATTTCATACGGGGAAGAAAACAAAGGATTTCTTGTCTTTCTTTCAAGGTATAATTGTCTTTAATGATTGCATAGGTCTACAGAGAAGTGGATTATAATTTAGTAAATATTACCCAAATTAGAGGTTTGACTTTCTTCTTGTTCCTGGAAATAAAACAAGGAATGTAATCTGGTGCCTGAACTCTTAGAGCTGGACTCAAAAGTATAATGGTGTTATACCTTAACACCAAGGAACCATACACAATGAGGCGCTTTGGCATGAAACTTCTGAATAATTCCGAATAAAGTTTAAGACTTATTTATTCCCCTAAAGCCCGTCTTCACCACAGTGAGCTGTTAATTCTGAGATTTCTGTGAAGTCACTGATAACCTCAGGCAAGTGATCTACAAGGAAGAAAGCACAGCACAACAAACGATATACCTACCAATTGGTGAAAATTTCCTTCTGTATGTAAACCATAGGCGAGCACTTATATCAGACAACAGCTTAGATTTTTCTGTAATTAAATGTGAAATTACAATTAAATCACCATATCCCATCTAAAGATATCTACTTTTGATTTCTGGGCCAGCAGCCAACTCATTTTCAAATAACCGACTGGTCAGTACTATTGCAAGGGGGCTAGAGAAGTTCGGAGGCAACGCAGTCTTATCTTATCCAAGTAATTTCAGCATTCCTCCTCACCTAGGTTTTGACCAGAGCTACTGGCCCCCCGGGTGGTTCCTTGTCTCCTTCTAATAGAGCGACATGGCCCTGGCAGATACTAACACTGGGAGCACGGCCAAAAGACGAGGAATAGGAAAAGCAAGGATAACCCGCAAGCAAGGCAATCAGCCCCTGCCTGAATGTTGACAGTTGGTTGGATCTCTCACTGGTACCCGCTGTCCATTATCTAAAATGGTGGCAGGGGCGGGGAGGGATGAGAGGGGGGCATGCGCATGTGTGTGTGCATGTACATGTGTTTACCTAAAAAGAAGAGATACCCGCTAAGCAAATTAAGTAATTAAATTGTGTCCATACTACCTACTACAACTGGCATTGTAATCTAAATGGATACAGAACAACACAAGTGCTTTTGTGTGTTTCTTCAAAGCATTTCTTGCATTGTGATCAGCTCCTTCCTATCTCCTCCTCAATGCTAAGGCCTTCCAAGAGGGTCTCTCCTCAGATAAACAGAAAAAGCAGAGTTGACTCTCTCCAAGCTCAGGCTTCAACTGGGTGCTGGGTTGTTAGCAGTGTTAGGGAAAAGGAATTCCCCAATCTGTAAGTATACAAGGGTAGGGAAGAAATATCTCAGCCTCCTTCCCACCTAGCTGTGGTGGCTAAAAGTTCCATACAAGGTCAGACTACACTGAGACAGTGCTGACCGTCAGCGAAGATCGACAGCTAGAAGAAGACCCCTTAGCATGTGAGTTTCTAACAGCCATAGGCTGATTAGGAGTCCCCTAGGTGGCAGCATTTTGAATCTAGACAGAAAAGGACACAAGGGGAATGGGAAGTATGCAGTCCAGGCATTGCAGACTAAGTACTGGTCAGTGATACTAGGAGTGAGGGCATGATTTATGAAACCCAAGGCTTACAGAAGTCAGTGGTTCTCCTTTAAGAAAAGAATAAAAATACTTCTGGCTTTTTTCAAATCATACCAACACTTGTGACCATATGAACTCTCCCCCCGCTCCCACCACCCAGGACTCTTGGGGCCTTGGAAGCAATCTATGCAGGCAAAGGGTTTGAGGCTTGAATTCCTCTGGCTGCAAGGTCTATACATCCACCTAAGAGTGACATTAACTGTAACCAAAGTAACATTCCACCAACCCAATAAGGAAAAATGATTGGGACCTTAACCTCAGGCACCCACCTCATTTGCGTTCTCACAGACAAATGCTACCAAACCTTACCCGTTTTGAGGAGATGCGGTTTCCCCAAGATCCATACCAGCTCATCTGTATCTGGAAATTCTTCTAAGTGGTCAGCAAAAATAGTAATCTGGTTTTCATACCTGGATAAAACTGAAAGAAGAGGAGAGAAACTTACAGCAAAATGTGACGGAGAGGGTTCGCTTCTGTGGCTTACTGATTATTCCCTCCATTCTGAAGGTGGAAGGTCATTGGCCTGAATCGTGTGGAAGCAAATCCTTTTCTTTGAGGAACAAAGACACTCAGGAAGCCTCAAAATCCTCTAGTAGAGGGATTTCTCAATGCTATGAGAACCTATACCCAACTTCCCTTTGACCACCTATACCCACCTTCCCTTTCTCGTGGTCCCGTTTGGTACCATCTCTGAATATTTAGTGATGGTCATTTCAGAACCTTTTTGTCATGGGGTCTTTCTTGTAAATAGCCACTTAGCTAGCTTCTCCTAGCAGGAGTGTGTCGAGGTAATACGGTGATACCTAATGCTTTATCTTGCATCCTTTATCTCACCTAATGCTTGCATACCCAACTCTTGCTCACGTCACAGGGGACACTGTGAGGTTTCAAGTGGCTTGTGGCTTTGGAAAGAGCTATGACAAACATGGAAGATTACACAGCTGTGAAAATGTAAGATTCCAGCTGGAAGCCCAGATATTTTCAAAGTACTTTTTTTTTCTCATTCTTTTTTTTTTCATTTTTAATAGACTTTATTTTTTAAAATTCTTTTTAAAATTTAATTTCTTTTCATTGTAACAGAATTCATTGTTTATGCACCACACCCAGTGTTCCATGCAATACGTGCCCTCCATAATACTCACCACCTGGCTTCCCCAACTTCCCACCCCCTGCCCCTTCAAAACCCTCAGGTTGTTTTTCAGAGTCCATAGTCTCTCATGGTTCATCTCCCCTTCCAATTTCCCTCAATTCCCTTCTCCTCTCCATCTCCCCTTGTCCTCCATGTTATTTGTTATGCTCCACAAATAAGTGAAACCATAGGATAATTGACTCTGCTTGACTTATTTCACTCAGCATAATCTCCTCCAGTCCTGTCCATGTTGATACAAAAGTTGGGTATTCATCCTTTCTGATGGAGGCATAATACTCCATAGTATATATGGACCACATCTTCCTTATCCATTCTTTTGTTGAAGGGCATCTTGGTTCTTTCCACAGTTTGGCGACTGTGGCCATTGCTGCTATGAACATTGGGGTACAGATGGCCCTTCTTTTCACAGTACTTTTATTTGCCATTTTATTCACATATGACTTCTGCAGAGAAGGATCTTTAAGTTGAAGATAAAAATAACTTGTTCTTGAGATTCACAGATGCCTGTGGTGATCTCTCATGATAAAGTGACTGAAAAAGACATAATTAATCTTTGCAATTCATGGGCCAGACTCTCAGAACTTGGGACCACATAATGTGGGATGAAGTAAAATTCACTTTTGTATCTCTTGTGGGGAAGGAGTCTGCTCAAAGAGTTTAGAATGACTTATGAAGGGGTCCTATCTCAAAAGTTCTCTTTAAGCAATTTTCTGAGATAAAATAATATTGTAGGTGGTAAATAAGTTTCCAAGATAGCCCACAAAAACCTATTTTAACCTATAACCAGAGAAACCAAATTGATAGTACATTTCATAGCTCATATTTCAATGCACTGCAAGTTCAAAGCTAAGACAGCTAATACATGCCTTCTCCTCTGAGCTCTTGGAGGCTCCCTGACCCCTGTGGGGAAGGGAGCTCAGAGAGAGTAGGGGCCCTAGCTCCAAGCAGCTGCAGGGACTCTCCCAAAGCAGTCCCTGCGAGCCCCATGGGAACAGTTTTCCTGTAAAAATGACATTATGAGATATGTTTAACCCACTTGAAAGGATGGATTGTTTACTTTTGGCTTTGTTTTCTGAGGCAGAAGCATGCTGTTTTCATAGAAATAAATGTTCCTAAATATAAACGAGTCCCATATGATCATGAAAACAGGTTCACCTGCTCAAAATACTTGGTTGGAGGCTAAAGTTTTATTTTGTATAATTTGTGCAAACTGAAGTTACAATCTGGAAGTTAATATTTTAGAAAAATATTGACTACCCAGGGATATCACCTTTCTTGAAACTTATTACAGAAGCCCAATCTTTCAGGGATTTAAGTAGCTTTTCTCCTCAGGATGTTTTAATCATTAAGGTTAGAGTCTCCGGCAGTATTTCAAACCTGAAGGGGTTAGAAATGAGGCAGCCATTTTGTTCCCTAGCGAACGCTCATCACTGCAGAATCTGCCAGGGAACCTGTGCCATCTTACCCTTTCTGCCACTGGCCTCGGCCCCTGGCCCAGGCCCAGGAAATACCAGGCTAAAAATGACCACCAGGTCAGGCCATCCCCAGGAGGTAGTGGACTGAGGTGGTGTAAGTCACACTGTGTACCTTCCCACCCTACTCTTTACCCCTCACAGGCAGGAGAAACCAGGTTAAAATGAACACCCAGTGTAGCCTAGAAACAGAGTCAGAAAATAAGGAGCCCAAGAGGAGTGCAGGAAAGGGGCAGCCTGTTTGGCATTCCTTTGGCAGGGGTGAGGAAGAGCAGCACTGGATGAATGTACAGCATGTATGCATATAAGCCTTGGGTCTTTTTTTAGTACTGGCTAGGAAAACAAAAAACAAAAAACAAAAACGTTTCTCTATATCCAATCCTGTCTCAGTGAGTCATGGCCCAGCCATCTGGTCAAATTAGTACACCCCCTTAAAGCCTGTAAGAACTGTGTTGCTTCATTTGGGATGGCCCTGACCAAAATGATCACCAAAGAATTGTTCCCTTGCTATTCAGCCCTTCTTGGGCCAGAAAGAAGGTCATTACCATCTCTATTCTTCCCGATTCTCCCCTTAGAAGATGGACTCCCAGAATGCAGTGTGTCAGGCTATAGCCAGACCCAGATGAAGGTACATGGATGAAGCAAATGAAAGCCACAGCAGAAGATAAGATTAACAGAAGCAAAGAGCAGTAACATGAGGAGGGTATATTCAAGAGAGTCTGGTGAGGAAAGGGGAATAGGGTCGTCCACCAGGAGAATTCAGCGCAATGAAGAAGCAGACCAAGACATCACTGAGGTGCAGAAGTGAAGTCTCATTTTCCAACAGAATCACTTCTGAATAACACAATCCTTTAATTTTTTTTCATAAACTACCTTTATCTTGCCTTAAAAACAACAAGAACATCATCCCCATATGATTTTCCTGCCCTTTCAGCCCGTTGAAAGCGATAGAAACTATACAGACAGAGCTACAAAGACTGCAGTTGGGCGGACCAAGAATTTGCTTCTACAAGGTCTGATGAACAACAGGCTTCACTCTGTTCCATTTTACTTTAATAATGATTATAATGATTATTGCACTGGAGTCTCTGCTGGGTTGGCTTAGTGGTCAGCTAATAACTGAACCAAGATGCCTTAAACTTCTGAACCAGCAAGTCTCCCAGTCTTGGCCAAGAGGCTCTGTGTACATGTTGGGACATGCCTTCAACATTCAGCCAGCCAGTGGGTAACTCTGCCTTAGTGTTCCCTTGTGCAGAGCTTGGAACCAGCCAGAGTGAAAGCTTAAAGCCCCGTCAGTTCTTTCCTCAGCATGCACACAACAGTAGGAATGTACATGGCCCTGAGCATGCATATAGTCTTCTAGATTCCCAGGGGTATGCCCAAACTTTCCAAGCTCCAATGAACACGTTATTCCTTAGCTTTTTCTTTTAAGCTTTCCAGTTATCTACTGCCTCAGCCAGCTATGAAGTTAATCAATGGCCTCTATAATAGTTTTTCATTTGATCATTTTACTTTCAACTGAAATAGAGCTAACATACAATACTATATTAGTTCTAGGTATACAACACAGAGATTTGACAATATATATATTACTCAATGGTCACCACAATCAGTGTAGTCACCATCTGTCACCATATAAAATCATTACAATATTGTAATTGACTATTGACTATATTCCCTAGGCTATACTTCGAGTCCCCATGACTTATTTATTTTATAACTGGAAGTTTATACCTCTTAATCCCCTTCACCTGTTTTCCCAATTCCCTCACCATTTTTCCCTCTAGCAACCACCAGTTTCTTCTCTGTAATTATGAGTCTGTTCTTGGTTTGTTTGCTTGTTTTGTTTTTTAGATTCCACATACAAGTGAAATTTTATCATATCTATCTTTCTCTGCCTGACTTATTTCATTTAACTTAATACCCTCTAGATCCATCCATGTTGTCACAAATGGCAAGATTTCATTTGTTTTTATAGTTGAGTAATATTCCATTACACACACACACACACACACACACACACACACTTTATCCTTTCACCTACTGATGGACAGTGGGCTTCCTTCCATATCTTGGCTAGTGTAAATGATGCTATAACAAACACAGGGGTGCATATATCTTTTCTAATTAATGTTTTGTTTGTTTTTGTTTTGTTTTTACTTCAGGTAAATGCCCAGAAGTGGAATTACTGGATCATATGATATTTCTATTTTTAATTTTTGAGGAACCTCCATACTGTTTTCCATAGTGTCTGCACCTCTAATAGTTTAATTAAAAAAAAAAGCCGCTGCCATTCCAGGTAAGGGCAAATAAATACAGTCTTGCAAGTGGGGTCTTCCAAGGAACCATCAGAAAGATCAAATAATGACAATTCTTTGAAAATGAGGCTTGGAGTGCCTGTGTGACTCATTTGGTTAAGTATCTGCCTTTGGCTCAGGTCATGACCTTGGGTTCCTGGGATCAAGCCCCATGTCAGGCTCCCTGCTCAGCAGGGAGTCTGCTTTTCCTTCTCTCCCTGCCCCTTACCCTGCTCCTCCTCCTCTCTCTCTCTCTTTCTTTTTCTCTCAAATAAATCAACACAGTCTTTTTAAAAATAAAATAAAAATGTGGCTTTACAGGAACTCCAACTCCATTCTGTGTCCTACAATGGCTGTCAGGCTCCTGGCTTTCCCTGCAATTAGAAGCTCTAAATTCTCAAGACTCCTATAGGGCTTGAGAGCAAGGGATGGGCATAGGGCAAGTGAAAACACCACAAAGCTTATTATTCTTACCAAAATGCAGCTGCTTTACTTGAATAAATACTACCCAGACTGTTGCAAGCCTTTGGTAAATGTCTACAGTCCTGAAAAGGTTGATTCTGGCCATTTTTTTCCATTTTTTTTTCATTGCTATTATAGACAGAATTTTCAGAGGCCCTCACTCAGCCATTTCTGCTATGTCTTACTTTAATATGTTTTCTAGTCATTGACCAGATTTCTAAGGGTTATTTCACAAAATTGCAAGCAAATGAGAAAATGGCTTTGAATGATCCATTTTTTAAAATTTTTTATTTTTTATAAACATATAATATATTTTTATCCCCAGGGGTACAGATCTGTGAATCGCCAGGTTTACACACTTCACAGCACTCACCATAGCACATACCCTCCCCAGTGTCCATAACCCCACCCCCCTTCTCCTGACCCCCCTCCCCCCAGCAACCTTCAGTTTGTTTTGTGAGATTAAGAGTCACTTATAATGATACATTTTCTGATAGTACTTCCCAGAGACGCTTTTACATGAGGGCTCCTAGATTCTGTGGGGCTTGTGTCCTACAAACAACGCAAATTCTCGAAAGTGAAATCTCATGGTAACAGAATCTCAGGGCCAGAAAGCGCCTGAGATACTATGGCACATCTTCCTTATAGGCCACCTGATTTTAAAGGCATGCCAGAATACTGCTGATTCTAGAACAGCCTTCTCAGCAGTACATACATATTTAATATACTGTCAAGTAACAGCTTCAAAAACATTAAAAAAAATCTAAGAAGATAGGTATGGTAGGGGTTGAATATTCATTAATATATTAATTCCATAAACTTTTACTGAGTACCTACCATGTGCACAGAGGCTAAAACATCACTGAGCCGTAGCATCCATCTTCCAAAAGCTTTTAATCTAGTGGAGAGGGTAGGTCTGGAAACAACTAATAACAATAAGTACTATAATAAAGGAAAGTGATGTAATATACAACATAAGGAATATAGTCAATAATATTGGGATAACTTTGTACAGTGACAGATGGTAATTAGGCCTATCGAGGTGATTATTTCATAAATTATATCAAAATATCAAAAACATTCAAATACTAGGCTATACACCTGAAACTAATAGATTTATTGTGTGTCAAATATAATTCCATAAAGAAAGAAAGCGACACAGAAGGCAACAAATGATTAATTCCAACTTGGGGGTGAGTGGGCCTTCTACAACCTAGAGAAGGTAGTATCTGAGCTGAGCCTTAATAGAAATGAGTTATAAGTGGGAAGGGGGAAGGGAAGAAATTCCTGGTTGAGGGAACATCAAAAGGATTTGGCAAGCAACTGAATGTGGGGTGGGGCTGGTGGGGGGGGCGGAGAGAGAGAAAGAGAGATACAGAGAGAGAGAGGGAGGGAGGAAGACAAAAATAACCTGCAATTTGGAAGTGTGGATGATTAAATTGGAGCAGAAAAACAAGATGTGGGGTAGGGAGATAAAGTGTGATCTAACCAGAACATGTAGGACTCATGGGTTTGGTTGACAGAAGAAGGACAGGGTTAAAAAAAAAAAAAAGTGGAGGAAGTCAACCTGCACGGGGATTATGAAGAGGGACATGGCAGACAGCAGGTGGATTAGCAGAGCCTCGGGAGGCAGGCAGAATTCAAAACAACAAAGTCAGCCTAAAATGTGCCTTCATCCTCCTCCTTCTGGGTCCACTTAGTGTTCTGGCCTCGCAAGCCTCTGCCCACCCAGGCACAGGCCCTTCCCATCTGCATTTCTCTCCCTCCCACTGCCCTGCTTTCCTGACAACCAAGGACCTAGAAAATAGAGAACTGGACAACAATCCTCATCATTTCAAGAGGGACTATCACGTCCCAAACAGCAAGTTTTCTTGAATGTATTCAGCAAATCAAATCCTAGAGATGCTGGGCTGTCAAATAGTGCAAAAGACATAAGGGTTTCTCTACACCACTATAAACTTTGGCACCCCAAGGAAACATTTATCATTTTAGACTTACAATGCAGAATCTTAACCAAAGGGTTAGGCTTCAGTGGGACTTTATGACTTAAGGAGATTCTATTTAACTGACTGGTGCTGGTGGTGGTGGAGAGCAGGAGGCTGTGCCTGACAAATTTCAGGGCAAGTCCACAAAGGGATAACCAGTCCAGTTGCCGAGGGACCATTGTTTAGTGACTGAGAAATGGCAGTACCCTCTACAGCTAGAAAAACCAACTGGACCATAAATAACTTGGCCCCACAAAATAGAACATTTCTTACAGATTTTGGTCAATTCATCCTACTGATAATGGTGGTAAGAATCAAATGAAATGCAAAATTGGACTCTCTGGTTTTCCTTTAAAGTGATTCTTTTTAGGGTGCCTGGGTGGTTCAGTGAGTTAAGCCTCCGACTCTTGATTTCAGCTCAGGTCGTGACCTCAGGGTCATGAGATCGAGCCCTGCCTCTGGCTCTGCACTCAGCGGGGAGTCTGCTTGAGATTCTCTCTCTTCCTTTCCCTCTGCTCCTCCCCTGCCGCTCTAAAATAAAAATAAATAAATCTTTAAAGGGATTTTTTAAAAAAACTCATTGCCTCTTTAAGTATATTTTTGTTGTTCTCATTTCAGGACAAATTATTGTCTGTTTTCTGCTGACTGAAGCACATTTAGAAACACCCATGAAGAAATGGGATTCCATGCATGAACTGCTAAGGAATACACCTACCACTCAGATCACTGCCCCTCTAAATTGCTGCCCCTTTTTGCTTTTGGCAACATAACTCTGCTCTTTTTGAGGATATTCCTTTTTTTTTTTCCTCAGAAGAATAAAAAGATGCCACTTTGGTAAGGCTTATCTTCATTGATAAGACAAAGAAGGCAGGACATTGGATGGATGGATGGATGGAAGGATGGACAAAAAGTATATGATTGGCTTTATAATTCAAGACTTGAGGCAACTATCCCACAAACTGAGGTGAGAATCACCTTGATTATCAAGAGGTTTTTTTGTTAAGACTCAATCTACTGGGGCGCCTGGGTGGCTCAGTGGGTTAAGCCGCTGCCTTCGGCTCAGGTCGTGATCTCAGGGTCCTGGGATCGAGTCCCACATCGGGCTCTCTGTTCAGCAGGGGGCCTGCTTCCCTTCCTCTCTCTGCCTGCCTCTCTGCCTACTTGTGATCTCTCTCTGTCAAATAAATAAATAAAATCTTTAAAAAAAAAAAAAGACTCAATCTACTTAGTGCAAAGCGTGGTTGTATTCCCAAGGAGTATAAGTTGCTGTCATATAGTGGGTCCAAAAAAAGCCCCCATGGTATTGTGCCTTTGATTTTGGACAGTGTCCAAATCAAAAGACCAGGAATGCTCAAATATAGAGCTCCTGATTCATGTGGGGATCAAGATATCATGAAAATGTTTTGCCAAAATGAAGAATGTATCATGCAGTATTTCTCTAACATAAAAAAATGTGGGGCCACCTGGGTGGCTCAGTCAGTTAAACATCAGACTCTGGATTTCAGCTTGGGTCACGATCTCAGGGTCATGGGATCAAGGCTCAGTTCAGGCTCTGTGCTGGGCATGAATCCTACTTAAGATTCTCTCTCTCCTTCTCCCTTTGCCCCCTCACCCCGCATGTGCACATGTGTGCTCTCTCTCTCTCTAAACAAAAACAAAAACAAATAAACAAACAAAAACTAAAAACAAAAACAAAATGTGGTTTTTATGGCAGGTGAAGAAAAGGAGGAATCACCCTTCTCCCCTCTCAAAAATAGCTCTAGCCAAAAAAACCTAAAATTTATGTTCTAGTCCTACCCTGCCACCAACTAGCTGTGTGACCATGGAGAACTTACTGCAGTTCTTTGGGCCTTAGATTCTCCATCTATAAAATGAGCAGTATGTTTTTCAAACAGCACATCATAACTCCTCAGCAGGCTATGAACTCTACACAATGGGTCACAATCAGCATTTCTTTAAAAAAAAACATTAAATACAACAGAAAAATATTAGAACATATCACATGTAATAAGGATTTGTACCATTTCATGAGACTCATTTGTGTGTAAATAAACTGGGCAGCAATACATAATGTATTTCCTATTGTACTGTTGGATCAAAAAAGTTAGAAAGCCAGTGGTCTAGACCTATACTGTCCATACAGTAGCCACTAGCTATATGCAGCTGCTCACATTTAAATTACCTAAAATTAAATACAACCAAAATGTAAGTTACTCAGCTGCACTAGCCCCATTTCAAGCACTCAACAGCCACGTGTGGCTATTGGCTACCATACTGGACAGCACAGCTATAACAAATTCTATTGAGCAGGTTTATCCTAACAACGTATCTATGGAGGTAGAGGTAGGGTGGGTTGTTAGGAGGGGTACTTCGGGCTCTGGGGAAAGAAGATGGGTTTACTTGTCTCTCTCTCTCTTAAGAGAGTCTGTATGTGAATTTCTAAATAAGTGAGCCAGCAATTATTTACTAAGTTCTGTACTTGGTTCTGTGAGGGATATACAGGAAGTAGCTTCATAAATAGTCACTAAATTTAAATGAGCAATTGAAGGCATCATAAAAGCATAATATCTAAGGATATGAGCCTTACATCCATGAAAAATCTAATAATAAAAGGCACTGCATAAGCAAGTGTTGATAATAACTGAATGTGATCAAAATTCAGAAAAGGGGAAATCAATGAGCATTAGAGCCATCAGAAATGATTTCAAAGAGGACACAGGATTTTAACTGGTGCTTAAATTATTGCTTCAAGTAGGATGAACAGAGTTAAGACAGGAGAAAATTCCAGATTAGGGGAATGCTAGTAAGTATGTGTGGGTCAGAGAGGGGTCTAAATTCTGGAGAATACTGGGCGTGACTCAAGCCTGGATGGTAGAGGGAACGAAGCAAGCTGGTAGAGTCCAAGTCTCAGTCAAGCCACTAACAGCTTTCAGAGCCCTCTCACGTGATGCTTGAGACGGCCTCTTGAGGTATCCAGGGCAAAGATCATTACTTCCAGTTTACAGTTGAAGGAACTGAGTCTCAGAGAGGTGAGGAGTCTTGCCCAGAGTCAGTGAGCTGTATAACCAGGATTCAAACCGACTTAACCTTACTCTCTGTCCAGTATTCTCCACTATACCTTGCTGTTACAATAGAAGCTGGGTCCAAGGCATTGGAGACAAGGGGTAGAAATGAGAAGGTTGTTGTAATAATGCAGACACAAAGCACTGAATCCCTGGCCTAAGGTGGCAAGAAATCAGATGTTCTGGCCATATAACATACTATAAAACAAACTGACAATGCAGTCCCCACTGTTTATAGGGGATAGTAAAAGTAGACTGCCCAAGGCGAGAAGAGTATAATTATTTTTAACTGGAAGTGATCTAAACTACCCCAAAGGAATAAATCTTAGCAATAATATTCATATGCTTTGTCCAGATTTTTCCAGACATCTGAAGGCAATGTTTTGGACACGGTTCCTAAGCAAACAACTCTTTATGTGTCTATGCATTTTTATGAGCCATTTCTGTCTTGCTAGTGTTTCCTTCCTCTGTCCATTTCAATGTTCATTTCTCAGAACTAATTGGTCATATGATCTCTTACTCATCGAGATTTCCAGTGAGAAAGGACTAGTGCAAAAAGGTCAAGGAGCTACAGGCCTTGAAGTTTTTCCATGCTATTTGTTTAGTAAAAATAATTATTGGCAATTTAGTTAATAATACTTTACTAAGAAAATATTAAAATACAGCATTATCAGACTAATCTTAGAGGATTGCTTCACCTAGGTCACTGAGCTGCTCAAAAACCTCACCGGGCTTCCAAGATTGCTCCAACTGATAGGAGTTGCATATGAGCTCATCAGCCTGGAATTTAAGGCTCTCTCCTATATGGCCACCTCCTACATTTGTATTTGTTCCCCGCTGCTCATTACTCCTTTCATTACTCTTTTCAGCCAAAAGAAACCATGTGATACATTGGAGGCTCTCTGCTCATTCATGTCCTACTTATACTTAAGTCCTACCTCAAATGCTACTTTCTCTATGAACACTTTGCCCTCAATTTTCCCACCAAGAGAATGGCTTCTTCTAAGCTGCTACAGTCCCTTATTTTTATCTCTTTTATGGCACCGGGCACTTTGTTCTCTAGAGTATTGTTATTTTCAGGCATGTCATATCTCTGTTATTGGGACAAACTCCCACCTCAGTCCATGTAGTGCTTCTCTCCATATTCCCGAAAGCTCCAATCATAGGGCATTGCAATAAGTTGTCCCCCTAAGCCCCATCAAATGTTTATGGGATGAATGGGCACACTGACAAAAGTTGACAAGCTGGTTTATATGTCTGTGCAAACATCCATTTAACAATCCTTTGTGGAGGACCTACCATATGACTGACATTGTACAAGGCCTTGGGGAGAGTAACACATGCTAAGCAACTGTTAAGTCTGTTGGGAAGAGAGAAGGAGAGTTCATTTTTATGCAGTATGGTCAGTGTTGGCAGGTGGAGCTAAGGAAGCACAGCAGAGGACCATCTAAGCCAGCCTGGGTACACAGAAGGCTTGGGGAAGAGAGATGATGACAGGACTTAGCCTTAAATGATCAGAGTTAAGCAAATATGGTAGAAGGATGTTCCAGGCAGAAGAACAGCTTGGACCCAAATGCCAAGGGCGGAGAGACTGTGCAACAGTGAGGCCACATGGAAACTGTCAGGGGTTGAGGCTGGAAAAACAAACAAGCCCAGGAGATGTTGGCCTTGGAAGCCTTGGTTAGGCTTCTGACTTAACCCAGGCTTCCTGGAGTCCCTGAATGCTTTCAAACACACTCAGGAGGAAGTCTGGGCATCTCCCTATGAGCAGAATAGAAACAGTGCAACAAGTAATTGCCTGTAATACCAATCTTAGTTGTTGGTTTTTAAACATTATCAAATTAGCTTCTGTTAAGGAAAAAAAAAAAAAGCCTAAAGTGACCATCTTTGTCAAGGAAGGGGAGAAGGTGGATCTCTGTCTTGGGGCACGCTCACTGGCATAGCACAATGGCAAAAACTCTGGAGTCCTCCCCAGGAACAGTAACTCTCCACTTCATTTAGGGCACTTGCCCAGGTTTTCGCCTCTGTTTACAATCACCTCACCCACTTCCCAGACCACGGGAGTTTTCTCCACACCCTTTCAACATCACACTTCATTAGGAAATACTGCCAGCAGGCATATGATGTTTAAAAATTCTTTACCTTTGATGTCATGTAAAACTATACTGCCAGAGTTCAGTTTTTGGATTGCATAAAATTATACATGTACCTTCACTTTCAAAACAAAAGATGTGTTCCAAGTTAACCCTCGGGTAAAGTTCTGTAAAGTGAACCTGATTTTCCAACACTATTTTGTCATTATTTGCGCTATGGTGCCCCAAGAAGAGACAACTGTACTCCATCTCAAAAAGATGGAGCTTGGGTGCCTGGGTGGCTCAGTGGGTTAAGCCTCTGCCTTCGGCTCAGGTCATGATTTCAGGGTCCGGGAATCAAGTCCCGCATGCAGCTCTCTACTCAGCGGGGAGTCTGCTTCCTTCTCTCTCTCTCTGCCTGTCTCTCTGCCTACTTGTGATCTCTCTCTCTCTGTCAAATAAATAAAATCTTTAAAAAAAATAAAAAGATGCATCTTGCTATAAAATGGCTCCTCATCCTTGTTGTGCACTGTGTATACCAGACACCAGGAAAATAAACATCTATCTGCTGAAAAGCAACCCACCAACCACAGCAAAAATACTCTCTAATAGGGGCATCTGGGTGGCTCAGTGGGTTAAAGCCTCTGCCTTCGGCTTGGGTCATGATCCCAGGGTCCTGGGATTGAGCTCCACATTGGGCTCTCTGCTCAGTAGGGAGCCTGCTTTCCCCCCACCTCTCTCTGCCTGCCTTTCTGCCTACTTGTGATCTGCCAAATAAATAAATAATTAAAATCTTAAAAAAAATACTCTCTAATATCTGCAGGCAGAAAATCTTGATCTGCTAAACAAACACAGATCCGTTTTTAACTCTAAAAGTGGCTCTTCACAAAGTAGGGCTGCTTATAAGATGCCCAGCCATCAGCTCTTTCATTAATACTGACTTAACTTATTCTAAGTTAAAAATGTCTTTTGATTTACTCCACCTACCCTGAAGACTCCACTCCTAGATTTATGTCCAAGAAAAATGAGTGCATGTGTTCACTGAAAGATACGGTAAAAAATGTTCGCAGCAGCTTTATCCATAACATCCAAAGCCTAGAAGCAATCCCAGTGTCCATCAGTGGAATACAATCAACACAGTGTTAGTGTTTGCCCCAAATACATAGGTTGAAGCCCTAATCCCCAGTATGATGGCATTTGGAGGTGGGCCCTTTGGGAGGTAGTTAGGTCATGAGGATAGAATCCCTGTGAGTGGAATCAGTTCCTGTATAAGGAAAGATACCAGAGAGATGATCTGCCTCCCTCATGTGAAGACACAGCAAGAAGGTAGCCATCTGCAAGCCAGAAAGAGAGACCTCACCAGATACCCAGCCTGCAGATGCCATGATCTTGGGCTTCCCAGCCCCCAGAACTGTGAGAATAAATGTTTGTGGCTTAATCCATTTGGTCTATGAAGGTTGTTACAGCAGCCTGAATGAACTAAGACAAGGTGCATGGATCAACTGTGGCAAACCATTCATAGCAATGGTACAGAGCAAGAAAAAAGAACTAATATTAGGTACAAGACACAGATGAATCTCACAGACGCATTAAACAAAAGAAGTCAGACACAAAATAGTACATACAATATGATTCTGTTCATATAAAGTCTGAAATCGGGCAAAACTAATCTATGATAAAAGCAGTCAGAATAGTTGTTACCTTTGGGAGGTGGTGTTGGCTGGTGGGAAGAGGCAAGATGGAAACTCTGGGACAGCAGAGGTGGGGGAAGAAATGTTATCTTGATCTGGATAGAGGGTACACATATATAAAATTTCACTGAGCTGTACACTTAAGATCTGTGCACTTAGCTGTATGTAAAGAATACCTCAATTCAAGAAAAGAGAAAAAGGTAAGTCTCTATACTGGATTTATTTCTGGTACAGATGGGCAACATAGATCAAAATTATGCTAACAAAATATTTTTTTATCAGGAACAGAGATATAGCTCTAGATTTCTCCACCCCCTCAACACACACACATCAAAGCCAAGTCAAAGTATTTGGGTGCTCCAGATATTACTTAGATGTCAGGCTAATTTATTGGATTTTTCAACTTCTAGTATTCCAAAATGTTATTGATTTTGTAGGCTCACTTTGATTTGATTACAAATTCCCAAACTTACTAATTCTTCTTTTCTACTATAGCATTAGCTGATCTTCATCAGAGAAATATATTGAATTCCCCACTCCCCCCAAAAATGTTAGTGGAAGAAAGTATAGTAGACTGAAGAGAACACTGGCTTATGAATTGGAAGAACTAGGTTCTATTTCTGCTCTGTCTTTTGCTACGTAAGTCACCTGGGGCAACTCTTGTAAACTAAGATTCCCTTTCCTTATCCATAAAATGTAGATAGTATCTTCCCCACAGGGCTTTAGTGAGGAGCAAATGAGAGAATGCATATAAACGTGCTTTGTAAACTTTAAATGAGTGTTAATATCCCCAAAGCTAAGTGTTTCTTTAGAACTTGTTCCTGGTTGTGGCCAAGAGAAAATGTACTTAAATGTCAAAGCTTGTACTTCAGTTTCGCACATCTTACATTTCACCAGAGATTTAGGATCAGCAAGTGCACTCAATTTCTAACATCTCTGAAAAGTTGGAATGATTCCATGATAATGAATACTGAAAATAGACGTGTACAGGGAAGCAGGATGAAGAACTGTTCCCAATTATGACTTTTAAGTCTATCTCTAGTGTATTCTCCATTATATTCAGTTCATACTTCTAGAACTTTGAACTGTTTCTGCAACACTCATGCCATGGTTCCCCCTCTCTGTTATGAATTTCACAATAACTATCCCTAAAGGCTGTTCCCATTTCTACTTTCTGCCATCCACCATGACCACGATAGCAAAATTTAAAAATACTCCCCACTCTGAGCTCCTCGTCAGAGACCTGAGTAGTCCTGGTCAGAAAGCCCCAAAGAGAAAACGCCGTTTCTTAAGTGTCACCTTTTGATGTTTGGTTCTCTGATGACGGGAAGTGATATAGGCCAGAGTTGCCTCAGACTGCTTCCTGTCACCAACTATCTTTTCCATCAGATCCAGCAAGAAATGTCTGACTGGAGAGTCATGCAAGTGTGAGAGGAGCTAGACAGAAGGAAAAACGACGAATGATTTGGTTTCAATGTCCCCAGTGGTTCTCGTTCCTGCAGATTTTGTTCTTAGTCTCAGACTTAAGTTTGCCAAACTAGAGCAAACCTACAGATAAACAAACAAAAAAGACTAGAGAAGGTAAATCCTGAAGTTTTCAAGACCCTTGAGAAGCATTCCCTTCAGGCATTGAGTCCCAGTTTAGAGCTCTTCCGTGAACCTTCTGAACAAGGGGATAAAAACTGATTTTATAGAAGTAGATTGACAACAGCAAAAAGGGCCAGCTGACAAGGAAACAGACAGAACATCATAAAAAAACTAATATGGAGTCATATACTCACACACACATACAATGATTAAATGGTCTGGGACCATGCAGTGAAGGGACAACCATTGAATCATATTTCAACAGGCCTTAGAATACCATTGCATTATAGCATATAATAACTGTTAGTCATAACAATGGTCCTCACTCAAAAAATTAGATTATGCCCATAAAAGCTGTATAAGAAATCAGAGGAGTAAATTGCTTCTTGGTTGTTTTTTTTTCCCCCTCTTTGGGGAATTCCATTCATGATAGTGAAAATGTTAAAAGCTTACAGAGCTTAGAGGGAATCATGAGCCATTTAGAAAGTTGTTTATTCAAAATGCCTTTTCCCCAGAAAGAGTGAGGTAACTGAGATTCTACTTTAGTTGGTAAGATGAGATGAATGCTGGTTGTATAACAGACACAAGTGTTATCAGGAGGTCAGAAAAAGGAGATGAGCCTGGGATAGCATAATCAGAGAAGGCTTCACTGAGGAGCCAGGGCTGGGTTTGCTTTGAGGTCCCTCTCCACCCAAAGCCTGGTTCTGCCTTCCTTTATTGCCATCATTAAGCAGTCCTACCAGGGTCTCAAGTTTAGAGTCACTAAAAAAGACTAGTTTTAAGGGAAATGTAGTGATAGTGAATAAAAAGAAAAATGGCAGGCAGACCCTGTACCATAAAGGAGCTTGCTGATGCCTTAATGTCCGAATAAGCAGAGCCTCTGGTATGGGTGGCAATTGTGCCAAGCAGCAAATAATTTCTGGGAACCATGGATGGGGTACCATTCATACTCTGAAACTACTGGAAAAGCAAGGTTTAACAAAGAATTTTTACTTGATAGTCTAATTTTATTTAGTGTATACAAATATACCAGTGGGAGACTACAAAACATTACTGAAAGAAATTAAAGATGACACAAACAAATGGAAAGACATCTGTGTTCATGGGTTGAAGGACCTAATATTGTTAAGATAGCCATATGACCTAAAGCAACCTACAGATTCAACACAATTCCTTAAAATCCCTCTACCCACCTCCCCTCTGGTAACCATCAGTTTGTTCTCTATAGTTAAGAGTCTGTTTCTTAGTTTCTCTCTCCCCATTTTTTTCCATTGCACATTTGTTTTGTTTCTTAAATTCCACATGAGTGAGATTATATGGTATTTGTCTTTCTCTGCCTTATTTTGCTTAGCATTATACTATACTCTAGCTCCATCCAGATGTTGCAAATGGCAAGAGTTCATTCTTTTTTCATGGCTGAATAATATTCCATTATATATAATGTATAAATGTATTATATATACATGTAAATACATATATATGTATATACATATACATACACACACACATATATATACAATTTCTTCATCCATCTATTGATGGACTCTTGGGCTGCTTCCATATCATGCTATTATAAATAACGTTACTATAAACATAAAGGTGCATGTATTCTTTTGAATTAGTGTTTTTGTATTTGGGGGGTAAATATGCAGTAGTGAAGTTACTACATAGGGTAGTTCTAGTTTTGACTTTTAAAAAAGATTTTTAAAATTTATTTATTTTATAGAGAGAGTGGGAGAGTAGGGGGAGGGGTGCTGGGGAGGGAGAGGGAGAGAATCTCAAGCAACCTCCATGCTGAGTGCAGAGCCTGATACAGAGCTTGATCTCACAACCCTGAGATCATGATCTGAGCTGAAACTAAAGAGTCAGACATTTAACGGATTGAGCCACCTAGGCAACCCTCTGTTTTAACTTTTTGAGGAAACTACATACCATTTTCAACAGTGGCTGCACCACTTTTCATTCCCACCAGTGGTGCATGAGTGTTCCTTTTTCTCCACACCCTCACCAACACTTGTTGTTTCTTGTTTTTTTTTTTTTTTATTTTAACCATTCTGACAGATATCTCACTGAAGTTTTGATTTGCATTTCCTTGATGATGAGCGATGCTAAACATCTTTCCATGCATCTGTTGGTCATCTGGATGTCTCTTCTTTAGAGAAATGTCTGTTCATGTCTTCTGCCCATTTTTAATTACATTATTCATGTTTTAGGCATTGAGTTTTATAAGTTCTTTATATATTTTAGATACTAACCCATTATCAGAGATGTCATTTGAAAATATCTTCTCCCACTAAGTAGGTTTTTAGTTTTGTTGACTGTTTCCTTCACTGTGCAGAAGCTTTTCATTTTGATGTCGTCCCAATAGTTTATTTTTGCTTTTATTTCCCTTGTCGCAGTAGATAAATCTAGAAAAATGTTGCTATGGCCAATGTCAGAGATATTACTGCCTGTGCTCTCTAAAACTTCTATGGTTTCAGGTCTCACATTTAGGTCTTTATTCCATTTTTTGAGTTTATTTTTATGTATGGTGTAAGAAAGTGATCTAATTTCATTCTTTTGGATGTAGCACACCAGTTTTCCCAATACCATTTATTGAAGAGACTGTCTTTTTCCCTGCTTTGTCAAAGATTAATTGATAATATAATTATGTGCTTATTTCTGGGTTTTCTATTCTTTGCATTGATCTATGTGGCTATATTAGTATCAGTACCATACCATCTTGATCACTACAGCTTTGTAATATAACCTGAAGTCCAGAATTGTGATGCCTTCAGCTGTCCTTTTCTTTTTCAAGGTTGTTTTCATTTTTATCATGAATGGATGTTGTACTTTGTCAAATGTGTTTTCTGCATCTATTGAAATGATATATGGTTTTTATCCTTTCTTTTACTGAAGTGATGTATCACATCGATTGATTTATGAATATTGAACCACTCTTGCATCCCAGAAATAAAGCCCACTTGCTCATGGTAAATGATTTTTTAATGTATTGTTGGATTCAGTTTATTAGTATCTTGTTGAGGATTTTTGCATCTATGTTCATCAGAAATACTGGCTTGTAGTTCTCATTTTTTTGTGGTGTCTTTATCTGGTTTTGGTATCAAGGCAATACTGACTTCACAGAATAAATTTGGAGCTTTTCCTTCTTCTTCTATATTTTAGACTGTTTGAGAAGTATGGGTATTCAAACTTTAAATGTCTGGTAGAATTTACCTGTGAAGCTCTTTGGTCCTGGACTTTTGTTTGTTGGGAGTTTTTTGATTACTGATTCAATCTCCTTGCTGGTAATTACCAAATTTTCTATTTCTTCGTGCTTCAGTTTTGCTAGGTTATATGTTTCTAGAAATTTATCCATTTCTTCTGGGTTATCTAATTTGTTGGCATATAGTTTTTCATAATATTCTCTTACAATTGTTTGTGTTTCTGCGGTGTTGGTTGCTATTTCTTCTCTTTTGTTTGTGATTTTGTTTATTTAAGTCCTCCCCCCCTTTTTCTGATGAGTCTGGCTAGAGGTTTATCAATTACTAATAGGTGGTTTTGTAAAAAATGTCAATAAAATTGACAACCTTTAGCTGCATTAGCTAAGAAAATAGAATACCCAGATAAATAAAATCAGATATGAAAGAGGAAATATCATAAACAATGACACAGAAATTAAAAGGATTATCAGAAACTACTATGAACAATGATATGCCAACAAATTGGACAAACAAAAAGAAATGGTTAAATTCCTAAATGTATACAACTTATCAATACGAAACTGTGAAGAAACAGAAAATCTGAACAGAAGTATAGCTAGTAAGGAGACTGATTCAGTCATCAAAAAACTCCAAACAAATAAAAACCTAGGCCCAGATGGATTCACTGGTGAATTCTATCAAACAGTAAAAGAAGAATTAACATCTTTTAAAGTATTAACTTCATTAATTTTAATTTTATTTATCTATTTACTTATTTATTTAAAGAGAGAGAGTGTGCAAGCAGGGTGTGACGGGCAGAGGAAAAGGGAAAGATCCTTACACAGACTTTGTGCTCAGCACAGAGCCTGATGAGGGGCTCGATCTCATTACTGTGAGATCATGACCTGAGGCAAAATCAAGAGTCAGATGCTTAACCAATTGAGCCACCAGGTACCCTGAAAGAATTAACTTTAAATTCACTCTTTAAGTTAAAAACATTTATTCTTTTTAAAAAATAAGTTCTGAAGCCAATTTTTCTTAAACTCTTCCAAAAAACTGAAAAGGAGGGAACACTTCCAAACTCTTTGTGAGGCCACCCCTACCCTGATACCAAAACAAGAAAAGGACACTAGAGGAAATGAAAATTGCAGACCAATTTCTCTGATAAATATAGATGCAAAAATCTTCAAAAATATGAGCAAGCCAAATTCAATAACATATTTTTAAATATTATACACCACAACTAAGTAGGATTTCTCCCTGGGATGTCAGGATGACCCAACATATGCAAATCAATCAATGTGATACACCATATTAACAGAATGGGGGGAGGAATCACATGATCATCTCAACAGATTCAGATTAGGCATCCGACAAAATTCAACACCTTTTCATGTTGAAAAGTTGAGTATTCTAAATTCAACAAACTAAGAATAAAAGTAAATTACCTCAAAATAATAAATGTCATGTATAAAAAGTCTACAGATAACATCATACTCAATGGTGAAAAACTGAAAGCTTTCCTCTAAGATCAGGAATGAGACAAGGATACGCAGTGTCACCATTTCTATTCAGTCTAGTACTAAAAGCCCTAGCCAGAGCAATTAGGCAAAATAAATAAATAACATTTAAATCAGAAAGAAAGGAAAATTAGCTTTTTTGTACATGATATAACCTTATATGTAAAAACCCTAAAGACTCCACAAAAATTGTTCGAGTAATTGAATTGAGCATGTAATCTAAATATTTTTATAGGATACAAAATAAACATACAAAAAAATCAGTCAGGGGCACCTGGGTGGCTCAGTGGGTTAAAGCCTCTGCCTTCAGCTCAGGTCATGATCCCAGGGTCCTGGGATCAAGCCCCACACTGGGCTCTCTGCTTGGCTGGAAGCCTGCTTCCCTTCCTCTCTCTCTGCTTGTCTCTCTGCCTACTTGTGATCTCTGTCTGTCAAATAAATAAATAAAATCTTTTTAAAAAATCAGTCATATTTCCATCTAATAGCAATGAACTATCTGAAAAAAATTATTTAGAAAAGGATTCTATTAAAATAGAATGAAAATAATAAAAGTTACAAATAAATTTAACTAAGGAGGTGACCGACTTGTATACTATAAATTATACAAAGCATTCCTGAAAGGAACTTAAAGGCACAAATAAATTGCGAGACATCCCATGTTCACGGATTGGAAGACAATACTGTGCAAACATCCACACTATCCAAATCAATCTACACACTGAATGTGATCCCTTTCAAAATCCTGGTGGCATTTTTATAGAAAAAAAAATTATCCTAAAATTCATATGAAACCACAAAGGATCTCAAATAGCCGAAAGAATTCTGAGAAAGAAAAACAAAGCTAGAGGCCACACATTTCCTAATTTCAAGATATATTACAAGGTTATAGCAATCAAAAGAGTATGGCACTGGCATAAAGATAGACACATGGGCCAATGGAATAGAACACAGTGCCCAGAAATAAACTCATACACATGAGTTTATTTAAAATTATCTTTGTCAAATTATCTTTGACAAGGGTGCCAAGAGTACACAATGAAGAAAGGATAGGCTTTTCAACAAACAGTGTTGGGGAAAGGACATCCACATGCAAAAGAAAAATGGGGCCCTTATTGTAGACCATATGCAAAAATCAGCTAAAAATTAAAGGTTTCAACGTAGGCCCTAAAACTATAAAATGCCTTGAAAAAAACAGGGCAAAATCTTCATGACATTGATCTTGGCAATGAATTCTTAAATATGACACTAAAAGCACAGGCAACCAAAGCATAAACAGATAGGTGGGACTACATCAAACTAAAAGCTTCTGTTCAGCAAAGTTAACAACCAACAGAATGAAAAGACAACCTACAGAATAGAAGAAAATACTTTTAAACCATATATCTGATAAGGTGTTAATATCCAAAATATGTAAGGAACCCCTATAACTCAATAGCAAAAAAACAATTTAAAAAATAATAAATAAATAAATAAATAAATAAATGACTTTACTTAAAACTGAGCAAAGGATTTGGAGAGATATTTTTCCAAAGAAGATATACAAATAGCCAACAGGTATATGAAAAGATGCTCAACATCACTAATTGTCAGGGAAATGCTAATCAAAACTACAATCAAATATCACCTCACACTTATTAGGATGGCTATTACTTTAAAAAAAGAGAGAAAGAACAAGTGTTGGTGAGTATATGGAGAAACTGGAAGCCTTGTACACTGTTGGTGAGAATGAGCAAATGGAAGAGCTGCTATGTAAAACACTATGGCAGTTCCTCAAAAAATTACCAATGAAACTACCATATGATCCAGCAATCCCATTTCTGGATATTTATGCAAAAGAACAAAGATCAGGACTTGGAAAAGATATTTGCACTGCCATGTTATTTGCAGCATTATCTACAATAGCCAAGAGGTAGAAATAATCTAAATGTCCATCGATAGATGAATGGATAAAGAAAATGTGGTATATACATACATTAGAATATTAGTCTGCCATATAAATAGAAATCCTGTCACATGCTACAACGTGAACGAAACTTGAAGACATGCTGAGTGAAATGAGATAGTCACAGAATAACAAATACTGCCTCGTTCTGCTTACATGAGGTATCTGAAGTATTCAAACTCAAAGAAACAGAAATTAGAACAACAGAGGTTGCCAGGGGCTGGGTGGAGGGGGAATTCGGTGTTACTGTTCAATGGGTATAGTGTTTCAGCCATACCAAGATGAGAAAGTTCTAGAAATCTGCCAGACAACTTCATGCCTATAGTTAATACTGTAATGTACACTTAAAAATGTGTTGACAGTGGATCTTATATTACGTATTATTTACAGCAATAAAACATACGTGACATGCCGCTAAACCACTGATGAGCGGGAAATTTATAGCACTAAGTATGTACCTTAGAAAGGAGGAAAAGTCTCAAATTTAAAAATCTAACTTCCCATTTTTTAAGGGAAGTTTTTTTCCCTTAAAAAGCAAAATAAACCCAAAGGAAGCAAAAGGAAGGAAATAATAGGTAAGACCAGAAATCAACAAGATTGAAAAATAAAAATCAATGAAATAAAGAGCTGATTCTTTGAAAAGGTCAATAAAATCAATAGCTCTCTAGCAAGAGTGACAAACTGAAAAAAGAGATATAGATATAAATTAATACCAGAATGAGATAGGGGATATCACTAGAGACTCCACAAACTCCAAAAAGATAATAAGGGAATACTACAAACAAATGTACACATATAAATGTTACAATTTAGATAGACTGGACCACTTCCTTGAAAACTGTAAACATATACTCACTCAGTATGAAGAAGATAATGTGAGCAGCTCTATGACTAATACAGGAAATTGAATCTCCAGGCCCAGATGGTCACACTGGAGAATTTTTCCAACCACTTGAAGGAGAATTAATAGTGATATTATGCAATCTTTTCCAGAAAATAGAAGAATGAATATTTCCCAACTCTTATAAGGCCAATATTTCCTTAAACTAAGATCAGACAGACTGTACAAAAAATCAGATAACAAGCCAATATCATTCATGAATACCGACACAAAAATCCTTAACAAAATATTAGCAAATGGAATTCTTCAATATATAAAGAAATTTATACACTACATGACCAAGTGGGTTTATTCGAGGGATGCAAGGCTGGTTCAGTATTTGACAATCAATCAATGTAATCCACCATATTATGACAAAATGAGAAAACTAATATGGTCTAATATCAATTGATACAGAAAAAGCTATTTAACAAAATTCAACACTCATTCATGATAAAAATACTCAGAAAACTGGAAATTGAAAGGGAACTGCCTCAACCTTACTTTTTTTAAAGATTTATTTATTTGAAAACAAGAGAAAGTGAGTGGGGAAGGGGCAGAAGGAGAGAATCTCAAGTAGACTCCCCACTGAGCACAGAGCCAGATACAGGGCTTGATCCCAGGACCCATGAGATCATGACCTGAGCCAAAATCAAGAGTTAGACACTTTACTCACTGAGCCACCCTGTAGGCATTTACCTCAACTTTCAAAAGAAGAAAGGAAAGAAAAGAAAAGGAAAGGAAGGAAGAAAGAGAGAAAAGGAAAGGAAGACAGACCTACAGCGAACATCATACTTAATGCTAAAAGACTGATTGCTTCTTCCCTAAGATTGGGAACAAGGCAAGGGTTCAGCTCTCACCACTGCTATTCAAAATACTGAAAGTCCTAGACAGAACAATAAGGGAAGGAAAAAAAATAAAATGCATATTGAGTAAAATGGAAGAAATATCATTGTCCCTATTTGCAGATGACAAGGCAGTCCACAAAGAAAATTGAAGCTATCAACCACAACAAACAAACAAACAAACAAACACAAAACAACCTCTTACAACTTAGCAAATTCAGCAACATTGCAGGCTGCAAGATTATCATAAAAAATCATCTGCATTACTATATATTAGCAATGAACACATGAAAACCAAAATTAAAAACACAATACCATGAAGGGTCACTCAAATAAATGAAATATTTATAATTCTCAAAAAATACATATAAGACCTACCTGTATGCTGAAAGGGACACAATGCCAAGAAAACAAATAAAAGAAAATCTAAATAAATGGAGAGACACTCCCCATTCACGGATTGAAAACACTCAACTTAGTAAAGATGCTGTTCTCCCCAAATTGATATACAGGTCTAATATAATGCCTATCAACATTCTGGCAATTTTTTTTAGATATAGGTAAGATTATTCTAAAACGTATAGGAAAAGGAAAAGGAAGAAACAATACTAAAAAAATAATAAGGTAGGAGGAATCACTCTACCCAATTTTTAAACTTATTATAGAGCTACAGTAAATAAGACCCTGGGGTGTGGCAGAGTGACAGACACATAGATAGACACATGAGTCAGAACAGAAAACCCAGAAATAGGCTCATACAAATTCAGTTTACTCATTTTTTTAACCACAGTACACAAGCAATTCAATGAAGCTGAAGCAACTGGGTATCCATAGTTTAAAAAATTAATCTCAACTCAAACCTCACACTATATACAAAATTTACCTGAAAATGGATCATGGACTTAAATGTAAAATGTAACTAGAAAACTTTTGGAAACAATCTAGGAGAAAATCTTTGAGATCCAGGGCTTGAAGAAAAAGAGTTAGAGAGAACAACAAAAGCACAATCCAGAAATGAAAAAGCAAATTGATGAATTGGGCATCATCAGAATTACATTCTTACTATGTAAGAAATCCTATTCATGAGATGAAAAGACAAGCCATAGTCTACTAGAGAATACTTGCAAATTACACATATGACAAAGAACTTGTATCTAGACTATATAAAGAACTCCCAAAACTTGACAGTTAAAACAAACAAACCCAAATAATGTAATTAAAAAATGGGCAAGGTACATAAAGAAACATTTCACTGAAGAAGATACAGGGATGGCAAATAAACACATAAAAATTTTGACTATGATTAGTTGTTAGAGAAATGCAAATAAAATCACAATACATTTATCAGTCACTATGCACCTATCAGAATGGTTCAACTAAAAACAATGATACTCCCAATAGCAGCAAAGGTGCAGAGAAGCTGGATCTCCCATACACTGCCTATAGAAATGTACGATGGTATAGCCACTCTGGAAAAATTGTTGGTCTCTTTAAAAACTAAACATACACTTTTCATATGACCCAGCAATTGCCCTATTGGGTGTTTATATCAGAGAAATAAAAATCTAGGTCTACACAAAATCCTATACTCAAATGGTCATACCAATTTTATTTGTAATAGCCCCAAAGCGGAAATGACCAAAATGTCCCTCAATACAAGAAGGAGTGAACCTGACCCTAATTTTAATATATCCAAGGCATGGAACATTTCTCAGCAATAAAAAAGAAGAAATTATTGTCACACTTATCAACTTGGATGGCTTTGAGGTAAAATTATGAAGTAAAAATATGGAAAAATCACATACTTTATGATTCTATTAATATAAAACTCTCAAAATGACAAAATTAGAGAGGAGAACACATTAGTATTGTAGTCAGGGGTATGGATGATGGGAGTCAGTGGTAGGTGTGGCCTTAAAAGGTAGCTTTCTAGTGAAATATTTCTGTATCTTGATTGTCGTGATGGTTACACAAATCTACTCATGTGATAAAGTAACAGAGAACTGTACACACACATCATTTCAACATCAATTTCCTGCTTTTCATATTGTATTATGATGACATAAAATGTAATGATTGGGACAAACTGGATGAAGAATATACGGAGATTTTTGTATTATTTCTGCAATGTGTATGTCTTTTATTATTGACTTTCAGAAAGTTAAAAAAAGAAACCATAATAAAATAACTGAGAAACAAGAATGTGGAAGCTAAAACCCAAGGAATAAGTAAATAAAACATTTTATTATGATAGTCCGTTGTACGAAGGGATAGATTTTAAATGGGGAAGGTGTACATAGCCAGTGACATGCAATACCAAAGACATTTCTCTGTAACATCAAAACATGTGCTGAAAAAACATTGCAGCCACAGATTTAAACATCCTCTAAAACCGGGCAACTGGCAATTGTGAAGTATTTGCAATAAGCCACATAAAGGAATTACATCAGTAAGTGGTAGGGATGGAGGAGTTTCATTCTGGATAACCCACAACCTATTCCTGGGACTGTTAACAGTTCACTGATTTGCATTCACCCTGTGTAAATTGTCCTGAAGTTTGTTTCACTATAGAATACATTCGTTTCCAGTTGCGCTATGAAAAACAATATATTTGCCTTGAGTAAAATATTTAGTGATAATTAGGAAAGGGCACACAGGGGGAAATTGCCTCTCTCTGCCCTGTCCAAAATGATAACCACTAGCCACATGAAGCCGTTCAAATTTAAAATAGTTAAAATTAACTGAAATTTAAAATTTTCTTCCTAGACACATTTCAAGTGCTCAATGTAACTAGCAGCTGTTGTGAATATTAATAAAGGAAAACATCAGTAAAATGGAGTCAAGAGACCAGAGGCTGGAGCTCTCATACCCTATCACTGTCAATCGCAGATCCCAATAGGAAGAGACCTATTTTGTATTCCCAACAGAAAGAAGCCTTACTTTCCTATCCCAGTAGGAGGAAGAGAAATTTTCTCCTTGGGTGCAAATGGCCCAGCCAATGAGAGACTGACACAACTCAACCAGTAAAAAGCCAGTACACTTCAAACTCCCATTTTCCTCCAATGGTTTTTTTGTGTATAACAGTTCCTCTCAACTACCTCCCCTTCCTCAATAAAACCACATTCCTCTTCCTTATTCTCCAGATTTGCCTGTGGTTTTGCTGTAGTTTGTGTGTCCTGAACTGTGATTCTCTGCTATTCCTGAATAAACCCATTTTTGGTTAAAATAACTGACAGTTTTATTTTTAAAGTAAACACTACCATACTAGAACAGCATAGATACAGAACTTTTCCATCATCACAAATAGCTCCATACGAGAGCATTGCTCTCAAGCATGAAAAACATGTCATTTTCTTTCCATCAGAGGTAGCCTTAACAGCCCAAAGAGCTATAGGAATTAGTGTTGCATTATCTGAGGTTTTCATTTATATATGATTTCATCTTCAGCAATATTGAGTACTATGTTGTAGTGGTTAGGTGCTAGGGCATTAGGCCTGGATTTCAATTTTAGCTCCAACTTTTACTAAACTGTGTGGCCTTAGGCACGTTAGATTACTTCAATTCTCTGAACCTGCCTTCTCATTTTTAATAAATGGGGATTGGAGAAATAATAGTTCCTACATCCTAGGGCTGTTGTGAAGGATTAAATCAGATATAAGACCAGTATCTGACACATAAATGTTAGTTATTCTTAGCCTTATTATGTCCAGAAGGTGAATCTGGCTTGTTCTAGGACCTACAATCTAGGTGACCATGTAGAAAAGGCAACAGGAAATAATCATATGAGCAGCAAGGGAGTCAGTCCCTAACAGGGGCCTCCTTTGACTCTTGATAGATAAACAGTCATCATCTTGTTCCTCCATAACTTGGGGCCAGAGACAAAAGAAACATTTTCCCTTATAGATCTGTCTTTCAACCTTCAAAAAGTCAAGAGTTACCTTACCCTTAGCCTCAAAGGACTCAGAACTGAAAGTTAACTGCCATGTGGTATCAAAAGAAAAAAATAAAATAAATAAAAATTAATTAATTAAATAAAAACAAAATAAAAGTACAAGACACCATCTATAAAAGAAGATAACCCAAACAAGTCACTCAGTAGGATTACTCAGAGTTATTTTTCCAGCTGTTCTTAGCAATCAAATGGAATTCCTTGATGGATTATTAAGGTAAACTGTTACTATATTCAATCCTATGTGAATACTACAAACCAGCCGGCTGTATCTCTGTAATCAACAAGATATTTATTGAACACATACTATGAATATGACATTCACTCTACAACCCCCATCAGCAAACTTCATCTAGCAGGCCAAATTAAATCCACTCATGTTTTTCATCTGGGAAACTAAGAGGAATGATTTTTACATTTTTAAACTGTCAGACAAACTGCCTTCAGTCACTGTTATCAAACACTGAATGGCTCTGGAAATGAGCTTTCACTGCAGACTTGGTAATGTTTCTTAATTCAATCTAAAATAACAGGCAAGGGGCACCTGGGTGGCTCAGTGGGTTAAGTCTCTGCCTTGGGTTCAGGTCATGACCTCAGGGTCCTGGGATCCAGCCCTGCATCAGGCTCTCTGCTCAGCAGGGAGCCTGCTTCTCCCCTCTCTCTGCCTGCCTCTCTGCCTACATGGGATCTCCCCATCAAATAAATAAATAAAATATTTAGAGAAAATAAAATAACAAGGCAAAACGGCATTTCTTTGTGAAACTTACAAAAAAAATACAGACACAAAAATCCTTAACAAAATATTAGCAAATGGAATTCTTCAATATATAAAGAAATTTATACACTACATGACCAAGTGGGTTTATTCGAGGGATGCAAGGCTGGTTCAATATTTGACAATCAATGTAATCCACCATATTATGACAAAACGAGAAAACTAATATGGTCTAATATCAATTGATACAGAAAAAGCTATTTAACAAAATTCAACACTCATTCATGATAAAAATACTCAGAAAACTGGAAATTGAAAGGGAACTGCCTTTTTGTTGGAAAGTCATTTCAACAACTACTACTGTTTGAACCAAAAGTAACGTCAACACGCTTTATATACTTCCCATAACAAGTCAAAACAAGAAAATCACAATGATACACCACTTCACACCCTCTAGAATGGCTATAATAAAGGAGACAGACATTAAGAAGTTCTGGTAAAGAGATGGAGAAAATGAAACCATCATATATTGCTGGTGGAAATGTAAAATGGTGCAGCTGTTGTAGAAAAGTTTGGCAGTTCTTCACAAAGTTAAACAGAGTTGCCCTGTGGCCTAGCAATTCAACTCCTAGATATGTAGCAAGAGAAATGAAAACACATGTCTGCACAGAAGCTTGCACACGAATGTTTATAGGAGCATTATTCATAACAGCCAAAAGGTGGAAACCACTCAAATTCCCATTAACTGATGAACAGAAAAATAAAATATTGTGTAGCCATACAATGGAATATTATTCAGCTATAAAAAGGAACAAAGCATTGATACATAGTAAAATTTGGAGAAAGGTCAAAAACATGCTAAGTGAAAGAAGGCAGACCCAAAAGACCACATATCAAGTCTTTCTGTTTGTATGAAAACTCAGAAAACAAAAATCCACAGAAACAGAAATTAGATTATTGGTTGGGAGTAGCAATGGGGAGTGACTGAAAACGGGCACAAGTTTTCTTTCCAGGGTGATGGAAATCTTTCAAATAAGATTGTGTTGATGGTAACACAACTCGAAAGTACATTAATAAAAAACTGTACACTTAAAAAAATGTAGAACACCAAAAGCGTGATTCACAAAAGAAAAAATTATGAATTGGACCTCATCAAAATTCAAAACCCTTGCACTTCAAAAGACACCATTAAGAAAATGAAAAAGCAAGCAACAGTCTAATAGAAAAAATCCACATATCATATATCTTGCAAGGACTTGTATCTAGAATGTAAAAACAATTCTTAAAACTGAACAATAAAAAGACGATAAAGATAATAACTCAATTCAAAAATGGGAAAAATATGTGAACAGACACCACACCAAAGAAGATACACAACTATCTAATAAGCACACAAGACAATGCTCATCATCATTAGTCGTTAAGGAAATACAAATTAAAACCACAATGAGTTATCACTTCACACTCATTTAGAATGGCTATGATAAAAAGACAATAACAAATGTTGGCAAGGATCTGGGGAAACAGAAACCCTCCTACATTGCTGGGGAAGAGCAAATAGTATGACCACTTTGGAAAACAGTTTTGCAGTTTCTTGAAACATTAAACATGAATTTGCCATATGTTCCAGTAATTCCACCCTTAGGTATCTACTAATAAGAACTGAAAACATAGGTCCACGGGAAGTCTTGTGCACACATGTTCTTAGCAACTAATATTAGTAGTAATAACCAACAACTGGAAACAACCTATCAACTAGGGAGTAGACAGGAAAAGTGTGTTATATCCACAAAATAGAATATTATTTGGCAATAAAAAATTAATGAGGTACAGATACATGCTACAATATGGATGGACTTTAAAAATATCATGCTAAGTGAAAGAAGCCAGGCACGAAAGACCACATATTGTAAGATTTTATTTAGATGAAAAGTCAAGAATAGGCAAATTTATAGAGACAGAAAGTAGATTAGTCGTTACCTGGGGATGGGAGTGGGAATAAGGATTAACTATAAATGAGCATGAAGGATCTTATTGGGGGAATGAAAATGTTCTAAAACTTTATGGGGATGGCAGCACCACTCAGTAAAGTTACTAAAAATCATTTAATTATACATTTGAACTGAGTGACTTTTATGGTATGTAAAATACATTTCAATAAAGCTGTTAAAAACAGGAAAAGAACAGTAGGGGAAATTGGATGAAGGGTACACAGGAAGTTTGTACTACCTTTGCGACTTTTCTGTAAAGCTAGAGCCATTCTGAAATTTTAAAAATTAAATAAAAATTAACAAGAATATGTTTGTGGGTTGATATAAGTATATGGCAGTACCTACCATTGTGAAAAGACATTTACAAAGATAAGATAAGAAAATTCCATTACAGAGCAGCACTAACAGATGAACACTTGATGTGATTATTAAGACGGGGAACCCTGACTGTGAACCCCAATTAAACAAAATGTAGTCTTCCCCCCGCAAAAAATTCCATTATTTCTATAAGGAGTCTTGTGTAACCAAAAAAAAGCAACCAACTATTGTTTTATTTTGGATTTTATCAGTAAACATTTGTTGAAATTTGTTTTCTCTCTTGTTATATAAGTGCATGCAAATTATCCACAATTTCACCTTTTGGACTGCAACGCCTAAAGTATTTACTATCTGCGCTTCACAGAAAGTTTGCCAAGTCCTGCTCTACACCATAACAGGATAAATATAAACATAATCAGTCTCTTTCTTGAGTGTATTCTTATCATTTCCTAGTTTTGGCATAAGGCCCTCCTGGATATGTCCTATAAAGGATAAGCCTTGCATCTCTTCTGCTTATGGCAGTATTTGGGATTTCCATAAATAGAAACACTATTAGCTTAATATTTCTAGCAAAGCCTCGATGTCATCGTTATTATCATGACATTAAAGGGCCAACACCATACCACAGTATGAAGATGACTCTCATCAAGTTGTGATGTCACCAGGCCATGGACTCACCGAGGTCAATTAGATATCAAGTGGCTCCCATGGCCTCACACCCTGCCTTTGGCATCACCCTGGCACATCACCTTACTACAGAGTCATATACTATCACTGCTGTGACAGAATTCTGCCCTGATGCCACTCTGCCGAGATGTCGGACTAATTAACCCCTACTTCTTTCCACTCTTTTGGCGGCGGCAGGGAGGGGGAGGGTAGCCACAGCCACCCGCACAAGCCCAGGAGGCAGTCCTCAGATCCTACCGTTGTCCCTTCCGCCTGCCACCGCAGGTCGGGGCCCCCGTGGGACAGGACCTTTAGACTCCCATAACTCTCTTGCCAGGACCCCACACCCGTTTCTTGTGGCCGACTCAATGGCCCAATAGCGACCACCCACCCCGGTTCCACACGAAGCCGCTCCCCGTACCTGACTCCATTCTCCAGCTGTCATCCTGGGCCAATTCCACCGGCCACTTGACTACGGCGGCCGCAAAGGACCCTGGGACCTGTAGTTCCGCGCTGCTAGGGGCTGAGTTGGTGAGAGTGGCAAAGATGCCTCCCCGCCCGGAACTGCGCTCAAACTGCAACTCCCAGAGGCGCCCCGGGGTGGGAAAGAAGCAAAGGAACGAGGAAGACCAGTGATTGGTGGTACGCTGCCGGCTCTTTTGATTGGCAGTCGTAACTGGCGACGTGAGGCGGTCGTGGATCGCGCTTCACGGAGATCCTGGGAAAGAGACATGGAGGGGTGTGTGTCCAACCTAATGGTCTGCAACCTGGCCTACAGCGGAAAGCTGGAGGAGTTGAAGGAGAGGATCCTGGCGGATAAATCCCTGGCTACTAGGACTGACCAGGTAAAGCAGCGCGGAGGCCTCTCCGCATGCGGTGGCGTTGACGAGGCCCAGCGTGGCTGCCTGGCCCAGCCCAAGGGAGGCCGGTTCCATAAGGTCCAGATCCCCGCCTCCGCCGCCCCATTTTAGACGGGGTCACCCTAGGACTTGGAATCGGGGCGGCAGGAGCGAGCCCCGCAAACCTCTAATATTTTGGGGAGGAGCGAGGGTACTTAGCTCCCTGAATTTTGGATATTTCTAGAACGTTTACCGCGTTTCTCAGAAGTGCCCCATCTTTGAGCTGCCCGTGGAGGAAAGCATTTTTTTTTAATGGGTTTCTTTACTTTTTACTAGTCGTTTTATTCCATGAAACACGTGTAACCAGACGCCAGTTCTGTGCCAGGCAGTTTACTGGGAGCTGGGGATACAGCTGAGTGGAAGAAGCAAACGTAACGTAACCCCAAATCGTACATCCAGTAACAGATTGTAGTGGCTGCTCTGGAGAGCAGTTTACGTGGTGCTTTCAGAACACAGAATGGCAGGACCTGACTTAATCTCCCTTAGAAGAGCGAATGTTGTGATAATTGAAAAGGTTTTGCGAAGGAGGGAAGGTTGGTTAGATCTTGAAGGTTCAGTGGGATTCTCCTGGGGGAGTGAAGGGGCATTCCTAGGCAGAGGCGGACCAAAAGGGAATGAACTTTGGGAAGTGTTTCTGCTCTTCTGCTCAAAGGACCCTCGTGCTTTGACCCCAAGTTTCTAGAAAGATTCACGGCGACCTCAGCAAGCCAACAAATATTTATAGATTACATTCTGTATGACAGGTACCATTCTAAGCACTTATCAGTACAGTGTCAGGGATCCACAAATCTCCATTTTGTGGCTTTTGGAAGAGCAGAATTCAGGAGACTGACTTCTGGAATTTCCCTTTATTGCTCAACCTGAAAATGGCTTTACCTTTACCTAATTTACCTTTGTGATGATCTGATAATATTTAATACTTGAAATTTAAGTTAATGTCAAATTAAGATTTAGTAATCTGTTCTTCACTGAGTCAATGGAATAAAAAAGAGAAATAAAAAACACAAATTTGTTTTCATCCCCCCTTTAAAAAAAATTATCTATGTGGGGCGCCTGGGTGGCTCAGTGGGTTAAAGCCTCTGCCTTTGGCTCAGGTCATGATCCCAGGGTGCTGGGATGGAGTCCCGCATGGGGCTCTCTGTTCAGCAGGGAGTCGGCTTCCTCCTCTCTCTCTGCCTGCCTCTACCTACTTGTAATCTCTGTCTGTCAAATAAATAAAATCTTTAAAAAAAAAAAAAAGAGGAAAGCTATACCAGGTCAGGAAACTTAAGAACTAAGGCTCATATGCACAAGCCAGCTATTAAAAATCACTTGGGGGACAACTCGGGAAATCTGAATACTGACTGAGTTTTAGATTTTATAAAGGAGTTAGTATTAATTTTGATAAGTGTGATAATGGCCTCATGGCTATCTATGTAGGACAGCATCCTTATTCTTTAGGTACTGAAATATTTAGGGATGAAAAATCATGATATTTAGAATTCGTTTTTAAAAAATTACCTCATCAGGAAAAAAAAAAAGCCCTGAGGAAATAAAGTAAGGCAAATATGGCAGAATAGTAAATCTAGATAATAAGCATATGAGTTTCTGTTACAGCATCTATTTTTATGTGTTTGAAATTCTTTTGTAATAACATTTATTTTTTTTTTAATTGATTTTTTTTTTATTTATTTATTTGACAGAGAGAGACCACAAGTAGGCAGAGAGGCAGGCAGAGAGAGAGAGAGGAGGAAGCAGGCTCCCTGCTGAGCAGAGAGCCCGATGTGGGACTCGATCCCAGGACCCTGAGATCATGACCTGAGCCGAAGGCAGCGGCTTAACCCACTGAGCCACCCAGGCGCCCCTGTAATAACATTTAAAATACTACTTTCTTTTCCATAGAGCTAAGAAGTACAGCTGTCACTGCAAAAAAACAAATTCCCTTTGAGAAACACAACTAACTCCTGACTTCTTTTTCTAAAAGTAATGTTGCTAATTTTGAGTGTGGTATTCTTTTTAAATATATAGATAATCTCAGCTAGTTTTATGAACATTTCTTTCCCATAAGATTCGTTCCTTCTTTCCAGAGCATCTAGAAATATCAGCATCAGACAGAGGTTTGTGGCCCAGCTTCACCATTTACTAGCTATGTGACCTTGGACAAGTTGCCTACCCTGAGGAGTCTTAGTTTCCTCATCTGCAAAATGGGGATAATGTCCACTGTCCCGGATCCTGGAGACTAAATGAGACGATGACTGCAGAACTCTCAGCAGAGTGCCTGGCATAACAGTACATAAATAATGCCATAGTACATAGCCAGAGCTCTATTCCTGCCAAAGTGGCGAAATCAGTCTCGTGCTCGACTGCTTTCGAGGCTGTGTTCTGCCCAGAATTAACATTCATCATTGGATTCTCCCCCATGTCACTGAAGCCTTGTTCTCTCTTACGACAGTAAGTAATATGGTATAAAGTTACCTACCCCAGGATCCTGTGCTCTCCATTTCTTATTTCCAAACTATAGGCTTGCTGGCCCCAGTGTTAATCTTTTTCTGCTTTCTTGCCTTCCTTCTTCTATTTCTCTTCAAGAATATCAATCGTCTTGCTTCTCTCTTTCCCATGCAGGACAGCAGAACCGCGTTGCACTGGGCGTGCTCAGCCGGACATACAGAAATTGTGGAATTCTTGCTGCAGCTTGGAGTGCCAGTGAACGATAAAGATGATGTGAGTCCTAGGCAGAGTTGATAAAGGCCTGGTTATCTTTAGACTCCAGACTGGTGTTTACGGAGGACTGCGTATCAAGCTCACAGACAAAATTGTAACCTTTATGACTAGGCAGTTAGTTACAGCAGGGCCCTGGTGACCTCACACAGGTCTTTGGGTGCATTATTTTAGAACGTTGGTTCTGCCACTCATACCCCATAAGTTAAGGTTAATGTGTAGATTAAGGCTACAAGACTACAGATCCTTTTTATTATGTTGGAAAGCTTTTTTGTGTGTGAGCATTGCCTGAATACTCAGGGCCTGGATATTCTTTTGTTGTTGTTATACAGAGATTTATTATAATGGTATTGGTTATATTAAGATAAAACTTGGTGAAGAATAAGGATGGAAATGTTTTGTAGGCAAGTTCCTTTCCAAGGATGCTCCCTGAAGGAATATTTATAATAGCAAAGAAATAAAAGTGGTTCAGTGTAGACCTGGTTGACTATAGTGGGAATAGCCACATTAGTAAAATGATATCCAACTATTAAAGTCAAGAATCCAAAGAAGGACATAGAAAATTCTCACAAGACAAGAAGTTGACATTGTGGGAAATGCACCTCACAGAACTTTATATCCTATAACCCCAATTGGAAAACACATTAGAATTACACCTGTATCATTCTTTCTGTGTTATAGGATCATGGGTGGTTTGGTGTCCCTTCTGTATACATCTGCTCTCCAAATTTTTTGCAGTGTTTAATGAGGGGAAAAGAAGGTCACTTTTTTTTTTTTTTAACCATTCACACACAGCTCTTTGTAAACCGTACCTACATATCAGCATTAATCCCTGTGCCTTTCCCCCCCCTGGTTTTCGTACTGCCTTCCCCTTTCATAGGCAGGTTGGTCTCCTCTTCATATTGCTGCTTCTGCTGGCCGTGATGAGATCGTAAAAGCCCTTCTGGGTAAAGGTGCTCAAGTGAATGCTGTCAACCAAAATGGCTGTACGCCCCTACATTACGCAGCTTCCAAAAACAGGCATGAGGTAGGCCTCCGTTCCTTGCTGCTCCTCTTGAGCTCTGAACCTGTACACGAGCACAACTAGATGTCTGCATTGTTTTTTTTCTCCTGGGGTTCCAGATCGCTGTCATGTTACTGGAAGGCGGGGCTAATCCAGATGCTAAGGACCATTATGAGGCCACAGCAATGCACCGGGCGGCAGCCAAGGGTAACTTGAAGATGATTCATATCCTTCTGTACTACAAAGCATCCACAAATATCCAAGACACTGAGGGTAACACTCCTCTGTAAGTGACAAGTAGCAGTCATCTGTGCTCTCCTTGACATTAGCCTGCTTGCACTAATTCTCACACATCGCTTCTTTTTTTATTCTGCTTATAATCGTAATACATGTATATGACAAAAAATTTGGAAACACGCATAAGTATAAGGATAAAAGCTCAAATTACCTATGTACTTTTCATATATTTTCTCCCATTCTTTGTATGCAAATGTGCATATTTAAAAAAAAATTTTTTTTGCAAAATCGGGATCATACTATGTATGTGATTACATTGTGTTCCTTTAACCTCAGTATATTGTGAGCGTTTTCCAATGTCATTAAAATTTTTTTATTTAATGTTTTTAAAACATTTTTGAATGGCTCTATACAGTTCCATTTTATGGATGTGCCAGAATTTAATCATTCCTCTGACTGTATGTTTAAGCTTTTTTGAGTTTTCCATGAATATAAATCACGCTACATTGATCAAGTTTATACAAAAATCTATGGCCATATTGTTGATGATTACCTTAGTATAGACTCCTAGAAGCAGGACTGCTGAGTCAACAAACACACACATTTTGAAATTGTTGCTATGTATTGTCAGATTGCTTCCAGAGGAGTTGTGTCATGGTACCCACCCCCCAACAGCAGGTTTGAGAGTGCCTATTACCCCCTCACCAACACTGAGAATAGCCTTCTGTTCTATCAGACATGGTGTTTCAAAGTTGTCATTTGTGTTTTTATTATCAGCGAAGTGTAACATCTTTTAATGTCTCCAACTAATTGGATTTCTTCTCCAAATTAAAACCTTCCGTGTGTCCCTCTCTCTGCTTTCGGGGAATTAATTTATTTTTTGTGATTTTTTTTAAGTGCCCTCAACTTGGTATACTAGAAATATTAACTTGCTATGTTAGTCGAAACTGTTTTTGCCAGTTTCTCTTTTCATGTTTATTTATTTTTTTTAAAGAAACAGAAGTTTTCAGCTTCTAAGTAGTCAGATCTGTTAATCTTCTCTCATGACTGGAAAGTCCTTTCTCACCCTGAAATTATTTAAAGATTTACCTGTATTTTATTGGAGGCCTTAAAAAAATTGCATTGGTTTGGGTGAGAGTTACCATTCTTCATGTAACTCAGGTCCATCTGGAATTGATTCATGCGTATGACCTGAGGCCACCATCTGCCTTGGAATTTTTTTGGCAGTACTTGGCTACTTTTCTTCCTTAGTGAGTGGTGACTTTTTTTTTTAAAGATTTTATTTATTTATTTGAGAGAGAATGAGTGAGAGAGAACATGAGAGAGGAGAAGGTCAGAGGGAGAAGCAGACTCCCCAAGGAGCTGGGAGCCCGATGTGGGACTCGATCCTGGAAGTCCAGGATCATGACCTGAGCCAAAGACAGCTGCTCAACCAACTGAGCCACCCAGGCGCCCGAGTGGTTACTTTTTTGAACCAGAAATTCTGAGTCTCCTTTTTAGTCTAAAATGAGATTCAGTCTTTTTTGCGAGTATGATTTTCTTAACTCTTCGTTTTAAAAATCTTTTCTCTGGTCCCGAGTGACTCTGTTTAGAAAGACTTGCGCATTCTAGCTCCTTTCTCTGTAACAAGGAGGAAACCTAGGAGTCAGGCAGGACAGGGTCCCGGGAAAAGCCTAGGATTTAGGGAGAGCTAGGTGCTGTTTACTCTATTCAAACTCAGCCATTTAATCAACTGTGTTAAATACTTACATTAAGTAACTTGGAGAAGTAACTTAACCTTCCTAAGCCTTAATTTCCACATCTGTAATATGAGGTTAGTAATTCCTTCCTCACTAGATTGTTGTGCAGCTTAAATAACATGACAAGGTAAAGCACCTGTTACCCTGCCTAATAAACCGTTAAGTGCCTACAAGGTTTCCCCTTCAGTTACTGGCCAGCCATGTCAACATAGGTAAGGACTTCAACCTCTGCCACAATTTCAACTGTAAATTTACAAGGTGGCTGTAAGGGTCAAATGAGATAACACCTTTTAAACTGCTTTTTCAAAATTTCAACCACACAAATTGCTATTAGCAGCCCTGAAGTATTGAGTGCCTTTGGGGCAAACTACTCTGATCTCCCTAAAATATGGATGCTGTTCTTAGGCTGGCATTAGATCCCTTCTTAAACTGTCATGTGTCCAGAATTAGGATAAATGATTTGATACCATGAGACCATTCCATGGAATTTTAGCTTACCAACAGTCTTTCCCATGCAGATCGATCTTCCTTTCCTGATTATATATTCTAATATTATACCACCTAGTAATATGCCATTCAGACCACCTCTCAGGAACTCCTCATGGTTACCTAGAATCAGTAGGGAGTAATCAGTCTTTGTGGTCCTCAATTTCAGACACTTAGCCTGTGACGAGGAGAGAGTGGAAGAAGCGAAACTGCTGGTATCCCAAGGAGCAAGTATTTACATTGAGAATAAAGAAGAAAAGACACCCCTGCAAGTGGCCAAAGGTGGTCTGGGTTTAATACTCAAGAGAATGGTGGAAGGTTAAGCAGCTTGGATGTATTATTCCTGTGTATGTTTTGTGGTTGTCCTAGAGTCCTGGAAACTCATATCCTTGTGCACAAGCCATCGTCCGTGAATGATGAAGTGTTTTCGTCTTCAAAGTCATAAACATGTTGAAATATTGTTCCTGCTGAGGTCTTTGTTCTGAGCTTACAGCTAGCTTGCCCAGCATTGAATAACTGTTGGGATTGTTCTACTCTTGTTGTACAATCTTCCGTACCGAATTCGGGTTAATTTTGAGTTAGTTCGTTCTGTGGCTGTGATGAGTCTCCAGCACCCTCCCCTCGGAGGCAGAACAACTCCGATAGCACCAAGCCATTTGTTCTGTCACATGTTTCTAGGTAGGTTCCTGAATGTTCCACTGTCCAGTTGAAACACAACCTGACTTTTCTCTCAAGCTTACTCAGAGGCCTATACCAAAAATTTCTGTTTTTTCAACAATACACTCTAGTTTTATTTTTGTTATGGAACACGTATGTATTTTGAAGGACCAGATTTTCAGTTGGAGGGCATGCTATCCAAGTTCAGAATTCCTAAACACTAAAATAATGCAAAATAAGAGCCGGTGTACTCATGTATCTTTTTAATGAGCTTGTTCCCTCCAAAATAAAATGTATTTTTAAAACAGAAGTTTTAAAGTACCTGTATTAAGTTATCCTGTATTGGGAAATGTCAAACCCGCTAACATATGTAACAAAAATGTATTTTGATTTGTATTCCAGAAACAAAAATAAAATGTTGAGAGAATCTCCCAGTTTCTCTTTCAAGTCAGTTAGACGTCCCATGTAACCCTTAAAATCCTTCATAAAGACATTTCTCAGTTTTTGCTAGCTCTGAAGTCAATAAAATTAGTGAAGCTTGAGATGCAGCTAAAATCTTTAAAAATGGTAATCTTCTGAATTGCTAATTAAGTGTGGACCAAAAGAAAATAAGTGTGACCTTGATCTCAATCTAGGGAAACAGCATAAATGATTGCTAGTCATAAAATCTAATGAACTCCAAGTGACTCGTCAAATTTTTTTTTTAATTTGAATCTCCTGCTGCAAATATTGCTTGAAATCAGTAATCCCGGTGAGCCCACAAACTTGCATTAATTGTGGGTCAGACTTAACGGCCAGTAGTTGAAATGAGTTCTATAAACATGAATAGTGTCATTGATAATGTGAAACCTGTACATAAACATTTTGAGTGCTGATCATTACAGATATTAATCAGGGAAGCATCTTCTAATGCAACGAAATGTTTGCTTATTGAATGCCAGGGATAGAATTGATGACAGAGGAAATCATTTCTTTACAGTGGTTTTTAGCGGTGAAGAGAGAGTCAAGTTGTATTTAATTGAATTGGGCCTGTTAGGTCTGAAGGCATTTACTCTCTATAAACACTGACTTTATGTCTAAGGTAATCGGCTTTGTGGGTATGAAAGAGAACTGATCTTAGTTCTTTAATAAGACACAGATGGAACCAAGCCTCAGTTAATTTGTAGGCTACCTGAATTTTATAAATATAAACTAATAATTATAAGGATATTAATGGCCCTGGATACTGATCAGATTGTTATCTGTTCATATAAGAAACCCAATAGAGATGAATCTGATTCAAGGTCAACAGGTTTTACAGTTGCTTCCGAATGAATCCCAGAAAGATGAGAATTTCATTTGTAAAGCTTAACTGAATATAAGCTGAAAGATGCAGGTAAATAGGAACAGTGGAAAAAAAGTGTGAGTATCTGTTGGAGGGAATCCACAATTTGAGGGAGTTTCTATGATACTCAGAGTAAATCCGCATTTGCTTCATAATCTTTGATTTAGCAGTTTAACCGTATGACCCCTGTGTTTTGATTTCTCCCATTTCTTAACTGTATCAACTATAGCAAGGTCATGACGTGGCTGTGTCACACTATCGTGTCTGGGTCCTATCGTGTCACACTATTGAGCCCCCAGGTCAGTCTGCAGGCAAGTGTGATACGGTGGAGGGGCCCTTTACTTTGGGTTCTGTGGCCCCAGCGTCACAGTTCTGACTGCCTGAAATTGCAGAAATTTGTATGCATGTTTTTCTGGGAAAGGGTTTTTTTCCGTAGCTTTCACCAGATTCTCAGAGGGATCTGACTGCCCAAAAGGGTAAGAATCTCTGGTCAAGAGGAAAAAAAAGAGCATTGAACCAATATCTACAATAGTATAGTTCTGCCACACTATATAGTTTATAAATATTTATAATCCATTCTCCATTGCAGCCTTTAAGAAGACCAAAAACCATCTCCATTTTACATTGAGAAAATACCCAGAGCAAGAGGAATCTAGCTTTCCTGGGTCCTGGTCCATTTTCTGCCTGCCTCTTGTCAAAAGCTAGACCAAATGAAGTACTGTGGCATTTTGATAATAACCTGATAGTTGTAGCACCTCCCCCGCCCACCCGGACCTCAGGCCTCCCCACCAGCTGCTAGTCTTTACTTGATTTGTTTTTAGTTTCCTGAAACCTTCCTTAACATCTCTAAGTCTTTTGTTTTGTCTTGTTGAAACCAAAGCTTCAAAGACAAGATGATTGACTAGTGATTGGTTTGAACCTTTCATGAGACCCTCTAACCTGTTTTCCACCACATAGACATTGCAAAACAATCTTTAATTACTACAACTTTGGGTTTATTTCATTGAAATTAATTTGTTGCAGTTGAAGAGCATTACACTGGGATCTAGCGGATGTGGTATAATCTTGGGCAGATTATTTTCTCTTGTCACTCACAGAGTCCTCTCTGGGGATTGGTGGGGGATACATAGGAATGAGCCAACCTTTTTATTTTTTATTTAAATTTAATTTTTTTTATTTTGTTTTTTCAGTGTTCTAAAATTCATTGTTTGTGTACCACACTCAGTGCTCTACGCAGTATGACCCAACTTTTTAAAACCACATTTACCCCTGCCTATCTCTCCAACTAAGAAGGTAACTCTCTCATTATTTCCCCTCTCCACCCAATCATAGTCAGGGGTAGGCCATCTTTGATTTAGCAGTTGTGTGTGTTAAGACCCTCAGGTGTGCTGCAGTTGGAAAAGGTCGAGGGCTATTCTCCCAAAGCTCCCTCTTAGCTCTTCTAGCTTAACTTACTTAAAGCTCATCAAGCCTAAGTTACCCAGAGGCCAGGGTAAGAGCTGCAGATATTAACCCCCCAGTGTGTATTGGAGGATAGAGGTCACCTGGTGCTCTGAAGGCCATTGGAGATATCAGCGTACATGATTTCTTAGCTATTGGTCAAGAATCTCTATGTTTTAGTCCCTTCTTCTCATAGACCCCTGTAATGTGGAGGCCCTCCCCGGTGCAGTACAAATGTCGGCCTTCCTTGCCTGCTCTCAACACACTGTTGTTGATAAAATGCAAGAAATTGTCACAGTTAGCGAGGCTATAAAACTCAGGGACAAGAGCCAGCTCATTCTTATCATGATATCACGGCCACAGTACCTGGTTCATAGAAGCTGTTCAATCCATTTATACCCAGCAGATGACTGAATAAACAGATGAATTTGAGGGGACTTACAGCCAAAAAACTTTTCTGTTGACTTTAGCATATCCTAGTTGCTAAGTGCAAAAACAGATGGAGGAACTTCCTGGAGATCTTTCTGGGTAGCAAGAAGTGAATGGTTAAGAAACCTACAGCTGCTTTGGGATTTGATTGTGACTACCCACTTAAATTTTAACTCTCTGTAGCAAAATAAATCCGGTAGTACACTCTCTGAATGAGAATTATGCTGGAGTAATTTTTAAGTTTAATCAGAATGTTTGGGTAATGACCCATTCCATTTCTTATTTTCTGATCCACCTTTGCTTGGTTCCATTGTTGGAAAGCTCTTTAACATGAGCCCATTTTCCTGCCCAAGTAAACTTTATTTTCTTTTAAAGATTTTATTTGTTTATTTGACAGACAGAGATTACAAGTAGACAGAGAGGCAGGCAGAGAGAGAGAGGGGGAAGCAGGCTCCCTGCTGAGCAGAGAGCCCGATGCGGGACTCGATCCCAGGACCCTGGGATCATGACCCGAGCCAAGCCACCCAGGCGCCCCCAAGTAAACTTTAGTGAAAACTTTGTTACGATTTCATATTTTACAGGGTCTCAGGATTTTATCACAAAACAAATACATGGTGTATTATGGATATACTAATAGAAGACTGAGGAGATCAAGATGAAACTTGCACTCACCCTTATAAGTAGGTAGAGTAGATGGTAACCCACATGGTTTGATGTGAGAAGTCTCCTTTTTCCAGAAATAGCTCCCCTCAGGATTGTTCCAGTGCTTGAAATTCTACCATTTAGACTCTTTGGATTAAGGAATCCCCTGTGTTCAAGAATCCCCTTTCCAAAGGTAAATACTCAAAAGAGAGCTAGCTCACTATCAATCCAAATGACATCACTGGATGATAAAAGATCATGGTCACTAGACAAAAACAGGTCACAGAACCGCTGCCTTTTAAAATCAGGCGGGGGGTGGGGTGGTTGGTTGGGGAGTGTTCCTGGAGGGCCCAGTCCGTTGAACGTCCAACTCTTGATTTCAGCTCAGGTCATGAGCTCAGGGTCCTGAGATTGAGCCCCACATCCGGGCTCTGCGCTCAGCAGGGTGTCTGCTTGAAGATACTCTCCCTCTCCCCCCCCCCACTCAACCTACATTCCCTCAAATAAATAAAGAAAATCTGTAAAAAAAAAAAAAGTAAATAAAGTGGTAGCAAGGGTAGAGGTAAATCCTGAGCAATGAATGGGTGGGTTCCTGGGTGATGCAGAGCTGAGTGGATCACTGAGCTAGTAGGTACATGAGAATCCTGGGTGTTTGGAAACTAAGATGCCAGATGGCCTGGAAGGGCACTGAAAGGAGAGATCCCAAGATACCACTTCAGATTAACCCTACTTACTTCCCAGCCTTACCCAGCTAAGGTTTTTGCATGAGCAGCATGTACTCTATATTTTTAAATCTGGGCTTTCCCCTCCATTCCTGTTTGATTTTAGCTCAGCTTCCAGGCTATTGAGATCATTTTGAGTCCTACAACCTAGTAATCATTCTCCTCAGAAGGAAGGCATCCACACATTTGTTAAGTGTCCCTTCTGTGTTTTTATCTAAGTCACTAGCTCTTAATCTTGGATTCAGGGAATCTGTAATTTACCTAAAACTGTATAAGACACTTTGTGTATATAAGTGGTTTTCCTATGGAAAGGGGTCCAGAGTTTTCAACAGATTTTCAAGGTGATCCATGACCTTCAAAAAAAAGTTGAAAACCGCTAAATCCACTATTCATTAGTATTTTGACCAAAGCAATGCTGATAAGGACAGAGTTGTGTAAGATCACCAAGAGTGACTTCCTGCTCAGCACCAGTCCATCAGAAATTTGGGAGGTACAGCTATTGACTATTACATATTGGTCTCTTGTAATTCGCCTCTATTATAAAGGCAGAAGAGAAAAGTGAATTCTAGCTACTTTGATGTTCTGGTAATGGAGATTTTTACACTGCTGGTGTTTAGCTTTTAATCTTTAAATAATAGATCATTCTCAAAACCTTCATCATTTTGCTTACTGGACCCATCAGACACTGTGTATCATAATATATTTAATGTGAATGGAATTATAGATGCTTCAAAAAATCCCTATGATTCATTGAAAATTGACACATCAAAGAAAATACCTAAGTAAAAGCTTGTTACTTCTCTTCATGGCTCCACATAAGTGTAAATTAAATGTTAAGTTCTATCTACCTTAAAACCGACAAAGGTTCTACCTCAACTTCTGTGTAAGTATATTCTCTATATAAAGGGCTTTGCAACTTAAGAAAATCCCCTACATGAAAATCGGGGTGTGGTAAGTTAGAGATTCATTACTTCATTCAAAAAGGATTCACCTTGGAAAGAAGCAGACACAAAACAAGTACAGACTGTATGATCGCATTTATACAAAGGTCAAGAAAAGGCAATGGCTGACTGAGCATAATTTAAAAATAATAATAAAAAGAAAAGAAAAAGCAAAGCTAATCTCCAATGACAGAAAGCAAATCAGTGTTTGACCGGGGCTGGGGTGATGGTGGGATTGCACAAAGAGGCATCAAAAACACTTTGGATTTGGTGGTTTCATGGGCATATACATCTGTCAAAACTCATCAAATGATACACGTGAAATGGGTGTGCTTTATTGTACATGAAGTATATGTCGATAACATTAATAAAAGATTTACCTTAGGATCATTCAAATAAGATTTTATTGAGAATTTATTGAGCCTCAAAATAAGATTTAAAATCTGATTACACGAATGAGAAAGTCTACCTACAAATTTCTTCAAGTGGAATGTGGGGAAAATACAATCAATGAAAAAAACATTTTAGCATGTTAGTTAACAGTTAGCATTTATACAAAAATGGTATCAATTAATGTGGAATATCCCAACAGCGAAACAGATTAAATAATTAGTTCAGATTACCTAAAACAGATCTTAAGTGTTCATTTAGAACAGTTTCCTATTCTGGCCCTTCTAAAGTAGATAGGATCAGACAGAGTGATAACATCTCATTAGAAGCTAAACTGTACACCACCCATGATCCTAACATTTTGTGGTCATCTAAGGAACACGTCATTTGGACTTGTTTGCCTGTACCTCATCTAGCATTTAAAAATTAGGTTATTTAAAAATTTTGCTGTGCTCAAGATCTTGTAGAGCAGGGTGGTTCCTTGGGAAATCTAGTATGATAAATGAAGCACTGATTTTTTAAGACCTCGTTTGAATATGTACCCTTTACATATCCTCCTCTGGAATTTTTGAGGATTTCTCCCCCCCCTCCCATCTCTCTCAAAGAAGGCTGGCAAATTTTTGTCTTTGTGGCCATTGTGAAAATGAATTAGGGAAGCCCTGACCAACTGATCCTAGGAATAGCATTGAATCCAGTTAATGCCACCTTGTCATGTGTGCCTGCGGAATGTAACAGAGTAGCTGAAAATAGAGAAATGAGATTTTCCAAAGTCCAATGTAGATATTGCTGCAAAATGCCTTCAACTGAATTAGAAAGTCACTTGCTTTGTCATTAGTCACGCTTACATGTTAGAGTGAAAGTAACAGAGGAACCCCTGCATTTATCTTGACCTATTTATTTTGGATCAAAGGCAGGAGCACCTTGTTAGAAGAGGGCAGGTCAGAAGAGAGGGACATGGTGGGAGACTGGCTAGGGCAACTCCAAATGCCAGTAATGGGTTCCCTACTGATGAACACTGTACTTGGCTACTAGCCTATGGCTTTTTCACTCCCTTTTCCCTGTCGCACAAGGGCTCCGTTACAATCCCGGGCTCGGGATCAGACTCTGGCTCCGGCTCCAGCTCTGGCTCTGTCTCTGGCTCAGGCTCCAGCTCTGTATCCAGCTCAGGCACCGGGACAGGCTCTGGCTCCAGGACAGGCTCCGACTCTGGAACAGGCCCTAGTTCTGGGACAGGTTCTTGCTCTAGGGCAGGCTGTGGGGCTGGCTCCCAGACAGACTTAGGCTCCAGCTCCGGCTCCGGGGTCGGCTCATGATCTGGACCCAGGGTGGTAGTGGGGTCATTCTCGTGGCCAGAAGGTGGCAGAGTCGCTTCGAGCTGGAGAGCATGTTCCCCCGCCATTGCCTCGAGCTCTGTACTTTGGTTTATCTTTGTCATTGGTCTGCAGGAAGAAGGCCCAGGGAAGAACGAGTTAGGGTTCATCATTTCACGTGGAGCCCTAGGCTCTAGCTTCAGTGACCACAGGTTTCAGTCTGCTCAGGGCCTCTGTGACGTCTGGGATTCTGACTCACTGTCACACTGCACGCTTGTCTTCTCTCCCAGCCAGAGAGGTTAGGTCTCAACAAGAGAATGAGAGTCCAAGAGAGAAAAACTATGATTCCAGAGGTGGTTAAATGAGTTGATAGAGAACTTAGAGCAGAGTCTGGCACACAGTTGTCAGGAACTGGTAGCTGCTGCTACCCTTCTTCTATAGAAGCAGTGAGGGGGAGCAGAAAGGCACCCCCGTATGTCGGTCTAAAGGGGGTGCCGAGGAAGAGCTGGCTGATAGTGCAACGCCCGACAAAAGTCAACGTTCAAGTAAAGGCAACAAAGTAAGATCTTACTCAAGTTCTGTGCTGGTTTTTGAATTTCTCTTCCTTTCCTTCCCCTTTGCCTTGGCCTTGGCCTTGCTCCTTGCAAAGCACACAACAGAGGTGATGATGGCAGCACCCAACAGGGCACCCACCAGCGCCCCAACGATGATTCCAACTTCCGGATCTGGAAGAAACAAGCACCTGGTTGGTAAAGTGGAACACGCTGTCTGCCTCCCACGTGCACATTTGTGGCCCATGTGGACTATCCAGAGCCTTCATGTGGTGGGGAGCATGACTTGTAGAGGCTAGAAAGCCCCACGGTGGAGCTCACCCATTCACACAGATACACACAGACACATGTGCCAACCTGGGGAAGGGGGCACAGAGCTCACTTTCAAAATAGGGCCAAGGGAAGTGAGTCTTCAATGGGCATCTGCTTGATCCGTGAAGGAGACACCACGGAGCTACAATCTGGTAACTGGAGAAAGGACCCCTGTTACAGGCAGGGACACTTCACCAGGTTTATCCGGAGCATAGGGGAAGTAGGTCCCTAAAAAACCTCTCCCACGGATGCTGTGCTCACCAAGGAGCCTCATGTGTTCTGGCCACTGGAAGAGGTATGCCCATTTCCATATACAGGTATCTGGTCTATCCGGTCAGCCTATGGAAAAACTCAACGAATGTGCGACCATCCAGATGTGAGCGCCAGACCTTCCAATGTCCCTGGGAGACCTTGCCTGAGTTCCAGTGGGCCCGTCCCCATCCACCTCCCTTCAAACAAGGCTGGACGTCTTGTATTTTGAGATGAGAGGCTAGTTGAGTTGCCTGGTCATTCTTTCAACTTTTGATGATTAAAGGACTCTGTTGCGCACGATTTGGAAAGTCATGCGGTTCTACTAGATTTCAGGCAAGGAAGCAACAGTCCCCATCCCTGCTCCTCCCCGTCTCTGTGTCCCATTCACTAGAGGCAACCAACTCTTAATTCTTTTTCTTTCATCATCCAGTATTTGCCCCCATGTTTCTATTGTGCTTGTTTTAACCTTCCGATTTTTGTCATTATGACCTCCTACTCTGGAACAGTGGAGATTGTCTTCTCACTCCACTCCACTCACACATTCTCCAGACAGAGCCAGAGCACAAATTGTAGCATCAAAGTTTACAGGATTATGACTATGTAAATATCGTTTCACAGCTGCAGAACATAATACATCCTATGATTCTTGGTTTTTAAGAAATTTTTTAGGGGTGCCTGGGTGGCTCAGTCATTAAGTGTCTGCCTTCAGCTCAGGTCATGATCGAGGGTCTTGGGATCGAGCCCTGCATCGATCCTGCTTGCCAGGAAGCCTGCTTCGCCCTCTCCCACCTCCCTGTCTGTGTTCCCTCTCTGGCTGTCTCTATCTCCTTCAAATAAATAAACAAAATCTTAAAAAAAAAATAGAAAGAAAAATGTTTAGATTTTTTTAAATATTTTTTAAATTTTTCTAAACATATAATGTATTTTTATCCTCATGGGTACAGGTCTGTGAATCGCCAGGTTTACACACTTCACAGCACTCACCATAGCACATACCCTCCCCAATGTCCATAACCCTACACCCTCTCCTAAACCCCCTCCACCCAGCAACCCTCAGTTTGTTTTGTGAGATTAAGAGTCACTTATGATTTGTCTCCCTCCCAATCCCATCTTGTTTCATTTATTAAGAAAGAAAAATGTGCAAATAGTCTCCATGTGGAGCCTAGCTTGGGGCTTGAACTCACGTCTCGAGATCGAGACCTGAACTGAGATTAAGAGTCAGACTCTTAACTGACTGAGCCACCTAGGCGCCCCCCTCATTATGTATGATTCCTGTACATTTAAATTGTTTCTTTGATAATTAATTTGTTAATAATTGTCTCATTTGGGGATTTTTTTTTAATGTATTACTACTAATCCCCCAAATTTCCACTAAAACTGTTAAAACTCCTTTCAGTAGGTTTAAACACATCCAATAACCTTTTGGTTTCTTAAGATTTTTTTCCCTTAGAGACATCTCTTCTGGAACCCTCCATCCTCCTCCCCCATCAGGGACTGGTTGCCCTCCTAAGCCTGCTGCTGTAGTGCCATCATCTGTCAGCTGCCTTTCACCTTCATCCCTATTTTATAGATAAATGGGTTTTGCAAGTTCTTTCAAGATCCAGCTCAAATAGCACTTTGTCAATACAGCTGGCTCTGGCTTTATAAGCATAATTAATTGTTTCTTCTTTAGGGTCCTAGAGGCCCTGTACAGATTGCTAGTCTAGCATTTAACACATTTTACTGTTCGTCCCTCTAGCTAAACTGTGCATTCCTTGAGTGTAAGACATAGATCTTATTAATCTCTGTATCTGTACCACCTATGATAGTTCCTGGCATTTAGTAGATATCCAATTAAGGTTTGAAGGAGGGAGAGGAGGAGGCAGGCAGGCAGGCAGGCAAGCAAGCAGGCAACCAAATGCCAACATCATTTTAAAAGAGTATTTGAGCAGAAGCAAGGCTCAAGTACAACTCCCAAGTGTCTACAGGTACATTATGACTACTTCTGGAAAGGCAAAACGGGACTGGAGAAGATAATGGAGATCTATAGCAGAAATGATCCAGGGACTAGGGGGAGAATGAGACTATAGACGAAGACCCGAAAGACCTATCTTCACCTTTGAATAGAAATTAGGTGAATGAAGAAGCAACCTGGAAATGGAAAATGTTTGATTCCAGACAAGTGAAAGGAAGAAAGCTTAGCTTCATAGGAGAGCGATGGTCCAAGGGAACTGGCCATGTGGATATGGTATGTATTAGTCACAGATTCAACTTGAGTTAGGAATAATGAATAGATGACATGATCCTAAGTGTTATTAAGTGATCATTCAAAGGTGTGGCAAGGGGCACCTGAGTGGCTCAGTTGGTTGAGCGTGTCTGCCTTCAGCTCAGGTTGTGATCCCGGGATTCCAGGATGGAGCCTCCCCTCCTGCTGAACAGTGAGCCTGCATCTCTACCTCCCTATGCCCCCTCCCCTCCCCGACTCATGCTCGCTCTCTCCAATAAATAAAATCTTTAAAAAAACAAAAAACAAAAAAAGATGTGGCAAGGTATCCCTTGTAAGAGCTTGCCCCTGACTGGCCAAATTTGACAACTCCAGGCCCTCAAGTCTATGCTTAGTAAACTGAGCACCTTTGAACTGGAAGGTTGTGATTCAAAGCATTCTGGCTGGATGCCTGGGTGGCTCCATCAGTTAAGCATCTACCTTTGGCTCAGGTCATGATCCCAGGGGCCAGGGATTGAGCCCCACTCAGGCTCCCTGCTCAGCAGTGAGCCTGCTTCTCCCTCTGCCTGCCGCTCCCCCCTGCTTGTGCTTTCTTCCCTCCAACTCACTAACAAATAAAATCTTTAGAAAAAAAATAAAGGCATCCTCGCTCTGCCATTCACTAACTAGATGACCTTGGGCAAGTCACTTACCTCCTTGAGTTTCAATGTCCTTTTCAGTAAAATGAAGCTAACAATATATTGTGCCTCCATAAGGTGGCTAGAGGATTGAGTGAGATAATGCTCACAATACCTAGCCATTATGTGCCTGGCACACAATTTGTGCTCCACGAATATTAGCTACTGGGACTGTATGTACAGGTGTTATTTTTACTACTATTATTAGAGGCAGATCTTAGTGAATTACTGAAGAACCAGAAAGTTTGTGAGCTCCATGTCTAACACAGATTGCTGGTTTCCCCTGGATTCACCAACAGCATCACAAAGAAAATCCAGCCTTGTACTATCAGTGGGGCTGCTGTTTTATTTATTCGTTCATAATACCTACCTTTTAGAAATTTTGTGAGGGTAAAACAAACTTTTTGTAAATGTTTTAGGGCAGTGTATGGCACATATTAAGTATCATGCGAATTTTAGATATTAGGATAGTAATAATTCAGCCTGTCAACCTAGAAATAAACCACCAAAATCACCCGAGAGGCAGGAAGGCTTAAGCAGGGATCCTAATTAATTCACTTAGTTGGCAGGCCCAGGATACTTGACTTAAGGAGAAAGTGCATTAAAGTTGGATGATCGACTCACGGGAAGAAGTTAGATCAATTTCACAGGAACTGTTGCCAAGGCTGTTGCTAGCTGTGCACTGGTAATAACCTTGTTCAAAACTGGTCAGATTTCCAATAACCAAAGTCCCAGTGGCTGGGTCTGTCAAAAACAGGAAACGGACTTTTGAAATCTCTTACGGAGGGTACAGATCATGTCATGGTAAACAAATCACTCCTTGACGACCCACTTCCTCACATTGCCTCCGCCCCTTCCTTGAGCTGTCCAGGGTCCCGCTAGACCCCTCAGGACCCTTCCAAAGGTAGCCCACCGGGGACCATGCCTCTTCCCTCCATACCCACCACCTCTGAGTGAGCCAAACACTGGCTTGACCACTAGGGTTTGGGGAATAAGACCAGACCACAGTCATCTTGCTAGGAGATCTGCTTTTTCCTTCTCCGTTCCAGAAGGACTGAGTTCTAAAGACTGAGCAACCAGCCACACACACGCCATCAGCCAACCACACACACCAGGCCTTGCCAGGGGCCACGGAGGGCTGAACTTACTGAAGTTTTCTTTCACTGGGATGATGTCTTCACCTTTGAGTTTATACCAGTAATATACAGGAGAAGGTGTCCCGAGCACAGAGAGGCAGGAAAGAGATATTGGATGGCCAGTTTCTGGTACTCCTTGGATGCTACAAAAGGGCTTAGAAGGTCTGACTGTAAGGCAATGACACAGAGTAAAAATGCTGCAGGGAGAGTTGCAACCAGTCACAATTGGAGGCCACTTTCAACTGTCATTTTGTAGACTACCGCACTAGGCACTCAGTTTTGAAAGCTTTACAAATTTTGTGCAAGCGTTTTCCAATTGTACCACCAGGTGGGAGTAGAACACTTCAGGTCCAAGGACCTGCCAGGCACCAGGCCATTACAATTCTAGCAGCATCTCTTCTGTCTGCCTCCCTCCGCAGATTCATGACTGTGACTTTCCGCATTGTGTCTTAAAATATGCCTTTATTAAGACAGCCAAATGTAAGCAAACACTAAATGACTAAGGACACAGTTTACACTTTTCAAGCCCAGTTTTAAAGGAAAATAGAACGCTTAGCTACTTCGAAATTAAGTTGTTATTTATTTTTTTTTTATAACCTTTGTCTTATCAATGCCATATTTTTCCTTTCCTTTAGGAGTCACGGTTGGGCATTTAGTTCTCAAAATTAGTGGATGGTCTGAATTGGCCTGTATCCCTCATTGGTTGGGGAAGCCCATTTTGGACAAGGTGAGCTACACAAAGCTGAAATCTTTATTCATCTTTCATCCCTTCTGTATGCCCAGCACTGGACTAGGCCCTGGAAATGCCCCTGTAAGGTCTGAAGTGGGATGGGGGCAGTAGTGGGAGATGCGGCCAGAGAGCAGCAGAGGCTACAGTGTGGAAGGCTTTGTATTTCATATATTTTACGTGGTGAGCAGGACAACCATGGAAGGAATTTAAGTAGGGGAAGGATGGTGGTCATTTTTAATGCATTAGATGGGTTGCTCGCGTGCTGCGGGTGCCAGAACCAAGGGAAAGGAGGAGGCAGAGTCAAGGGGTCTCAAGGAAGTAAAATCGGTGGGACTGGTGGCCAAACAAATGAGGCATGAGGAAGAGGGCACAGGCAGTGATGGCTCCCAGGTTTCTGATTTGGACAGCTGGGTATGTGCCATCCCAAGATAAACACAGGAGGCGCAGGTTTTCTGGGATGGAGAGAGGAGGAAGAAGGGGTGATGATACCATCATCTGGGGACACACTGAGTCTCAGCTGTTTATGAAACATCTACGTGGAGGGGTCCTGTGGGCAACTGAGGATCTGAATTTCCTCATTCGTCTTACTGCTCCCACCTTGTTCTAAGCCTTGTGTTCCATATAGGTAATAATCTGAATGTCAGTACTTAGCAACTCACCTTTGCTTATCGTAACTTAGGTACAAAACCCGCCGAAGACACAGGCTAGCTATGCCTTAAATGTTCTGGACTCTGCAGCCCTACAGGTCTCACCAGAGGGAGCAGTTAAATCCACATAGACCACCGTCTGCAGCTTCACGCTAGCTGTGTTTAGACAAGTAACCTCACCCAACCAAACCTCAGCTGACTCTTCCATGTAAGTGTGAACAAGAGACTGCCTGATCTCAGGCTCATCCAAACATACCGAATTTCGATAAACGAAATGACGTCTACAGCACCTCGCATATGGAACTGCTGTTGGCCACAGGCAGGACTAATTTCTATGGCCACATTTTATAGTTTTCTACTGAAGTCAATCTTCCAGTCTCAGACTCTAACCGGCTGGGCCCAGGAGCAGGAAGACAGAGATGGCTGGAGGTCTTTGGACTGCTTCTCCATCCCTATCTTTTAAACAGGTGGTTTTAAATTTAAATAAGTATTTTTTGGGGCACCTGAGTGGCTCAGTCGGTTAAGCATCTGCTTCAGCTCAGGTCATGATCCTGGGGTCCTGGGATCAAGCCCCACATTGGGCTCCCTGCTCAGTGGGGGGGCCTGCTTCTCCTCCTTCGGCCCCTCCCCGATGCTTGCGTGCTCTCTGTCTGACAAATAAATAAAATCTTTTAAAAATCAGTATTTTTCTCTTTAGTTCTTTATTCTTTTTTCCTTACCGTTGATTTTCTCAGATGGGAACATCTCATTCGATTTGCTTCCCTGAAGCTAGCCTGTTTAACCGGAAGTCCATTGCAACTGTCACTAGATTTAGAGAATGTCCTGTTTAAAACCATGATGACTCGATGGCCTTTACACAATTTTGAACAGAAAATTAAATGAGGGTGTTTCTGGAGCCCAGAATCAATGCCAGATAGGCTTTTTTTTTTTTTTTCTGAACACAATTTCCGCCCTTTATTTTTTATTAACAAAACACTTAGTGAATCACTTTGAGCCATATCCCAAACCTATATATTTTCTAAAACTACTGAATCAGGATTGAATTGACATTTCATCTAGCTAACGTACCTGGTAGAATTTGGATGTTTTACTGGCAAAGCCATTGATCTACCATTTAGCATTATTGCTTTCAGCAAAATGAGGGTGGGAGGGAGAGGCTCACCTCAGAAAATCAATGAAAATGCTTCATTGCGTCCCCAAGCCTTCCCTAAATTCATCATTTTCTTTTTAGGTGCCAAATCACGGAAGGAATATGATGGTCATTCCAAATGCATATAAAATAATTACTCAAACGTCAACCTGGATTTTTTTTTTTCAGAGACACATTTTCCAAGGCTATCATACCTAATGGAAGCCACTCAAATGAATGATCATCCAAGCCACTTGGGCCTCTGCTCATTGTTGTTTCCTTTACCTAAGTCATGCCCTGCCCCCTCTTCTCAAAACTTTTAGAGGGCTATAGCCTATCTTTTACATCTTTCCATCTCCACTGTGTAGGACAGTAATGAGACGGGTGTTCAGGAGTTGCTGAAATGAATTTATGCATGGAGGAGTGAATGCATGGGACCTACGCCCATCACTGCGCCAGGGAATGTCTCTGGGAAATGCATTGCTGGGAAGTGTGGTTGCAAAGGAAGTATCAACACCTCTCCCCACAGCTGGCCTCCCTGACCCCCCTGTCCCATCCATGCCCCATCCCTCAGTCAGGGTAAGCAGGACAGGCACTCAAAGGCCATGGAACTTCAGAAAGGTAAACAACCTCTGCAATTTTTAGAGAAAATTATCGGTCTCAAGATTTCCAGAAAGCATGTTTTTGTACAAGACCTTAGTTCTTACCCCAATCAATAAAAATAGAATTCTTGAGAGTTCCCAAACAAGATAATCTACAGACTCTTCTGCCTTTTACCTTGCCTGGATGCTGGATGCTTAAGGAAAAGTCATGACACAGTCATTGTGGGAACAACTGACCCAAAGACTCATGGGAAAACAACTCAAAGAGAAAATGACTCTCAACTTCTTGGACTAAGGATTCTCCGAGCTTTAAATTTAAGAATATTAACCTTCCTGGGGTGACTGGGTGGCTCAGTTGTTAAGTGTCTGCCTTCGGCTCAGGTCCCGCATGGGGTCCCCGTTCAGCAGGAATCCTGCTTCAACCTCTCCCACTCCCCCGGCTTGTGTTCCTTGGCTCACAGTGTCTCTCTCTGTCAAATAAATAAATAAAATCTTTTTTTTTAAAAAAAGGGACATTAAACTTACTGTCTAACTATCTCAGAGCTTTTTGCAAGCTCAGAGATAGAGGCTTGGCTTCTTTAGGTTGTTTCTGGTCAGAAGGACAACCCAGAGCCAGGGAGCAGCAGGAAACCATGAGAGGACGAATCCCTAAATGCTTTGAATGTGGAATCTCTAATCTATCATTTGACTCATAATAAACCTGTGAAGACAGGGCAGGAATTACAGCTCTATCTCAAAATAGCCAGAGAAATGTGGACTGATATGCCCAAGGCCACTGAGTAGCCAAGTATGAACTAGAACCTAAGGCTTTGGACTCCTAGCATCTGTGCTGCACTGTTTAGTTCCCAGGTAAATGACCAGTCTTCCAAACCTGAACATCAACTCTCCTAGGAAAAGGCTTGTGTGTAATTCTCTTGTCTTCCCCCTGTACCCCAATGCCTAACATGGGGCTCAGCAAAATAAAGGCACTATTGAGCTACCCCACTCTTAAAACTCAGCTCCTGGTGACCTTTCCCCTCCTTTCCAGGTGGGCAGATGCAGTAGCACACCTCATCTGGGGCATCACCTGGGATGCAAGCTCGGACAACTCTGGATGGTTCTCCTAGGTGTGCACCTTTTACCAACTGCTGCTTTTCCAAGCCAGTCAGTTATCAAGTCACTGGTTTGATCTAGTTCCCCCTTTCCTGGGATAGATATACACAGCTTGAAAGGAACAATTACTAGATGGGCACCATTTGGGATTACTTAGAAATGGGAGAGCCCTTAGCTCAACAGGTTAATCATGGAGGGTTGACAGCCCTTTCCTTTCTCCCTTCAGTACTTCTGCAGCCCTGCAGACAAGACCTTGCTAGGCCTCCAGACAAGAGCAAAACATCCACTGTCCTTTCTGAGATCGGAAGGAGGGCTAGACATCATCAAAAACTGTTAACTCGGGCGCCTGGGTGGCTCAGTTGGTTGAGCGACTGCATTCAGCTCCGGTCATGATCCCGGACTTCCAGGATGGAGTCCTGCATTGGGCTCCGAGCTTCTTGGGGAGCCTGCTTCTCCCTCTGACCTTCGTCTCTCTCATGCTCCCTCTCACTCATTCTCTCTCAAATAAATAAATAAAATCTTTAAACAACAACAACAACAACAACTGTGAACTCTCCATGAGCTGAAACCATGCCTCCAGCATTTTAAACTTCATGGCTCCTGGCACAAAACAGGAAGCACTCAGTAAATGCTGTAAAAATGAACCCCTCCAAGTGCATTTGAAAAGCAGATAGGACTTGCCAAATGTCACATCATGAATATCTGGGTATAAATAAATTCTCAATTCTGGCTTAACCTGTGGTCCTCTTTCCAGACAATGCTAACATTTTCAAAAGGGACCCTCCTGCCTTTACTCAAAAGAATGATTTCATGGTGGGACTAGCGCGAAGGCTTAGGAGAGTTCATAACTGGACAGTTAGCTCCCCCAGGACTGGCTCTAATCTGAAGTTCCCTCCAAAGGAGTTGCTAGTGATCATTTAGTGGGGACAAGTGTGTCATCCCATCTGTCTTCATTCCACCCTTCAGAGACCCAGATCCCTGGAGGTTGGGTCATCTTCTGCTATCTGTCATTTGGCAATTATTTCAATATGTTTTGTGAGTGATTTCTTGTAGCTTGGTTGTACTCTAAGGGTTGGCTTGGTGGTGTGTCTCTATTTCCCCAACAAGAAAAGGAGTAGGGAGGATATTTATCCCTGGGACTTAGATAGCACCATTGCTTACTTCCCTGGCTCACTCAAGGTCCTAAGTTGTTCCAAGAAGAGGGAAAAAAAGAACAAAACAAAACAGAAATATTGCCCATACCTAACACATTGACTTGAAGGATGCCTTGATTATTTCCGGTGAAGTCAGGGGGGTTGTTAACATCGCAGATGTAGACACCACTATCTGCTGGTTGCATATGTGAAATGGTGATAGAGGCGTTATCTGGATCGTTAGACCCTACAAGTCGATCTTTAAATTGCCCGATGGCTACGGCTTGTCCACCTTCAGAATAGTAAATCTAGGACAGAAAGATGGCAGAAGTGAGAACTGCAGAGTGTCTGGCGCTAAGATAAGCTATCTGGAAGCACCCTCCATCTGACCTTGACCTTTGCTGGCAAGAGGCAACATTCCCACCCACCCTCTCCCACACAGAACAGATCCCATGGCAAACGGTGGTCTCAACGGAGCTGTGCACGACTGCACAGGGCTGTTTTCTCAGGGCTGTGCACAACTGCCTCCTCAGGTGTGTGCACAGCCCTTCTGTGATGTCATCTCAGGAGGGACATGTGCCGATCTTACAGATGATCAATAGCTGGAGATGACAGGTTTCAAGTGCTAAGCTTAGGCTAGATCAAGGTGCTCACCTGAGGAGCCTACCTGGAGGAAACTCACTGTATAGAACACAAATGCCTGATGGGAAAGCCAAAACCATCATTTTTACCCTGCTTTATAATTTTTTCCTTATTATTTGATTTTACTTTACTCAGTGGGACTAGAGGACTCTCAAGTTTCCCTAAGAGTTAGAATATTCGTACTCTTTTCATACACACCTACTCCTCTGGATAAACAAACTCGGGTTTATCCTGTTTCTTAGAAGAGTACCATTTCAGAGCAGAGGGGCCCCCAGGAAATCATCTGGTCCCATCCCCTCACGGTGACCTAGGAAGTGCTTTGTCAATGGCAGCTCCTCCCTTTCTCCCCATGTGGCAGGAGGCAGAACTGGAATTATTTCATTTAGACGGATAAGGGCCCTCAAATCCAGAAATATTAAATGCCTCATCCAAAGTCAAGTCACAGGCTTCATTCATTACTACTATGATTAACCACACTCGAGGAAGATCTGGGTTCTAGTCCCATCTCTGGTAAAGATCATGAATAGTTAGATCATAATGGCAACCCTAGAAGCTGCATGGTGAGGTGAAAAGAGGTCTGGTCTAGGAGTCAGTTGACCTAGGTTTTAGCCCCAGCTCTGTGTCTGACTGTGACATAGGGAAGGTAGCCTCTGGTCATGCTTCCATGGCAACATGCTTTATGATGAGAAACAACATGATTTAATCTCTCCAGCTTTTCTTTTCCACATCTGAACAAGGAGTCCAAGGAATGCCCTCCAAATTACGAGATGTATTCCCCAGGTATAAGCACATAAGCTGATTTTAGGTGGCACATAAATGAAAACTTATTAGAAAGACACATATCTCACTTATCACATCTGTGACTTCATGGGTATTATGGCTTAGGGTGACACTAAGGTAGATATTTTAAAAAACCAAATCACTATAGAAAGTGACATTAAATAATACTCCTGGTATGCACAATTATGACAAAAATCATAAAGATAAGACATAAAGGACTGAAGCTTGGAAATCACTGGACTAGGTGATCCCTGAGGTTCCTTCATCAGACATACACATCCCAAACACTTTGTCAGTTTCATATAAATGTGTGTCATTCAAGTGATGGCTTATTATTTAATAAACAGGTATCACCCTGGTCCAGTGGAACTAATTGTTTTCATAAAATCTACTAAGAGGGCCTTATTCATTTAATTCACTCTCCTCACTTTCTAGAGGAAACTGAAGCTCAGAGAGATAACACACACACACACACACACACACACACACACACACAGAGTTAACAGTGAGGAAAGGTCTAGAACCTGGTTCTTCTAACTCCTTGTCTGGTTCTCTTTACCTTAATTGGATAATGAAAGAGAAGAGGCAATCAGCAAATCAAAAGATATGGTCAAGAAAAATTCAGATATATTCCCCCTTCAAATAGAAAGCCAGGATAGTTTTAAACTAAATCAGAGAGGTTGATTCTGAGGGAAAATTCAAAGACCATATTTAAGGAGAAAAATACTTGTCTCTCTCCAGTTGTCTAACATCAACTAGCTTTCTTTCCTGCCTCAAATGAGCCATTTATAATTCAATTTGTCTATTCACACCTACTGAAATCACCAATGTTTGCCCCAAAGGGGTCCTGTTGCTTATAAACTGGAAAGCCAACTTTAACTGAAGGAATTCAAAGGGTCCAGAAGGAGTGTCAGCTAATCAGAGGTCTATTGCCTTCATCTGAGTTGACACCCAAGCTCTCAGGCTTTGCATTTCACTAGCCAGTGTTGGGCTTATTGACTTGGTAATCGACAATCTGAGGTCCTGTGGACTCTTACCTGGAACACAGCTTGCAGGCCATCCAAGCAGCCTTTTCACAGCTTGGACATCTGGCCGCTTCCCCTGCTCTCAGGAAGACTGGGGGTAAGTCAGTCTATTTTATGCTGAGTCTTGGTGACATCACAATGAGACACAACATCAGTCCTGCTTACGGCCTACAGTGAATGTCAGAGGGTCTGGGAGAAAAGACCTCGTTTCCGCCCAGAGCAGAGAGCCAAGAGAGCATGTGTTTTAGGCAAGGACTAAAACATGCAAAGAAGGCACTGTGAAAGTCTCACCTTTGGTCATGAATCCAGGTGAAATGAGCAGATAAGTTATGAGGCCCTGGACTTGTAACTTCCCTCTAAAAAGGACCCTCCCCATCCCTTCTACCCTTGCTCCTAATACCATCCCCCCCCCCATATCTCACCCTCTCACAAATAATACTGAAGGGTGTCAGGGATAAGAATGGCGCTAAGGAGGGGTAACAATGGACACCTTAAAGGGGAGGGCCTTGGCCTGAGAAGGAAAGTCCCCAGGGCTAGCCGGTGGCCAGACTCACAGATGGAGGGACTTTCTGTTAGGGGAAGTCCAAGCTGTCACACTGTCCTTGTAAAGAAAAAAAGAAAGAAATGTTTTCCTGAAACTGCTTATCTAATCACACGGGAAGTACTGAAACATGGTGCCATTTTCCACAAAAGAATAACTCTTTGAAAAATCAAAGCGGAACAATGGCCAGGACTCAGCCCATGATCCCATGGGGCTTGTACCTTTTCAAAGAAAGTATATTGTCAATTTAGAGATCAAAGCAAATGAGGTGCAGGAAAAGCCATGGATGTTCGATGGGCCACACATCCTTTGGGGGTGGGGGTGGCAAATCTGCTTAAAGAAAAATCCATCCCAGTGTTCCCTTAAGTGGTACTTGTTAATTTGTTGCCCAATTGTCCTTTGTGGCTGCCCTACTGGCCCCTACCCCCAGACCCCCTCTGCTCCTCCATGATGTTAGAGGCTGATATGTACAGTCGTAATGACACATCAGTTATAAGACCCCCTTTGAGATCACTTCATTCATGGCTTCTAAGGTTGATGACCCTTCAGGAGCCAGATGGATATTAGAAATATGGGAAATAGCTGGGAGGGGCTGGTGGGTGGTGAGAGGATCACAGAGGACAGTGGGGACCATGGTGAACAGCAAAGCCAATACAAAAAAGGCTTCCAAACTGTGGAAACAAACAAAGTACTGGGCTGGTCAGCCAACATGAATCCACTGGTCAAATCGGGCCCAGAGGCCACCAGTTTGCAACCTCCGATTCATCCTCTTCGGTAACTGAAAAGGACACCAAGGCCCCAATAGAGGAAGTGATTTGTCCAAAGCCACGTAATTTATAATCAGACCTGGAAACCAGACCTTCTGATTCTCCCCCAAATATATGAAAATTGCACTTCTAGTCCTGCCTTTGGAGGGGAGAGATGATTCCTAGGAAGTGTTTCCCTATTAGGGCCCTTCCAACTCTCTTCTAGCCAATTGCTACTATTCATTGGCATGACACTGCCCATGCCGAATGGGCCTGCCACCTGATGCCTTCAATGTTTGCCAGCTGCAACAAGAGCCTTTCCTCTCCCACGGTGCCAAGTTCCTATTCACATGAGGCCATGCAGCTGGGAGCCAGATTTGTCCAAAAAGGTCTTTTCCCCCCTCAGCTTTGTGACACTGTTCTCTAACCAGAGGCTGGGGTATAAACAAGAAGGGCTGAAAGAATTCAGTCTGCTTTCTGTTTGAGTCTGAGTTGGAATTAATAAACATATTTAGCCTTCCGAGCTGCTTTTGTGGGTTCCTTTTGGGAATGTGGAGGGTGTGGAAATCCACAGCAAAGCACCCATTCTTTCCCTTCAGCTTCTTGGTTTTCTGCACTCCTCATAGAGGGGCTAGCCGTGGGAGAGGAGGAGCGGGGGGTGGCAATGGTCTCAAGACCAGAATTTTTTCTGGAATTTTCTCAGTGGGCAGGGAGTGGGGAGCGGGGAGGAGGGGGTCTAAGACTGCACGTGGAAGGAAAAGAACACCAAAAGGAAGACATCCCTGTCTTCAAACCACTACCTTCCCAGCCTGCCATTTGCCTGAGAGCCCCCCACCACTTGAACTGCTTCTTTTGGGTGAACTTCTTGATGGCACAAGTCTACGCTTAAAAGGATTTTTTTTTTTTTTTGGAAGAGATAACTATCATCACCACTCCCTAGCCCCTCCTCATTAGATTGATTTATCAGGTTTAGCAAGAATACACACCTGAGGCCAAGGGATACAGAATAGATAAACTTTGATTGGAAGGGGGCACCTGGGTGGTTTAGTCATTAAACATCTGCCTTTGGCTCAGGTCATGATCCCAGGGTCCTGGGATGGAGCCCTGTATTGGGCTTCCTGCTCAGAGAGAAGCCTGCTTCTCCCTCTCCCACTCCCACTGCTTGTGTTCCCTCTCTCGCTGTGTCTATCTCTCTGTCAAATAAATAAACAAAATCTTTAAAAAAAAAAAAAAAAGCTTTAGCTTCCCTATGTCCCTGCAATTGCACTACTGGGTATTTACCTCAAAGATACAGGTGTAGTGAAAAGAAGGGCCATCTGTACCCCAATGTTTATAGCAGCAATGGCCACAGTCGCCAAATTGTGGAAAGAACCAAGATGCCCTTCAATGGACGAATGGATAAGGAAGATGTGGTCCATATACACTATGGAGTATTGTGCCTCCATCAGAAAGGACGAACACCCAACTTTTGTAGCAACATGGACGGGACTGGAAGAGATTATGCTGAGTGAAATAAGTCAATCAGAGAGAGTCAATTATCATATGGTTTCACTTATTTGTGGAACATAACAAATAGCATGGAGGACATGGGGAGATGGAGAGGAGAAGGGAGTTGAGGGAAATTGGAAGGGGAGATGAACCATGAGAGACTATGGATACTGAAAAACAATCTGAGGGGTTTGAAGTGGTGGGGGGTGGGAGGTTGGGGGTACCAGGTGGTGGGTATTGGAGAGGGCACAGATTGCATGGAGCACTGGGTGTGGTGCTAAAAACAAGGAATACTGTTATGTTGAAAATAAAACAAAATTTTTTAAAAAAGCTTTGATGGGAGGGGTTGGTGGGGTGGTGGGAGGGGAAGAACTTGGAGTGTTTCTCAATGGAAGTGACACTGGAATTTGGGACAGACAGTTATTTCTCCTGTGGGTTTAGTCATGTATTGTAAGTCATCTAGCATCTCTAGCCACCACCCACTAACTGCCAGCAGTGACTCCCATTTATAATAATCACACCAACATCCCCCCGTCATTTTCAAATGTATGTGAGGAGATGGTTCCCCCCCAACCCGCCAATATTTGGAAAACATTTGATAATAATGCTATCTGAGGAGGACAGGCCAGGTGGGGGAGAATCTGAATGGCCAGAGAATACAAAGACACTGGGCTCTGGAAGGAAGTTGTCTACATTAAATGTATGCTGGGGAGATGAAAATGACAACGGGTTTCATCCACTACAGATGTTCTAGAAGAGTAAATATTGTCTGCGAGACCCATGCTAAGTAGGATCAATGCCTGTTCTGTTCATGGGCAGGTGAGGTCACTTTAGTTCTACCAGTTACTGGCTGGGTGGAAGAGGAGAAAATTGGTGTGATCAGAGGAGAAAATTGGTGTGATCGGAGGGGCACAAAACCACCCAAAACTTCCGTGCTAACCTGCATGTTCTGGGGCCTAGAGTCTTCAGCTGAGAGTCTCTGCTGAGGGACTGATCATCTGAAGCTGTCCCTGTCTTCCGAGAGGAGGGCTTCTCTAAGAGGAGGGCCATGTTAATAAATATCCTGGTCTTCCTGGTCAAAAGACTTATGAGGTATTTCTGCAGTCCCCATTCAGCAAAGGAACCCCCTTGGAGGGGATAGTCAGTAAGGGATAACACCCTCCCGCAGGTATGGAGAAACATTATGGCTTGGAGTCAAAAATGATGTGGGGATAGGAGAAGAATATGAGAATATGAGAGTATGACAAGAGCTGGCCCCTGCCCTACTTGAGGTGGCAATAAGTCCCTGAGCCCTTTGGGGGAGGCTGAAAACAATCCTAGACATGGTGTGAGAAGGCAAACTCAAGACTGTCCCAGTTTTGCTGATCTAGACTGTTACCAAACTTGGACCATTCCACCCCACTCCTAAAGGCTGGTGCCATTGCCCTAGATATTCCAAACAATAAAGGGGTCCAGTAGTACACCAGTTGGTGTTCTTACCTGAGAGGTCCAGCTACATCTTCCCCGAGCGTCTCTTGCATGCGCCATATTTAGACACTGACTGACTGCCTTTTTCTCCATACCCTCAGTATTGAGGCACGGGCTGTGCTGTGTTTGAGCAGAAATGGGTGGGTCTGAGAGCTGAATGCTACATGATATACTGCCACATCAACCCAGGAGTTGAATTGAATCACTCAGTGATCAGTCTGGAAACATCATATGCCCATAAATCAGAGAATTGTCTAATAGCGTAGCAGTCTCTTTTTACCATCCCCAAAATGTTCACCAGCCATCCCTAGATTAGCATACAACATGCTCTACAGAATTCTGAATGCATGGAAGTACCCAAAGAAGAAACAAATTCGAAATTGAGGCCGAATCCCATTTTGAAAAATACCATCTCAACTGAAGATACCTACAACTTCTTTGTTGAGCAAATTTTCTGTTCAGGGACAGGACCAGCCAGAAAAGGCTAACCCCTCCCTTCAGCCACAGGAACCTGGCAGGCAGTGAAGCAGGAAACTAATCCTGGGCCAAGATTCCCCCAAGAGCTCTGTCCCAGCTGTTCAGCTGTACTAAATGTCTTTGTTGGACTGGATCCCTAGCGCCCATGATGTATGGATAGGATAGGGATTTTCAAAATCACTATTTGGTAAGTAATGATACTACTACTCGTAATAGCTCACATTCATTAAATGGCTATTACATGGAAGGCTTCCCAGTGCTTCACAAGCATAGTCTCATTTAATCTTCACAGTAAACCTATGAGGTAGGTAAGCCCCATTACACAGAAGGGAAAACTGACCCTCTGAAAGGTCAACTGACTTGTCTAAAGTAATCCCGTCAGCAAATAAGTAGCAGAGCAAGGAATAGAACTAACATCCATCGGGAAGTTTCCACTGGTGCTCCAAAACTACCCATCTGGAAAAGCAGAGAGAAGCACATGCCTGTAGGGTATGGGGAAAAATGTGAGAGCCCCCAATTCTCTGGAGGTAGAGACCTAAGGATGGTTGAATTGGGGACTTTGCTGGAGCAAGCTGAAACAAGATGGAAAGAGAGAAAGAAAGAAGAGAAAGCTTGACTTTGGGGAGTTGGTTTTCACTGTCTCTAAGCCAAGAGCTAAACCACCCTCCCGCAACCTGTCTCCTATGCGGCTAAGGCAGTGGCATAACAAAAGGTCTCGTGCATTGGGGAAACTTCCAAAATATTTTAAGATCAAGAACCTTGTTCTCACTGAACCACCGACTCAGTGTAGAGGAGCTTCTTAGATTTGGACATCCCAAAAGCCTAGATACCTTAAATTATTTGCCTTCCCTATACCTGACATTTTGAAGATTAGGTAAATGACAAGTAAATATTTAATCGGTAAATACATACTCCTTGGGGTGCCTGGGTAGCTCAGTTGTTAAGCGTCTGCCTTTGGCTCAGGTCATGATCTCAGGGTCCTGGGATCGAGTCCCACCTTGGGTTCCCTGTTCAACAAGAAGCCTGCTTCTCCCTCTCTCTCTCCCCCTGCTTTATTCCCTCTCTCACTCTCTCTCTCTCTCTTTTAAATAAATAAAATCTTAAAAAATAAATACATATTATTAATAAAGTTTCTTTCCAAAATGCCTCTAACAGATGTCCTGAGCACACCCCGTGCAATCACCTACACTTTCTGTGCATCCCCAGGTCTAGAAAAAACTCATTGCCAGTCACAAGATCCCTCTGCCCCGCATCTCTCAACTCTTAACTACATGGTTCAACCAAGAGATGGCCTTGTAAATTCCGGTGTCGGAGATGGCATAAAGAACCATTTGTATTTTTGAACTCACACTGGCCTGGCCTCATTTCCAGGCAGTTGAGGACATTTGGATTTGAGTACCACACATAAAAATAATTCAAAATATATGGGCAAGGCCTCACTAATTTCAGCCCCTTCTGGCAAAATGGGAACGGCTTCAAGCCTACAGATAAAGAAAAGACTATTCAGGAAACTGAACTTTAAAAAGGAAAAAGTTCATGTGATTATTGCTATCCATGGTTAAGAGAGCAACCTGCAAAGGATGATTGCTTGGTTGGTTGCAATATGTAGGGTCTTGGGTAAGGACATCTGGGTGACAAAAAGAGGTACAACCACTATTGTTTCTGCTACTACTGAAGATCATAAAGGGGATTACAAGGGAGAAAATGTACAGTCTATTTTTCCCAAGCATTTTCACCTGCAACATGTCAGCTGATTCCCAATGAGATATCTAGAAGAGGGTTAGCATTCCACCATGTTTTGAGGAGAGGCACAGAGTGATTCAGATGCATATCTGAAGTAACCAGTGCTGAGTAAAAATGTTGAACATTGACTAGAGGGTGGCAGTAATGAAATCACCTCTTGAATGGTGTTTTCTGCTACAAAAATGTTCAGGACCTCTGGTAAAGAGAGGACCTAGCACCTCCAAGGGCCCAGAGATGGCTGAAGCCACACTGGCCCAGGCCTGGCTCCTACAAGCTAGCCCGTCTTCTCTACCTCTGTCCTTCAACCTCCTCTAGCCGACTCAACACACTCTCCATTTTCTACTAATCAAAACCCCATTCAACTATACTCAACTATTCCAAACCATACTGATTTGTTTCTTCTCTGAACTCTTTGTTTTGGATCATACATCCTTTTGAAAATCTGATGAAAGATATAGACTTTTTCCTTTAAGGAATATGTGTTGGCAGACATGTTGCACACTCCTGCAGACCCTTGCATGCATTCTCGCTCTCTGTCTCTCTCTCTCACACACACACACACGCACACACGCACACACATACACACACTTGGAGTACACAATTTCAGTCCTTGGGCTAATTTAAAAAGGAATTATCCTTAAGGCCAGATGAAGAAAACCTGAGACTAGGCAAGCTTACAGGTTGAACATTCTCCTTTGACTTTCTAGCAACCTCTTACTCCTAACCTCAGCCTACTTGCCCTATCCTCTGCCCTTTAGCTTCTTGTTGTCCTTGATTACCCAGGGTTCATCATTACCTTGGCCCTTCTCCACCCATCTGGGAGTCTCATTTCATCAGGACTCATCTGGCATAATGAGCTAGCTTTCTTGGTGGGCAGATCCCAGATACTATATTTGACAAAGATTTGCAGATCAAGTAGGACATGTATTTGAACTGGGGTCTTCTGCAAATAATAGGGAGATTATTTGGAAAGAGGAGGAGCCCTTTCAGAACTACAGCTCATTTCACCTAGGACCACTCCTGTCTACTCTAGAATACACAATACTCCAGATGGTGACCTACTCAGATATGAGATAACAGTCTATAACTTCATATGAAGAAAGGACAAAGGCCATGTCACATACATGATGGTCTTCCCTAAACAACTATCTTCATACTCTTTGTACCTGAGACTCTGCCACTGTTATCACTGGCTTACCACTCCTTCACACACTGATCCCAACAGTTTATGTCCGAACTACCATAGGGGAATAGTTGAGGTAAAAAATCCTTACGGAAGCTGGTGGCAAGTCCTTCTTGTGAATGAATGACCACAGGATGGAGAGCTTGTCCCGGGAGGCCACAGTGCTGGTATAGGTGCAGACAAGTGTGACATCAGATCCAACAGTCACATTCACAACACTGTTTGGGATGGTTACCTGCACCATACTAACTTGACCTGAAAAAATAATCATCAAAATGAAAATGATACACTTTCACATTCTGATGACACTTTTTCATTACCAAGCACTTTCGTTGACATCTTGTTGAAAGAATCCAGGGTGAAGAGGAGGAGGAGGAGAATAAACTATACAGGAAAGCCGAGCAAGCAACTGGCATGGAGATAGCAGAGTTTCTAACAAATTATGATGTAATGAAACTCAGGTCCTATGTGATGGTGAGACAATAACACCAAACTGGGAATTCTTCTGTATGAGGATTGTCTTAAACAGATGTTCTTAAAATATTGTCCAGGGACCAAAAAAGGTCCATGAATATGGGGAACAACTAATCCAGTTTGTCCAGGACTAACAGATTTCTTTGATGTGGAACTTACAGGTTTTTTTCTTCCAAGTCTTTATTTAAATTCAAGTTAGTTAACATATTGAGTAGTATTGGTATCAGGAGTAGAATTTAGTGACTCATCACTTACGTGTAATACCCAGAGCTCATCCCAGCAAGTGCCCTCTTTAATAGCCATCAACCGTTCAACCCATCCCACCTCCCACATCCCCTCCAGCAACCCTCACTTTGTTCTCTATCATTAAGAGTCTTTTATGGTTTGCCTTCCTCTCTATTTTGATCGTATTTTATTTTCCTTCCCTTCCTCTATGTTCATCTGCTTTGTTTCTTAAATTCCACATAAGATTGAAATTATATGGTATTTTTCTTTCTCTGACTGACGGATTAACATAATACCCTCTAGTTCCATTCATGTTGCTGCAAATGGCAAGATTGCATTCTCTCTCTCTCTCTTTTTTTTTTTTTGGCTGAGTAATATTATATATATATTTATATATATAATATATTTATTTATATATACCTCAACCATCTCTCTCTCTCTCTCTCTCTCTATATATATATATATATATATATATATATGTATATATATATATATCCTCTTCTTTATCCATTCATCAGTTGATGGACATTTGGAGTCTTTCCATATTTTGGCTATTGTGGACATTGCTGCTATAAATATTGGGGTGCATGTGCCCCTTTGAATCAATATTTTTGTATCCTTTGGGTAAATATCTAGTAGTGCAATGGCTGGGTCATAGGGTAGCTCTATTTTTAACTTTCTGAGGAACCTCCATACTGTTTTCCACAGTGGCTGCACCAGTTTGCCTTCCCACCAAAAGTGTAGGGGTGTTCCCCTCTCACTGCATCCTCACCAACATCTATTGTTTCCTGACTTGTTACTTTAGCCATTCTGACAGGTGCAAGGTGGTATCTCATTGTGGTTTTGATTTGTATTTCCCTGATGATGAGTGACGTTGAGCATTTTTTTGTGTGTCTATTGGCCATTTGTATGTTTTCTTTGGAGGAACTTTCGGTTTTAAAATAGGGTTTCAGCAAACCATACTGCTTTTGTTAGGATGTCCAGTGCTTAAACCAGGAAAATCTCAGGAAAACCAGGATGAACTGGTCACCTTATCCCTACGACCATTTTGAGAAACTTTAAGATCAAAATGATATTAATAATGATATAAAAAAGTTATTTTTCTTTTTCACTCTCATCCTCTCATTAGTGTACAGTGGGGTGTTCCACTAGCTACTGATGATGGTGACATCATTGCTTTTGCAGCTAATGGAATGTGTGCTTATATATTTTTTGTTTAAATAATTTTTAGTTTTAATTTCTAATTCAATAAATATAGATAGAAATAAGTGACAGCAAAAATTCCTTGGGAATCCTCAGGTCCTTTCAATTTTTAATTGAAAATTTTATTGAGATAACAGTAGAGTCACATGCAGTTCTAAGAAACAGCACTGATATTCCATGTACACTTTACCCAGCCCCCACAATGGTAACATTTTATAAAACTATACTGTAAAATCACAGATAGGACACTGACATTGATCCACTGATCTTATTTGTATTTCTCCAGTTCTACTGGTACTCAAGTGGGTGTGTGTTCATTTAGTTTGATACACTTTTATCACATGTGTAAGTTTGTGTATCTACCATCACAATCAAGATACTGAACAGTTCCATCACTACAAATATCCCTAATGTTGGCTTTTTATAATCACACTCACCTCCCTCCTGCACCCCATCCCTGATTATAAGCATTGGAAGCCACTAATCTATCTTTCATTTATAAAATTGTCATTTTGTAATCTTTTGGGATGGGCTTCTTTCACTTACCATAATTAGGATTCTACCCAAGTTGCATCGGTAACTCACTGCCATTTGTTGCTTAGGAGTACTCAATCTGTTTAACAATTTACCTATTTAGGAACATCTAGGTTGTTTCCAGGTTTGGACTGTTGAATAAAAGTCCAATGTACAGATTTTTGTGGGAACATAAATTTCTATTTCACTGGGATAAATTCACAAGAGTGCAATTGATGGGTCTGATGATAGCGACAGGTTTAGGTTTATTAAAAGCAAAAACAGGGGTTCCTGGGTAGCTCAGTCAGTTGAGTGTCCGACTCTTGATCTCAGCTCAGGTCTTGATCTTGGGGTCATAGTTTCAAGCCCCATTTTGGGCTCTACACTGGGCATAAGACCTACTTAAACACACACACACACACACACACACACACAAGCATACTGAAAACCAGCCACATACTTTTCCAGAGTGGCTATACAAATAAACATTCTCACCAATAACATATGAGCAGTCCAGTCTCTCCACATCTTCCCCAGTCTCTAGTGTTGTCACTGTTCTCTACTTCAACCATTATAATAAGAGGGTAGTAATATATCATTGTGATTTTAATTTATCTTTCCCTGATGTAATTTAATGATGCTAAACAACTTCTTATATGCGAATTTTCCATTTGTATATCTTCCTCAGCGAAAGGTCTGTTCATATTTTTAGCCCATTTTCTAATTGGATTATTTAATTTTCAACTGGTGAATTTTGAGAGTTCCCTGTGTAATCTAGATTCCAGTCTCTTCTTGGAGAGAGAGAGGTTATTTTTTTCTTCCTTTCCAATCCATATGCTTTTTATTGCTTTTTACTACCTTATTGCAGTGACTATAACTTCCAGTACTTTACATTTACAACATGTATGTAACATAATACAAAACATGTTAGCTGTTGGTTATTTGCAGACGTTTTTTAATCAAGTTGAGGTAATTCTCCTCTGTCATGGATTGCATTGTGCACCACCAAAAGATATGTATAAGTTCTAATTCCTGATATCTGTGAATGTGACCTTATTTGGAAATAGGGTCTTTGCAATGTAATTAAGTTAAGGATCTTGAGATGAGATGATTCTGGATTTGGGGTGGGCTTTAAATCCAATGATTGTTGTCCCCCTAAGAAAAAGGAGAGGGAGATTTGACAAAGATACACAAAGAGAAAGTTCATATGAGGATAAAATCAAACACTGGAGCATTGTATATACACATAAAGGAACACCAAGAATTTCTAGAAGCCAAGTAGCAGAAAGACATGGCATAGAGAGAAACAATATTGTCAAAGCTTTACCTTCAGACTTTTGGCCTCCAGAACTGTGAGAGAATATATTTCTCTTGTTTCATGCCACCCAGTTTCTGGCAATTTGTGGCAGCTCTTCAAAATGAACACATCTTTTATTGTTTAACTTACTGAGCATCTTTATCATGAATGAGTATTGAATTTTGTCAGATGCTCTTTTTGTATCAATTGAAATAATCATTTGTTTTTTTTCTTTAGCCAGTTGATAGGATACATTACACCAAATAACTCTTGAGTGTTGAGCCAGCCTTACATATTCAAAATAAATCCTACTTAGTCATGGTGTAGAATTAGTTTCCAGAGTAGGATTCAATTTCCTAGTGCTTTTTCATGAGTTATTGAGTCAAAGTTCATGAAAGAATTTGGTCTATAGTTTTCTCTTTCTTCACTGTCTGGTTTTAGTATCAGGGTAATACTGGCCTCATAAAATGAGTTGAAAATGTCCCGTCTTCTATGTTTTGGAAAAGTCTGTGTAAAATTGTTGTTAATTATTTTTTAAATGTTTGGTAGACTTATCCAGTGAAAGTATCTAGGCCTAAGTATTTCTTTTTCAGTAGCTTTTTAAACTATGGATTCAATTTCTTTAAGAGTTTTGGGATATTCATATTATCTACTTTGTATTGAGTGAGTTTTAGTAGTTTGTTGTTTTGGGGGAATTGGTTCAAAGAACCAGATTTTTATTCATTTAATAATTTTCTTATTTTAATTTCATTGACTTCAGCTCTTTATTATTTCCTTTCTTCTCTTTGCTTTGAGTTTATTTTACTCTTTCTTCCAGTTTCTTGATGTGGAAACTTCAATTATTGACTTGACACTTTTCTTAATTTCAAATGGAAGCATTTAGTGCTATAATTTTCTCTCTCAGCACTGCTTTAGTTGCATATAACATATTTCCATATGTTATGTTTTCATTTTTATTCAGCTTTTTATATATTCTTTAAATTTCCTTTGAGATTTCCTTTTTGGTCCATAGATTATTTAGAAGTGAGTAGTATAATTACCAAGAGTTTAGGGACTTTCTTTTTCTCTTTCTGTTCTTGATTTCTAGTTTGATTCCATTGTGCTCAGAGAACAGATTCTGCATGATTTTAATTCTTTTACATTTGTGGAGGTTTTTTGTTTGCTTGTTTATTTTTAATGGATGAGCATGTACTCTATCTTGGTAAATATTCTGCAGGTACCCAGGGAAACAAGTGCATTTTGTTATGGTTGGGTGAAGTGTTTTATACAAAGAGATATGTTTTTAAACATTATGGGGACGCCTGGGTGGTGCAGTCATTTAAGCGTCTGATTCTTGGTTTTGTCTCATGTCATGATCTCAAGCCCCTTGTCAGGCTCCTTGTTCAAGATGGGGTCTGCTTAAAGATTCTCTCTCTCTCTCTCTCTGCCCCTCCCCCATCCCTCAAAAAATAAATAAATCTTTAAAAAATGTGAATTCTCACCAAGGAAGACCACATTATGGGCCTTAAAACAAATCTTAACACATTTAAAAAAATAAATCACACAATATCTGCCCCCAGACCACAGTGGAATTAAAACAGAAATAAATTAACAAAAAGATTACTAGGAAGTCCCCAAAATACATGGAGATTAAACAACACACTTCTAAAGAACACATACATCAAATAAATCTCAAGCAAAATTTTAAAATATTTTTAACTAATGAAAATGAAGGGGCGCCTGGGTGGCTCAGTGGGTTAAGCCCCTGCCTTCGGTTCAGGTCATGGTCTCAGGGTCCTGGGATCGAGCCTCGCATCGGGCTCTCTGCTCAGCGGGGAGCCTGCTTCCTCCTCTCTCTCTCTCTGCCTGTCTCTCTGCCTACTCGTGATCTCTCTCTGTCAAACAAATAAATAAAAAATCTTTAAAAAAAAAAGAAAATGAAAACACAACTTATAAGAATTTCTGGTATGCAACAAAAGCAGTGCTTAGAGGTAAATTTGCAGCATTGAATGCATATATTAGAAAACAAGAAAGATCTAAAATCAATCATGTAAGCTTACACTTTAGGAAACCAGAAAAAAAGAAAAAGTCATATCCAAAACAGAGAAAATAAATAATAAAAATTAGAGCAGAAATCAATTAAATTGAAAACAAGGCATCAATACAGAAAGCCAAAGAAACAAAAACTGGTTATTGTAAAAGACAGTAAAATTGAAAAGACTCTAACTTGGCTAAGATAAAAAATAGCGTGAACACAAATTGTTAATATCAGAAATTGAAGGGGGCATGACTATAGATACCATGGACAGTAAAAAGATGATAAAAGAATACTAGGAAAGACTTTATGCCTACAAATTTGATAACCTAGATAAAATGGACCAATTCCTTGAAAAACACAACCTACTAAAATTCACACAAGAAGTAGACAGTTTTGTCAGGTCTGTATCTACTTTGTATCTACTAAAGAAGTTGAATGAAGAGGTAATTAATAACCTCCCCAAACAGAAAGCACCAGGCCCAGATGGGTTCAATGATGAATTCTACCAAACATTTAAGGAAGAAATTCTATCAATTTTCTACACACTCTCTCAGAAGATAGAACAGGAGAAATATTTCCTAACTCATCCTATGATGTCAACATCACCCTAATACTAAAACCAGACAAAGACATCACAAGAAAACTATAGACCAATATCTCTAATGAACACAGATGCAAAAACCCTCAATACAATATTAGTAAGTCAAATCCAACAATTCATAGAGAGATTCTACACCATGGCCAAGTGGGATTTGTCTCAGGTATGCAAGGCTGGCTCAAAATTTGAAAAAGAATTTATGCAATCTATCACATGAACAGGTTTTTAAAAATCACATGATCATATCAATATATGCAGAAAAAGCATTTGCCAAAGCCTGACATCCATTTGTGATTAAAATTCTCAACTAGGAATATAAGGGAACTTATAGGAATATAAGGGAACATCTACAGAAAAAACCTGCCACTAACATCATCCTTAATGGTGAGAAATTAGAAGTTTTCCTACTAAGAGTAGGAGAAAGACAAGGGTGTTACCTTTCATCATTCCTTTTCAACCTCATTCTGAAAGCTCTACCTAATGCAATAAGATACAAAAAGGAAACAAAAAGTATACAGATTGTGAAGGAAATAACAGATGACATGATTGCCTATGTAGAAAAATCCAAAAGAATCAACAACAACGAAAACCTATGGAACTAATAGTGATTAAAGCCAGTTTTCAGGATATCAGATTAAGGCACAAAAGTTAATTGCTTTCCTATATACTGGCTGTGAACATGTGGAATTTGAAATTAAAAACACAATACCATTTACATTAGCACCCCTAAAATGAAATATCTGAGTATAAATCTAACTAATCTAATATCTGTTCAAAACCCATATGATGAAAACTAGAAAACTCTGATGAAACAAATAAAAAAAAAAACCACAAGTAAATGGACAGGTAATCTATGTTCAATAGAATAGGAAGTCTCAATATTTCCAACTTGTCGGTTCTTCCCAACTTGATCTATCAAGTCAATGTTATTACAACCAAAATCCCAGGAAGTTATTTTGTGGATATTGACAAAGTTATTCTAAAGTTTGTATGGAGAAGTAAAAGAACCATAATAGCCAATACAATATTGAAGAAGAACAAATTTGGTGGACTGACACTACTTCAAGACTTTTTATAGAGATATATAGTAATTAAGACTGTATAGTCTTGGTGAAAAAAAATAGGCAAATAGATTAATGCAACACAATAGAGAGCGCTGAAAAAGACCCACATAAAAGAGTCAACTGATTTTTGACAAAGGAAGGAGCAAAGGCAATACAATGGAACAAAGATAATCTTTTCAACAAATGGGTGCTGAAATAACTGGATGCCCATGTACAAAAAAAAAAAAATGAATCTAGCCACAAAAAAATCTCAAAATGGATCACAGATCTAAATGAAAAAGCAAAATATAAATCTCCTAGAATATAATATAGGAGAAAATCTAGATGATCTTGGTATAGTAATGAATTTTTAGATAAAACACCAAAGGCACAATCCATGAAAGAAATAATTGATAAGCTGGACTTTATTAAAACTAAAATATTCTGTTCTACAGAAGACACTGTCAAGAGAAAGAAGACTAAAGCCACAGACTAACAGAGACTATTTACAAAAGACATATTTGATAATGTTCTTCTATCCAAACTATACAAATAACTCCTAAAACTTGTTAATAAGAAAACAAACAACCATATTAAAATGGATTAAAGACCTTAGCAGACACCTCACCAAAGATTATATACAGATGGCAAATATGCATCTGGAAAGATGCTTCACATCCTATGTCATCAGGGGGATAGAAATTAAAACAATGAGATACTATTACACACCCATTAGAATGGCCAAAGTACAGAACACTGACAACACCAAATGCGGGTGAGGATGTGGAACAACAGGAATTCTCGTTTATTCATGGTGGGGGTGCAAGATGGTACAGACATTTTGAAGACAGCTTGGTGTTTATTTACAAAACTAAAACACTCTTACCATACTATCCAGCAATTATGCTCTTTGGTATTTACCCAAAAAAGCTGAAAATTTAATCCACACAAAAATCTGCGCATGAATGTTTATAGTAGTTTTGTGTATAACTGCCCAAACTTGGAAGCAACCAAGGCATCCTTCAGTAGGTGAATTGATTAGTCAACTGTGGTATATAGGGGCACCTGGGTGGCTCAGTTGGTTGAGTGTCTGACTCTTGATTTCAGCTCAGATTATGATCTTAGGGTCCTGGCATGGAACCTCACATCGGGATCCCCACTCAATGGGGAATCTGTTTGAGGATTCTCTTTCTCTCTCCCTCTGCTCCTCTCCCATGCACTCTCTTGCTCTCTCTCTCTCCCTCTAACTATAAATAAATAAATATTTTTAAAAATCCTTTTAAAAATAAATTTAAAAATATATAAACTGTGGTATGTACAAACAATGGAATATTATTCAGTGTTAAAAGAGGAGCTGTTAAGCCATGGAAAGATATGGAGTGACATTAAATATATATTACTGGGTGAAAAAAGCCAATCTGGAAAGTCATCTTGAAATCCAGATTATTTCAATCCTGATATTCTGGAAAAAGCAAAACTATGGAGACAGTATAAATATCATTGGATTCAAGGGGTTAGTGGGGAGGAAGACATGGATAGGTGGAGCAGAGAGGATTTTTAGGGCAGTGAATATATTCTATATGATAATATAATGGCAGATACATGTCATTATACACTTCTCCAAACCTGTAGACATTTTGCCTATCATGTCAGAAAACTCCCATTTAAATGTCATTTTGGCAGACAGTCTCTTTTCTTTGGTTTCATGTTTTACCCACAGGGCTCGGCCTACTTTTGTGGGCTAGGGTTCAAATGCTAGGGTTTTTTAAAGATTTTATTCATTTATTTGACAGAGAAAGAGCACAAGCAGGGAGAGCAGGCAGATGAAGAGGGAGAAGCAGGCTTCCTGCTGAGCAGGCAGCCCAGTGTGGGACTCCATCCCAGGATCCTGGGATCTTGACCTGAGTGGAAGGCAGACACTTAACTGACTGAGCCACCCAGGTGCCCCTCTAATGCTAGTTTAATTTCCAGAGTCTCTGCAGTGTTGTTTTGGTCTCTTTGGTTTATCTGCTATCACTAGGGCTTCTGTTTGTCTCTGATTCTCTAGCCTGAGTGGGTGGAAGGGTTTCCCCAGGTCAGGTTGCTGGAGGTCTCTCAGTAAGGGATCAGTATGGTGGGACACTCCTACTGGTAGCCCTGGCTACTCCTGTGTCTCGTGGGTGGGGGGAGAGTCTGAGTCCCACACCAAGAGCCTTCCAGAACTGAACATTTGCTGTGACTTCATTCTCTTGTCTGTTCTACCCTCCCACCTCAGTGTCTCTAGATCAAAGTGAGGAGTCTCAGGCCCAGTGGGGAAAAAGAATGCTTCCTTTGTCTACTCTTGTTAGTGTGGCTTCTGATGACTCGCCCAGTAGTTGGTTCACTTGATGTCAGAAGGACTCTCATTAGATCTAGTGGAAGAATAAGCTTCCCTAGGCTACCCTCTGTTGCTAGGTTGGGATGTAGAAATGCCAGAACTGGCTACCCTCCTTCTTTGGGATGCAAAGAAATAAGACACCTTGCCACTGTTATTCTCAGGGTCCCAAAACCCTTTACTTTTTCTTACCATCTTTCAGAGTTCTCCCTTGGTTGTCTCTTGCATTATTTCCAGGGAGGGTTTAGACCTGTGCTTAGCAGAAAGAAGCAAGGACAAGCAGATCTATGCTTTTTTATACAGGTCAGAAATTTTCCTCAAGTTTTAAGAGTATTAAAAGGGTCCTGAGACCACCGAATTTGAGAGCTGTTGGCTTTCCAAAAGGGTGAGCTGTCCCTATGATTTGGAGGAACAGTACTCTACCCCAAAACCCAGCCTACCACGGTGCCTGAAATTCTCAGCACCATATAAGCATCTTTCAAAAAGGCTGTGATAGGGGACAATAGTTTGAGTAACACTATTGAGGCATTGGCTAATCTGATTAACTGGTTATTACCTATTGCAAACTCAGAGTATAGAAGATCTCCAAGATGGAACATAAGACCATCAGATAGCTATTAGAAGAAAAGGCCAAGTTTAAGAGATGCTCTCTGTGCTGCAGAGGAACCCGAGTGGGAGTTCTCACTGCTTGCAGGGTTACAGACAAGGAGAAGAATGAGATACAGAAATCATGGAAAGATCAGAGGAAATACTACAGAAAGACAAATCCTGGATCCCTTCCCAATTCTGCACATCCCAAGACTCTTTTAATCAACATTTTTCTTACTTAACAACAGGCAAACATAAATCAGGGAATTGACATTTTGAAAAATTAGAAGAAAAAGCAAACTATGTACTGAGAACCCTGGTTTTACATATTCAATAGCTAAGTTCTCTGTCACAGGCAAGCCACCTGGTTCAGCTGCTTCTCTGCCAGAGGTTGACTGTTTATAGGGTAACCAATACTGTGATCAACTGAGAAAAGTGATTTAGGATAGACCCCCATGCAGCACCTTCTGACTCTGCACAGTTTCCCTCTTCCCAATGTTCTCTCCATGCTTTCCCATGTCTCATTATGCCTTTCCAAAAAAAACAGAACTGATCTACAGAAAACAGCAACTCTTTCCAGTGGAAACTTTATTGGGGAAAGCTAAGTGGCTCTCTCCTGCCCTCAAAGACCCCATCTCATTTTTCCTGGAAGTTAGACACATCTTTAGCTATGCTTAAATGATGACTTCCAAATGTCTTTAAAGTGTCCAAAATAAAAAGGACAGAATGGGGATTTGGTGGCCATTAAAGTTCCCAGAAACTTTCCCCTAAAAACAGAGACTTTGAAAGTAGTATTTGGTCATTGTTTTTGTTTTCTAGTTTATGTCCCATTGTCTGCTATGGAGTTGGCTATTGGTGGGAGCCTATGACAAAGTAATCACCCTGCCCTCACTCCCAAAATACCTTTAAAGGCTGCTCTCTGAGAAAACGCTGGAAGGCAAAGTAAGCACAGCTCCCATACAAGGCAAGCCATGGAAGAGGCAGAGTTGTCTGTCAACAAATACCTATTGAGCACCTGTTTTGTGCCACACACAGTGCTAAACATGGGGAAACAGTAATAAATAAGACAGACACAATCTCTACTCACCCTATCAACACAGCAGGAAGCCATTTAGAGCACAGACCAGAATGAGGACAAAGGAAAATTAAGGCTTTGGGAACTATAAATGTGATTAAGACATTTGCAACATTTTTAAAGATAGAAGACCTACAAATACATAAATCATTTGAGATCTGTATAAGCTCGACAATATCACTTTAGAATAAGGATGGTAACCTCCAAGTCTACTGTGAGATGGTGTTTTTTAAGACAAGGACACATTGTCCTATAAATAGGTAACAGTTGGCAAGGCAGTATCTCTAGACCATTTTCTCGCCCAGATTCCTCATACCCACAGCACAACAATCAATCCTTAAATTCTGAAGAAAGTTTTCAGAAGTTGTCCCTCCTGGAGAGAGCAACATGCTTCAGAAAACAAAGCTACATATTTCCAGATGAATTTTTTTAAATGTCACCTGATCCCATTAGTGCACATTACTTAAGCCATGAAGATTAGCCTCTAGTCCACCCAAGAGGATTTCCTGTGATGGTGTAAATGTTGTATCTCAGTACTACCATCTGATTCAGTAAGTCACTACCCACACGTGTTTGCTGAGCACATGGAATTTTGCTAGTGTGACTGAGGAACTGAATTTCTCATTTCGTTTCATTTGAATTAATTTAAATCGAGGTAGTCATTATGCAGAGAGTGAACAGCACAAATGTAACCTTAAACTGAAAGTGATTCTGTGAGTTGCCAGTTAGAAAAGAAAGCAAGAAAGAAAGAAAAGAAAGAATGAGAGAGAGAGAGAGAGAAAGGAAGGATGGAAGGAAGAAAGATAGAAAGAAAATTTCCCTCCCTTTGGATTAACTTACTTTAAATTGGGAAATTACTTTAAAATTTAAAAAATCAGAAAAATCTCTGGGTTAACAAGACAGCGAATGAATAACAACCTATAGATTAGCGCCTGATTTAAACAAAACTCAGAACGGCACTCTCCCTCAGTGTCCTGGCTGGATGAGAAAGCAAAACAAAACAACACATATGTGGTTGAAATATGTGAGATTGTTTTTAAAAAATCAGGGCTGATGATTAAAAGAAACTAATCCAAAGTATATATATAAAGCAATCAACGTTTTTTTTTTTTATTTTTTATTTTTTATTTTTTATAAACATATATTTTTATCCCCAGGGGTACAGGTCTGTGAATCACCAGGTTTACACACTTCACAGCACTCTGGAAAACAGCATGGAGGTTCCTCAAAATGTTGAAAATAGAACTGCCCTATGACCCAGCAATTGCACTATTGGGTATTTACCCTAAAGATACAAATGTAGTGATCCAAAGGGACACATGCACCCGAATGTTTATAGCAGCAATGTCCACAATAGCCAAACTATGGAAAGAACCTAGAAGTCCATCAACAGATGAATGGATCAAGAAGATGTGGTATATATACACAATGGAATACTATGCAGCCATCAAAAGAAATGAAATCTTGCCATTTGCAACAACATGGATGGAACTAGAGCGTATCATGCTTAGCGAAATAAGTCAAGCAATCAACGTTTTGCAAAGATTTTTTTTTCATGTTTTGGTAATGATTGTTCACTTGTGTACTTACTGCCTACAATATGGCAGACACGGTGCTTACGAGGGAATTATCTTAATACACCAGAGCAAAAATCTTTATCAAATAACCATATTTAACATGATGCCTTCGAAGTGATTTAATTTCCAGCAATTTCACATATAATTGCTTCGTTTTTGACTTACAGTATAACCAAATGATCACTTTTTGGATTTGACCATGAGACTAAAGCTCAAGGATATTACTGCTTTGAAATGCATAACACATAACTCCAGAAAATGAAAATAACATTAAAAAATTTTTTAACAGGTGACTAATATATATTACAAGTATCCAAATGGTATGTGTGAACATTTTGCCAAAGACATTTTTGATGGAAATAATTTTCCTGAAATGAAATGTAACCTAAGACTTCCTAAGTAGTCCTCAGAAAGATGATTTGATCATATCAACACTTATTGCAGTATAATTGACATATACAATTAGAAAGATTCTGATTAAAATCTGTCTTGCTTAATTGTATAGAAAATTGATTTTAAATATGCATGTGAAAATTATTTCTGGATGCTTGGGAAGGTAATTCATTCTTTTGTTTCTCCAGCTTTACAGACACATAATTGACAAAAAACAAAGTGTGAGTGTACAGTGTACAATGTGTTGATTTGATACACTTACATATTGTAAAATGACTACCACCAAAGTGTTAACTAACACCTCCATCACATCACATAATTACCATCTCTTTTTTGTGGTGAGAACACTTAAGGTCTACTCTCTGGCAATTTTCAGGTATATATACAGTGTTATTAACTAGAGTCATGTACATGAGATCCCCAGAATTTGCTCATCTTCTAACTGGAAATCTATACCCTTTGTCTAACACCCCTCTCTGCCCCAAGCCCCTGCTCACCATCATTCTTCTCTGTTTCTATGAGTTTGGCTTTTGTAGATTCCACTTCTAAGTGATATCCTACAGTATTCATCTTTCTCTGTCTGACTTACTTCACTTAGCATAATGCCCTCAAGGTCCATTTATGTTGTTCCAAATGGCAGCATTTCAGAAGGTAATTCATTCTTTCAACAAACATTTACTATGAGCCTACAATGTGCCAGGCACTGTGCTTGACACCAAAGAACATGACATTCTTCCTGACAAGGGAGACAAGTCCAGGTAGCACATCAAATTACGCATTGGTAAAAACATTATCATTATTTCACAGATGTATCTGGATCACCTGAGGGACACTACCAATGCCAAGTATAGATTACTGAAATCTTCCTTTCTCCGACTTCCATATGTACATAAGCATAGCCAACAATAATATATTATACCATATTTCCATTCTACCTGCTACACTGACACTACCATATTTTGCTATGGACCAGCTAGACTCTACAGATATAGAAATACAGTATAGTCTATATGCCAACAAAACCAGCCTTACAAGTCATGGAAGAACAAAGGCTCTGAAGTATTTATTGGTCACTCCGATTGGGTCTTGTTCTAAAAGTCACAATCAAGTAAGATCGTGACATTGTCTAAGTAATTTTTAAAACAATAGAAAACTGTATACAAGGTAGAGACCCAATTTTGTCATGCTATACACACACACACACACACACACACACACACGTGTGTGTGTGTGTGTGTGTGTGTGTGTATACATACTTGCAAAGAAAAAAAATATACATAAGAAATTCACCCAAAATCTCAGGGTGGTAAGAGTGCTGGTGATTTTTATTTTATTTATGTTTTCATATATTCAACTTGTCTACAATACCCATATACTACATTTGTAACCAGTTAAAATTAGTTATAGTAAAACCATTTCTTATAACTATTCCAAAACTTGTGTCAAGCATAGGCCTGCATAAGGCCTCACATAACGAAATGGTTATTGAGTACATGTGTGATTTTAGGGGCCTCATGCAGAAGGCCCAGGGGCAACCAAATTAGCTAACGACTGGAAGATCTTTGAAAGGTAACACAGACTTGCACTGTCTAAAATTAAAGTTTAAAATGAATATTCCTGGGTTGGGGGGAGGAAGAATTGTGACGTGTTCCCACCAGGACAGAAACTGAGAAAGGTGGCTTGTTCCAGTTCTAAGTCCTAGTTAAATCATGGAATAAATACAATATTGCCTTCTGGTGACTCCATAGAACATGTATGTTTAAACATGTAGAAATGAACAGTTAGAGAACCATTACTGAATACCATGCCATTTTTAAAATTCACACTTTTTAATTATGAACATAGTATAATATTCTTCGTAGAAACTCCAGAAAATAAGGAAAACCTGGGGAATAAAAAAATCATCTAGATTCCCATCACCCAGAGGCAATCACCATGAGCACTTTGGTATATAACCTCCCAGCAATTTATTCTAGTCAAATGTGTGTCTTCTTTTTCACTTAATATTTTATCTTGGACGTTTTCTTCTGCCATTAAATACACTCAGTGACCCTCCCTCTAATGACTGCCTAATATTACTGATGGCTTAACAATATCAGAATGACTGTAAGCAATATTATTGTACCTACCATAGAGTTCATATTATAAAGACAGATTCAAATGGATTTGGTATTTGAAAAAAATGAGCCAAGGGATTTTCTGAATTAGTGGTCTCTTCTGGGTCTTACCCACATCAGGACCTTGACTCTAAAAATGATTGTTTTGCTCCAATTCCTGAAAACACCCATATTGTGCACAACAATAAATCACTCACATATTTTCCAAAATATGGTCTTGGTTTTCAGTTCGGAAAACTGCAGCTGCTACAGAAATGTTGCGGAGTAAATCATAGCAGGCCCTCCAAGCCTGCTTGTCATAACAAAACAAGTGGATCATAGCAAGTTCCCTTAAAAGAAACACTAAAATGAATGAGAAAAAAACTATCCTCGGTGCAAAACTTCAGCTTCCCAGCAAATTAATCTGTTCACCTTCCAAATTTAAAAGAGAGAGAGAGAGAGAGAAAGAAAACTACTGTGATTTTCTGAGAAAATTTTAATTCAGAAGCTCCATAAAATTACATTTACAACGTGGCCTATATTTGCTAAACTAGAGGTCTGAAAACTACTTTATGCAGCAAAGTAATTATAATTCTTTTGAAGTGCAAGAGGAGAACACTCATGCAAAAATTTGCGATTTTGTCTTAAAAAAAAACTCCATCTCCAATCATCTGGGATGGTTTGGAGATCCTTTCCTTACCTGCAAGGCAGCTTAGGATCAGAAAGACCTTCCAAAATGCGAACACCATGGTGCCAGTGTTCGCGGAGCGCAGCGCCTGCCTGGGCTAAGCTGAGTCTCAAGCGCCTCCTTCAATCACACTGAGCTTTGCCAGGCTTATCTGCAGGCATCACGGAGCAAACAGCCTCTTCGGGCTTACTTATTGGGTACAGTCCTTTCTCAGAGCAGATTTGTTTCTTTGAAACACTTTTCATGGGGCGTGTTTCCTTGATATATTTGCTACTGCGTTAATAATAAACCCATGCATTTAAATTCTTCAGGCTATTTGTACACAGATTCTCTGAGCTTTAGTGTTTAAAATCAATCTTACTAAAAAGTTAAACTTGGGGGGTATACAGTGGGGAGTGAGCCTATACAAATAAAAGCCGACAAGGCTAATTAATTTCAAATATTTCCATCGAAGACTTCCAGCATGGATTCACTAACCTTCGTTTGCAAATTAGGTCAGTAAATTGGTGCTCTAAGATTTTCTCAGGAGACAGGGTTCACAGGAAGGACACAGGACTTAGACAGCAAAAAGCATGTGTTTCTGTGTGAACAAACTCTGGACACGTCACACTTTCTTGAAGCCCTTGCAGTTCTCAATCACGTTGGCAATAGAACGAATAGCATGCTTTGGTTTTCCTGGTTAGAAACCCCATAGCATTTCCCCAACTGAACGCTGCACCATCAGGTGAATGAATAAAATTTAAGACTTCCATTGTATGAGTCTGAATTTTTGCAGAATTAGGTTAATGAGTAGATGCAACAGGATTTCTTTGGAAAGAAGTTTCCCTAGGAGGGAATGGCAGGCTGCCACGGTGAAAAGCCTTCGCTTACAAGAGTTCCTGTTGTGTTCAGGTTGAGAGGCGTGAAGGCCTCCTCCAGCTCCTCCTAGGAGATCTCTAAGTCCTGCTGTTTTCACCTGTGCAATGGCGCTCAGATCTATCCTTTCACCAATCTGCTGCTTCCACCCCAGGTTTTTAGGTCCAGTGTTCCAACCTTGACCAAGTATTTTCAGTTAACACCACTATGAACTCCTTCCAACAGGACTGGAATCCTTAATCAGGATTCCCAGGCTTCCAAGACCTGACGCTCCTCTCATCTGAACTTCACCCACTGAAAAGTGCTGTTGCAATTTCCTGCCTCAGAGTGTTTGGTCACACGAAACATGGGCAAGCTGCAGTGATGTGTTTTATGAACTTTATTTATTTATTTTAGTTTTCATTGATTTAAGTAATCTTTACAACCAACGGCTGTACTCAAACTCACGACCCTGAGATCTAGAGTCACATGCTCTTCTGGCCTAGCCAGCCAGGCTCTCCCCTCTTTTAGGAACTTTAATTTATAGGAAACGTCTGAGCCCCATTCACTTTAGCCGGCCAATTTCCCACTACTTCCTGGTTCTTTCCCACAGCCTTTCCTGCCCATGCTCATGGCTAGAGCCAGACCCTGGCTCCAGGTGAATTCCAGCTCTGCTTAGAATGTTCTCCTCTATGCCCTTGCTGTCCAAGCATATTCTTAGGACAGATCAGTCATGGTGTCTTATATGAAAAGTTCTTTTTTTTTTTTTAATTTTTACCACCGCTCTCTGGGCTCTACTTTGGATAGATTTGCATTATACTTAGAACTAATACCCTACAGTTGGCACTTGATTGCTCTCCAGTAGTTTCCTATTTATTAACAGGGTCTCCTCTAAATCCAATAGCTGTAAGCCCCTCCAGGACAAAGACAAAGTCTTGTAAGGCAGCCCCCAAGTTAGGAAGGGTTATATATCAAAATGTCTTGGTAAGCCCTTTGACTGAATCCAAGAGCACACATTCCCGCCAAAGCAGGATGCTTTAAATGGAAGTCTCATTCCCAGATTTAAAAGACACATAGTCGGGGCGCCTGGGTGGCTCAGTGGGTTAAGCCTCTCTGCCTTCGGCTCAGGTCATGATCTCAGGTCCTGGGATCGAGCCCCGCATCGGGCTCTCTGCTCAGTGGGGAGCCTGCTTCCTCCTCTCTCTCTGCCTGCCTCTCTGCCTACCTGTGATCTCTGTCTGTCAAATATATAAAATCTTTAAAAATAAATAAATAAAAGACACATAGTCTACCATCAGTGTGAATTCTGGGTGCTGGGACATACAGAGCAGGGGAAGAGGAGAAGGAACAGCAGGTGGCCAAAAAAGAACCTTCCTTTCCCTTCCTATGTCATGTGTTGAGCACAAAGCAACATTCCCTCCCCCCAAATAACAGTTGTATGCATTTGACACCCACCTTCCTTTCTGGCCCCAACTCTCATGGCCCCCAGGACCCTTGAGTTCCTTGCTTGCCTTTAAGGGAGGGTCTTACTCACCAGAGTAACTCATACTCCAAGACTACCTTTTCCTTTCTAAACTTATGCCTCCCAGAAACACTCCTCCTCTGTACAAGCAGATAATCGGCTCCATATTAGGAAAGGAAAAAAAAAAAACAAACCCAAAAACAAACAAACAAGAACAATCGCGTGAACATTCCTCACCTGGTTTACACAATTGAAAATAGAATGTTTGCCTCCCCCACCCCAAATGACTCTCCCAACAGGAGTACCAGGCAATCCAATAAAGAGAAATGGTCTGAGAGAGGAGGATTTGCAGGAGGACAGTTTGGAGGGCAGCCCTCTGGAGGTCCACATCAACTCTTCTCGGCCTTGACCCTGCCTTGACCTCTGAAGTCTCCCAAAGATCCATGAAGGTAATACTGGCTTTTCCAGTGGTGAAGTGCTGGGACAGGAAAAGAAGTTTCTAAGTCTGGTGTTCATAAGCCAAGGGATTCCTGTGTCTCCTTCCATACCCCATAGGTGAACATGTAATTTGTCATTAAACCAAGGACACTTTTGAGAATGAATAGGCTGCTATTAGCATTACATGGGACAGATGGTGTAAATCATAACAGTCCCAGGTAAACTTGGATGTCTGGTCACCTGCTCATGGTGGAATGCTAAGCACAAAGCAGGGCTAAGTAAAAGCTTTCTAATTCATCTGCTACTGTGCAAGCTAGCTGGCCCTGAAATGGGTGCGGTGGAGAGTATGACTTAAGACTATTGCCAAAACCCAGAATATCTCAGACAAACACAGAACTCTCTAGAACATTTAAGTAAAATGCCTACATTATTGCTTATGTAAGGCCCAATTGGGAAAGGAAGAATTCTGTCAAAACAAATTCAAAGAGATCATCTAATTTCTCTTCTTGGTATCAAATTTGGATGTTATTGACAAAGAAGTGGGTCATTAACTAGTGCATAAAGTAATGTTAAATATCTTTCATATTTTTATATGGCTTTATGATTTTTTTTTTGTCAGAGAGAGTGAGCACAGGCAGACAGAGAGGCAGGCAGAGGCAGAGGGAGAAGCAGGCTTCCTGCTGAGCATGGAGCCCGATGTGGGACTCCATCCCAGGACGCTCGGATCATGACCTGAGCCAAAGGCAGCCGCTTAACCAAGTGAGCCACCCAGGCATCCCGGCTATATGATTTTTAAGCTGCCTTTCCTTTTTATCTTCACAACTGACTAAAATAAAGAGGGGAGGAATTATCTCCGTTCTCTGTATTAAAAAACAGAGGCTCAGAAACGTGTCTCTCCCAAGGCTACTACTTCCAAGATTCTTTGGGAACTTTCAAAAATCTGCAGCTTCTGACTTATTTCTCATTTTTGTTTACTTAAAAATTACAAAAATAACACATTTTGATTGTAATGGGGTTTCAAAGAAAAAAGAAGTATGCGGGGAATAAAAAGAAAGCCTCCGTTCTCTCACCCATGGGTGTAATCACACACCATGTACACAAGCAATGGAAGTTTCATGCTTTTCTCAGAGCTTCTGCCAATTCACACACGCACGTGCATGCGTGCACACACACACACACACACACACAGTGGTGGTTTTTTGAGTCATAAAGGTAATCATACTACACATACACATTCTCTAGTTTGTTTTCCCCTTGAAATAGCATTTTTAATTGTCTCTTTGGGTCATCTATAGAGCTACCTTATCTGTTTGAAGGCTACTTGGTATTTCACTGCACAGATGTACTGCAACTCCTTTAACCATTCTCTTGTTGGTCAAGTCTTGCATCACCTTCAGTTTTTTGCTATTATTAACACGGTGAAATGGACATCCCCTTGTCTACATCTCCACCCGCTTGCATGAGTATTTCTGTAGATTAGGTACCTAGAAATGGAACTGCTGGATCAAAGGAGACAAATGCTTTAAATTTGGGGACAGGTCTCAGTGTTGACCACTGGAAATCCTTTACAAATGGACACCTCCATTAAGAATTTATAAGAGTGCCTGTCTCTCCATAGCCTTGCCAACAATGAAAAGTATGCCATTTATTTTTACTAGTACTGAGGGTGAGAGCTGGTGTCGCATTGCTGTTTTAATTTGTAGTTCTCTAATGAGGCTGAGCCTTTTTTTATAGGTTTGCTGGCTTAATTGGTGTTCCCTTCCCTGTTAATTGCCTATTTATGGCCTTAAAACATTTTTCCATTGAATTATCAGTCTTTCGGTATCATTGAAGTGCTTTTTCTACCTTAGGAATATTAATTTCATATCCCACAGTTAGGGATTAATTCATGGACTGATAATCAAGAGTTGATTAAAATGGAATTAAGTATGGTATATATATTATAAATATTTTCTTCCATTCTCTCTTCTTAAAAAATTTTACATCTTCGACCATCAAGAAGGTTTGCATTTTTTTGTAGTTAGTCTAGCATTTTTTTTCTCTTAGCTTCTGAGTTTCATGTCTTCCTTAAGAAAGCCGTTCCCAATCAATCCAAGACTATAGAAATGTTATCATATTGTTATATAATATATATAAATATATAATATTATACTTTCTCTTAATGCTTCTTTAATTTTGTTCTGCCTTTCAGTTATGGCAACTCTTTCCTTCCAGTTGTTTAAGCCAAAAACCTTGGTGTCATCCTTAATTCCTCTCCTCCCCTTATGTACCACCTCAAAACATCAGTGAATTCTTTTGGGTCCATGTACAAAATAGACCCAGACTCCGATGACTGTCCCATACCTTCACAGCTACTGCCCTGGTCTGAACCACTACCGTCAATTACCTGGCTCACCGCAATGGCCTAACTGGTGTCCCTGTTTCTTCATTGTCCCTTACAGCCTATTCTCACCATGGCCACCGGAATGACCCTTTTATATGTAAGTCAGATCACATCTCATTTTTTGCTCAAGATCTCCCTATTGTTCTCAGTTTCTCTCACAGCAAAAGCTCAAGTCTTTAAAGTAGCTTATGGGACGGACACCTGGGTAGCTCAGTCATCTGAGTGTTCGACTCTTGGTTTCTGCTCAGGTCATTATCTCAGGGTCCTGGGATCCAGCCCCATGTCAGGCTCCACACTCACCATAGAGTGTTCTAAAGAGTTTCTCTCTTCCGCTCTGTCTGCCCTCTCTCCAATAAATAAATAAATAAATTTTTAAAGAATTTTAAGTAGCTTAGAAGACCCCATACACTCCTTCTACCACATGTCCAACCTAACTCATCTCCTATCACTCCTTCCCTCTCACCTTGCTCCAGCCAAACTATATTTACTGACCCTTGAATAAATCAGGCACATTCCCACGTTTGGGGGCATTTACACTGGTGGTTTCTTATGTCTGTGACCCTTTAAATCCAGGTATCAGCAGGTCCAACTCACATCTTCAAGTCTTTGCTCGAATGTCAGTTTTCAACAATGCCTCCCCTGATTACACAATTAAAAACTACAGATTTCTCCACTCCAGCCCTCCCAATTCCCTGCTGCCTTAGGTAGTACTCATTAACTTCTAACATACTATGCAGTGTACTTGTGGTTAGTTTTTCCACCTAGCTAGAATATAAATTTCTCCTTTTTTAAGATTTGATTTACTTATTTGAGAGAGAGAGAGAAAGCGAGAGCAGAAGTGGGGGAAGGAGCAGAGGGAGAAGCAGACTCCCCAGTTGACCAGGGAGCCTGACACTGGGTTCGATCCCAGGACCCTGGAATCATGCCCTGAGCAGAAAGCAGATGCTTAACAGACTGAGCCACACAGGTGCCCCTAGTATGTAAGTTTCAAGAGGGCAGGGATTTCTGTCTATTTCATTTACTATTTATTCCAAGGGCCTACAACAGCACCTTGCCCATAGTAGGTACTCAGTATTTGTTAAATGAATGCATTTGGGATTCTGAATTTAACCCATGCAGATTTGATTTTTGTGTATTGTGTGAGATGGGTAGAAATGTTTTTTAAAGGTTCTAGTGTCCTTAATAGGAGCAAATCATTACCCTTTGAGGGAATTTGGTCTTTGAAAATAGCTAGGTCATTTGAGACTAATTTTAATAAATAAGGTAGGTGATAAAGTTCATCCAAATGCTGTTTTGTGCCCAAGAAATGAAGCATAGGGCTCCTGGGTGGCTCAAGTGGTTAAGCATCTGTCTTTGGCTCAGGTCATGAGCCCAGAGTCCTGGAATCGAGTCCCACATTGGGCTCCCTGCATGGTGGGGATCCTGCTTCTCCCTCTCCCTGCTGCTCTCCCTGCTTGTGCTCTCTCTCTCACTCTCTCTCTCTCTCTCTGTCAAATAAATAAATAAAATCTTTTAAAAAGAAACAGGGTATAACTATAAAGTAATGAGCCTGCTGTCCTTGTGGGGCTTGGGAACCGACTCAGACAGAAGGCAGTCTTGGGTTTTCAAAAAAGACAGACTAAAGCCATTCTTATTTATGGCACCAGCATGAGATAGAGAGAGACAGAGAGACAAATTTGGGAGTAAAATTTCTCATATATATTTTTTGATCCCTGAAGTAGTCATCATGAGAAAATCAGAATTTATTGGACTTCCTCCTACATATTTTGTGGTTTTGTAAGGACTTTTAAAATTTTGAATTACGTATAGAAGGGCATAATCTAGTCAGTGCTTAGAGTCTAAAGACTTTAATTCATTCCTGTTGGAATGGTTCCAAAGAAAATATTTTAAACATTCCTTGTGCAATCACAGCACTATTGAGTCTTCACTGCTTTTTCTGACTGTCTGCCAGGCAACTCCACTTCTGTGTCCCACTGGTGTCTCAAAGGTGATGTCACATGTCATTCTCTGGTCACGAAGCCTGTGCCACTTTCCAACCACTGTTGCTGCCCCCCCCCTTAACACTTCATCGGCGTACTCTTTGACTCCTACTTTACTCACTCTGCCATTCCAGGAGTACCAGATCCTACTGGTCCTAGCTCTTCAGCCCGTCTTCTCTTTCCAACTCCTGAGGCTTTAACCAACCACAACCATTTCCCAGCAGGGAACTGGTAAAGCAAGATTAAAATGGCTGCTCACTAGGGGCACCTGGGTGGTGCAGTCAGTTATGCATCTGATTCTTGGTTTTGGCTCAGACCGTTATCTCAAGGTTGTGATCTCAGGGTTGTGAGATCAAGCCCCATGTCGGGCTCCATGCTTAGTGCAGGATACACTTGAGATTCTGTCTCTCTCTTCCTGTCCCTCCCACTCGTATGCTCTCTCTTTCTCTAAACTAATTAAATAAAAATGGCTGCTCACCAGATGTGTGCAATAAAGCATAGGGAGGGGAACAGGATCCAACAGCTACCACCCCATTAAGAGAACAGAAAACTGCCCAGCTAGATGTGAAATAGGATTCAGGTTATATGACAGGAAGAGTTGAGGTCAGCTGAAAGAGGTGAGAATGAACCCTGTCATCCTCTAATTCAATCCCCATTAGCTCTCATTGAGATGGTTGTGGCAGCCTCCTAGCCCATCTCCTGGCCTCTGATTTTCCTCCCTCTCCAGTCCATCCTAAACAATCCTGCCAGCTAAGTTTTCCTAAAGTCCAATCTAATCAGGTCATTCTCATACTCAGAAATCTTCCATGACTCCCATCGCCTTTTTGCCTAGACATAAGAATTTTTATCTAGCATTCAGTTGGTGCCCAACCTATCTTTGATGCCTATTTTCTGAGATTTGTAACACCAAAGAATGTCAGGGCTGGCCAAAGTCTTATAAGTGGTCTCCAAACAAAACTGAATACTTTCTGTTCCCCGAACATAAGCCCCACTCTCCCATCCCTGTGCTTCTACAAGGCTATTCTCTCCTCCCAGATGTACCACCTTACCAAACTGAATTGTCAAGAACCTACTCATCCTGTGAGCCTCCCCACAACTGTTAACTCCTCCAGACACTGATTCCTGATTCCCACATGTGATCTCATCATGAATCAATACCTTTTGCACAGCACCTAGGGGATAGCAGGGCTCTTACGCACTGGTCTTCTTTATACCTCTAAGAATGCAAGTTCCTAAAGAGATAAGGACCAGGGGAGCCTGGGTGGCTCAGTCCTTAAGTGTCTGCCTTCAGCTCAGGTCATGATCCCAGGGTCCTGGGATTAACCCCCATATAGGGCTCCCTGCTCAGCAGGGAGCTTGCTTCTCTCTCTCCTACTCCCCCTGATTGTGTTCCCTCTCTCACTGTGTCTCTCGCCATCAAATAAATAAAAATCTTTAAAAAAAAAAAAAGGAGGATAAGGACTGTGTTTAGGTGATTTTATACACACACACACACACACACACACACACGAGCTTGTTATTGGCCAGGCATCGTGCTAAGTGCTTTATATGCAATATCCTACTTAATATTCTTCACAGCCTTATGAGGTATGTAGTCATATTATCCCAGTGTTATAGGTGAGGAAAAAGAAGCACAGGAAAATGAAGCAATTTACACAAATCTCATTTACAGCAACATCTAGACTCAGGACTCATTCTCATCTCTCTCAATGGATCTCAACTAATCCTGCTATATAACCTGCATCCTATTTCACATATAGTTGGTTCAGTTCTCTTCACTGAGCAGTACCTAGTGGCTCCTACTCTCCCTCCCCACCATTTATTACACACAGCTAGTGAGCAGTCATTTTAATCTTGCTTTACCAGTTCCCTGTTGGGAAATGGCTGCCGATTATTCTCCTCACAGGTAAGGCTGTTATTGGTCAAAGTGTCAGTCCCTGGTAAGACCCTTAGTGCTAAAAATGAGGCTCAGAGAGAATTTTTTTGAAGACCACATAAAAGCCGGAGTCAGGGCCTCAGCTCAAGTCAGCCCTGCAGAATATGTGCTCGTGACTTACAGTATACTGTGACTTTAGGGACCCAGAGTCATTATGTTTGGTGAACTCACTTTTTCAAGTGTATGTCAGAGGGACTATTTGAAAGGGTAGCGCTCATTTGGATGTGCGTGATCTGGTATATTTGTTGAAAAACAAACCTAAGATCACATCATTAACATCAACAACAACACATTTCCTATTGTAGGTTGACACCTACTTGCTTTGCAAACGGTAAAAAGAAGACGTGGCACATAACTTTACAACTCTCCAAACCTCCAAGCTGGGAGTCCCAGACCATGGGCTCTCAAGGGAATCCTGTGATGGTGTTATGCAGTGAAAGAGTTTCCTCTCTCCCTTCCTTCTCTGGGTGTAAGGACTGGAATTTCTCTCAGTGGTTAACCTGGTGTAAAGACACAGTCCTTAAATGTGCTCTCTGGATGCCTTACTGGGTGTCCTCCAGAGAACTGCCAGAAATGGCCCTTAATAAGTCTGAGAAACAGGAGTATATGTTGTAGGTTGGACCATGGAGGTTCTAGTCTCTTAAATTTGGGAAATCTTTGTTTTCTTGTCCTGGAGGGAAAAGTCTTGCAGAAAGTTCTCCTCTGGCAAGTCATGTTTTAACAGTAAGTATGAGTCAGCTTGTGTTGAGTAGCCTAGGATTGCTTACCTAGCGATAGTAGGGAGTCTGGAAAGGGTTAGTACCAGGAACTCTATGTTAACTGATAATGTGACTCAACCTGCTGTGTACATTAAAGTGTTTGGGGAAGCCTACTCCTAGGCAATTTGTGTTGACGCACTATACAAACACATGTCATAGGCTCTGCTTTGAAAAGTTCACATGTCTGTGTAGGCACAAGCATGCGCACATCTGCCCACACAGGTACCCACCTATTCAATCCAAGGAGGTCTGAGCGCTTCCAGTTTCTTCTAATTGGGAGAAGTCAAGCTTGACTTGAACAAAAAATAAAAAACTACATTCTAATTGTACAATTGTAGGGTCCTGGGTTGTTTTCTTTTTTTTAATTCTTTTTTCTTAATTTATTATTTTTGTTATTAACATATAATGTATTATTTGTTTCAGGGGTACAGGTCTGTGAATCATCAGTCTTACACAATTCACAATACTCACCATAGCACATACCCTTCCCAATGTCCGTAACCCAACCACTCCATCCCTCTAACCCCCTCCCCTCCAGCTACCCTCAGTTTGTTTCCTGAGATTAAGAGTCTCTTATGGTTTGTCTCCCTCTCTGGTTTTGTCTTGTTTCATTTTTCCCTCCCTTTCCCTATGATCCAATGTCTTGTTTCTCAAATTCCTCACATCAGTGAGATCATACGATAATTGTCTTTCTCTCACTGACTTATTTCACTTAGCATGATACCCTCTAGTTCCATCCACATCATTGCAAATGCAAGATTTTGGGGGTTTTGATGGCTGCATAATATTCCAGTGTGTGCATGCATGTGTGTGTGTGTGTACATATATACATACACCCCACATCTTTATCCATTCATCTGTTCATGTACATCTAGGTTTTTTGTTTGTTTGTTTGTTTTTTAGCCAATCCTTTTCAACACTTCCTAACAATACCTGAGTGACATTAATCCTAAAAACCAGAGATCCTTTTGGAGTCCAGAGATTGAATACTTTCACAGCTGCCTGAGCTAATTAATGGTACCAGTGACATCGTAATAAGAGTTGTCAAATGCTAAGGCTTACTAGATGAGAGTCAGGCCCTGGGTTAAGAATTTCACATACATCATGTCTGATGATAATCTCCCAAAAGAGGTTCAGAGAGGTCAAATGAATCATCATTGGTCACACAGTTTGTAAGTGGCAAGGCCAAGGCTTGGATCCAAGGGAGAGTGCTCCAAAGCCCACACCTTTGCCGATTATGTGATGTGACTTCTTGGCACTGAAAAAGGATGGTAGAATACATAGTCAACACATCCCCTGTGTTCCTGGCTTACACTCTTGCTAGAAAGACAAGAAAAATATACAAAAAACAGGGATGAATTCTAAGAAGTATGTGACTATCGAAGATGGCATTATGCAACATAGAAACTATATGAATACAAGTACAGAAGGAGAAATGTGCACCACTGCAAGGGATGGTTGTGATTCCTCCAAATCTTCATCGCAAAATGAGTTCATGGGATCCACCTCCACCTGGCAGGAGACAGGGATTCTAGAAGGAACTGAGTAGAATTTTTCAAGGTGAAGATCAAGAATGAACCATGAAACGTGAGAGGCTGCATTTCAGAGAGCAAAACTGACGGGGCAAAGAGGCCATGTTGCTTTATGAAAGAGCTGAAAAGAAATCAGTGTTGGGAGTATCTTAAAAAGAGAGGTGTTAAGATGGGGGTCAGGCATGGGGAAGTTAACAAAGAAGACAGAAGACAAAAGCAGAAGAAAATGGCAAAGGCGCCAAATTCCATTGGATTTGGTTTAAAGCGGAGACAAGCAAATGAAGGGCTTGTTTTTGCGTCTTCTCACCTGCTTGGTTTTTGTCCTGCTCAGTGTTTTGTGTTTGCTGGGTTTTATTTGTTCATTTGCTGTTTTAATGAGGCAGCATAACAGAGCAACAAAGAGCACAGACTACAGAGTTAGGCAGCTTGACTTTAAGCCTGGCTATGCCACTTACCAGCTGAGGGATTGTCAGCAAGTTACTTAATTCCTTTGGGCCTCATTTTTCTCATCAATAAATGAGGTGGAGGAAGACATACCTCGTGAGTTTGTTATTTTTCTAAGAACTGGACAAGTTATTATTTGCAAAGTGCTTAGAACAGTGCCTGCATATAGTAAATGGTATTACACATGCCTGCTGAATTAATACAAATGTAATTCTTTTTTTTAAAAAAGATTTATTAATTTATTTGAGAGAAAGAGAACAAGGGAGGGGCAGAGAGAGAGAGAATTTCCAAGCAGACTCTCGGCTGAGTGCAGAGCCTAACTTAGGGCTCGATCCCCGACCGAGGAGATGACGACCTGAGCTGAAACCAAGAGTCAGAAGCCCAACAAACGGAGCCAACCAGGAGCCCCATACAAATGCAACTCCTTATCAACCTTGAAACATGTGGGAAACATCTAAAATCATTGTATTAAGAGCTTTCTTTTAAAAACAATTGGTAGGTTGGACCATCCAGGCAGATTTCAGCACAGCAAGCAAGGACAGCTGATGAGTGACTGCTGTCTTCAAATGGGGAGCTACCAGTCCCCACCACCAACTGCTTATACCTGGCTCACTTCACGTGATCTTGCAACTCCTGATTTAAAGTGAACAGAGATCTGGGTTCCTGATATGCCCCTATATTTACAAAGAGAGCTCATAGGGAAAACCTCTTGGCCAGGAACCCATGCCTGGCTGAGCTCATAGCACACTCTTACCCTTAGAGTCTCAGGGAAGTATCTGTTCTCCCCCAGAGGGGGTTCCTCCCTGGCCCCAGGTGTTGGGTCCCTGAACTGCAGCAGCACCTGTCTCCTCATAGCCTCCCCTACTGCTTTAAGCCTTCCTGTCTAGTTTGACACTTCTTCTTCTTCTTTTTTTTTTTTAGGATTTGACAGAGAGTGCACACACTCATGCATGTGCATAAGTTGTGGGGAGGGGCAGAAGGAGGGAGAGAAGCAGACTTCCTGCTGAACAAAAAACCCAACAATGTGAGGCTTAATCCCAGGACCCTAAGGTGATGACCTGAGCCCAAGACAGATGTTTAACCAGCTGAATCACCCAGGCGCTCCATAGTTCAGCACATCTGATGGGAAGGAGGACTAAGGGCTCCACAATCCTTTGCAATAGCAACTCTGGGGAAAGCACAGGGCTGAAATCAGCAAAGCAGGAATATGCAAGCTTCCTATGAGTTACCGTGCCTCAACAAATTGTGTCATCCTCCTTATGCTCATTTAGGGGGTTAAACTGTGCCTCAAGGTCTGAAAACAACTTAGCTCAAGAAGAATTGACTCAGCAGCTAGCCCCAAACTAAGCTACAAGGGCGACCAAGTTTTTCTTCAGAAAAGAAAAATGTTACAGCATTCCCAGGTAGTGGGCTTCCTGTGGTCCCTTGTTTTTCCTGCTCAGGTTGCTGCTCAGAGCCACTCAGCAGGGAGCCTGGCCTGAGACTTTTCCAGTGGTTTTCCAACAGTCCTGGAGGCTTGTGTCTCTCCCTCAGAAGAGATGTCCTTTCTTTCTGCACACCAAGAAGATGACTGAGTCCTGGTTGGGCAGGTTGGATGTATGGGCCTGTGGGCTTCCAGGAGTCCCCTTGGGGGATGGCCTCCCACCTTTACCCGTGAGGAATGACTAATGGCAAGAATGTCAGGGTGTGCAGGAGAGGAGAAGCTGTGGGAGATGTTTGGGAAAAGAGACCTTGGGGCTTCAGTCAAACCTCACCACTTACCACAGCTTTTGAATAGGCAGGACAGCTATGCTCATACCTGGGTGCAGCTACAAGAAGAGGCTATAGAAGACCCACTTCCAAGGCTAGAAATCAGGTGGCCCATCATGCAGAAAGAGTCAAGACCCAGATGTGGCATACAGCACTAGAATATCAAGTCTCAGTCCTCCTTTTCACAGAGCACCAAGCCTTCCCTAGCTCTCACCACCCATTGTGGAGGTCAAGCAGGAAGTAGAACATAGGTCTCCTGACTCTTCTGGTATGACTTCCTAGGAGAGAGAAAGGTGTAGAAGTGGGAAACTCAGGACTTGTTCTAAACAGCATCATATCTGATGAATAACAACTCTGGAGCCCTTTCCAACTGGGCGGAGGTGCACAGCCTGGTCCCAACCCCAACTAGCAGGAAATAACTTTGGCCAATCTCCACAGGTTCATTACCCTCCCAAGGCAAACAGGGCCAGTCTCAGGTGGGACCTGCATCTGAGAGCCTTGTGGTAAAGACTCTGGGTAGAGCGGGCACTATGAGAAGCATATATCTGTGGGAAAAGCTGTTTGGACCTATGCACATCTCCCTGGCACTGCCACCACACATCCCATCAAGACTGACATTACTCACTCCATTGTTCACCAAGGTTTGTGTTCAATAGGTGGTTGAGAGGGGTGATGATATGATGGTCTTGGTTGAGAGGGGTGATGATATGATGGTCTAACCTATTGCCTCTGTGACCTCACCTCTCACCACTCTTCCCCTTGCTCCCTCCTCTGTAGCCACTTTGGCCTCCTTGTTATACCTCAAATATGCTGATCATGCTCCCACCGCAGGGCCTTTGCACTTGTTGTTCCTTCCTTCATGCTTGTCTCCATCTATCTGTATGGTTTGCTCCCACCCTTCCCCAAAACTTTGCTCAAATGTCACCTTCCCAGAGATCCTTTCTTTAGCTACCCTATTGGAAAGTATATCTGTCGGCCTCTAAGCCCTTACCCTGCTTTTACTTTCTTTCTTAGAATTATCTTACATATTTTTGTTTAATATCTTCCCACACTAAAATATGAGATGTGTGAAGGCAGGGACTTTGTCTGGCATGTTCATTCTTATATCTCCATCACCTAGAACAGTCCCTGCCATATAATAAGAGCTCAATAAATGTTTGCTGGATAAATGGGTGAGTGGATAGAGAAGGGGACTTCTATATTTTTTTTTTTTTTGGTGCATGTTTACATATAGTGAATGACATTGCAGACATATATTCATTCCTCTTATTCATTTACCAAGCACCTATTTACCACATGCCCTTAGGTATCATGCATGATATACTCAGACTGGTGGATAAGACAGAGAAGTGGAGAAAGAATGACAATAGAGTACGGCTAATGGTTATCTAAGGTTTGGGGAAGCACAAGGAAGGAGCGAGTGAAGGCTTCTCAAAGGAGATGGCTCTCAAAGAATAGGAGCTGTTAGGAGAAGAAAATTGAAGTGGGGATATGGAAAAACATACTTCAACAACCTGTGCACCAACAGAGGTTCATCTGGACAACAGTTTTACTGTGTTGGCCTACAGAGTGGCAGGGAAGGAGATGTAGGGAAAAACAAGGCTGGAGATGAAACAGAGGTGCTAGCTGGGGAAGCGGGGAGCCTTACTTGCTCTACTAAGTATAGAGTTAAGCCTCTAAGACAGAGGAGACAAACTTGTCAACCATGAAGACAACAAGCCTACAGATGTGTATAGTTTGACCTATAAATTCATTTTTTTAATTTAATGGCCAGTATTTTAAAAAGAAAAGTACTTCACATAAAAATCCAGAACCTAGTTTTCTTGAAATTTCAGAATATCATGCCCAACTAGCCCACATGGCTATAACTACCAGCATCCAAGCAGGAGTTGTCCTTGTTAAACAGGGCTTTTGCTCTCCAATTTGTCACTCTCCATCATACCTGCTTCACTGGTTCTGTTACAGCTGATCCCAACCCCTGGTATAGCCAGGAAATAAAAAGGGTTGGAGTTTGAGTCTTTGCCCTCAAAACCCACACTCTTGCCCAGAACATGATTAATACCAGCACAAAGAAAGCCCTCCATAATACTCTATTTGAAGAATGAACAAACTCATATCATCATCTTCTACTGGAAGGTGTTCCCCTCTGACTCTACCCAGGCAAATCTTGTCCCATCACTCAAGGCCTAGCTGAGATACAACCTTCTCCGTGAAATCATCCATGATTTCAGACTCCCCACCCAATAGATATGACATTTCTCATGGCTATGGGGTAAAGGACATGAAGGCAACAAAACTGGGGTGCAGGAGATCATTGGGGAGGCACTAGGATGGTTAGAGCCAAGCTGTAGAAAGAGGGAGAAATTGGAAGTTTGAACTTGAGAATTTGTGTACCTGAGCCAAGAGTATATATAACTGGTGGAAGCTGAGAGAACTATAAGCCAAATTAAAACAAACTCCAGTTTTTTCTGGCATATGTACTATGGTGAGAAAAAAATAATAAATTTTAAAATAAAAAATAAAAATAAAAATTAATTAATTAATTAATTTTATTTTTATTTTTTTTAAAGATTTTATTTATTTATTTGACAGAGAGAGATCACAGTTAGGCAGAGAGGCAGGCAGAGAGAGAGAGAGAGAGAAGCAGGCTCCCTGCTGAGCAGAGAGCCCGATGTGGGACTCGATCCCAGGACCCTGAGATCATGACCTGAGCTGAAGGCAGCGGCTTAACCCACTGAGCCACCCAGGCGCCCTAATTAATTAATTTTTAAAAAGAATGTTATCTCTTCTATTTTTATTCCTCTTCTTGTTTTTTTCCTTTTCTAGATCTCTGTCCTCTGTACCTCAACTGGCATTAGATGGTTAACAGACAACCCACAGGCCAACAAAGACTGCTTTCAGAACTTTTCTGAGAGCAGCAGAAATGAGATTGCACCAACAATCTTGAGGGAGTTGTCATAAACTATAACAATCTCCAACCATTTCAACTGCAAGTTGTGTGGCACTTAGAGATAAAGAAAACAGCATCCTGAGGTAAGACTACAGTCCTATATGCTTCTCTTCTCACCTTATGAAAACTCCAACCTATTTCAGCTCAGGGAATTAATGATGTCATGGCATTTCCAGATGTGCCACAACAAAGTCTATAACCTCTACTTGAGGCACTGTAACTATTTTTGTCTATAATAGTCTGATGCTGTGACTCCAATTGGGTCTCGATAAGCCCCTAAACCTACTGAGATTTCAGACAAGAGCAACAGCAAGTCAAGGAATCTCTTTCTCCCTTCTTGGAGTCCCCTGTTGGTTCAAATGGTAACTCCTGTTCCCACCCATGCATTCCAGTTCTTTGTGTAGCATGAAAATCACAGGCTTTCATTCTTTGAAAGGGTTAACCTATTGTCAGACTGAAATCACTGCCTCTATTTCTTTTTGTCTTTGGGAATTCTCTGGCCCTCTATGTTCTCTGGGAGCAGAGAATGAAATCCTAAGGTAGAATGTCTTTATCTCATCTATGTTGGATCTTTTATTATGGCCTAAGTGGAATGAATTTGAAGAAGGCAATTTTGAGTTGTAAGGGTCCATTTGGGATTCTGGGAACACATCAAGACTTGTGCCTTAGAACAAAAAGGAAAGAAAATCGCTAACTAACAATGAGCAGCTTTCTTTAACTGGAAAGGTGATGCTGGGAAAAGAAAAAGGTCAGAAAGATTCCAATCTATTGAGTCTTAAAACAACATCAGTCTTCACCCTCCCTATAGAACTCCTTCTATTTAACTCTGTGTCTGCCCCTGATAACTCAACTCTCACTTGGACTTTTACCTCTCCTGAGTTCTCCATCCTTTGTTCTGTCCTCCTTCTCCTCCCCTTTCCCTTTTTCAGCTCCCTCTAACTTTTAAATCTCTACCTTCAGAACTCTCCAACCATGCAAAAACCACAGAGATAGAAAGCTGCATGGAGGAGGTGTATCTGAGCTAGGTTTTGAGAAATAGGACAGGATCTGCCTGAGCAAAGACAGAGGGAGAGATCTTCCAGGCAATTCCTGAAGGTTTTCCCCTCTTTCATTGACCGAGGAACAATCCAAACCTGTCAACAAGGGTGTGATGAGTCTGTGTCTAATTTTAGGGACCGATCATAAATCACATTTAAGAAATACTCAGAACTGGGCATCAATGTTAACACTCTGACAGCAATCTGCACACCTTTTGTTAGTGGTCTTAAGCCTGAAATATCAAATGCTATTTGGAAGCATAAAATAGGCTGGCAGACCACACCCATTCATGAGTTACAACACTTTGAGTCCAGCACTATTTAGTTCAGCATTTTGTGGGGACAAATTTATGTCATTGTAACTTAAATAGCTTAAGGGGAATAAAAATCCCTCCACAAATACAACACAGAGAGACAGGGATACTTGCAGATTTGCAGAGAAAATGACAGGGGGCTTACAACTGTCCTGCTTTGGCCAAGAAACAAAACACAATGAGGTTGCCAGATTTTGAAAATAAAAATATAGGAAATTTTGTATTTCAGATGAATGACGAGTAATGTATTAGCATGAGTATGTCTCATGAAATATCTGGGACATAGACTAAAAAATAATTCATTGTATCTGACATCTAAATTTAACTGGACATCCTGTATTTTATCTGGCAACTCTACAAAGGTTGTTGAGTCATAAATACAGTGATTCTGGAGAGAGATGCTGGGAAGATGGTGGAGTAGGAGGATCCTAAGCTCATTTCATCCCATGCATACAATGAGATAGTGTTCACACCAGTGTAAATAAACCAGAAAACAACCTGAAGACTGGCAGAACAAGCTCCACAACTCAATGTAGAGAAGAGACCACATCAAAGAGGGTAGGGAAGCTTGAGATTCAGTGGGGAACTAAACAGACACACTGGACTGTCTGTAGGAGGAAGGGAAACATGGGCACTGACAGGGAGAGAAGGAGATGATCATACCAGGGAGTCTACACTGAGAAGACAAATCCCCATGACATTTGGCTTTGAAAACCAGAAGAACCAAATTGTGTGAATTCTTACCACCAGTAGGACTTAAAATCTAGATTTTAAAAATCAGTGAGCTCAGTTCTGGAAGAGCTGGGAGTATGAGGAGAAACTGAGTCCCTACCCTTAAAGAGACGTATAACAAACAGCCCACGGAGATGCAGCAAAGAAGCAACAGTTTGAGAATCAACTGGGTCATACAGGATGGCGAGTTACTAAATTTGGAGTGTATCCTAGGTGAACAGTGATCCTTGTAAAACTCCAGGAACAAAGGATTTGGCAGGCTCCATTTCCCTCCCCTGCAGCCACGCATAAACACACAACCATCTGCAGGAACTAGTGTGATGTCAACACTTGCTACCTAAATTGCTAACACCATGTACCCAGCATCTGCATGCTTGGTGGATCCACCCTCTTCAGCCAAACCTGTTGCAGTCCTGGTGCTGCAGGTCTCCTCCTCCAGAGAATTGGCACAAACCTTGCTAACACCACACCTTCCATCCCCACACCTCCATGCTTTTCAGATCTCCCCCCTACAATCTGCCTGGCATCAGTTCAGGTGGTGGTGTCAGGTGCCCTCTTACAAAGGTCCAGCATTCAAACCTTGCTAATGAAGTATTTACCCTCCCTTCACATTTTGCAGAGCTGCCCCTCCAATATGCTTTTGGCCAGAGCCCATCCAAAGTGGTACCACAAGCTTGGCAATGTGCAAGCTGCCCTGACAGAGGCCAACACCACTTCAAAGTGACTCCTGCCCTGGGAAGAGGGAAAGATACCACACACATCAGTAAGACTGTAGCCCCAACAGTGGGGCTGGGGGCAGATGGTTGTTATGACTGCCGGCTCCATCCACCAATGAAATTTTCTCAGGGAACAAAACAGAGAAAGCACCCTGTAGTTTGGTGCTACTGCAACTCTGGAAAAATGCCTGGTCTGACCCAATTTAACCTCAAGGAGGGCCAAGTCTGGCCCACTAATACCACAGGAACCAAATACTGCCCACAACAGAAAAAGAGAGGCACTGCAAACAACTGAACTAAAGGAAAAGACTGCTCAGCCACAACAGCAGGGCACATGCAACACACAAAGGAGATACCATTGAAGCTCCAGATTCTGGTGAAGAGGGGATATTACACCGCTGGGCACTACAGGACCTCATCCTCAAAAAGCTACTGCTGAGTGAAATAAGTCAAGCAGAGAGAGTCAATTATCATATGGTTTCACTTATTTGTGGAGCATAACAAATAGCATGGAGGACATGGGGAGTTAGAGAGGAGAAGGGAGTTGGGGGAAATTGGAAGGGGAGGTGAACCATAAGAGACTATGAACTCTGAAAAACAATCTGAGGGTTTTGAAGGGGCGGGGGGTGGGAGGTCGGGGTACCAGGTGGTGGGTATTATAGAGGGCACGGATTGCATGGAGCACTGGGTGTGGTGCAAAAATAATGAATACTGTTATGCTGAAAATAAAAAATAAATTTAAAAAAGCCACTACTTTCAAGAGTAAGAGATGTAGCACACAGAAACAGACACAGAGAGGTGGACAAAATGAGGAGATACAGTAATGTGTCCCAGATGAAAGAACAGGACAAAATCATAAGAGACCTAGACAAAATTGAGATAAGTAATACACCTGATAGAAAATTTAAAGTAATGATCATAAAGATACTCGCTGAGCTTGAGAAAAGGGTGGAGGACATCAGTGAGACTTTTAACAAAGAGATTTAAAAAGAACCAGTTGGAGATGAAGAATACAATACATGAAATTAAAAATACACTAGATGGAATGAACAGCAAACTAAGGGAAGCAAAAGAATGAATTGGTGATTTAGAGGACAAAGAAATAGAAAGTAATCAAGCTGAGCAGGTGAGAGAAAAAATATGCAAAATGAAAATAGGATTAGGGAACTCATCATCACCATCAAGCATAATAAAATTCACATCATAGGGATCCCAGAAGGTGAAGAGAGACAAAGGGAGGAAAACTTATTTGAAGAAATAATAGATGAAAACTTTCCTAATCTGGGAAAGGAAGCAAGAAATCCATTTCCAGGAAGTATAGAGATCCCCCAACAAAATCAACCCAAGGAGGTCCACAACAAGACACAGTAATTAAAATGTCAGAAAGTAGTGATAAAGGGAGAATTTAAAAGCAGCAGATAAAAGAAAACAGTAACATACAAAAGCCATCAGTGAATTTTTCAGCAGAAACTTTGCAGGCCATAAAAGAGTGCCATTATATATATTCAAAGTGCTGAAAGAGAAAAAAAAATCTGCAACTAAGAATACTCTATCCACCAAGGCTATCATTCCAATTAGAAGAAGAGATAGTTTCCCAGACAAACAAAAAAGCTAAAGGAATTGATGACCACTAAACCAGCATTACAAGAAATGTTAAAGGGGACTCTGAGTATAAAGGAAATACCATAAGTAAAAGTAAGAAAAGTAGGAAGCACAAAAGCAGTAAAAATAAGTATATCTCTAAAATCTCTCAGTCAAGACACTCACAAAATAAAAGAATATTAAGGATGACACCAGGTACCTAAAACATGAAAAGAAGAAGGGTAAAGAATGGGTTCAAACTTAAGTGACCATCAACTTAGTATAGACTACTATATGCAGAAGATATTATATATAAACTGAATGGTAACCACAAATAAAAAATAAGTAATATGCATAAAATAAAAAGAAAGGAATCCAAGTATATCGCTAATGAAAGCCTAGTTCTAAAAAAAAGAGAGCTAGGGAAGAATGGAACAGAGAAAAAATACAAAACAACCATAAAACAAGTAAGAAACTGGCAATAAATACATACATATCAATAAGTACTTTGACTGTAAGTAGACTAAATGCTCAAATCAAAAGACATAGGGTAGGATGCCTAGATGGCTCAGTTGGTTAAGCATCCAACTCTTGATTTCGGCTTAGGTCATGAACTCAGGGTTATGAGATCAAGGTGCACATTGGGTTCCAAGCTGGGCCTGGAGCCTGCTTAAGATTCCTTCTCTTGCTCTGCCTGCCTCTTTTTTCTCCTCCTCTCTAAAGAAATTAAAAATTTAAAAGACATAGGGTGATGGAATGGATTAAAAAAAGACCTGTCTATATGCTACCTACAAGAGATTTATTTCAGAGCTAAAGAATCATGCAGACTGAAAGTAAAAGGATGAAGAAACATTTATCATACAAATGGTTGTGAAAAGAAAGCTGGGGTAGCAATACTTATCTCAGAAAAAAATGACCTCAAAACAAAGACTGGAACAAGACACAAAGAAGGACACTGTGAAAAAAGGGAACAATCCAACAAGAAAATATAACAATTATAAATATCTATGTATCCAACATGGGACCACCTAAATAAATAAAGTTGTTAATACCAAACATAAAGGAACTAATTGATAGTAATACAATAATGAAAGAAATCAGAGAGGAAATTGAAATATACATGGATACAGATGAAAATGAAAACACAATTGTCCCAAATCTTTGAGATGCAGGAAAAGCTGTTATAAGCATGAAGTTTAGACCAATACATACCTACCTCAAGAAGCAAGACAAATCTCAAATAAACAACCCAAAGTTGGACTTAAAAGAGCTAGAAAAAGAACAAAGAAAATCCAAAACCAGTAGAAGGAAAGAAATAATAAAGATTAGAGCAGAAATAAATGAAAAAGAATCTTAAAAAAAATAGAATAGATCAATGAAACCAGGAGCTGGTTCTATGAAAAGATCAAAAAAGTTAATAAACCTTTAGCCAGATTCATCAAGGGAGAGAGAGAGAAGAGAGAGGAAGAGAGAGGATTCAAACAAACAAAAGTGGAAGTGAAAGAGGAGAAATAACAACTGACACTTGACACTACAGGAATATAAAACGAATATTATGAAAAATTATACACCAAGTTGGAAAATCTAGAAGAAATGGATAAATTCCTAGAAACATATAACCTCCCAAACTGAATGATGAAGAAATAGAAAATTTGAACAGACCTATTGCCAGGAATGAGATTGAATCTGTAATCAAAAAATTTCCAATAAACAAAGCCCAGGACCAGATGGCTTCACAAATGATTTCTACCAAACATTTAAAGAAGAGGAAGGAAAACTTCCAAAATCATTCTATGAGGACAGCATTATACTGATACCCAAACCAGATAAAGATACTATAAAAAAGAGAACTAGAGACCATTATCTCTGATGAACATAGATGCAAAAATTCTCAGCAAAATATTACAAAACTGAATCCAGCAATACATTTAAAAAATTATTCACAACAATTAAGTGGGATTTAGCAAGAGTGATTCAATGTTTGCAAATCAATGTGATACATTACATCAATAAGAGAAAGGATAAAAACCATATGATCATTTCAGTAGATGCAGAAAAGCACTTGACAAAGTACAACATCAATTCATGATAAAAACTCTCAACAAAGTTGGTTTAGAGGGAACATACCTCAGCATAATAAAAGCCATACATGAAAAACCCACAGCTAACATCATACTCAATGGAGGAAAAACTGGGAGCTTTCCCCCTAAAAATAGGAAAAAGACAAGGATATCCAGTCTCACATTTTTATTCAGCATAGTACTGGAAGTCCTAGCCATAACAATTAGACAACCAAAAAGAATAAAAGACATTCAAATTGATAAGGAAGATGTAAAACTTTTAGTATTTGCAGGTGACAAAATATTATATATAGAAAATCCTAAAGACTCCACCAAAAAATTACTAGAACTTATAAATGAATTCAGAAAGGTTGCAGCATACAAAAGTCAATGTACACAAACCTGTTGCATTTCTAAACACTAATAATGAAGCAGCAGAAAGAAAAATTGAGAAAATAATCCCACTTAAAATTGCACCAAAAATAATAAAACACCTAGAAATAAATTTAACCAAAGAAGTGAAAGCTCTATACTCTGAAAACTATAAAACACTGATTAAAAAACTGATGACACAAACAATTAGAAAGACATTCCATGCCCATAGATTGGAAGAAGAAATATTATTAGAATGTCCATACAACCCAAAACAATCTACAAATTTAATGCAATCCCCATTAACATACCAACAGCGTTTTTCACAGAACTAGAACAAACAATCCTAAAATTTGTATGGAACTACAAAAGACCCTGAGAAGCCAAAGCAATCCTGGAAAAGAAAAACAAAGCTGGACACATCACAATTGTAGATTTAAAGTTATACTACAAAGCTCTAGTAATCAAAACATTAGGGTACTGGCACAAAAATAGACACACAGATCAAAGTAACAGAATAGAGAACATAGAAATAAACCCACAATTTTATGGTCAATTAATCTTCAACAAAGGAGGCATGAATATGAAATGTGAAAAAGATAGTCTATTCAACAAATGGTGTTGGGGAAACTCAATGCTACATGCAAAAGAATGACACTGGACTTTCTCTTACAACATACACAAAAATAAACTCAAAATGGATAAGAAATCTTGTGGTGAGCACTGGATGATATATGGTATTGTTGAATCACTATATTGTGCACCTGAAACTAATATAACACTGTATGTTACCTATACTGGAATTATAATTTTAAAAATGGATTAAGGACTTAAATGTGAGACCTGAAACCATAAAAATTCTAGAGGAGAGCACAACCAGTATTTTCTCTGACATCAGCTGTAACAATATTTTTCTAAATGTCTCCTAAGGCAAGAGAAACAAAAGCAAAAATAAACTATTGGGAGTACATCAAAATAAAAAGCTTCTGCACAGCAAGGGAAACAGTCAATAAAACTAAAAGGCAGCCTATTGAATGGGAGAAGATATTTGCAAATGCCACATCCAATGAAGGATTAGTATTCAAAATATATAAAGAACTGATACAACTTGGGATGCCTAAGTGGCTCAGTCAGTTAAGCATCTGCCTTTGGCTCAGTCATGATACCAGGATCCTGGGACTGGGTCCTGTATCAGGCTCCTTGCTCAGTGGGAAGCCTGCTTCTCCCCTTGCCTGTGCTTTTTCTCACTCTCTGACAAACACATTTTTTAAAAAAAATCTTTAAAAAAAGAAGGAACTGATGCAACTCAACCCCACCCCCAAATTATCCAATTAAAAAATGGGCAGAAGACATGAATGGACATTTCTCAAAAGACACACATATGGCCAATTGATGCATGAAAAGATGCTCAACATCACCATCATCAGCGAAATGCAAATCAGAACCATAATTAGATATCACCTCACACCTGTCAGAATGGCTAACATCAAAAACTCAAGAAACAACAAACATTGGCAAGGTTGCAGAAAAAAGGAACCCTTGTGCTCTGTTGGTAGGAATGCAAACTGATGCAACCACTGTGGAAAACAGTATGGAGATTCTTCAAAAAAATTAAAAATAGAATTATCACATGATCCAGGAATCACACTACTCAGTATTTACCCAAAGCATGTGTAAACACTAATTTGAAAGGATATATCCACTCTTACATTTATTGTAGCATTATTTATTTTTTTTATTAAATGTCTATTTTATTTACAATAATGTTTATTTAGACTACCCATAAAGCTTCATGAGACATTAGACAATGTCAATCATTATTCTTTCTTTCTGACAAATTTTACAACAGAAACAACATAAACTTATTTGACTTTTATAATATAAGCAGAATAAAAGTTTTATATTTAATGCTGATAACTATAAAGACATATCTCTTTCAATTAAACCAACAATCTTAAATTAGCTTCAATACTGAATATTTTCCCTTGATCATGGGAACTTGGAAAACATTTAGGTTAGTTTTAGAATACCAAATTCTTACAAGTGCTTGTCTTTAATCAAGCAGAACTCTTTTACAAATTAATTTTAGCAATGCCAGATGTAGAGAAAATATTTCACATCTACAACATATCTGGACACACATACAAATACACAACCAAGATGCAACCAAAATCTTATACTGGTTTTACTAATATTTGTGAAGAGGGTAGTAAAGGTCCAATTTCCAAAGACACTTTTTTTCCCCCTCAAAGAAACAGCTCTCCCTAAAATTTGGGTTTCAAAGAATGGCTCTTAGGTACTAGCAAAGCTAGGGTAGAAAATTTACATGATAAAAGCACAGATGGAGTGTCTAAGTTTTCTCCAAGGTGGATATTTAGAGCATGTCTGTCTTTTGGAGGTTATTGTAGCATTATTTAAATAGATAAATTCTGGAAGCAGGTCAAGTGCACATTGATAGATGGATGGATAAAGAAGTGGTATGTATGTATGTATGTATGTATTGAACCACAAAAATAATGAAATATTACCATTTGCAACAACATGGATCAATTTAGAGAGTTCAATGCTAAGTGAGTCAGAAAAAGACAAGTATCGCATGATTTCACTCATATGTAGAATTTAAGAAACAATACAAACGAATGAAGGGGTAAAAAGAGAAAAACCAAAAAACAGACTCTTAACTAAAGAGAACAAACTGATGGTCAGCAGAGGGGAGGTAGGTAGGGGCATGGGAGAAATAGGTGAAGGTGATTCACAGTACACTTACCTTGATGAGCACTGAGTAATATATGGAATTGTTGAATCAATATAGTGAATCTAATGAAACAGTGTTATTTAACTATAGTGTAATTAACATAAAATCAAAATTAAACATTTTTAAAAGAAACAAAGTGATTTCCCTCCCCAAAGAAAGGCATCCTCCACTTTTTCCAATTGCCTTTGGATCAGCAAAGAGAAATAACTTTATATGTTCATAAATGATCATTCAATCTAATTTTTAGTAGACACTGAGCCATACTCATTACCTTTAATTGCCTTTAGTTTCCCACTACCCTTTGCCAGCTTACTAAAAAAATCTCAGGTGGGCCATACCCATTGAACACATTTTCTCCTTCTCTTCTAACCATTTGCTTATTTCTTAGGGATGCTTAACTTCTCAATATGCCTTTTACTGCAGTCCTTCTACCCTCCCCAACCTATTGAAAATGGATCTTTGGACACAATGGGGAACTACTATTAGAGGTGTACCCAAAGGCCTTTTCTTGATCTCTTAGAGTCTGATAACTCAGCATGCCATCTTATGGTAGCTTCCGTCAACTACCGGAGTACCACTTAAAGCCTATTCCTGAGTCCCCTTAAAATTACTTCTGTTTTCTAATTTAATTTCTTCAGTACCCAATATCCTCTGGGTTCCCTCATCTACAGTCATGGGAAAATAAAGGACATAGATAGAACCTTTACAAATCAATATTGACCCCACAATGTCTCTGGTGGAATTGGCCAGTATCCCCTAAAACCTAAAGCACTAGAGGGAGAGTGACCATTTTGGCAGATTTTATTGTTAATTTAATCATTCTTTGTGCTAGTGCCTGCAAAACTCCTAACCATCCAGTAAAAGACAGACTAATGGACATAGGCACTGCTTTGTACAAGACATAAGGATTATAAATCATATAGTATTGCCCACATTTCCCTACAGTTCCCAACCCAAACACTGTCCTGGTTTCTATCCTTCAAATTTAACACACTTCAGAGTAGTAGATGTCTGTTCTGTTTTCTTTGGTGATCCTTTACATCCTGATTTCCAATACCCTTTCACCTTAATGTGGGAAAAACAGCAATACACCTGGACTTTGATGCCACAAGACCGCACTGAAGCCCCTTCATACTTATCTCGGGTTTTCAATCATAATCTCCAAGACTTACAACTTGTCTGTCCCTCTACCTTAATCCAACATGCAGCTGAGTTGCTCTTATATCCACCTGATCTAATCTCTTCTCAGGAGGGCTCTCTTTATCTCTTAGGAATGTGGTCTATGAAAGGACATACAATTTGTAAAAATAAATTACAATTTTGTTAGACTCAGATTCACTGTCTAAGCCCTGATGTATCCTGGGAGGAAAAATCCCTCTGAGTAGAAATACAGCCATTCAAAACTGCCCTCATCCTGTTACCAAAAGAAAACTTAACAGATCTAAAGGATATTGCAGGTGGTGGATCCCCAACTTTTTGGAGTTAACTTCCACCTACTATGACATGACAAAATTTGGCATCCCTGATCTCTGCCTTCAGAGGTTACTACAGAGTTAGCCTTTGATCAACTCAAAGTTACTATCCACAGCCCTATCATTCTGAGTCACCCTCAGATTATATTATTTTTTTCCTGTTTATACATAAAAGAAACAGTTCTTGGAGTTTTATCTTAGAAATATAAAGAAAGGGGCACCTCGGTGGCTCAGTGGGTTAAAGCCTCTGCCATCAGCTCAGGTCATGATCCCAGGGTCCTGGGATTGAGCCCCAAATCGGGCTCTCTCCTCAGCGGGGAGCCTACTTATCCCTCTCTCTCTGCCTGCCTCTCTGCCTGCTTGTGATCTCTCTCTCTGACAAATAAATAAACAAAATATTTTTAAAAAATCAAAAAAGAAATATAAAGAAAATCAGAGATTAATTCTCTCCACTCAGTACTTAAACATATCTCTACCCAGTTAAATATATCTCTACCTTTCTCTCTACACAGTAATTAAACATATCTCTCTTGTCTAAGGGCAGTAGCTGCAGCTACATTTGATCTTGGAGTCACCTTTCTACCTCATGGTACCTCATGCAATTCAAATTCTTTCCACAAAGCACTCAACATTTCTTTGCTTTCAGACTCACTTCCTATTAACTGCAGCTTCTCTCCTCAGCATATGTTACCATCTATAGGAGTCATACTCTTTTTAAAAATTGAGATACAGGGGCACCTGGGTGGCTCAGTGCGTTAAAGCCTCTGCTTTCAGCTCAGGTCATGATCCCAGGGTCCTGGGATCGAGCCCCGCGTCGGGCTCTCTGTTCAGCGGGGACCTTGCTTCCTCCTCTCTCTCTGCCTGCCTCCTGCCTGCTTGTGATCTCTGTCTGTAAAATGAATAAAATATAAAAAAATTGAGATACAATTGGGGTGCCTCAGTGGCTTAGTCAGTTAAGGGTCCAACTCTTGGTTTCAGCTCAAGTCATGATCTTACAGTTGTGGGATTGGGCCCCGCAAAGGGCTCTGTGTTCAGTGCAGAGTTTGTTTCAGGTTTTTTCTCCCTCTCCCTCTAAATCATTCCACTCTCTCTCTCTCAAATAAATAAACAAAATATTTTTTTAAAATGGGATACAATTCATATATCATAAAATTTATCCTCATTCAATGTATAATGCAGTGGTTTTTAGTATATTCACAAATTTGTTGCAACCATCACCACACCACTAATTCCCAAAGTTTTTCATGATCCCCAAAGCAAAGCCATACTCATTACCAGTCATTTTTTAGTCCCTCTTTCCCCTAACCATAGGCAACCATTATTCTACCTTCCATATCTATGGATTTGTATATACTGGACTTTTCATGTCAATAGAATCAAACAATACGTGGGCTTTTGTGTCTGGCTTTTTTCACCTATTATGCTTTAAGGTCATTCATGTTGTAGTATGCATCAGTATTTCATTACTTTTCTTGATAAAGAATATTCCATTGTATGCATATACCATGTTTTGTTTAGCCATTAATCAGTTGATGGACATTTAGGTTGTTTCCAACTTAACTAATATGAATAATGTTACTATAAACATTAATGCAGAAGGTTTTGTGTGGACATACATTTTTAATTCTCCTAGGTATACCCCTAGGACATGAATTGCTAGATCATATAACTCTATATTTAACCTTTTGAGAAACTACCAAACTATTCCACAGTGACTATGCCATTTTACATTCCTACCAGCAGTGTATAGGGTTTCTATTTCCACATCCTCACACTTATCCTCTTTGATTATAGCTATCCTTGTGGATGTGAAGTAGTATCTCAATGTGGTTTTGATTTGAATTTCCCTTATGACTAATGTTGTTGAGTGTCTTCATGTGTTTATTGGCCACTTGTACATTTTGGTGTCATAACTTATTTCCTCTTCCAGAGAGAAGAGAACTTCATGATTGCTTAAATTTAACCTAAGAACTTTACCTGTCTTTCTTTCTATCACTTTTTAAAATTTATTTGAGAAAGGGAGAGTACAAGTTGGGGGGGGGGGTGGAAGAGGGAGAGGGAGAAGCAGACTCCCCGATGTGTAGGGAACTTGACACAGGGCTTGATCCCAGGACCCAGGGATCATGACCTGAGCCAAAGGCACTTAACGAACTGAGCAACCCAACACCCATACCTGTCTATCTCTTATTACCTTGAAACATCTCTACAAAACACAGACTAAGAATTCTTTGTAAACAAGTCATATCTTGAGATTAACTAAGTATATTCTCAAGTTAGGTATGCTGTCACTACTTTCCAACAGCTTTTTGAATTCAATTTCCTTCCTGGGGTCAAGTTAGCATAACTAGTAAACTTACAGCCTACCAAATAGCAAGGAAGCAAAAGACTAACATATACACAAAAAAGAGATATGCCTTTGGTGTGGTTTGTTATTTGGCATGCTATACAAGCAACAGGGTTTTCTAACAGTTGCTCGTCTCCATGGAAGTGGCTGTAATTAAAGTTGAAACATACTAAGGATCGAACCCATGGAACAAAAGGAAATGCCTTGGCCAGCCAGAATGCTTAACAGAGTACTCTCACCCAAGTTTAATTGGTTCAATAAATTAAAGATTACCTGATTATTCCAGATGACCTCTATGAAACTTTGAGCAAAATGCAGTTAAAGTATCAGACTGTGAGAAAAAAAAAGGATAAGATAATGAGAGAAATCTCAATGTTCCTACTATCAAATAGGCTACAGAGATACCAAGACTGTCCTTTGGTCTCTCCAGTCTTTCTGAAATAAAGCTCGATGAGAAATTTGCAGGATATGAACCATCTAGCAAACAAACTTGAAAACTACTGAGAAACAAACTGGGAAAACATTGTTGAGAACATTTTAGTCAGATAACAGTTGATGTTGCCAGTGAATGCTTAATCTGCCAGATTCATAACTCTTGAAAAACTCTCAAGATGGGACATGAACAGGAACCATAGACTTGGGGACCCTTTGAACATTTACACCTGAACTTTGTACAACTCCCTCAGGGGGAGGGAGGGATCACAGAGATTTAAATATGTACTTTCTATTGTCGGCCTTCATTCTAGATAGCTAGAAGTTTTCCAGGTCTTGATTATTATAGATTAGAATGTTACTTGTGATCCCCAGGGCAACCTCCAAGAAAATATCTCAAAATATGTATTAAAAGAAATGACTAGGGAATTAAAATGTTACACTAGAAAATAGCTAATAAACACAAAATAATTTGGTAATATAGAAATTGATAAACAAAAACATTAATAGCAAAATGGCAGAAGGAAGTTTTTCCTTATTGGTAATTACAAATGCAAGTGGATTGAACTCGCAAAAAAACAAAGAATAACAGCATGGAAAGAAAAAAAAAAACATGTTCCAGGTATGTGCTGCCTATAAAAGACTCATTTTAACCAAACACAAGTAGGTTGAATATAAAAGATGGGAAAAGATATTCATGCAAATAATAATCCAAAGGGAGCTAGAGTGGCTATACTAATATCAAACAAATCTTATTTAAGACAAAATTGTTTTAAGAGACAAAGAAGGATATATAATGATAAAAATGTAAAACTTTTGAAAATATATAAGAATTATAAACACAACTTCCCCTAACAATAGAGTTTTGAAATATGTGAGGCAAAACTTGACAGAACTGAAATGAGAAATAGTTCTACAATAATAGTTGAAAATTTCAATACCCCACTATTAGTAATGGAGAGAATAAATTAAGAGAAGATTGTCAAGAAAATAGAAGAACTTAAGAATACTATAAACCTTGAACAATACTATAAACTACATTAACTGTCCAATTTTTTGGTGTGCATTTGTTAATAGTATTCGCTCATAATCTTTTTTAAAGATTTCTGTAAACTTGGTAGAAATGGCTTGAGTTTGATTCCTGATTTTAGTAATTTGAGTCTTTTTTCTCCCTTGGTCAGTCTAGATAAAAGTTTGTCAGTTTTGCTGTTCTTTTCAAAGAAAGAACTTTTGGTTTACTTGATTTTCTCTATTATTTCCTTTTCTTTAATTCATTTATGTCTTAATCTTTATTATTACTTTTCTTCTGCTTCCTTTGGGGTTAGATTCCTCTTGTTTTTCTATTCTCTTAAGGTAGAAAATTAGGTTATTGATTTTAGATATTTCTTTTTAAATGTAGGTATTTTAATGCTGTAAACTTCCTTCTGAGCACTGCTTTTCCTGCATCCCAGGTGTTTTCATCTTTTGTGTTTTCATTCATCTCAGAGTACTTTCTAATTTACTTTGCAATTTCTTTGACTCATTATCTACTGTGTTGTTTAGTTTCCACTTAATTGTGAATTTCCATATTTTATTCTATTATTGATTACTAATTTCATTCCATTATGGCAATAGAACATATTTTATATGATTTCAATCTCTTAAAATGTATTGAAACTTATTGTTTAATATGTGATCTATCCTGGAGAATGTTCTTTTTAAAGGATTTTATTTATTTATTTTGAAAGAGAGAGAGAAAAAGAGCAGCAGCAGGGGAGGAGCAGAGGGAAAGGGAGAAGCAGACTCCCCACTGAGTAGGGAGCCTGGCGTGGGGCTAGATTCCAGGACCCTGCTATCGTGACCTGAGCCAAAGGCTGATGCTTAACCACCTGAACCACTCAGGTACCCCTATCCTGGAGAATGTTTAATGTGCATTTAAGAAGAATATTTATTCTATTGTTGTTGGGTGGAGTGCTCTCTAGGTGTCTGTTAGATCTTATAGTATTGTTCAGGCCTTCTGTTATCTTGATGATCTTCCTTCTAGTTCTAACAGGCATCCCATGTTAATGAATTAGAAGACTTAATATTCTCAAGATGGCAATATTCACTGGATTAATCTACAGACTCAATGTAGTCATTATCAAAATTCCAAATGATTTTTCTGGAGAAATGGATAATCCGCCGTTAAAATTCACATGGAAATGCAAGGAACCCAGAATAGCAAAAACAATCTTGAAAAGGAATAAGAAAGCTGGGGACTAATACTTCCCAACTTCAAAACTTTCTACAAACCTAGAAGAATCAAAACAGTGGGTTACTGTCTTAAGGACAGACCTGTAGATTGATGGACAAAATTTAGAATCTAGAAATAAACTCATACATTTATGGGCAGCTGATTTTTAACAAGGATGCAAAGACCATTCAATGGAAAAAGAACAGTTTTCACCAAATGGTACTGGAATAGATGAATATTCACATTCAAAAAAATGATAATTTGGACCCTTACCTGACATAATATGCAAAAATTAGTTCAAAGTTAATCAAAGACCTAAATGTAAGAAGTAACACTAAAACACTCTTAGAAGAAAGCATAGGCAATATATTTCCATACTTTGAATTAGGCAGTCATTTTGTAAATAAGATACCAAAAGGACAAGCAACTGAACAAAAAATAAACTGGACTCCATTAGTGAAATGAACCCACAACTATATGGTCCATTAATCTTTGACAAAGCAGGAAAGAATATCCAGTGGGAAAAAGACAGTCTCTTCAAAAAATGGTGTTGGGAAAATTAGACAGCAACATGCAAAAGAATGAAGCTGGATCACTTTCTTAAAAACTTTTATTTTTATTTATTTTAGAGACAGAAAGATAAAGTGAGTGTTAGCAGGGGGAAGGGCGGAGGGAGAGAGAGGATTTCAAGCAGACTCTGCAATAAGTGTGGAACCTGACACAGGGCTTGATCTCACAACCCTGAGATCATGACCTGAGCCAAAATCAAGAGTCAGACATTCAATCAACTGAGCCACCAGGTGCCCCCAAACTGGACCACTTTCTTATACCATACACAAAATAAATTCAAAATGGATTAAATATGTAAATATAAGACCTGAAACCATAAAAATCCTAAAGGAGAACACAGGCAGTAACCTCTTTAACATTGGCCATAAGAACTTCTTTCTAGATAGTTCTCCTGAGACAAGAGAAACAAAAACAAAAATAAACGATTGGGACTACGTCAAAATAAAAAGTTTCTGCACAGCAAAGGAAACAATCAATAAAACCAAAAGACACTCTAGAGAATGGGAGAAGATATTTTCAAATGATATATCTGATAATGGGTTAGTATCCAAGATATATAAAGAACTTAAAAACTCAACTCCCAAAAGATGAATAATCCAATCAAAAATGGGCAGAAGATATCAGTAGACATTTTTTCAAAGAAGATATACAGATGGCCAACAGACATATGAAAAGATGCTCAACATCACTCTTCATCAGGGAAATACAAATCAGAACCATAAGGAGACACCACCTCACACCTGTTAGAATGGCCAAATCAACAACAGAAGAAACAACAGGTTTTGGTGGGGATATGGAGAAGGGGAACATTCTTGCACTGTTTTTGGAAATGCAAGCTGGTACAGCTACTCTGGAAAACAGTATGCGGTTTTCTCAAAAATGTAAAAATAGAATTATCCTACCATACAGCCATTGCACCACTATGTATTTGCTCAAAGAATATAAAAAGACTAACTTCAAGGGATACATATATCTCAGTGTTTATAACGACATTATCTACAATAGCCTAATAACGGCAACAACTCAAGTGTCCATTGACTGATGAATGGAGAAGGAAGATGTGTTATGTAGATACAATGGAATATTATTTAGCCATTAAAAATAATGAAATCTTGCCATCTGCAATGACATGGATGGAGCTAGAGAGTACTATGCTCAGTGAAATAGGTCAGTGAGAGAAAGAAAAGAACCACATGATTTCACTCATGTCTAATTTAAGAAACAAGACAAATGAACACAGGGAAGAGAGAGAGAGAGAGAGAGGAATCAAGAAACAGACTCTTAAATACAGAGAACAAACTGACGGTAACAGAAGGGAGGTATGTGGGGGGATGGAGTGAAATAGGTGATGGGGATTAAGGAGTACAGTTGTCATGATGAGCACCAGGTGTTGTATGGAGGTGTAGAATCACTATATTGTATGCCTGAAACTAGTATTACACTGAAGTTAATTATATGGAATATGGATTTTAAAAAAGAGAGAAAAAAACCTTTTCTACATCAAAGGACACCATCAAGGAAGTGAAAAGGCAACTCACTGGATTAGAGAAACTATTTACAAATCACATAGTCAGTAATGGTCTAGTATACAAAATATATTAGAACACTTGCCACTCAACAATAAATTGGCAAGCAAACTAATTTAAAAATAGACAAAAAATTTGAAAAGGCACATCTCCAAAGATGATATACAAATGAACAGTAAACACATGCAAAGATCATTAGTCATTTGGAAAACGTGAATCAATACCAAAATGAGATACATCCATTAGATTGGTTATAATAAAAGAAATGGAAAATACCAGTATATTGTCAGTGAGAATGTGGAGAAATTAGAACCCTCATACATTGCTGTTGGGAATGCAAAATGGTACAGCCACTATGGAAAAAACTTTGGCAGTTCTTCAAAAAGTGAAACATAGAGTTACCATATGACACAGCAATTCCACTCCAAGGTATACACTTAAGAGAATTGAAAAGCATATGCTCGGGAGCACCTGGGTGGTGCAGTTGATTAAGTGTCTGACTTGGTTTTGGCCCAGGTCATGATCCCAGCATCTGGCTCTGCCCTCAGCAAGGAGTCTGCTTGAGATTCTCTCTCCCTCTCCCTCTGCCCTTCCCACTCATGCTCAATAAATAAATAAATAAGTATTTTTTAAATGGTTAAAATAGTGAGATTTATCTCAAATTTTTTTAATTTAATCTTTAGAAAGAAAAAAACTGGCAAGAGTCCTCACATCAAGAAGCCAATGTAGATGTAACCAAGTAAGTTTTCTTTTAAGAGCAGCCTTTATATACACAAGACTTCTAAAAAGGGATAGAAAATTCCTAGTATTGAACACTTCCTTTTGACCAAATGTGGGAGGTTATTTTACCCTTTCTCATTTCCATTATTGGGATTTTGTAGAATGAAGAGCACTCCTTGGGTTCTGACTCTTCCACTTGTCTCATCAGGAGTCCATACTAACTCTTGTTCCAAGGCCTTTATCTGTTGTTGCCAGTGCCAGGTAGCATCTCATACAATTGGGAAAGAGGAGTCACACAAGATGCCCAGAACTCTGTGGGTCCATGATCTAAAGTTGAGGTGGCCTAGCTGGCATCCATGCGGACCAGACTTCTTGGGCCCTCATAGCTCCTCACAGCCCTTTTCACATCTGAGCTACCAGCATTCCTCCTGACCCACCAAGCCTGCACCCCAAAGGCACCATGTCCTTTGGTGGGCTGGGAGTCTGTCAGCTACAGGCATGGGCAAGACCACAGAAGCTGCTGTATCCATCAGACCACAGGAGTGGGAATGGATGGGGTCGCTACTGACTTGTGGCCAAGACCTGCAGTGGCAAGGGTTCTACCTCACTGAAACCCAAATCACTGGCCATCCCACCCTACCTCCTATGCTTGGGCCTCCAGCTCACAGGCTAGCCTAAGTAGGATCTCCCTGGTGCTGGAACTCCAATTTTACCTGTTATTGTTGTTGTTGTTGTTATAACTACTCAATCTATTTGGGTTTTAAAATTCAACTTCCTAAACTTTCTTAATACTTATAACTACTATGACCTAAGGTAGACTCATTGGCCCAAAGGAGCCCTTTCTGCTAAACATCAATTGTCACCCTTTGAATATATATATCATAGGCAGACCAGGGAGACTGGGCATTACATCCTGATTTTTGACTCCACTTTCCTGCAAGCAAATTATAAGCCAGTCCTGGAGAACACAAATGAAATATACTCGGACTTATCACCAAGAGGTTGAAACTGCCTTTCTAGGCCAGATTCCCTGCTTTCATATGAAGATTTTCACCCCTAATTGTGTACCCTGGTGTTGAGACTCCTTATAAGGGTATAAATAGAATGACTTACTGTGACTTACTTCCCTGTGGGGCAAGTCTTAATATATGATCACTCTTATCAGAGTGTAATGATTAATAGTGCCACTTTTACAGCCCACCTTGGGACAACAAACTGTAGGTTTACCATAACTACAAACCTTTTCACACCTAATACTGGTAGGATAGAGCAGAAAACTTCACAAACACATGCAGCCCCTGGTAACTGCATGACCACAGGCACTCCACCAGAAAAAGGAGACAACATGGCTGCCACAGGCTACTGCCCATGTGCACAGAGGCGTGAGGGAGGGGGGGGTGTTGTGGCAGCAACCTGTGCAAGTAGGCCCTGAGAGACATTTCCTGATCAGAGATTAGGGATGAGAGACTCAAAGTTTTGCACCTGAGTTTGCATACTTCAGGCGAAGTTGCTACAGACAAATTCCAGAGTCACTAAAACAGGCCTCTGATGTTGGGGTGCAGGGATTGGACAGACTGTAAAGCAACATGGCTGCCCATTGTAAACTGTTTTTGTGCAGTGAGAGCAGGAATGGAAGCTAACTCTTTGAGGAGATCGGAAGGCTGCTGTAGGCAGTGAGGGAGGTGGGGTGGATGAGAGTACAACAAACAGGTCTTAGGAGCCCAGGTCCCTCTGACTCCAAAGCCCATGTCCTTCTAACCAAATCCTTACTCTTAGAACCTAGCACATAGTAGTTTCCAGCTAAACACCGTTTGAGTAAATAAATTCACACCATGGCTTCTTTCTGCAAAATTCTTTCTCTTCACCTCTGGTGAAATTCTGCACTATTCCTCAAGGCCTAGCTCCAGCAGCCTCTACCATGAAGCTTTCCTTGATTTTACTCACTCTTAACCCCAACAGATGTGATCTCTCCTGCAGCTATGGAGTGGTGGGGGGATATGGGGAGACATTAGTGCTAGGAGTGCAGAAGTGTGTTGGGTGCTCTGGGAAGGGACAGAGCTGGACTGGAAGGATAATACTGACTTTTGCAGTTGGATTTTTGCACTTGAGTTTGTCTGTTGCAGGTACAGTTGACACAGGGCATTTTACTTATTTAAATCTATTACATAACAACCTTTGGAGACATGCCTAGAAATTTTTATTTTTAACAAGTAGTTCTGGTAATTTTTATAATCAGACATATTATGGAATCTGTTTTCATCTAACTCTATCAACTTGCTGATAAGGAAACTGAGGTCCAGAAAATGAAACTAAATTACCCAATGTCACATAGTCAGTTAATGACAGAACCAGGATAAAGTTTAATCAGTTATGTCTCCTAAAGCAGCCTTATATAGAGGCTCCTGGGTGCCTCAATCAGCTAAGCATCTGCCTTCAGCTCAGGTCATGATCTCAGGGTCCTGGAATTGAGCCCCATATCAGCCTCCCCGCTCAGCAGGGAGTCTGCTTCTTTCTCTTCCTCTGCCTCTCCCTGGCCCCCACTGTTGCACTTTCTCCCTCTGTCTCAAATAAATAAATAGAATATTTAATAAAATCATAAATAAATTAATTAAATAGCCTTATATTAATTCCTCAAAAACAGTGCTGTGTCTCAAACATACTAACTCACTTGACAAGTATATATATGAACTTGTTATCTGCCAGGACTCCAGGAACTGGAATACTAGACGGGTACATTTTGAAAGAAAAAAATGAAAATTTGGTCTGGAACATGAGACAGTACACAGCTATGTAAGTAAAGCAGAGAGCATGGAGAATAACATAACATATTCTGGAATTATGTTCAGAAGGTATTCTGAATAATAGTATGGAGATAGTTATGAGGTTCTATGAATCTGGACCTTTAGAGATCGAAGTCTGGTCTGGAAACAGAGACCTAAAAGTCAGCAGCTCATAGGTTGCAGTTGAAGCCATGGAACTAGTTGAGATCATGGAACTAGGGAGAGATGTTGAGAGGGGTAGAGATGAGGACAGAAGACTGAAGGGATGGATCTAAGGAATAGATACAAGAAGAAGAATTTACAAAGGAAGCAGAAGAAAAACAGCAAGAGGGGTGGAAGGCAAGCAAGCAATGAGGAGGATGGGATCAATGACCACTCTGTCACCGAAACCCCTTGTAATCTTAATCATGCCACCTCTTTCTCTAGTCCCTGTTCATCATCACTTGAATGTTCCTACAAAATGTCAGAACCGAGCTTTTAGAGGTTATTTGCGCCAGGGAATCTCAACGTTGACACTATTGACATTTGGGGCCAGGAAATTCTTTGTTGGGAGAGGCTGTCCTGTGTATTGTAGGATGTTTATCTGCATTCCCTGGCCTCTACATACTTGATTAAAATGGGACACACACCCTCCACAAGACGACCAACCATGACCACTAAAAATGACTCCTAACAAAGCAGTCCTTGGTTGATATCCACTGATCTACACAATCCTCTCATCTCTAAAATTCTGGTAGGAGACATTCAAGTGGTGAACCTCAGGCAGATGGTTAGTGGAGTCTGGAACTCAGGAGAAAGGTCTGGATGAGTGTACAGATTTGACAGTTTATCAATGTATGGTAGTAGTTAAAGCCATGAACATAGATGAGATCACCCAAGGACAGGGTTTAACGTCAGAAAAGAACAAAACCCAGGACAGAGCCCTAGAGAGCACTGACATTTAAAGGGGAACCTAGGAAGAAAATTCAGAGAAGTTAGAAGAAGAATAATTCTACTAATGCTACTATTATCACTTACTACCACTTGCCATGTACCTTGCTAACTGCTAACATGTTTCATCAGCATCAGCTCATTTAATCCTGAAAAAAACTTTATGAAGTAGGTATTATCATGCTCCGATAAGAAAACTGAACCCAAGAGACCTTAAGTCCAAGTTTATGCTGCTAGTCACTGACAGAGCCAGGATTTAAACCCAGATTTGGCTGCCTCTTCAGTTCACACCTTTGTTGCTAGGAAACCTGGGAACAGTGTGATCCTGGTACCCAAGAGATGAAGGAGTGCAAAGAAGCACAGAGTAATCCATAATATAGTACCAACCAGGCCAACAATTTGGGTAGGTCAGATACGTACAGAAAATATCCAGTAGGTTAGCAAAAAAGATGTCTTCGGTGACCTTGGTGAGAAAGGTTTCAGTAGGTGGTGGGAATTCAGGCCATATTGCAAACAATTGAGGTACTGGAGAGGGAAGAAATGGAAAGAGTGAGTAGAGACTATTCAAAAAGTTTAGATTTGAAGGAAAAAAGGAGATATAAGTTGTAGCTATGGAGAGGGAATGATCTAGTGTCTAGGAAGGTTTTTTTTTCCTTATTACAAAAATTTACATGTTTAATGTAGAAGACTTAGAAAATACTGGTGAATCAAAGGTATCTCACAAACCAGAAATAATCATGGGTAACATTTTGGCATTTCTCTCTCTGGGCCATCACTGCCTTATACAACACACATACATGTACATTTTTACAGAAATGTTATCAAACCCTTCATATTGTTCTGTAATTTGTTTTTCAATTAAAATATGTTATAAACACTTTGCCATGATAATGAATGTTCTGTGCAAACATCATTACAATAGCTGCTTGATATTCCTACAGGCTGTGGTGAAACATTATTTCCTATACTGTCAGAATCCTTCTCTCTTCTTTGCTTGTTTTCTTTTCTTGTCTTGTCTTCTCTTCTCCTTCCCTTCCATTCCTTTTCTTTTTATTAACTTCCTTTCTCTTCCTTCCTACCCGCCTCCCCACAAGTTTTTATGCAGTGGAAATGTAATTAATTCAGCTACAACAGACTTAATTTTGAATAAAATATGAGACATACATTTTCGAAAAGAGAATTTGTTTTTTTTTTTTAAAGATGAATGGTACTTGATCTACTTATACCCAGCAGTGTATGTGTGTATGGTGTGTGTGTGTGTGTGTGTGTGTGTGTGTGTGTGTGTGTGTGTGTTTGAGACAAAGAGAAGCTAGTAGAGAAGAAGAGGTTGAAGATAGAGCTGGGGGACAGGAAGGGAGGGTTTTCAACAACTTCTTAGGAAGGAAGGAGTATACAGAACATAGATGTCATGCTTACAGTTAGACAGATGCCTGTAAGTCTAGGAGGGTTGTATCAGTTTGGACAGAAGGAAGTTGAGGTTATTTCTCGTCTCTTTATTTATGGTAAAGTGGAAGTCCAGCTTATCTTCTGGGAGGCAGGAGGAAGGGGACTTAGCAAAACTGATAAAGACCCAAACTGTCTTCTTGGGTGAATGGGAGGGAATGCTGATGAAGGGCCCAGAAAAGATCCATGGCAGTGTGAAAGCCCATCTGAGACCGAAGTCCATCTCCATGCATAGGAGGCAGACATTTTGCTTTGACTTAGGTTCAGGCTTCTGCTATTATGAAAGTACAATGGATGAACTAGTGGCAAGGGAGGTTGAAAACATTAGTAAGATAGTTGTCTGGGGTGGAAATGAAGAAGACAGTGCTGATAGTTTGCATGGGAAATAATGAAAGGGCCAAAGGACTAAAGAGTTAATTGAGTTAGAAGAATAATTTCAGTGATGATAAAAACATAAAGACTAGAGAGATAGAAGGTGCTGGTCAGAAAATGTTGAATTCTCGCCACCAGAAATATCACAACTCCAGGACGCAAGGATTGAGACCTGAAGCCACCTCATCTGGGGCCGGTGACACTCCAGGCCATACCAATGCAGAAACTATAACCTCTGGCTTTGACACCATAATAGTCCAAAGAGACAGAGACTATAGCTGTTATGCTGAGGGAACTCTAGTTATTAGGCTTGATTTTTATTTTCCAAGATCTGCTCAGACTAAATCCATTAGGCCTTCATCCTGGTTATCCCTACTCTTCCTCCCCCAGTATCTATTCCACCACCATCCCCATAATGCCATGTACTTCCTTGCCCCTTATTCAGTACTCCACTCCTCCACCCCCAGAAATTTTCCTCTGTACCCACAGATTGCTTCACCATATCCAGTAAACCATCATATATACTCAGACTCTTCATTGAATCTGTTACATGGCCACTACTGCAGCCCTCTAGAGTAGGATTAATCTTCTCTATCCTCAAAGCAAGATGAAGTGTGAAACTGGTGTTCTGCTTGCTTCCCATTTCTGCTTTCAGATCATTACTTCCCTGTGCTCCTGAAACAAACCCCAAACCACAAAAAGGCCCACTTGAGGCCATTTAATTATATGCCTTCTTTCCTTCTTCACCATTCATCAATCCTTTGGGCCACTTCTTTTTATGTATTGATGACTTTGGTCCCTGATCCACAGCTTTTCTTCCCAATTTAAGCCCTAGCCCTATCCTGAGTGATTTCAGCATCTCCAAAACTAACCCAACTGACACCTCCATTCTTTAATCTCTTCATCTCAAAAGACCTTCTCTTTCCCCTTAATCACACACACCCATAGCTACACTCCAGACCTTGCTATTACCTGAAATGGTTTCATTCCCAAAGTCATGGGTTCAAGCATCCCCATCTTCAGCAGCAACCTCCTATTCCCAGTATTTTCAATTAGCACTATGAGCACTCCTCAGTTCCTAAAGTCCATAGATCCAGCTATTTCCTCCCAGTCTATCAGGGCTCTTTTTTACTTCCTTCATTACTTGGCTTAAATGCCATTGTTCATCATTTCAGTAATGTTCTTGGCAGTATTAAGCTTCCTCACCTTAAACTTGTTTCATAAAATCCCCACCCTAATAAATCCAATTCTGTTTTCTCTGTATCTTCACCTGAGCACAGTGTGTGTGTGTGTGTGTGTGTGTGTGTGTGTCTATCTTCACATCCACCCCTGTTCCCAGCAGTTCTTTCAGCATCACAGAGGAAATTATCTGCTTCCATATTATTCTCTTCTGTTACATTAGAAAAAGGTGATACCACTTCCCTCCATTGGCTATCCCTCTATGTATACTTTTGATCCCATTGTCTGCTCTCTTTCAGGAGCTTTGTGTTATTAATGATCCTTTCTCTTTCTTGTTTGTTCAATTTTTCCCTCTCCATTGGGTCCTTCCCAACAGGTTTAAACATATCCAATCTTTTCCATTAAAAAAAAAAGAAAACAAAAAATTGCTCAACTCCACACTTCACTCAAGCTACTACCATTCCTTTCTCAGCCAAACTTCTTGAAAGAGTTGTCTCTTCTTATTGTCATTGTTTTCTTGCCTCCTATTTACACCTCATCCCATTTCCATCTGGTTTCCAGCCTCTTTACTTATGGCAAAAGAGCTCCTGAGCAGGTCACAGTAACCTCCATAATGTCAAAACTGATGGGCATTTTTCTTTTCATTTTTTAAATTTATTTTTTATTTATTTTCAGCATAACAGTATTCATTATTTTTGCACCACACCCAGTGCTCCATGCAATCTGTGCCCTCTCTAATACTCACCACCTGGTTCCCCCAACTCCCTTCTCCTCTCTAACTCCCCAGGTCCTCCATGCTATTTGTTATGTTCCACAAATAAGTGAAACCATATGATACTTGACTCTCTCTGCTTGACTTATTTCACTCAGCGTAATCTCTTCCAGTCCCGTCCATGTTGCTACAAAAGTTGGGTATTCATCCTTTCTGATGGAGGCATACTACTCAATAGTATATATGGACCACATCTTCCTTATCCATTCGTCCATTGAAGGTCATCTTGGTTCTTTCCACAGTTTGGTGACCGTGGACATTGCTGCTATAAACATTGAGGTACAGATGGCCCTTCTTTTGACTAAATCTGTATCATTGGAGTAAATACCCAGTAGTGTGCAATGGCAGGGTCATAGGGAAGTTCTATTTTTAATTTCTTGAGGAATCTCCACACTGTTCTCCAAAGTGGCTGCACCAACTTGCATTCCCACCAACAGTGTAAGAGGGTTCCCCTTTCTCCACATCCTCTCCAACACATCTTGCTTCCTGTCTTGCTAATTTTGGCTATTCTAACTGGTGTAAGGTGATATCTCAATGTGGTTTTAATTTGAATCTCCCTGATGGCTAGTGATGATGAACATTTTTTCATGTGTCTGATAGCCATTTTCATGTCTTCATTGGGGAAGTGTCTGTTCATGTCTTTTGCCCATTTTTTGATATGATTGTCTGTTTTGTGTGTGTTGAGTTTGAGGAGTTCTTTATAGATCCTGGATATCAACCTTTTGTCTGTACTGTCATTTGCAAATATCCTCTCCCATTCCGTGGGTTGCCTCTTTGTTTTCTTGACTGTTTCCTTGGCTGTGCAGAAGCTTTTGATTTTGATGAAGTCCCAAAAGTTTATTTTCACATTTGTTTCCTTTGCCTTTGGAGACATATCTTGAAAGAAGTTGCTGTGGCTGATATTGAAGAGATTACTGCCTATGTTCTCCTCTAGGATTCTGATGGATTCAAGTCTCACATTGAGGTATTTTATCCATTTTGAGTTTATCTTTGTGTATGGTGTAAGACAATGGTCGAGTTTCATTCTTCTACATATAGCTGCCCAGTTTTCCCAACACCATTTATTGAAGAGACTGTCTTTTTTCCACTGTATATTTTTTCCTGTTTTGTCAAAGATTATTTGACCATAGAGTTGAGGGTCCATATCTGGGATCTCTACTCTGTTCCACTGGTCTATGTGTCTGTTTTTATGTCAGTACCATGCTGTCTTGGTGATCAAAGCTTTGTAGTAAAGCAAAGGTGGTCCTAAGGGGGAAATACATAGCCATCCAAGCCTCCCTCAAAAAACACTGAAAAATCCAGAACACAGCAGCTGTCTCTACACCTTAAAGAACTGGAGAATCAACAACAAATCAAAGCAACTCCACACATGAGAAGGGAAAACACCCAGATTAGAGCTGAGATCAATGAGGTAGAAACCAGAGATATAGTAGAACATATCAATGAAACTAGAAGCTGGTTTTTTGAAAGAATAAATAAGACTGATAAACCATTGGCCACACTAATCCAAAAGAAAAGAGAGAAAGCCCAAATTAATAAAATTATGAATGAAAAGGGAGAGATCACAACTAACACCAAGGAAGTAAAAACAATCATCAGAAGTTATTATCAACAGTTATACACCAATAAGCTAAGCAACCTAGATGAAATGGATGCACTCTTGGAAAACTATAAACTCCCAAAACTGAACCAGGAATAAATGGACAACCTGAATAGACTGATATCTAGTAACGAGATTGAAGCAGTGATCAAAAACCTCCCAAAAAGCAAGAGCCCAGGACCTTACGGATTCCCTGGGGAATTCTACCAAACTTTCAAAGAAGAAATAACACCTATTCTCCTGAAGTTGTTTCAAAAAATTGAAGCAGAAGGAAAACTTCCAGACACTTTCTATGAAGCCAGCATTACCCTGGTCCCCAAACCAGGCAAAGACCCTACCAAAAAGGAGAATTTCAGACCAATATCCCTGATGAATATGGATGCTAAGATTCTCAACAAGATCCTAGCAAACAGGATCCAACAGCACATTAAAAAGATTATCCACCATGACCAGGTGGGATACATTCCTGGGCTACAAGGATGGTTCAACATTTGCAAATCAATCAATGTGATATAACAAATTAATAAGAAAAGAGAGAAGAACCACATGGTCCTTTCAATCAATGCAGAAAAAGCATTTGACAAAATCCAGCATCCGTTCCTGATTAAAACGCTTCAAAGTATAGGGATAGAGGGAACATTCCTGAACTTCATCAAATCTATGAAAGACCCATAGCAAATATCATCCTCAATGGGAAAAAGTTTGCAGCCTTCCCGTTGAGATCAGGAACATGACAAGGATGCCCACTCTCACCACTCTTGTTCAACATAGTATTAGAAGTCCTAGCAACAGCAATCAGACAACAAAGAGAAATAAAAGGTATCCAAATAGGCAAAGAAGAAGTCAAACTCTCTCTCTTCACAGATGACATGATTCTTTATATGGAAAATCCAAAAGACTCCACCCCCAAACTACTAGAACTCATACAGCAATTCAGTAATGCGGCAGGATACAAAGTCAATGTACAGAAATCAGTGGCTTTCTTTTACACTAACAATGAAAATACAGAAAGGGAAATTAAAGAATCGATTCCATTTACTATAGCACCAAGAACCATAAGATACCTGGAAATAAACCTAACCAAAGAGGTAAAGGATCTGTACTCAAGGAACTACAGAACACTCATGAAAGAAATTGAAGAAGACACAAAAAGATGGAAGACCATTCCATGCTCTTGGATCGGAAGAATAAACATTGTTAAAATGTCTATACTGCCTAGAGCAATCTATACTTTTAATGCCCTTCTTTTTTTTAAAATTTTTTCAATTTATTTATTTTCAGAAAAACAGTATTCATTATTTTTTCACCACACCCAGTGCTCTATGCAATCTGTGCCCTCTATAATACCCACCACCTGGTACCCCACCCTCCCACACCCCCGCCACTTCAAACCCCTCAGATTGTTTTTCAGAGTCCATAGTCTCTTATGATTCACCTCCCCCTACCAATTTACCCCATCTCCTTTCTCCCCTCTAACACCCCTTGTCCTCCATCATATTTGTTATGCTCCACAAATAAGTGAAACCAAAATTCCACGGGTATTCTTTAAAGAGCTGGAGCAAATAATCCAAAAATTTGTATGGAATCAGAAGAGACCCCAAATCACTAAGGAAATGTTGAAAAACAAAAATAAAACTGGGGGCATCAGGTTACCTGATTTCAAGGCATTTTTCATTTCTTATCTTTCTAGACTTCTTGGCAGCATTTGACCAGAAAATCACTCCCTCCTTCTTGAAATGTTCACTTTCCTTGGTGTTTTAAAAATTGAACTATTATGATTATAGATTCAACTGTGGTTGTAAAACTAAGACCGAGATCTCACCCTTCACCCAGCTTTTCCCAGCAGTAACATCCTGCAAAACTGTATTGTAACATTCTAACCAGAATATTGACAATAACAGTCAGAATACAGAACAGTTCCGTTACTGAGAGGATCTCTTATGGTGGTTTTTATAGTCATAGCCACTTCTAAGTGCTCCCTGACCCTTGCTCTCCCCCATCCCTGCCCTTAGCTACTAATATGCCCTCCATTTCTAAATTTTGTTGTTTTAAGAATGTTATATGAACAGAATCATAAAGTATGTAATCTTTTGAGATTTGCTTTTTTTCCAGTCACAATAGTTACCTGAAGATTCATCCAGGTCATCGCATGTATCAATCAATATTTCTCTTTATTGTTGAGTAGTATTCCAGGCTATGGTTGTACCATATTTTTAAAACCTATTTATCTCTTCTCTAGTCATCTGTTGAAGAACATTTGAGTGGTTTCCAGTAGGGATTTATTAGGAATAAATTTCCAATGAATGCCTCTGTATAGGTTTTTGTGGGAATGTAAATTCCCATTTCTCTGGGATAAATGCCCAGGAGTACAATTACTGGGTTATATAGTAGTGGTATGTTTAGTTTTATAAGAAACCAACAACCTGTTTTCTCCAGTGGCTATACCATTTTATATTTCTACCAGTAATGTAAGCAATGTATGAGTGACTGTTTCTCTGCACCATTATCAGCACTTAGTGTTATTACTGTTTTTATTTTTTCCATTTTGGCAGGTGAGTGGTGGTATTTTATTGTGGTTTTATTTGCATCTCTATAATGCTTAATAATGTTTAACATTGTTTCATGTGCTTATTTGACATCTGTATATCCTCTTCAGTAAAATGTCTGTTCATGTATTTTGCTCATTTTCTAATTAAATTGTCTGATCATTTTCTTTTGAGTTCTGAGAATTCTTTATACATTTTTAAAATTTTTTCTTTTCAGCATAACAGTATTCATTGTTTTTGCACCGCACCCAGTGTTCCATGCAATCCATGCCCTCTCTAATACCCACTACCTGGTTCCCCCAACCCCCCACCCCCCGCCCTTCCAAAACCCTCAGATTGTTTTTCAGAGTCCATAGTCTCTCATGGTTCACCTCCCCTTCCAATTTCCCTCAAATCCCTTCTCCTCTCCATCTCCCCTTGTCCTCCATGCTATTTGTTATGCTCCACAAATAAGTGAAACCATATGATAACTGACTCTCTCTCCTTGACTTATTTCACTCAGCATAATCTCTTCCAGTCCCGTCCATGTTGCTACAAAAGATGGGTATTCATCCTTTCTGATGGAGGCATAATACTCCATAGTGTATATTAATTTTGGGGACTTCATCAAGATCAAAAGCTTCTGCACAGCAAAGGAAACAGTTAAGAAAACAAAGAGGCAACCCACGGAATGGGAGAAGATATTTGCAAATGACAGTACAGACAAAAGGTTGATATCCAGGATCTATAAAGAACTCCTCAAACTCAACACACACAAAACAGACAATCATATTAAAAAATGGGCAGAAGATATGAACAGACACTTCCCCAATGAAGACATGAAAATGGCTATCAGACACATGAAAAAATGTTCATCATCACTAGCCATCAGGGAGATTCAAATTAAAACCACATTGAGATATCACCTTACACCAGTTAGAATAGCCAAAATTAGCAAGACAGGAAGCAAGATGTGTTGGAGAGGATGTGGAGAAAGGGGAACCCTCTTACACTGTTGGTGGGAATGCAAGTTGGTGCAGCCACTTTGGAGAACAGTGTGGAGATTCCTCAAGAAATTAAAAATAGAACTTCCCTATGACCCTGCCATTGCACTACTGGGTATTTACTCCAATGATACAGATTTAGTGAAAAGAAGGGCCATCTGTACCCCAATGTTTATAGCAGCAATGTCCACGGTCACCAAACTGTGGAAAGAACCAAGATGCCCTTCAACGGATGAATGGATAAGGAAGATGTGGTCCATATACACTGTGGAGTATTATGAGAATTCTTTATACATTTTAGATATGAGTCCTTTGTTAGATACATAGTTTATAAACGTTTTTTCCTGGTTTCTAGCTTGTCTTTTCATCCTCTTAACAGAATCTTTTGTAGAGCAAAAGTTTTAAATTAATTTTTAAGTTTATGTAGTGCTAGATTCAGAAGATTTTCTCCTATACATATTCTAAAGTTTTATCATTTTGCACTTTATATTTACATCTGCAGTTCATCTTAATTATTATAAAAGGTGTGAACTTTAGGCTGAGGTTCATATGTTCTTTTTTGTGTGTGCCTGTGAATATCAAATTGCTTATCAAATTTGCTGTTTGTTAAAAACACTATCATTCCTATATTGAACAGCTATGTAAAAACAAAAATTTTGAGCATATTTGTGGGTTTATTTCTAAGTTCTCTATTCTGTTCTAATGACCTGTGTGTCTTTCCCTCTTCCAATGCCACACTGTCTTCATTACTATAGTTGTATAGTAAACCTTAATAAGCAATACTTGTTTTGTTCACCATTGTATCCTCAGCCCCTTGAACAGTGCCTAGCAAATTGTAAACACACAACATTTTAAAATATTGTTGAGGTGGAGCTGTTCTGGGTGAGAATGACATTATGAGTTATGTTATCTAATAGAAATTTCTCCAATGATAAAAATTTTCTCTATCTGCATTATCTAATATGGCAGTCACTAGCCACATGTGGCTTTTGAGCCCTTGAAATGTGGCTAGTGTAACTGAGGAGCTGATTCACAATTTTTATTTAATCTTAGTTCATTAAAGTGTAAATAGCCACCTGTGGGTAGTGGTTACTGTTTGGATTGCACAGGTCTAGAGGGTAGCCATGAAAGAGGGTAACTAAAATGGAGACATTAATAAATCATTAGGTTTTAAAAAGTAAGGAACTGCTAGGCCAAAGTTTCGGATGTGTCAGCCAAGTGAACAGTGATACTCCCAGGAATACAACATGAATATTGGCAAGAATGGTTATGTGTTAGGGAGTGCCTGGGTGGCTCAGTTGATTAAGTGTCTGCCTTTAGCTAGTCATGATCCCAGGATCCTGGAATCGAGCCCCATGTTGGGCTCCCTGCTCAGGGCAAGGCTGTATCTCCCTTCCCCTCTATCCCCCTCCCTGCTCATGCTCGCTCTCTCTCTCTCTCTCTCTGAAAAAAATAAATAATTTTTTTTTAAAGAAAGAAATGAAAAACTATGTGTTAGAGGCTAAAAGGCCAGGATTACTTCGAGGGTATGACCAGTACCTAGGCAACAGAAACAAGGTATGGTAAGTGATTGATTTTGCTGGAAGGTGTCTTAGCATTGTATTTCCAGGAGGGCAGAGGAACAAAGGCCTGGAAGCTTTCTCAGAAAAGCAGGAGGAGGGGCACCTGGGTGGCTCAGTGGATTAAGCCTCGGCTTTTGGCTCGGCTCGGGTCACAATCTCAAGGTCCTGGGTTTGAGCTCCGCATGGGACTCTCAGATCAGCAGGTAGCCTGCTTCCCCTTCTCTGTCTGCCTCTCTGCCTACTTGTGATCTCTCTCTTTCTGTGTCAAATAATTTCTTTAAAAAAATAAAGAAAAAAAAAAAGCAGGAGGATGCAAGTCCCTCTTTCAGTCCCTAGAGATGAATGTCCTTAGCAAAATTCCAGAGTCAACCAGGGCAAGGAGGAGCAAGTAGCATTTGGTGAGCCGGAGAAGGAACACATAGGAGAGCTTCTTTCTCATTAACAAAGGATACGGTGGACACAGTGGACATCTTTGGGAAGGAAGGGTGTCATGGGAAGAAAAGCTGGGGAGAAGTAGCACAAAGTAATATGAGAATATGAGAGGTGACTGCAGTAAGGTTGCCTGCCCTCCAAAATGCTGAGGAGGAGGCAGAGCTGGTCTCTTGGGAAAAGGTTCTGTTGCCCTGACTACCAACAGCATAATAGAGTATTTAGCTTTTGAACCTTTTTTGAAGAAAAGTGAATTTTTGTAATCGATGTATGTAACCATACATACATTGTATGTATACAATGTTTCATATATATGAATTAATCGTTAAACACTACATCAAAAACTAATGATGTACTATATGGTTGCTAACTGAACTGGATTTAAGAAAAAAAAGTTACCCTTCAAAAAAAAGTCAACATTTCATGTAATAGATTTTTTTTATTGTGGTAAAATGTGCCATTTTAACCATTTGAAAGTGTACAGTTCAGGGGCACTTGGTACAATCATAATGAATAATATTATTTATTTATTTATTCATTTATGTATTTATTTTGCATGATAAATTGGATATATGATCCGTTTTTATTTTGGGGTTTTGATTTTTTTTAATTTAAATTCAATTAGCCAAGGTACAGGGCATCATTAGCTTTTGATATAATGTTCAACAATTCATTAGTTGAGTATATCACAAAGTGTGCATGATATGATGAATACATAATTTTAAACAAGAAAATGGGGGGGTGCACCTATGATGATGGCCAGTAATGGGAACCTGGTGGCTTTCACTGTTCTCACAGTTCCAAATGCAGTGAAAATATAGGGTTGGGCTGCTTCAGACTAGGTGCTGGCTGAGGTACATGTGATCTTGAAGCATCTGGTGGCTCTTGTTTTTAGGCTCTGAGTTGGGTGCCCATCCTTTTAGTTCACTTAAAGAGGAAGCATAAGTCAATGTCAGTCTAATTCCTTCCTTCTGCCTCTGAAGAGGCCAATAACATACTATTCTGAGCCACAGAAGTTAATGCAGCCACTACTAGCCTTGTTTCCCAAACTAGAAAATGAAGTAATGACTCTGGGACTATTACTATTACCATATATCATATATATATATATATATATATATATATATATATATATATATGTGTGTGTGTGTGTGTGTGTGTGTGTGTGTGTGTGTGTAACATATTTGCATACTGCCTGGCACATAGTATCCTCTCAATAATTGGTTGTAATTATCATTATTATGTATGGTCCTGATCCAACTATGCCTTCTATTAGATCTATTAGAATGGAGGATGTATCCCTTCTGTTCAATTGTAATCATGTTAAGTGCAAGGACTGTGGGTATTCATTTTTTTGTATCCTATAGGTCCAGCACCTAATAGGAAGTGCATATGCATTTGTTGAATGAAATAATTGTTCTTTTATGTCTACTTCCTTCTTTCTCCAACCCTAGACTGAGTCTACATGAAGAAGTATGTTTGTTAACACAAGTTTTGGTGTTAGACAGGTTTGAATTTTGGTTCTGCCATTTACTACCTCTGGGACCTTTAGCAAATTACTTGACACTCAGCATCTCATATATAACATGAAGAAAATAAATATATACTTCACAGAATTAAACAAGAAAATATAATGCATAGAAAACCCTAAATAGTCCATCAGAAAACCATTTGAAGTAACAAGTTCAGTGAAGTTGCAGGATACAAAATTAATACACAGAAATCTGTTGCATTACTGTACTAATAACAAAGTGGGAAAATAAATTAAGAAAACAATCTACAGTTGCACCAAAAATATTAAAACATCCAGGAATAAACTTAACTAAGAAGGTTAAAAACATGTATTCTGAAATCTATAAATACTGATGGAAGAAATCGGAGACAACACAAACAAAATGGGAAAGCATACAATCCTCGTGGATTAAAAGAATTAAATTGTTAAAATGTCCACACTACCCAAAGTAATCTACAGATTCAAGGCAATCCTTATTAAAATAGCAGTAGTATTTTTCATAGAACTAAAACAAATACTATTAAATTTTCTAGGAAACCACAAAAGACTCTAAATACCCAAAGCAATCATGAGGAAGAACAAAGCTGGAAGTATCATAGTCCCAGATATCAAACTCTACTACAAAGCTGTAGTAATCAAAAGTGTATGGTACTGGCACAAAAACAGACAACTGGATCAATGAAACAAAATCGATAGTCCAGAATAAACTCATGCCTAGATGGTCAACTAATCTATGACAAAGGAAGCAAAAATATACAATGGGAAAAAAAAGAGACAGTATCTTCAATAAATGATCTTGGGAAAACTGGAAGCTATATGCAAAAGAAAGAAACAGGACCCCTTTCTCGCACCATACACAAAAATAAACTCAAAATGGATTATGGACCTAAATGCCGAGATATGAATCATAAAAGTCATAGAAGAAAACATAGTAATCTGACTTCAGCCTTAGCAACATTTGCCTAGATAGGGAAAAAGGGAAAAAATAAGCAAAAATAAACTCTTGGGACTATACTAAAATAAAAATCTTTGCACAGTGAAGGAAAGCATGAACAAAATTAAAAAGCAAACTACTGAATAGTAGAAGATATTTGCAAATGATAAGTCTGATAAGGAGTTAATATTCAAAATATACAAAGAACTTACACAACTGAACACACACACAAAAACAAACAATCTGATGAACAAATGGGCAAAGAAACTGAATAAACCTCTTTTCCAAAGAAGACGTGCAGATGGCCAATAGACACATGAATATATGCTCAACATCACTCATCATTAGAGAAATGCAAATCAAAACCACAAAGAGAGGGGTGCCTGGGTGGCTCAGTCTGTTAAGCATCTGACTTCAGCTCAGGTCATGATCTCAGTGTCCTGGCATCTGGCCTGTGCTAGGCTCTACACTAAGCAGGGTGTCTGCTCATCCCTCTCCCTCTGTACCTCCCTCCACTTGTGCTCATGTGCTCTGTCTCTCAAATAAATAAATAAAATCTTAAAAAAAAAAAAACCACAATGTGATACCACCTTACACCTGTCAGAATGGCTAGGATCGAAAATATAAGAAATAACAAATGTTGATGAGGATGTGGAGAAAAAGGAACCCTTGTGCTCTACTGGGAGAATGTAAATTGATACAGCCACTTTGGAAAACACTATCAAGTTTCCTCAAAATATTAGAAATGGAAATATCACACAATCAAGTAATGCTACTACTGGATATTTATCCAAAGAAAACAAAAACCTTAATTTGAAAGATACATGCAGCCCTATATTTATTTCAGCATTATTTACAATAGCCAAGATATGGAAGCAACCTAAAAGTCAGTCCATAGATAAGTGGATAAAGAAGATATGGTAATACACACACGCGTGCGCACATGCGCGCGCACACACACACACAACTGATTATCACTAAACCATAAAAGAATGAGATCTTGCCATCTGCAAACAACATGGGTGAAACTAGAGGATATTATGCTAGGTGAAATAAGTCATACAGAGAAAGACATACACTGTATGATTTCACTTATATGTGGAATCTAAAAAACAAACAAAAAAGCAGAAACAGACCCATATATACAGAGAACAAACTGATGATTGCCAGAGGGCAGGGGGATGGGAAGGATGGAGAAAATGGGTTAAAGGTAGTGGGAGGTACAAGCTTCCAGGTATGAAATGAATAAGTCATTGGGATGAAAGATACAGCACAGGGAATCTTGTCAGTGGTGTACTGGTGTTGTATGATGGCAGGTGGTAGCTACATCTGTAAGCACAGCATAAGATGTGGAGTCACCGTGAAACTAACCTGAAACTAACATAACATTTTGTGTCAACTCTACTTCCATAACAAAGAGTAAAGAGCAAAAGAAAATACAGTAAAACTGCCTGTCACAACTAAGTGCTTGAACAGTAATAATTTCTACTACTACTATTATTACTATTATTAATTATTATCTGTTTCTTTTGGGAAAGGAGCCATACCTCCCTGACCCCTTCTGATGATGATTACAGAATGGCTTGGTGAGGAGTGTGACATATTCACACAGGGAATGAGACTTTTTCAAGGAAGATTTCCAGGCGTTGGAAAAGCAAGAATGAGACAAGTGGGCAAAAGAAACTGAATCGACCTTAAATACAACTGGGAAGCATGTGACATTTGTTTGTGGTGTTGCCCTTCCTTGCCCAGGTCATTACCACCAATTTAGGCTTTTACTCATATGCCCAGACCAGGGCTGGCATGTTATTTGACAATGCTCCAGAACCTTCCCCTTTCCTTTTCTCACCACCAAAGCTCACTTGCTCTGTATGTTCTAGACTCTGGGGAACAAATCAGAAACTAATCTACTAATCTGAGGTCAAATGTTAATGGGCTGCTTCCAGGTTCTTGTTTTTTCATGAAAGAGACTGACTTTGGTGAAAATTACAGGTCTGAGGGGGGTAGGTAGGGAAGAATCGGGCAGATCTTTAGTCAGAGAAAACTTTCCCATGCTGCATAGGACAACTGTTTGCTCAGCCCTTGGATGGAGTGAGCCTTGAACAGAAGAAAAGTAAAACCAAGTGGAATGGGCACATCCTTCCCAGTAAACTCCTTTGATGTCCTCAAAGGGCTAAGAAGCACTTCAAACACTTTGAAGTAAACACTTCAAAGTTGCATCCATTCCCTTTAGCATTCACACCCATTATCACAGTCTTTTTTTAAACCCTTCTGAGGCTTCTCCAACCCCTGCCTGCCTCAGATCCAGAGTCTGTTTCCACCTATAGTTGCCATCAGCTGGTAGACCAAACTCTACAGCTCCCACCATCTTTTGGCCTCCATTTGAATTGTAGGCCTGCCTCTCTCCAATCACCTACCACCAGTGGGCATTTCTCAATCACTTACTGTATATAAGATTTGTCATTCCTCCTAGCTACTATTTAGATTATGTAATGTGTGGGCTTTTATGCACTGTGCCACTAGTTATCTCACAGAAAGAGATCTATTTGGGCTATTTACCCTCAAAAAGAGATATTTTTCAATTGATTTACACACCTGGTTCCTTTTTCTTTTTTAAATGTGCAAACACTAGAATGATCAACCATTCTTGCTTTCCCAGGACTGAGGAGTTCCCTGGGATGTTCAGGAATCAAAAGTATAGACAAACTGGGAGGGCTGATTACCCTTAAACATTTATTGCCTGCCCACAGTTTACCTACAATGACCTTGGGCACTGATGGTTTGTCTTCTGGGTCAGCCTTAAATGAATTCCAGGGCAAGTAATGATTCAAGGCAGATAACTGCTGCTTAAATGTTTAACAACCTGATCTCTGGTGGGAGTGGGGAGAGCTCTATATGTTTCATTTGCTGAGTTCTGTGGTATAAACACTGCCACCGTAGCCAATTTCAAGCCACAAAGGTGATGTTATTGAACATGTACTAGAGAAGAGAAGCAGAGTACAAGACCATCATTTAACATTTCCACCACAAGCTTCTGAGGAGCAAGATGGCAGAGGAGTAGGAGACCTAAATATCCTCAGGTCCCAGGAATTTGGTTAGATAGTTATCAAACCATTCTATACACTTACAAATTCAACAGGAGCTCAAAAGGAATAAGAACCACAATTCTAGGAACAGAAAATCGACCACCTTCCAGAAGGTAGGACAGGCAGAGAAGTGAATCCGAGGTGATATACGGGAAGATAAACCGCAGGGGGAGGGGCTGGCTCCCAGCAAGTGGTAGAGCAGTGGAGCACAAAATCAGAACTTTTAGAAATCTGCTCCACTGAGGAACATCACTCCAGAGCCTAAGCAGTGGGTGGAGCCCTCCCAGAGACAGTGTGGTCTCAGGACCCACAGGGTCATAGAAAGATCAGGGGTGCCTGAGTGCAGCAGAGACCCCAGGTATCAGAGTGAGGAAACCAGCTGCAGGGATGGAGCTGAGGAGGGGCTCCCAGCTCGGGGTTACCTTAAACTGTGATCCGTGGCACAATTGGACCACTGCTTTTTGAGCAAGGACCCCACAAGCAGCAGATATGGTGAGACTCATCTTCCTTCTCCAAAGGGAGTGGTGCAGGAGCATGACATGACTCTGCTGGGTTTGGAGACTCCAAGTGGGGCCGTGCGCCAGAGATAGAAATGCTCGGTCACAGCCTGGGTGACCTCGGAGTGCAGTGGTAGACCAGGGAGAGAGAAGGGATTGACCACTTTCTCTGAGGGTTTGCTGAGGAGTGGGGCCCCAAGTTCTTGGCTTTTATGGGGCTGGAGATTGGGAGACTGTCATTTTCAATCCTGTCCTCCAAAGCTGTACAGAAAGAATTCAGGGAACAAAAGCTCCCAAGAGTGAACCCAAGTAAATTGCTAAGCCTGGCCCCTGGCAAGGGTGGTGCAATTCTGCCTCAGGCAAAGACATTTGAGAATCACTGCAACAGGCCCCTCCCCCAGAAGATTAGCAAGAACATCCAGCCAAGACGAAGTTCACCGATCAATGAGAACTGTAAAACCTCAGAAAAACGGGAATACAGCAGCTGGAACTCATGGCTTTTTTCCATGATTCTTTAGTCTTTCAAAGTTAAATTTTTTTTTAATTTTTAATTTTTTATAAACATATATTTTTATCCCCAGGGGTACAGGTCTGTGAATCACCAGGTTTACACACTTCACAGCACTCACCAAAGCACATACCCTCCCCAATGCCCATAATCCCACCCCCTTCTCCCAACCCCCCTCCCCCCAGCAACCCTCAGTTTGTTTTGTGAGATTAAGAGTCACTTATGGTCTGTCTCCCTCCCAATCCCATCTTGTTTCATTGATTCTTCTTCTACCCACTTAAGCCCCCATGTTGCATCATCACTTCCTCATATCAGGGAGATCATATGATAGTTGTCTTTCTCTGCTTGACTTATGCTTAGCGAAATAAGTCAAAGTTAAATTTTTTTAATTTTTTTTCTTATTCTATTTTTTATGTTTCCTCTTTCCTATTTTAACCTTTTTAATTATTTTATCTTATCAATACCTTTTTAAAAATCTTTTTAAAATTTTCATTACTATACTCATACTCTATCTCTTCATTGTATTTAATCTTCTTTTTTGTATACATACAGGTTTTTCTTTCTTTAAAGTTTTGGGACACAGTTTCTTCTAATAGATCAAAATATACCCGAAATCTAGCATAAGGCTTTGTTCTAGTCTCCAGCCTGATCAAATTTTTTCTTCTTTTTTTTCTTTTTTCAACCAACTTCTTTTTTTTTTTAATTTTTTTAATTTTTTATAAACATATATTTTTATCCCCAGGGGTACAGGTCTGTGAATTGCCAGGTTTACACACTTCACAGCACTCACCAAAGCACATACCCTCCCCAATGTCCATAACCCCACCCCCCTTCTGCCAACCCCCCTCCCCCCAGCAACCCTCAGTTTGTTTTGTGAGATTAAGAGTCACTTATGGTCTGTCTCCCTCCCAATCCCATCTTGTTTCATTGATTCTTCTCCTACCCACTTAAGCCCCCATGTTGCATCACCACTTCCTCATATCAAGGAGATCATAGGATAGTTGTCTTTCTCTGCTTGACTTATTTCACTAAGCATGATACGCTCTAGTTCCATCCATGTTGTCGCAAATGGCAAGATTTATTTTGATGGCTGCATAGTATTCCATTGTGTATATATACCACATCTTCTTTATCCATTCATCTGTTGATGGACATCTAGGTTCTTTCCATAGTTTGGCTATTGTGGACATTGCTGCTATAAACATTCGGGTGCACGTGCCCCTTTGGATCACTACTTTTGTATCTTTAGGGTAAATACCCAGTAGTGCAATTGCTGGGTCATAGGGCAGTTCTATTTTCAACATTTTGAGGAAACTCCATGCTGTTTTCCAGAGTGGTTGCACCAGCTTGCATTCCCACCAACAGTGTAGGAGGGTTCCCCTTTCTCTGCATCCTCGCCAGCATCTGCCATTTCCTGACTTGTTGATTTTAGCCATTCTGACTGGTGTGAGGTGATATCTCATTGTGGTTTTGATTTGTATTTCCCTGATGCCGAGTGATATGGAGCACTTTTTCATGTGTCTCTTGGCCATCTGGATGTCTTCTTTGCAGAAATGTCTGTTCATGTCCTCTGCCCATTTCTTGATTGGATTATTTGTTCTTTGGGTGTTGAGTTTGCTAAGTTCTTTATAGATTCTGGACACTAGTCCTTTATCTGATATGTCGTTTGCAAATATCTTCTCCCATTCTGTCAGTTGTCTTTTGATTTTGTTAACTGTTTCCTTTGCTGTGCAAAAGCTTTTGATCTTGATGAAATCCCAATAGTTCATTTTTGCCCTTGCTTCCCTTGCCTTTGGCAATGTTCCTAGGAAGATGTTGCTGTGGCTGAGGTCGAAGAGGTTGCTGCCTGTGTTCTCCTCAAGGATTTTGATGGATTCCTTTCTGAAATAGAGGTCCTTCATCCATTTTGAGTCTATTTTCATGTGTGGTGTAAGGAAATGGTCCAATTTCATTTTTATGCATGTGGCTGTCCAATTTTCCCAACACCATTTATTGAAGAGGCTGTCTTTTTTCCATTGGACATTCTTTCCTGCTTTGTCGAAGATTAGTTGACCATAGAGTTGAGGGTCTATTTCTGGGCTCTCTATTCTGTTCCATTGATCTATGTGTCTGTTTTTGTGCCAGTAACATGCTGTCTTGATGATGACAGCTTTGTAATAGAGCTTGAAGTCCGGAATTGTGATGCCACCAACTTTGGCTTTCTTTTTCAATATCCCTTTGGCTATTCAAGGTCTTTTCTGGTTCCATATAAATTTTAGAATTATTTGTTCCATTTCTTTGAAAAAGATGGATGGTACTTTGATAGGAATTGCATTAAATGTATAGATTGCTTTAGGTAGCATAGACATTTTCACAATATTTATTCTTCCAATCCAGGAGCATGGAACATTTTTCCATTTCTTTGTGTCTTCCTCAATTTCTTTCATGAGTACTCTATAGTTTTCTGAATATAGATTCTGTGCCTCTTTGGTTAGGTTTATTCCTAGGTATCTTATGGTTTGGGGTGTAATTGTAAATGGGATTGACTCCTTAATTTCTCTTTCTTCTGTCTTGTTGTTGGTGTAGAGAAATGCAACTGATTTCTGTGCATTGATTTTATATCCTGACACTTTACTGAATTCCTGTACAAGTTCTAGCAGTTTTGGAGTGGAGTCTTTTGGGTTTTCCACATATAGTGTAATATCATCTGTGAAGAGTGATAATTTGACTTCTTCTTTGCCAATTTGGATGCCTTTAATTTCCTTTTGTTGTCTGATTGCTGAGGCTAGGACTTCTAGTACTATGTTGAATAGCAGTGGTGATAACGGACATCCCTGCCGTGTTCCTGACCTTAGCGGAAAAGCTTTCAGTTTTTCTCCATTGAGAATGATATTTGCGGTGGGTTTTTCATAGATGGCTTTGATGATATTGAGGTATGTGCCCTCTATCCCTACACTTTGAGGAGTTTTGATCAGGAAGGGATGCTGTACTTTGTCAAATGCTTTTTCAGCATCTATTGAGAGTATCATATGGTTCTTGTTCTTTCTTTTATTGATGTTTTTCAACCAACTTCTTACCAATTCCTTTTTTGGAATCTTACCCTTTATCCTGTTTACCCTTATTTTTGTGTGTGTGTATATATATTTATATATTTTTTTTCTTTCTTTAAAATTTTGGGAGGTAGTTTCTTCTAATACACCAAAATACACCCAAAATCAAGTGTGTGGTTCTGTTCTATTCACAAGTTTTTTTTTCTTTTTTCCCCTTTTCTTCTCCCCCTGGTTACAGGTTTCTTCTGATTTGGTTAGTGTATATTTTTCTGGGGTCATTGCTACTTTTTAGTATTTTGTTCTCTCATTCATCTCTTCTTATCTGGATAAAATGACAAGGCAGGAAAACTCCCACAGAAAGAAGAACAAGAGGTAGTACCTGGGGCACCTGGGTGGCTCAGTGGGTTAAAGCCTCTGCCTTCGGCTCAGGTCATGATCCCAGGGTCCTGGGATTGAGCCCCGTGTTGGGCTCTCTGCTCAGCAGGGAGCCTGCTTCCCCCTCTCTCTTTGCTTCCCTCTCTGCCTATTGGTGATTTCTGTCTGTCAAATAAATAAATAAAATCTTTAAAAAAAAAAGAGGTAGTACCTATGACTAGGAACCTAAACAATATGGAAATTACTAATATGTTAGAACTAGAGTTCAGAATGATGATTATCAAGGTGTTAGCTGGACTTGAAGAAAGCATGGAAGATAATAGAGAATCCCTTTCTGGAAAAATAAAATCCCTTTTTGGAGAAATAAAAGAATAAAGATGAAATTTTTAAAAAGCTATTAATAAGGTGCAATTAAAAATGGAGGCTCTTACAAGGATAAATGAGGCAGAAAAAAGAATTAGTGATATAGAAGACCAAATGATGGAGAATAAAGAAGTTGAGAAAAAGAGAGATAAACAACTACTAGACCACAAGAGAAGAATTCGAGAGATAAGTGATACCATAAGACAAAACAATATTAGAATAATTGGCATCCCAGAAGAAGAAGAAAGAGAGAGAGGGGAGGAAGGTATATTGGAGAAAATTATAACAGAGAAGTTCCCTAATTTGGCAAAGGGAATAAGCATCAAAATCCAGGAGGCACAGAGAACCACCCTCAAAATAAATAAAATAGGTCCACACCCTGTCATATAATAGTAAAACTTACAAGTCTCAGAGACAAAGAGAAAATCCTGAAAACAGCTCTGGACAAGAGGTCTGTGACATACAATGGTAGAAATATTAGATTGGCAGTAGAACTATCCACAGAGACCTGGCAGGCCAGAAAGGACTGGTATGATATATTCAGAGAACTAAATGAGAAAAATATGCAGCCAAGAATATTATATCTAGCTAGGCTGTTCATTGAAAATAGAAGGAGAAATAAAAAGCTCCCAGGACTAACAAAATTTAAAAGAATTTGTGAGCATCAAACCAACTCTAAGGAAATATTGAAAGGGGACCTCTAGGCAAAGAGAGAGCCTAAAAGTAACAGACCAGAAAGGAACAGAGACAATATTCAGTAACAGTCACCTTACAGAAAATACAATGACACTAAATTCATATCTTTCAATAGTTACCCTGAATGTAAATGGGCCAAATGCCTCAATAAAAAGACATAGCATATCAGAATGGATAAAAAGACAAGAGTCATGGTATACTGTCTGCAAGAAACTCATTTTAGACCAAAAGACACTTCCAGATTTAAAGTGAGAGGGTAAAAAACAATTTACCATGCTAATGGACATCAAAAGAAAGCTGGGGTGGCAAACCTTATATCAGATCAATTATTTTAAGCCAAAAACTATAATAAGAGATGAGGAAGGACACTATATCATACTCAAAGGGTCTGTCCAATAAGAAGATATAAGAATTTTAAATATCTATGCCCCTAACATGGGAGCAGCCAATTATATAAACCAATTAATAACAAAATCAAAGAAACACATCAACAACAATACAATAATAGTAGGGGACCTTAACATCCCCCTCACTGAAATGGACAGATCATCTAATTAAAAGATTAGCAAGGGAATAAAGGCTTTAAATGATACACTGGACCAGAGGGACATCACAATATATTTAGAACATTCCGTCCAAAAGCAATAGAATACACATTCTTCTCTAGTTCACATGGAACAATCTCCAGAATAGATCACATCCTGAGTCACAAATCAGGTCTCAACTGGTACCAAAGGATTGGTAACATTCCCTGCATATTTTCAGACCACAATGCTTTGAAACTAGAACTCAACCACAAGAGGAAAATTGGAAAGAACTCAAATGAGCAGCATGGAGGCTAAAGAGCATCCTATTAAGAATGAATGAGGTGACTAGGAAATTAAAGAAGAATTTTTAAAATTCATAGAAACAAATGAAAATGAAAACACAACAGTTCAAAATCTTTGGGATACAGCAAAGGTGGTACTGAGAGAAAAGTATATAGCAATACAAACCTTTCTCAAGAAACAAGAAAGGCCTCAAGTACACAGCTTAACCCTACACCTAAAGAAGTTGGAGAAAGAATAGCAAAGAAAGCCTAAACCCAGCAGGAGAAGGGAAATAATAAAGATTAAAGCAGAAATCAATGAACTAGAAACCAAAAGAACAGTTGAAAAAATCAAAGAAACTAGGAGCTGGTTCTTTGAAAGAATTAATAAGATTGATAAACTGCTGGCCAGACTTATCAAAAAGAAAAGAGAAAGGACCCAAATTAATAAAATCATGAATGAAAGAGGAAAGATCACAACCAACACACAAGAAATACAAACAATTATAAGAACATATTATAAGCAAGTATATACCAGCAAATTTGACAATCTGGAAGAAACAGGTGCATTCCTAGCTACCAAAACTAAACTACCAAAACTGAACCAGGAAGAAACAGAAAACCTGAACATACCCATAACTAATAAGGAGATTGAAGAAGTCATTGAAAATCCCCCAACAAACAAGAGCCCAGGGCCAGACCATTTAAAGAAGAATTAATACCTATTCTCCTGAAACTGTTCCAAAAAATAAAAATGGAAGGGAAACTTCCAAACCCATTTTATGAGGCCAGCATTACCTTGATCCTAAAATCACACAAAGACCCCATCAAAAAGGACAATTACTGACCAATATCCTTGAAGAACACAGATGCAAAAATTCTCTCATCCAATGGTACATTTAAAGGATTATTCATCACGACCAAGTGGGATTTATTCCTGGGCTGCAAGGTTGGTTCAACATCTACAATCAATCAATGTGATACAATACATTGATAAAAGAGAGAGCAAGAACCATATCATACTTTCAATAGATGCTGAAATAGTATTTGACAAAGTACAGCATCCTTTCTTGATCAAAATTCTTCACAGGGTAGGGACAGCAGGAACATACCTCAGTATCATAAAAAGCCATCTATGAAAAACCCACACTGAATATCATTCTCAATGGGGAAAAACTGAGAGCTTTTCCCCTAAGGTCAAGAATACAGCAAGGATATCCACTATCACCACTGTTATTCCACATAGTACTAGAAGTCCTAGCCTCAGCAATCAGACAATAAAAAGAAATAAAAGTCATCCAAATCAGCAAAGAAGTCAAACTCTTTTTGCAGATGATATGATACTTTATGTGGAACACCCAAAAGACACCACTCCAAAACTGCTAGAACTCATAAGGAATTCAGTAAAGTGTCAGGATATAAAATCAATGCACAGAAATCAGTTGCATTTCCATATACCAACAACAAGACAGAAGAAAGAGAAATTAAGGAGTCAATCCATTTATAACTGCACCCCAAACCATAAGATACCTAGGAATAAACCTAACCAAAGAGGCAAAGAATCCATACTCAGAAAACTATAGAGTACTCATGAGAGAAATTGAGGAAGACACAAAGAAATGGAAAAGTGTTCCATGCTCATGGATTGCAAGAACAAATATTGTGAAAATGTCTATGCTACTCAAAGCAATCTACACGTTTAATGCAATCCCTATCAAAATACCACCAATTTTTTTCAAAGAAATGGAACAAATAATCCCCAAATTTATATGGAACTAGAAAAGACCCCGAATAGCCAAAGGAATGTTGAAAAAGAAAGCCAAAGTTGGCGGCATCACAATTCCAGACTTCAAACTCTATTACAAAGCTGTAATCGTCAAGACAGTACGGTGCTGGCACAAAAAGAAACATATATGTGATCAATGGAACAGAATAGAGAGGCCAGAAATAGACCCTCAACTCTATGGTCAACTAATCTTTGACAAAGCAGGAAAGACTGTCCAATGGAAAAGAGACAGTCACTTCAACAAATGGTGTTGGTAAAATTGGACAGTGACATGCAGAAGAATGAAACTGGGCCATTTCCTTACACCACATAAAAAGTAGACTCAAAATGGATAAAAGACCACAATGTGAGACAGGAATCCATCAAAATTCTTGAGAAGAACACAGGCAGTAACCTCTTTGACCTCAGCCATGGCAACTTCTTCCTAGAAATATTGCCAAAGACAAGGGAAGCAAGGGCAAAAATGAACTATTGGAACTTCATCAAGATCAAAAGCTTTTGCACAGCAAAGGAAACAGTTAACAAAACCAAAAAAAAACAACCAACAGAATGGGAGAAGATATTTGCAAATGACATATCAGATAAATGGCTAGTATCCAAAATCTATAAAGAACTTATCAAACTCAACACCCCAAAAACACATAATCCAATCAAGAAATGGGCAGAAGACATGAACAGACATTTCTGCAAAAAAGACATCCAAATGGCCAACAGACACATGAAAAAGTGCTCAACGTCACTCGCCATCAGAGAAATATAAATCAAAACCACAATGAGATACCACCTTACACCAGTCAGAATGACTAAAATTAACAAGTCAGGAAATGACATGTTGGTGAGGATGCCCAACATACAACAGAAGTGAAAACCTCAAGAGCACAGATAGTAAAATGTAGCAAAATAATTAGGAAGTGGTGTGTTCAGCATATTTATGATCATTATTTTAATACAAATTTATTTAATTGCAAGTTTATATCATTTAATTTCTAATAATGGCTTTAATAACTGACTTTCAAACTTTCTGAAAATGTAACCACCAATATTCATGAGTCAGTACAAACCAGTTCCAGCATGTCATTGAAAGAATCCTAGGGAAGTCACTCCTTTTCACCATGTCCATGTCTCTTTCCCAGGGGTATGCCACAAATGATTGAAAATCCACCATTTACTTTATTCCTTTAATCTGACTTCTGCCTTTGATATACTAAGAAAAGCACTACATGGATTAAAGATACTTAAACTCTAATACCAGTCTTATGAATTTGCTCTGTGATCTTGCCCTCTTTGGACCCCAGGTTCCTTATCCATACAAGAAGGGGGTCAAACAACTGATCTTCTTAAATAAGTCTTTCAGACATGCTTGTGTGTGTGTGTCTGTGTGTGTGTATGAGCACATACATATGCATGTGTGTGTTTACAGCTCTATTAAATAAATATCTATTCACATAAAATAAGCTAAATATATTTAAAAAGAAAAATTTGATGAATTTTGACTGAAATCACCGCCACAAACAAGATAATGAACATATCCATCACCTCCAAATATTTTTGTGCTCCTTTGTAATGCATCCCTTCCTCTACCCAACTCTGTTGCTGGGTAACCACTACTCTGATATTATAATACTTTGAATTTTCTAGAACTTTATAAAAAACAGAATCATATAGTATATGTGTATTCGTTCTTATATTTATTATTTCATATCTTCTGCTTGTTTTGAATTAAAATTTTTCTTTTTTAAGTTTCTTATTGAGGAAGCTGAAGTCATTGATTTAAGATCTTTCTTTTCTAATATAGTCGTTTGGCGCTATAAATGTCCCTCTAAGCACTGTTCTAGCTATATTCTACAAATTTGTATGTCTCATATTTTCATATCACTCAGTTTAAAATACTTTCAAATTTTTCTTTTAGACTTACTCTTGAGAGATAGATTATTTAGAAATATGTTATTTTCCAAATATTCAGAGAATTTCCCATATCTCTTTCTTTTACCGATTTTTAATTTAACACCGTTGTGGTCAGAGAACACATTTCATATGACTTGAATCCTTTAACTTTATTGAGACTTATTATACAGCAGAGATATGGTCTGTCTTGGTAAATGTTCAACGTGGGTTTGTAAAGAATATGTTTTCTGTTGTTGGTGGGCTGAGTGTTGTGTAGGTGTCAATTAGGTCAAATTTATTACTTGTGTTATTCAAATCATCTACATATTTTTGCTTATTTTCTGTCTCCTTGGTTTGTCAATTAGTGAGAAAGATGTTGAAGTCTCTAAAATTGTGGATTTGTCTGTTTTTCTTTGCTCAGTCAGTTTTTGCTTCATGTATTTTGAATGTGTTATTTAGGTTCATATATTTTTGGGTTTGTCATGTCCTAATGACAAATTAACCACTTTATTGTTATAAAATAGCCCTCTGTATTTCTGATAATATTCTTTGCTGGCAATCTGATTTATCCAATAATATAGTCACTCCAGCTTTTTAAAAATCAGTGTTAACATGGTGTATCTTTTCCCTACCTTTTCTGTTTAACCTATTTGTGTTTTTATTTAAAGTGGGTTTCCTATAGCCAGCATATCGTTGTGGGTTTTTTTTTTAATTTTGTATTCTACCAATCTCAGCCTTTTAATTGGGTTGCTGTGAGACCATTAACTTTAATATGATTATTGATATGGTTCTGTTTAAAGCTACCATCTTGCTGTTTGTTTTTTATTTTTACCAACTCTGCTTGTTATCCAATATCTGAAAATGGCCATTTCATATATTTTGCCCATTTCTGAGTTGTTAATGTGGGAAGATGAATCCATTCACTGTTACTTCATCATTGCTGGAAGTAGAAGTCCGTCATGTTTTGTTTTTCATAGATTTGTTATTTATATGTGTGCCAAATATGTTCTTCCAGCTAATCACTAGTCTTTTCATTTTATTTATGGATTTTTCTTGTAAAGATTTTTTTTTTAATTTTGATGTCAAATCTTGTATTCTTTTCCTTTAGGCTTCTGTCATGCTTATATAAGCCTGCCCTGTATTTTATTCTAAATTGTCACATTTTGAAAAGAAGAAAAATAACTTCTTGGTATAAATCAGTTTTATTTTTAATATCAAGTTTATTAATTTTAAATTAATGCATGCACATGGTAAAAACATCAAGTAGAACAGAGGGTTATAGGTAAAAACAGAAATTCCTTTTCTCTCACTGCTCCTGCTCATCAAATTCCTCTTGACAGAGATAACTCTAGTTAGCAATTTATTGCATACATTACTCCACACATATTCTGGACATATACATACACATGTATATTTATTTTTGGATACAAACAAGACACACACAAACATACACACAGAGAGAGTTCTGCAATCTTTCATTCAATATTATATCCTTAAGTTCTTAATGTGACTGAATTTTACCAGATGTTTGTTTACTAGACTGACAGAGGGACCAGGGCAGTTAGAGAAGATGGCAGGGGATGTGCACAGGAAAAGGCATATTCGTCTCTGTAAAGCCAAGATTTAGCACAACACCTGGAACATAATAATTCTCAATAAATAAGTCTTAAATAACGAAAGGGAAAGAACTTAAACAAAGTCTTGACCATTCTTCTCAGTCCAGATGTGGTCTCCTGACTGAAAGTTATCATCTCCCAGGGTAGCCAGGAACAACACGTGATGATGGATGAGGACATGGAACAGCTGGACCTCTCACTTCCAGTAACTACTCACTACGTGTCCCTTCTCCTGTTAGCTTTACTATCTCTGGCACACACATTTCGTTCTAATGCACAGTTAACGCTGACTACACAGCAGGAAAATCTGGGAGCTCAAACACAGCTGTTATATTGCATTTATACCCTCCTACAAATAGCCACCATTCCAGTACCTACTGTGCGTGTGTTGGCACCATGTTGGGAACAACCGCCCTGCAAGGTTAATGTCAATTTACCCCCATTTTGAAGATGAGAAAATAGAAACTGTAAGAGTCTGTGTGACTTATTTAGGGTCCCAGCGCTAGTCAAGTAGCTTCCAGAGACAACGCTACACCTTAATCAAGTCAGCCTACCTTTCTGTCCAGCCCACACCACGTTCACCTATTTCATGGACTTCGTGCTGTTTTCTTTGCCTGGCATTCCCTCCCTCCACTCGTCTCATCTGGTGTTCTGTGGAAGCTAGGCAGAGAGAGAAGAATGGGGTCCTGTAGGAGTCGTGCTAGGCTATGTGATATGCTGCCAGGGGTGAAGAGGGAGTTGGCTATAGGAGTGCATGAATAAGAACAAACACATGAAGTAGGTATTAAAAGTTCAGAAAGGGAGCTGAACCTGGGAACTGGAGAGAACCCTTAGGAGCCTAGGGTACAGATACTGCTGCAGCTCAGGGAAACCTACTGCCAACATTTGTCTCTCGCTAGGCACTTTTAGTGAGCTGCTCACAAACATAGCCCTGTTGCCTACAGTCTTACAGCCTTGAGGCAATCTATCTCCCCTGTCTCAGTTCTGCTCATTCTCAAGGCCCACATCAAGTTGCACTTCCAGGAAGCCTTTCCCTATCAACCTGACTCATTCCTCTCTCTCTCTCTCTCTGGTGAATTATAGTTTTACTTAAAATCAGCACCATAAGACAGAACATGTGTTCATGTACCCTCTTGCCCTTTAGTCATTTCAAGTATCTTCTTTCTTCAAGTTGACTCACTCACATCTTTTTTTCTATTGTTTCCCTGCCTGGTCTGGGCATTGTAAATCCTGGCTAGATTCCAGTCCCAGTTTTCTCACTAATGAGCAGTGTGACCCACAGCTAGTCACAACCCCTCTGAGCCTCATCTTCTTACCTTTGAGGATTTCTGTGGAAACAAAGTAAACTTTATAACACAATATATGAATGTAAGGTATTATTGCTGAAAACATTTGAACTAAAGTGCATCTGCCTTTCACATCCTACTTAGTGGATGATTCTATGTAACAAATAGCTATCACTGCCACTTGATTCACACTAGGGTCCTCAGCAATGATTAACAGGATTTGAACAAGAATATTGCACAACTGTTAAAGATGGTGCCAGATTAGGGGGTGGGGGTCTATAGGCAGCCGATTCAGGGGCTCTCCTTGGAAACTACCAGGTGATTCCAGGCTTGTTCTTTTTTTTTTTTTAAGATTTTATTTATATACTTGACAGAGAGAGAGATCACAAGTAGGCAGAGAGGCAGGCAGAAAGAGAGAGGGAAGCAGGCTCCCCGCCAAGCAGAGAGCCCAATGCAGGGCCCGATCCTAGGACCCTGAGATCATGACCTGAGCTGAAGACAGAGGCTTAACCCACTGAGCCACCCATGCACCCCAGGCTTGTTCATTTTTAAAGCATCCATCTTTCTGAATGTTTCTTCACGTAAATGATCTGTGTCAATGCTATGAAAAATGAAAAGTCCTGTGTCAAGTCAAGCCAACAGATGCCTTCACTAGTTTTCCTGTCCTCGGGGATAAGACTCCCATTCTACTTGCTCCCAGCACCACTCAGTTACTTCACCTGCTCAGCCAGCTACCTCCTCCCTCAGCCTTGGCTGCTCTCCTTGAGAAAATGCTTTGCTTCCTCTTGGACTCTCACTCTCGTCCCACACTGCCTTTGTCCAAGGCCCTCCTGCATTAGCCCATTAGTTCCTGCTCCTGTATATGTAACCTCTTCCTCTCTACTGGCTCCTTTCATTCAGCCTATACATCTCCCTATCCTCAACAAATCCAAGAAGGAAAAAGAACAACTCCCTCCTTCCTGCAGTTCCACAAGTCCTCCCAGCTACAGCCCCACATCTCTCCTCCTTTTCACAAATTCATTTATTTTTTTGTTTGTCTATGAGAGTGAGTGAGCAAGCACAAGCAAGGGGAACAGACTTCCCACAGCAGGGAGCCTGATCCTAGGACCCTGAGATCATGACCTAAGCCAAAGACAGATGTTTAGCCAACTGAGCCTCCCAGCTGTCCCCTTTTTGCGAACTTCTAGTCTCTGCTCCTTCTCCCCTTCCTCATCTCCAGTCTCTTCAAGTCATGGCAGTCTGGTTTGCAGCCCCACCACACCACTGATACAGCCCTCGGCAGAATCACCTGCAGCCCCACCACACCACTGATACAGCCCTCGGCAGAATCACCTATGGCCTCCTAATGACTAAATCCAATGGATATAGGTTTCAGCACTCATCCTTTTGGCCCTCTCTGCTGCATTTGACACTGTTGAGCAATTCTTCATTGAAACTCACTTTTCCCATAGCTTCCAGAACATCGTTTCTCTCCTGGGCTTTCCTTTCCATACCCACCTCTTAAAAGTTGGTATTGCCCAGGGCTAATTCCCCAGAGATGTTCCTCAGAGGTTCTTCTCTTCTCACTCTCCCTAGAGGATCTCATTCATTGTCATGGCTTCAGCTATCATCTCCAGGGCATGCTCCTATATCCAACTGCCCAGCTACTAGAAAACTTCCTACAGTGTCCAGCAGGCACTTCAAGCCTCACATGTATTTCCACAGTTAAAACCCACTGACTACAAAAGAAGGTACAAGCTCTTTCAAGTGTGCATTGAGATAAAGATTTTAGTTTTTAGTGCATAGAAGCTAATCTTTACTTAGCAAAGTAAAATGAGTAACCTTGGTAATTATAGAATTATAGGGTAAGTAGACATTTAATGTCATGGAAGTGTAACAAGACCTTGAGAATTTTTTTTTTTTGAGTGATGTAGCAAAAGCTGTCTAACCTCTTGATGTGTAAAGCTCACTGTTGGGAAGAAGTGAGTCAATATGCTTAGGAAGCCCAGAGATCTTCTGGGAGTTAAGAGACCAGTTACTCTCAACACTTTCTTTCCAAATTTAGAATTAGGGACATGCATCAAGGACCTTTATCCAAGGTCCAGTGCCTGGGAAAGGCAACAGGCCAATAAAATAAAATTATCTTGAAGAAAGAAAAAGGTTCAAGTGGGGACCCTGACTCAACTCAGGGGCCCACCCACACCTTTGTGGGACAAGGGCAGGTCTCCTATATATATATACACCTGTGGCTGATTCCAGAAGTTCCTCTAGACCCAACCACCCTGACACATGCAATACTTTAGAGAACAATGGCTGCATGTTTGCATGTGGATTAATGGATTTGTAATCTCAGAGCCCCAGTATGATGGCACTGCAGGGCTAGCAGGGATCCAGACCAGACAGCATATCAGTGTCTAGTAACCAAATTTCTGTGGGACTGGTTAGGGTCCGTTCTTAACATCAGCCCCCTGTGGCAGTGAGAAACAGAGAAGCAGGGGGAAAAACTGGCTCTATCATAGTGACCAGTTTTGAAAAGGTGAAGAGAGGACTCAAAAGGCACTACTACTAGAGTATGCGAGAGAAAGAGAGCAATGACTGAGTTGGCACTCAGAGCTCTGCTAACAGGTCTTACTAACCACAGATGGCATACAAGGCCTTGCCTACCCCACCTCCCAGTCTCACTTCTTGACACGTTCTGTTTTGTACTTTATGCTCCACCAAGAGCAAATTCCTTCCCATCCCTTTCCCCATCAATTATCATAAACCATGCAGTTTATTGTCTGGCTACCTTGTTCAAGCTATTTCCTGAGCATGGGCCACCCTTCTTTATCCTTACCCTCATTTCTCCAGGCAATAGTCCTGAGACTTAACTCAGGTAGTCTTTCCTCCAAGAAGCTTTCCCTGACCCTCTTGGACTAGGTGAGTTGTCTCCTGCCAGGACTCTCTTAAGACCACATGATCACCCTATTATATTCTTCAGTTTATGTGCCTATCTCTACCACTAAACCCCCTGGCCCCTGAAGAGCATAGACTATGTCTTGTGTCTTATTCACTCTTGTCTCCTAGCACCTGGCACATGTGTCTAGCACATAGCAGATATTTAGCAAGTACCTGTGGAATGAATGAAGATGAGCTCTGCCACTCTAAGGCCACAGCCTCTTTTGTTCCTTGACCTGAATGTCTAGACACGTAGCCTTTATTGAACATGTCATTAACTGTCCCCTTTCCTTGCCTCCAGATGCTCTAAATTACTAACTGGTCTTCTGTATGTATTTATATATGCAAAGCTAAGCCAGGAACATTATGGGTCAGGAGAGAATACAATGAGGAAAAAGATTCAGCCCCACACCCAAGGAGCTCTTAGAAAATAACCTTCTTCCTCCAGTCTTTGTAATTTACAGCTGAGACCCCCCCTTTTAGAAGGATCTCCTGGAATGATACCCCCTTTCAATCCCACCACAACATTAAATCATCCATAATTTCCTTTTACCTTGCTTGGTAAGTAAATATTTCCATTAATTACAGTGTTGTTTATCTTACATATACTCTAAAAATCAAAATTGATTTGAGGTAAGTGAATGGTGTCTATTCTGTGAGTGTGTGTGCATGTATGTCCTTTATTTTGTATTCTGAGCCATTACTGCACATTGTTATCAACTTGTCGGCTGACAAATTATAAGGGTTTGAAGGATGCCCCCAAAACAGAATGGAAGCACATTGGTTAAAAGGCAAAGAGCAAGAAATACAGGAAACAGTGTAATAATTTACAATAGAAAGCAAATAATGGCATCCCATCCTAAAATAATTTCTCGTCACTGCCACTTAAGACCTTTGCTGAAGCATACACACTACGGAGTGCTACCACATTAAATTACTCAGTACTTGAAAAAACACTAGGATTGTTCATTAAGCTTATTCCAACCTGTTGACAACATAGACTGCAGTCACCTCTTTTGAGAAAGACACCATGGAATGGAGGTCCCTAAATCTCTGAGGCTCATCGTGTTGTGAATGATTCTCTCTTTCTGGGCAGTAATCACCGTGCTTTCAAGCCTTTGAAACTAACACACTTCACTTTGCTAGTAGAGAACCAGCTTCTGTTTCAGCCAGATTTGTAATCAGGCCTTTATGTTGTTTTCATTTACACTTCAATCCGTCAAATTGGCTTTGAAATGTGGAATTTTTGCACTCGGCCTTTATTTTCCACTATGTGTTCCAGTTCTGAATGCCAGAAATGAATGGCCATTTGGTCACTGGTTAGCTGCCAACACAGCATAGCTGTATCCTAATTAAGAGTGACTTTGTGTGTCATGCCAGCCTGCTGAGCTGGCAGATGGGCATTGACCAGAAAGAATCAAGACCTCCGCTTCATATAACTGCATCATTACAGCTTCATTTCCTTGAGTCTTGAAAACTCTCAAATGTAAATATTTAAGATCCCTGGCAAGTATAAGAAGAGTAAAAGGGAAAGAATCTAACACTTATGGAGTACCACCTATGTGCCAATGGTTGTAATTGGTACATTTATAATTAACATTTCACTTCATTCAAGACTCCTGTTAACACCAGATAGCCAGGTACTAGTATTAGCTCCCTTTTACAGACATGGATACTAAAGTTCAGGGAGGTTAAGTAAGCATGGTCATATAGCTAGTGAATGCTAAACCCAGTATTTAAGCCAGACCTAACAGAATCTAGATATGGTACTCTTTTTCCTATGCCATGCTGCTTCTCATAGTAGTGAGATCCAGTGCTGTCCAGTGCTGCCTGTTCTCTGCCTTGAGCCCTGTCCCTGTGTCCAAGGAGGAGGCCTACTTCTCATTTCACTTACTCTGATATTTTGCCTAGGCATGGCTTGCCCTCAGTTTTTCTTCTTTCCTCACTTCGATGGGCTATGATCAAACCCAACATGTCTTTCTTGACCCCCTTCCTTCTACCTCCCTCCCACTCACCATAGTAACTTACTAGAATGTCTGTAGTTTACATATTGGCTGAATCAGTGCATCACACAGCATTTGCATTCCAAAATCTTAAGGTGGTTTCCACTTAGGTCTAGCAATGTTAGGTTTCATTTCTGTTGACAGAGACAAGGGCTCCACAGCACACAACTGTGAGATGACAGTGTGATAACTTATGAAGAATTGTGGATTCAAGAAAGAAATCAGTTTTACCCCGAGTTCCACAATGAACCTCCATTTCATACAGAGCTGGGAATGAGAGCCCAGGGACCAAAGAGTTGCTGTGCACTTACCACAAGGTCTGCAGTTTGCAGGAGGGGTCTTTCAGCCCTTCACATCGCACCTGCATGCCCTCATCCCCTGAGGCATTATCACTGAGGTCAAGGTCTCTTAAGTACTCATTAGTGTAGAGCACATTGCACAGATCCTGACAAAACTCTCCAGTCAGGTGGCAGGTCCACAGTCTGCCAGGAAATAAAGCAGAGAAGGCTGGCATCAGTTCATCTGCACGGAGTTACTTTAGGAATTCTGTTTGCGCACTAGAAAAACACAGTAGAAACTCAGAGTATCGTGTTTAAAAAAATCCCTTGGGCCAGGACCAAGCAGAGATTGTGGAGTGGGAAACATTTATTATTTGGTTCTTCATTTATTGCTTCCTTGGAGATTCAATCACCAGGCCAAAAAATACTCATTTAATTTTAAGATTTGCTGAAACATCAAGAAATTCTGCCTGTGGCTATAGTCCATGATACTTACGCCAGATCCTTTAACTGACAGTCAGGCTGTTTTAATCCTTTGCACAGCAATTTCAGTCCCAAATCTTCAATTTTGTTATTAATTAGAAGCAGCCTTGTCAGGCGCCAGGTGGAGCTCAGGACTTGGGCAAGGGACTCACAGCTAGCTGCAGAAAGGGAACATTCAGAAAGTCTGAAGGAATGGGGATACCAGGGCGGCTGTTAACCATAGAGTCCTACTGAACCTCAAGTGCCAAGGTCTGTGAGAACAAGGATAATCAGACACTTACACAAGATTCTGGAGAATAGTCTTTGCATGCTGCAGACCTTCACAGAGAAGCTGTACTCCTGTGTCCCCTACGGCATTGGCAAACGCAAACAGCTCTTTTAAAGTCTGACTCACATGCAAGAAAGAAGAGAGCTCCATACAGCTAGCATCTGGTAGGTAACATGTGCTCAAGCTACCAAGAGAAAAAGAAGAAAAACCAGCCACTGCTGTCTAAGTTTTCTGTTTTCCTAGTCTTCCTTCAAGTTCCAGCTCCTGGCACACCTCCTTTACAAAGCCACCTCCTGAGGTCTCCAGCCCACAGTGGCCTCCTACCTTTTCCTGGGCTCATCTGGCATTTTTAAATTATTCCAGTGTTGGGCACTTCATTACACAATTGTACACAACATAAATTTAAAATTCTATCTCAGAGCTTCTTTCAAATCCCATGGGGGAAATGGTATATCTTTAATAAGCTTTATAGTCAAAAGATCTAAAATTCCATTATTTATAAATTTTCCATCCTAGAGACCCAGCCCACCATCATCAACCATGTAATATTCCTTCTTTGAGATGAAGAGAGGTTTTTTACCAATCTTCCTGTCTTCTCAATCTTTGTTTCTCCATATTAAATAGCACAATTTCTTGAAACCGATCAACTTATTTTCCCATTACTTTCAGGAATTTCTATGATATATATTATAATCTTTGAGTCCTCAATTTTCTCTTGAGTTAACCAGGCTCCAACCTTAGCCTTCCAGAAGGCTCATAGGTACACATGTCTATATCTCCTCAATTTAGAATTTTAAAAAGAGGTATTTTGGTGGGGTAAAAAAGGGGTTTCAAAGTAGATTTTAGAAAACTTCAATGTTAAAGAGCTTTTGCTTTTAAAACCCCACACATAGGGGTGCCTGGGTGGTTCAGTTGGCTAAGCATCTGACTCTTGATCTTTGTTCAGGTCTTGATCTCAGAGTCATGAGTTAAAAGCCTGAATTGGGCTCCACACTGGGTATGAAGTCTACTTTAAAAAATATAAATAAACCCACATATATATTGATATGTTAGTGATAGTTAATTGTGTCACATTGGCTAGGTTATACATCTAGATATTTGGTCAAAATTATTCTAGATGTATCTGGGAAGGTACTTTTTAGATGAGATTAACATTTAAATCAGTAGACTTTGAGTAATTTACCCTCCATAACTTGGGTTGGCCTCACCTAATCAGTTGAAAGTTTTTATAGAAACAGACTGACCTCCCTGGGGAAGAGGAGAGAATTCTCCCAGCAGAATGCCTTCAGACTTGAAATGTAATATGAGCTTTTCCCTGTGTCTCCAGCATGTTGGCCTACCTTGCAAATATTGAACTTGACAGCCATCCTAATCCTTATGAGTCAATTCCTTAAAATAAATCTCAATACAGTTGGCCCCTGAACACAGGTTTGAAGTCATGGGTTCACTTAAACACCAATTTTTTAATAAATATACTCCAGTGCTATAAATGTATTTTCCCTTCCTCGTGATTTTCTTAGTTAACATCTTTTCCCCAGCTTACTTTCTTGTAACAATACATATATAAAACATATCACATACAGAGTATGTGTCAATCAACTGTTCATGATTTGGCTTCCAGTCAAAAGCAGGCTATTAGCAGTTAAGCTTTTGGAGGGTCAAAAGTTATAAGTGGAGGCACCTGGGTGGCTCAGTGGATTAAAGCCTCTGCCTTCGGCTCAAGTCATGATCTCAGGGTCCTGGGATCAAGCCCCACATTGGGCTCTCTGCTCAGTAGGGAGCCTGCTTCCTCCTCTCTCTCTGCCAACTTGTGATCTCTGTCAAATAAATAAATAAAATCTTTAAAAAAATAGTTATACAATCTGAGGGGTTTGAAGTGGCAGGGGGGTGGGAGGTTGGGGGTACCAGGTGGTGGGTATTATAGAGGGCACGGATTGCATGGAGCACTGGGTGTGGTGAAAAAATAATGAATACTGTTATGCTGAAAATTTTAAAAAACTCAATAAATGCAAAAACATTTTAAAAAAGTTATAAGTGGATTTCTAACTGTGGGGTGTGGGGACGCTAACCCTCTATGTGGTTCAAGAGTCAACTGTATATTCAGATACATCTTATTTGTTCTGTTTCTCTGGAGAACCCAAATACTAAAATCTAAAAGTTTATAAGATAGGGCGCCTGGATGGCTCAGTGGCCTAAGCCTCTGCCTTCAGCTCAGGTCATGGTCTTGGGGTCCTGGGATCAAGTCCCACATCAGGCTCTCTGCTCAGCAGGGAACCTGATTCCCCCTATCTTTCTCTGCCTGCCTCTCTCCCTACTTGTGATCATCTCTCTGTGTCAAATAAATAAATAAAATCTTAAAAAAATAAAAATAAATAAAAGTTTATAAGATAAACTTTTTCATTAAAATCATTATCATGGACTTTGAAGTCAGATACATGAGGGTTCTGAACTGTGCCTTTGCCATGTTACTTGGTCTTATGACCCTTGGGTTCCCATTTCCTCATCACTAAAATGGAGATAATAATCTGAAACTTCTCAGAACTGTTGTACAATTAAAGGAAATCATAGATACAAAGCAGTCAGCACAATGCTTAGCACAAAGTGATTGTTCAGTAAGTGTGGGTTATTATTATAACCATTGATGTTATTGTCACTTACAATGAAAATTCTTTTCCTAAACTTCTTGCATAAGAACAATTTTAGGGACTGTCACTTTTATTCTTCCTCTCCATGATTCCTTGAAATGTGTTTTGATCACAAAACATCCATCTTGAGTTGCATATTTAAATTTTTTTTTCTTGCAGCAAGGAAACTAATAGTTACAGCTTACTTGAACTTCCGTAATTTGCAGTTTGGATCTTTTAAGCCTTCACAAAGCAATTTCAAAGCTGAAGCTTCCAATCTGGTTTCACTAAATTCCAGATCAGTGAGCCACTGACTGGTACTGAGAATAGCTGCCAGTACCCCACAAGAAGCAGGAGAGATAAGGCATCGGTACAACCTTCAGAGAAGAGAAGAATGACTTCATTATCATTATCAATATCATTGCTCTCTCCCCATGCAAATAGAAATTGACCAAAAATGATACAAACACAGACAACAAATTGTCCTGCTATCAGTTACCTCAATGTCCATAAGATACAGTTTGGCTGTTTTAATCCTTCACACAGAAGCTTCGTTCCTGAATCTTCCAGGGTATTTTTTTTTTTTTTTTACAAACTCGAAATCTGTAAAATACTGGTTAGTTTCAAATACTGAAGAGAGATCCCTACCACAAGAAGCTGTGAAGTGGCAGAAAATCAGTATGTGTGGAGAAAAAGACATTTTAGAGAAGAAAGAAAATAGGTATCTGTACCTTACTAATGCAGTGAATTCTTTCAGTCATTGGGTGCTTACCACTGTTCCAGATGCTGAAAACACAAAAATAATTAAAACCCAGACCTGGCCTTGAAAAGTACTGCAAGTGGAATGCACAAGGTATTATGGGGACACAGAAAGGTGGCACAATTCAGCCCAGCTTGGAGTGGGAGCTAGAAGACCAAGAAATACAAGAGAAAGAAATACTTGAGTGCTGTTGTGAAAGGGGAAGAGGGATTGAACAGCAGTTAGGTGGAGGAAAAGAATGGGAGCAGGGATAACAGGAGGAGCACAGGGACAAAACACTTATGGAGCAGCCTGGGCAAAGGCCAGAAGACAAGTGAGAGGGAGGATTCTTTGTTTGAGAAACTGCCAATTACAGCTGACCCTTGAGCAACTCAGGGGGCTAGGGGCTCCGGCCTCCACACAGTTGAAAATCTGCCTATAACTTCTGATTTCCCCAAAACTTAACAACTAATAGCCTACTGTTGACCAGAAGCTTTAACAATAAAATAGTCAACTAACACGTATTTGTATGTTATATGTATTACCTACTGCATCTTACAATAAAATAAGCTAGAGAAAAGAATGTTTTTTAATTAAGAAAATTATAACGAAGAGAAAATATATTTATAGTACTGTACTGAATTTATTTTTAAAAAATCCACACAGTTCAAATCCTGTGTTGTTCAAGGGTCAACTGCATTTGCTATGGCCTATATTAAAAGACTAGAAGGAGAAATATATATATATATATATCTCAAACTATTAATATTAGTTATCTTCTAGGTTATGGAACAGTGAGATTATAGGGACACATTTACATTATAGATATTTAAAAATTATTTACACTGATCACAAGTTATAAAAATAGTTTAAACTTTTTTAAAAAAACACATGATTATTATAAATAATTTCTACAATAGAGAAAAATACAAAGTTTTTTAAAGTATTATATTCCTACCATTCCAAAATAACCACTGTTAACATTTTGGTATGTGACTTTCCAGATTTTTAATGCATGCATGCATATAGAAGTAAATGTTCTTTGTAACAAATGAAATCATAGAAAGATGTATTTTATTTTAAGATTTTATTTATTTGAGAGAGAGAGAGAGACCATGAGAGGTGAGAAGGTAAGAGGGAGAAGCAGACTCCCCGTGGAGCTGGGAGCCCCATGTGGGACTCCATCCCAGGACTCTGGCCTCATGACCTGAGCTGAAGGCAGCTGCTTGACCAACTGAGCCACCCAGGCACCCTAGAAAGATGTATTTTAAAAAGAAAAATTTTTTCCAACCTCCTCTCCAATTCCACCTCCCAGAGATAACCAATGTTAAGAATCTAGTATATACTCTCCCCCTCCCACTTCATGAGCATAGAAACACACACACACACACACACAAATTTGTAATTTTTACAAAAATGCAATCATAGAAAACATTACATCAACTTTACATGCACTTTGTCATTCAGTCCTCATGGCAGGCCCACAGGTAGAAACTAATATTCAATTATATAGTATAAGGTCATTTAGTAAGTGGCAAAGTAGGACTAAATCTTAAGTCTGTCTGGTTTTTCTAGTAGTCTTCAGAAAGCCATTGGAGGTTTAAACTGACATGCTCAGATCCCTCTGATGTTATGGTAGGCAGGAGATAGACTAGGTTATCAGAGGGCTGCAGTGGTCCAGGGAATATAGACCCCAGGGGGAGCTGGATTAGGATGGAGGGCGTGTGAAGGTGGACAGATTTGAGACCTGTTTTCGGGGTAAAATGGCCAGAATTTAAGATTGTTTAGGGTGACTATAATAATATTCAGTGCTGAGCCAATGGGTGACAAAGCTGTTCCCAGGCTCCACCCACTTCCTCCGAGGATTACGGAAAGCCAGTGAAGGATTGGAGCTGCTTCGAGTTCTAGAACATTCCATCTCTAGGAGGCGAGGACGCCCCAGGCATGGGACAAACCTTTATGGAGGGGGGCGGAACTTCCTGTACTTAATTATGAGTACTTCATGTTTCAGATTCTAAATCTTTTCTAACCACTGCTGTTGTTTCCCACCTTCAACAACTTTCAGCAATGTAGCAGGTTCTCTTTTGTCCTGGAGTTTGGGAGGAACCTTCCTCATAAATTCCCTCCCACCCCCACTATCTCCGGAAGTTGGAACAGTCCTAGAGTAAAAGCCTCGAGGATTGGCCCCAAGACTTCCTTTTCTCCGCCTGGAGTCTTTGGAGGGACCCGTGTGCTCTCACTTTGAGCTTAGTCGGTAGGCGTGGTTAGCCAGCAACCTATCTGCCCCCCCCTACCCCGCAAACCCCCCATCCCCACCTTAGAGGTGAGATTTGGTGGGAGGTGTACTAGGGTGGGGCAAGTCAGTCAGGGGGCCTTTAAGAGGGTCTGAGGCGGGAGAGGAAAGGGCAGGGCCGCAGGTAGGAGGAGACTGGGGGCGGCCTGTTGGGAAGGGGGCACGGGAGAGGGCTGGGAAGGGCTGGAGGTGGGAAGGTGGGGGTATCGGGGGGAAGCAGGGTGCAAGGGTGAGGGGGCAGGGGATGGTGGGGGGGGGGGCAGGGGGCAGGCGGCAAGCATGGGGGGAAATGGGGGGCGGGGGGCGGGAAGGCGTGCAGGTTGGGGAGGGCCCCTGCAGAGTGGGCAACCGGTTGATTCATCCCACAGAGACAGCTAAATCCCTAAGGGGCTCAGTAGTCATGTCCTTAAAACCCGATGATGCCAGCAGTGGGTTCCAGCACAACAATGTTGTGGCCTTCATCAATGAGAAGATGGCCGGGCACACAAAAGGCCCTGAGTTCTATCTCGAGAATATAGCCCTGTCCTGGGAGGAGGTGGAGAACAAGCTCAGGGACATCCTAGACGACAGCACGGTGCCCAGCGAGGTCAAAGACGCCTGTGCCTGGAGCAGCCTTGCCCTGGGCGTGCGTTTCGCGCGCAGGCAGGGCCAGTTACACAAGCACAGGGTACAGTGGCTACACGATTTTGCCAAACTGCATAAGTCCGCTGCACAGGCCTTGGCCTCAGACCTAAAGGAGCACACAGCGCGGCAGGAGATGGAGCGCAAGGAGGCAGCATTCCGGATGCGGCAGACACAAGCAAACCTGGCAGAGATGCAGAAGGAACGGGACCTCCTGAAGTGGAAGCTCTTCCAGGTTGTAAGATTATCTCTACTTAGTCCCCACCCCATCGCACTGCCCTCTCTCTGCTCAGACTGGGTCTCGACCCTGCCCTTTTCTCTCCAACAGCTGGGGTCTACCGGGGAGCAGGGCCAGGCCTCAGAGGGGCCAGGCCCAGCCACTGCCAGTGGGGCTGGGACAGAAGAAACATGCAAGGAGGTAGAGGAGTCCCAAGCTGCTTCTGCTGGTGCCACAGGAAAAGGAAGAAGAAGACAGAAGAATGCATTGGGGGCTGAAGCCACAAAGGAGCTCGGCAGAGGCCTCCTGCACGTGGTTGGAGCCGTGGAGCGGAAAAATTACACCACTGGTGGCCAGAGAGAGGGAGATCTCAGGTCAGTGGAAACCACCATGTTTTATTTCTCTGGGACCCTCAAGCCTGGGTCCATAGTCTCACCATCACCCCTTCCTGTCCAGCTCCCTGCTTCATTCACATACTCCTACTCATGCCCCTCATCCCCCTTCCCACCTGCGCCCACACCATCCCCACCAGCAGCAACATGCACAGCAAGAGCTCCATCTCAGACATCTCCCAACAGGAAGCCCTCTGACGTTAGCTTGTGTTCTGATGTGGGGTCCCAGGGAACAGACCCTCAAGAATCCCAAAGAGACAGGAGAGACTTCGAACCCCATCAGCAGAGAAGACCTCCCATATTTCGAAGGCCTGGGGATTGGGACTGCCCTTGGTGTAAAGCTGTGAATTTTTCACGGAGGGAAATTTGCTTCCGCTGTGGGAGGGGAATCTGGCTGCAAAGCCCTCAGTAAATTTAGAAATGTGAAATATAACAAAAACATAAACCAATGGGAAATCAATGTTCAAAGTGGGAGGGTAAGGAAGGGAACTGGGTAGAGTGGGGGGAGGGCATGAATGGGAGAATGGGGCTAAGGGAGTGGAAGGGAGGGGGGTTGGAACTGGAGGTAGTATAGATTGATAAGGAGAGATTTATTTTGATGACCCCTTTTTTGTTCCGGAGCACTAGCATCCCACACCCCAGAAGCACCGTAGCTTCTTAGTATATGTCTCCCTCCCCAACCCTAGTATCTGGTGGGCCTGAGCAGCCATGTATATGGCAACACACCCCTGTTCCCACCTAGGCTATATATGATTGGAGCAGGAGGGGACACCTGACCTATCCTGAGCCAAACAGGTTCTTACACTAGAGAATCTGAACTGAGAGGCAGATTCCATAGTCAGGGTGGTGTTGGGTAAGAAAAAAATGGGTTATTTGGAGTTGGGGCCAAGGCCACAGCCAAGCCCTGGTCCTGGTTATCAGGGAGCAGAACTGTGTGCTTTATAGAAGCCAAGTATCTTTTAGAGGATGCCAGAATGCGGTCCCAGGGATCAGACAAGCATGGAGAAGCAGCACAGGAGTTAATTCTGCAACCCCAGAGGTGGAGAAAGTGGTGGCATGATTACTTTTCCACTCTCTGCAATTGTGCAATTGTGAAAATCCGATCTATACAGATCCCCATTTCTTTAAGCTAACTTGAGCGAGTTCCTGTTCTGGGCAAGCAGGTTATTTCCAAGTCAGAAACTGGCACCAGAAGAGCAGTTACAAACCACAGACTGTCAAAGAAAATGTCAGAACTTGGCTGGGGAGGAGTATCAGAGGGTTATGGGTAGTGAGGATTCCTGCATCCCAAGAGTCTCCAGGAATAAACTGGACAGGATGCTTGTTCATGTTCTGATCAAGTTAAAGTGTGAGAAACGATCCAAACAGGCCTGTAGTTAACCCTGGCCTTACAACACAGCAGAGATTTGCCACCCCTAAGAAAATCCTTTAGGTCTGCAAACGGGACACCAGTACCAGTTGCAGACAAGGACTGCTATGACTGTCTAGCTCCACAATAGAACACTCCCCAGTCTCAGTGGCAGAACTGGAAACTCCTGCCACTGCCAAAGAGGTGAGTCAGCAACTGCTAGTGCCCAGAGGGTTTAGACCACGGACCAAAGTGTGGTGCCATCCTAAGGGATTCTCTGTCCCAGCCCACCACCAGAATAATAGCAGAAGGGGTAATCTGGCTACAAAGGCCTCAGTGAATTCATGAATGTGAAATAAAATATATCCCAAAGGGAAATCAATTCCAGAGGGAGGGGGTAAACTGGGAAAGGGGGAGGGGAAAAGATGGTCTGTGTCTCCTTTCTCACGACTGTGAGTATTGATGATGGAGACTAAACGTAAGGTTTAGCCCACAGATGGAAAGATGGTGAGGTGTCACACCTGGACCATAGTAAGACAACCAGAGGAACCCTGGATATTACCCAGGGACTCTACTGACCTAGAGCCTGAAGCTGTCATGGCCCTGGGACATCTCTACAGCAGCTGGCTTTGACTCTGTGCTGTCCCCTATTGGGGCAGGTATGGACAACCATCACAGTTTGGGGCAAAATCCCTAACCTGCATTTTCAGAAATATCTCTGGGCTCATTTATATTTTTCTAGGGCACTCTTAACACCTGAGAGTGAATAACTCTTTGTTGTAGGAGGCTGTCCAGTACACTGTAGGATGTTTGGCAGAACCCCTGGCCTCTATCCCTTAGGGGCCTCACTCTACCCCCTAGCTGTGACAGCCAAAAATGTCTCCAGATATTGCCACACATCCACTGGAGAGCACAACTGCCACTGTTCGGGAACCATGGAGGCAAGGAGGTCCTTGGGAGTAGTCAGAATGGGGGGTAGGGGGGAAGAGTAGCAAGGAGATCATACTCTGCAGTGCTTGGGTCTGTAGGGGAAGCCCTAAGGTAGGAGGTAAAAAGTGCTCATTGGGTCTGGTAGTCACTGTTGATCTTTGAGCAGATCTGGGCTGGGGAAGAACAGAAGCCAAACCACAAGGACTGGGGGGTAAATAGGAAACAAGGAAATATGGGGGAGCTCTTCAAGCACTTCTGGCTGTGAAAGAAAGGAGTGGGGTAGCATACAGGGCTGAGAGAGAGAGTTCTTTGGAATATGGGAGAAACTTGAACCATGGGGAGGGAGAGAGCTGAAGAAAGCTTGAAAATACAATGTGTAAATGGAGATAGACCCTGCATACTGTATTGGAAGCATGTCCACTGTACTATTCAATGAAATAAAATTGACAGCCAGTTTTTTGTGTGTGAAACAAAACCCCCCAAAGTTCTAGAACTCTGCATGTGTATGATATGTATATTACAGATTTATGTGTGCCTTACATTATAGATTGATGTTTGAAAAAGCATAGAAAAAGGTCTGGAAAGACATTTAGCAAACAAGGTATTACGTAGGGAGGGTAAGCTCAGGGTCAGGACATGGTAAGGAGGAGGATGGGGTTCTGGGGATATAAACTGGGGTGGGGTCTGGGACAGTTGGGTGGAGGGAGTTTTAGATTGTTATGTACTTCTGTGTTGTGTAAAGTGAAATAATTAAATGATTACAAAAATTTTAAAAAGGAGTGAATTGATTGGCTCGGGTAAGATTGGAAAGGCTGCCTCATCCTCTGAGGCATGAGGGAAGGAGAACAGACACTGATCTGTGCGGTAAGGAGTTTGGAAACAAAGGGGCTTGTGCCTGTGTGCTGCTGATGTGGACTGACAAGACACTGTAGAGTGAGCAAGAAATAAAGTCAAGGGCTGGGGTGGGGAGCTTCTGAGCAATGGAACTTTAGGGAGTAGCTACAGCAGACAAGGTAGGGGGGAGATACGGAGGGAGAGAAAAGGATCATTGAGCTGCACGGAGTAGGATAGGATCCAACAAAGAAAACCAAGGAGGACGACAATGAGAATCTGGAAGGAGAAGGGGTTAGGCCCAGGAGGGGCGCCAGACACAGACCTCCTAGATGTTTTAATCTGCCACCTACTCCTGCGGCAAAAAAAGCATATACGAAAGGGGAAGAGGCTGGAGGGGCTGGCAAGGATCTGTGCCTGACTCTCTACCCCTTCTAGGCTCATAGGCCCCCTTATCATTTGCTATTCCGCTACGGAGAAGCTGAGCACTAGTTGCATCTTGTTTTCAGGTCCGATCAGTGCAATTTCTAGCAACCCCATCTTTACCTTGCAAATACGTAAGTGTTTAAAGCAAAGTTCAACTTACTTCAGGTCTTTGATTTTACAGTATGGATTATACAGTGCTTGGCAGAGCAAGTGTAGCTGAGACACTGGCAAACTGCACAGCTGGAAGGACCTAAAAGAGATGAAAAAGGAAAAATAATTTAAAACAAGATAGTGAAAAACAAAATTTTAAGTAAAGGGCTAATTTTGGCTTCTGCCATCACACTAGTATTCATTTACCTCTTCCAGAAGCCTTAAGAAGTATTACCCCATTTTTCAGATAAGGAAATTAAGGCACAAAATATTTAAGGTATTTGCCTAAGGTCTCATAGGTAGGAACACAACGGAGACCAGCATTCAGGCCTGTCTGACTTAAAAGCCCAAGCCATGTTACTGTGTGCCAGGCACCAAGGTAAGCACTTTAGTATACAAATCATCTTATCTGGTCCTCAACACAATGATAGATATTTTATTCATTTTATTTATTTTTTTTAAGATTCTATTTATTTGACAGACGGAGATCACAAGTAGGCAGAGAAACAGGCAGAGAGAGAGGAGGAAGCAGGCTCCTTGCTGAGCAGAGAGCCTGATGCGGGGCTCGATCCCAGGACCCTGGGATCATGACCCGGGTCGAAGGCAGAGGCTTTAACCCACTGAGCCACCCAGGCGCCCCCAATGATGGATATTTTAATCACCATTTTGCAGATGCTCAGAAGTCAAGTGACTTGCCCCAGCTATCTTTATAATATAACAATTTCTTGGTTGTCAGTACTAATAGAAGAATTAACAATA